>NC_137458.1:68339732-69033460 GCF_964235325.1 Thermobia domestica
TTTAAGAAGTGGGAACGAGAAAGTTTAGTAGAGCGATGATCTGTACCAATTACTTATAGCATTTAAAAAAAAATGTTCGATCCGACGTTGTCGTGGACGACGTTCTGTCCTTATAGATTCCTTTTACATTTCACCAATGATTTCACGATCAATTCAATTGCATTTTCTTTTTGTCTCTTTTAGCCTACATAGTACAACAGGAGGAAATTGAACTTTAACGGAGGTGACTACCTACGCTGCCTTTCTTTCTTAGCCCATGGATTCACGTGTTTCTGTTTTCTTTAAAATGGTAGGCCTATGCAATTTTAATGATGTGACTAGCTGAACCTACGCTCTCTACACAGTGTACCATTCACATATGAGCATGAATCTCCTTGTCTTTCCTCACAACATCTGTGCATGTCCTTTTACAGACACAAGTGAAAGATGTCTTGATAAAAATCAGCAAGGGGAGATTTTTTCGGTTATTTTTTCAATATCTTGCACCGTTCGCAAAATTTCATCCTACTTCGGGTTGGAGTTTCTAGTTCATATATGATCAGTGTTTTCTTTCTTCTTGCATGCAGTATGTAATAAGCAAATACATTACACACACTATTCCTTATAATGTCAGTGATATATAGTAATCATTGGGCAAAACACTTCAAACAATAAAGATTCATCTTAGAATGGAGAAATGGTTATTCTTCGTTTTTCATTATCATTTGGCCATTAAACAAACGCCTGAGAGATATACAACCCATATGTACAAATAGGTGGTGTTGAAGTGTATAACTTGTAGGATATGATGCTTTACTATTTTTTTTTAAAAAAACAACACTTCCAATGTCCCCCTAAAAATGTAATAAAGAAATAATGGCCATGTTTCTTAAATATTCAATTAGAACTACAGTCCAATCCACACAATCTACACAAATTAGTGAAAACGGCACGTTTCTAGCACTTGGTTTTCGAGATCTCATTGTCGAAAGGATTGGAGACAAACTTTTCTTTCGAGACAAACATATAAACTAGGGTTTATATATATAGATTTTACTTTACAGATTTCTTCTCCAAGTCAAGTTAAATATTTCTTCAGTATTCAAAATGAATTTGCATTAAATATGAATTTAACTTGACTTAAATTAAAATAGATTAATAAATATTGAAATTATATAGAGCAAAATTTAATTTTCACGAAGTAAGGGATATTTAAGTAGATTCAAAAAAAAATCAGTAAAATCAAACAATTAATATTCCAGTCCATTTTAGAGTTGTATATACGAGGCGCATGCAAGAAGTAAGTTCCGAAAGTAGGCTACCCCAAGGTGACACGAGTAGCCAGAGTGGAACATGTTTACGCAAGAGTGGAGGAGGAGCACGTATACCATAACCTGGCGCGAGCACAGTTGTATGGAGCCTGTAATGAGAAAACTATGATAAGGTTAACATAGTTGCGCATATATAATCCTTCCGCCGAATGCGAGGTGCGCGCGACTGCAGTTTCGCAAGTTTTATACCAAGGTGACCGATTCCTCGATCGCACAGTCACCGGGAACGAAACATAGTCGTCCTACATGGCGTTGGAAACCATGCACTGGCAACATGGCAAGTTCTGGCCGGACAACGTTTCGACAGTGTACCTGAGTTGAAGGCAGTTGTATGACACTCAGGTTTCAGTCCTTGGCGCAGAATTCTTTGACACAGACATACAAAAGCTAGTACCGATACCGCGTTACGACAAATGCCTTAACAAGGATGGTGCTTATGTTGAAAAGTAAGTCATGTATCACTAATTCCACAGTAATTATTTTCTTCTGATGTTCGTCTTTGATTTTACAGTCCATTCGAACTTGCTTTCTGGATGCAGCTCATAAGTTAATGAGCTGAAAAGACAATGATGGCGCAGGTAGTCAACAACGTTAAGATTTCATTTTCAGCATCTTTTTCACCACAATTATTACTGCATTTTGTAACATAACGTACGCACGAGGTGTGTTCAAAAGGTATCGAACCTTATTTTTACCGCGGAAACCAATGAAGCGCGGGAGACGTTCTTCAGTATAGATGTAGGGGGGACACTCATGCGTAATCGCGAACTTTTCCCGCCCGCAGAAGGCGTCAGTCGATGGCAATTGGCCAACGAGTGAAGACGTGTAGTGAGCGATTGTCGGACTTCATTTTTTTTTTTTTTTTTTTGAAAATGACAGAAGAGTTTGAGCAGCAATATTGACAAACGCTTGGCGATGTCCAAGTGGAAACTATTCAATCGGATTGGTACATTCAATTTGGAACGACAATTTGGGTATGAGGACACTTTCCGCGAAGTTTGTTTCAGGCTTTCATCGCCAAACACAACATTCCTATGTGTCGTCAGGCTTCCTACTCACCCGACATGGCTCCATGTGACTTTTGGTTATTTCCCGAGCTGAAAATGTCACTGAAAGGGACCTGATTCGAGTCGAAAGAAGATATCATGAGGGAATACTACGTCACAGTTACTCACCATTCCAAAAACGGCGTTCCAGAAGAGTTTCCAACAATGGCGGGGGCGCTGGGAGAAGAGTGTGCATTACCATGGAGACTACTTTGTAAGGGATCAGTGTTTCAGATTTCCAAATCAATAAATGTATTTTTGCCAACCAAAGGTTCGATACTTTACGAACACACCTCGTACGTATTGTCGTTCGTGTTTTTGTTTAATAAGTACCGTAAGTTTCTAATATTAGCGAATTTATGCACAATAAAATGAGAGAGATAAAATATCTATTCAACTTAGTATTGTTTCTGTGTGTTATTTCGACGGCATTTTGCTTGTTTTCCCTCCGAGGCTCAGAAACAATATTTCGAAGGATTATCTAGAGTGAGAACACAATCTAAAATCTAGGGCATTCCCCATTTTCAACTCAGATGAGCGATGAGGCAACAGAAGCAGTGCATTAATTCAACAGCGTAAACGAAGCTACACAGCTCAGGCGCGAATGATGCAGCTGCACAGGCATGAAAACAAAAGCAACAACACACGCCGCTCATTCAAATCTCCACAAACAAATTAGCACCCACGGAAGCCCGTTTCGCGTTCCCTGTATAAGAACAGACAATTAAACTGGAACGTAGATGGATTCGAACTACGAAAGGGGCTTTCATGCATCGCGGAAAGACCATAATTTGCTAGCACCAAGTCCTTTTCTGTTAGGGGAGGGGGCAGAAGAAAAGAAAGGAAAAAAACTAGAATTTGCTGGAAATACCAACTGGCACAAGGAAGTTATCGATCGCAATCACCAATACTAGCTCAATTATTTCGTGTTTCATGATGTTGATATATCTGCGAGATCAAATAAAGATGCTGACTGGCAACAAAAGACTAAAAAAGAAAAATCGAACTTGCTTCATTAATATCCACTGAAGTCTCTCGCTTGGTACCCTTTGGACTCTCAACACAATACTTTGTGACAATTGTTCATTATGTGCGTGAGAAAAGCTGAACGCAATAGTGCATTAGCCACTAAAAAGATCTGGTCACTATCTTGCTGATTGTTGAGTATGAAGATACATTGCTTTCGACCCAAAAGTATTGTTAGTATTATTTTAAAGTTAAACTTGTCCAAAATTTGTTTCGTGTATTTTCACTCTGCAAGTTCCCAATTAATTTCTTATTAAGTAAGGCTTCTAAAGTTTTGAGCAATCATTATCATAGTCCTAGACTATACGGATGCTATAAACGCAACATTAACGCCGGCTGATGGGGCAATGGCTGTACCATTGGATGGACTATACGAACGTTTTCAACGCGGAGTGAGAACTCGCTAACCGAGCGTTGAGAACATTCAACATGTCTGGGCGCGTTAACAACGCAGTGTTGATACTGTATACGTGTACGAAGTAAAGAAAATTTAGAAATATTCAGTGGCGAAGTCAAAACTAGGGGATTACGGGGAGCCCTACAACCTAGTAGAAGAAAAAGGAAAAATAAGATGGTGGAAAATGCAATCCACGCGAGTATATCACAAACGTGGCATACAGACGTTTCTTCGAATCTTGATAATAATAATAATAATAATAATAATAATAATAATAATAATAATAATAATAATAATAATAATAATAATAATAATAATAATAATAATAGTTAGCGTCCTTCCGGTACAAAGTTTATAGTACTACTACAAATGTGATTGTTATAAATGAGAAATATTAAATTGAAATGGGACCTATTATATTGAAAAGAGGTGGGTTAACTTTACAATGCTCGCTCCAGTTGGTATCCTTTCGCAAAGACGAGAAATTACACTGTATTAACTCTAATAAAATGAGCCCAAACTTCCCTAACCCTACGCCAATCCGACCCTACTCTACCATACTTATCCTTATCTTACTGTATTCTACTCTACTCTAATCTACTATATCCTTTTAAACGGTCTTACTTATCGATGCGCAGCTGGAGCGTGTATTATAAAGTTTACTCTGAGAGGCTTTGACTGCCGTATTCGTTGCGTATTTAGCGTCCGTATACTCTGAAAAATATCACACCTCCTTCTCCGTGTTGCTAACGCTATTTTAACGACGTCCGCATAGTCCAGCCCTTAGAAGTAGTAGTGATAAACGTTATTTGAGAATTCGAAAACCTATCTGTTTGAAAAAAAATCTTGATTGTACATATCACGCTTTAATGTTCATTTTCCCTTCAGATGATTATATCTATCTGCGACAACATCTATGACTAGCAACATTAAAGAAGAAATTAATAGATGTATGAAGTAGGCTGGTGTACATCCAGAAGGAACGGTTTTGTATTGGAAAGTACAATTTTAATGTGTATAAAGTGTAAAATATTCAATGAATACATATTTTTCTGCATGTTTTGACATGCGAGATGTGGATACTAGCATTGCCAATTTATCAATCTTGTAGGTAAATCTAGCCATGTTCACACGGTGTTTAGCTAGTAAAACTGTAGTTTACCTATAATTTTGGTCAATTTTATACTCATAATTATCAGTTTCTAGATATTTGTGTTTCGCGGTAGTTGAATACCTTTTCCACTCAAAACTTTTTCTAAAATTATTAACAACAACACAATGAAGTATTAGTTCCTATTTTGATAATTTTCTCCTGGTCGTAAAACTTACACTGGGACGCCACAATTTATAGGGTGTTTCAAAATGAAGATCGGGATTTTAAGGCTTTGTACTATTTATTACATTTAACGTACAATTATAAGTAATACATCAAATGAAAGAGCAACTCAAACAGTTTTTGCTACAAGTGTTCAATGTAAGCACCGTTCCTCACATGGCACACATCAAATTCATAGGTGACAAAGGCCCATAAATTTTCCTCCGGAATGTGCAACAAAACACATTCAATTTAGGGAAGTCTGGTTGTACCATCTCCCGCTGAATTTGCTGACCCTCAGATGCGAACATTATGAGAGTTCACATCGCCACTTAGGTGAAATGTTGATTCGTCACTGAAGACGACACGATTCAGAGAATCTTCATCGTCATGCAGCAACATTTCATTTGCAAAGGTGGTACGTAAACCATAGTCTGTAGGCTCGTAGCAATTGCAAACGATAAGGACGTTGTTGTAAGCGTCTCCTTAAAACTGTACACACACACACGGTTGCACTGTAACTGCAGATTCAATCTTCGCAAAATGTAAAACACTCGAAGCTTTCTGCTCACTAGTCGCTATCTTTGCTACTAGCACTTTCTAACAGCAGACAGAGAAAACAGTGTGTGCGGGCGTGCATACTTACGAAACTGAGTTGCTCTTTCATTTGATATATTAATAATTGTAATAAATACTACAAAGCTTTAATTCAGCAATATTTATTTTGAAACACCCTGTACTTTGCGTATCTTATTTATTACACTGGCTTACTAGCACTGTTTCATGATAAGTCCAATTTTGGCTATTTCACCTACTCATAGCTAAATCTAAAGACTTTTGAGTATGTTCGGCGTGGACAGTGCATTTTTAGTGTTGTACTAGAATAATAGTGCCACCAATAAATAGCCAAAATTACCGCAAGGAAAAAGTTCAAGGGACGTATTGTAGTACCTTGTCAATGATGTATGCAAAGCGTGCTAAAAATATTTAAAGTATGGGTTATGGATGGCAATATTCGAATTGCGAATACCGGGCACAATATTACAGTAACTGTAAAGTAAAACCATACCATAATTTGCTTGCTATAGTATTAAATTCTGCTATCTTTAAATTTAGCTATAAATTCGGGAGAGTAAGCCATTTTTGGCTAGGGTTCTGTGGGCCATTTAGCTGTTTTCCTAGACCACCTGATCGCAACAGTGGTGGACCATAACAGACTGACATCCACTGTTTACAGCCTACACAACGAACCGTGAAGCATAGATGTATGATAGAAATTAGCTGCAAAGATAGAAAAGAGTACAGGGTCTGAAGGACAACAGAAGTGACGGACGTTATCTTGAAAATACATATTGAAGTAACCAGTGGCGTATTTAGGGGAGGGCTTCCGGGCTTAAGCCCCCCCGAAATCTTACTTACTATAATAAAGTAAATGAAATATCTTGCAGAATTTTCACATTTCTAGGCAAAGCCCCCCCCCCCGAAAGTTAGCAAACCCCCGAAACAAAATCGTAAATACGCCACTGTAAGTAACAGTGAGACAGCCTATCGGATGAAAGGACGATGGGTGATAGACGAAACGAATTCTTGACTGGATATTAAAGACAAGAAGACGTCTATGAAGCGTAGTCATATTCTCATACAAAATGGTGTATAACGATATTAAAATGCTCCTACTGAGATGTCTTGACGTGGGATTAACTCATTTTTTAAGGTTGACTTGGGAAAACATCCAAAGTGAAATGTTTCTCTTTATACTGTATCTCTATTTTGAGAAAACTCATTCAAGAGGGCCAAATGTTTTATATACGGTGGGGACGATCTGCCATTTTCAGATTGAGAAATAAAGAGTCTTTCCTAGTAAAATAGCGGAATTGACCCTTGATCCAAATTGCGTTCTTATTGACCCAAAATGTTAGCTTTAACATAACACCCCCCCAAAAAATTTCGACCCCTATCTCCACCTATTACCGAATTATTGTATCATAGATGCTCAAAATTTAATATTTTTGAGGGTGGTCCAAATAATTTAGAAGTTTCACAGATTGTAGACACTATGAACATGTAAATATGAACATTTTTGGATCAAAAGATCCAATATATTTCAGGCAAAAATTTTCTTTTAAGCCTCATATCTCCAGAACTGCATATACTGTAGACAAACCAAAACTAACAATTTACTCAGTATGATTGCTTAATCCGTAAAAAGTACGAAAACTCGATTTAGGGACCGTCCAAAAATTTTATGGCCTCTTATCAACAAAATTCAATATATTTTACACGTTCAAATATTTTTTTTTGTACGCCCTATATTTTAGAACTACATTAGTGTAACCAAACCAAAACTAACAATTTAATCATTATGATGTACTTATTCAGTAAAAAATACGAAAAATTGAATTAGGGAACGTTCAAAAATTTTGTGGGCCCTGATTCACAAAATTAAATATATATCACACCATGAATCATTTTCTTGTATGCCCCATATTTTGAGAATATGGTGTAGTGTAGCCAAACCAAAACTAACAAACCAAAACTAACAATTTTCTCAGTATAATGTGCTCATTACACAAAAAGATACGAAAACTTGATTTAATGACCGTTGAAAAATTTTGTGGACCCTGATCCTAAGAAATCAATATATTTCATACAATCAAATATTTTCTGTACGCCCTATATTTTGAGAACTACATATAGTGTAGCGGTACCAAAACTAACAAATTACTCAGTATGATGTGTTAATTCCGTAAAAAATACGAAAACTCGATTTAAGGACCGTTGAAAAATTTTGTGGTTCCTTATCCACAAAATTCAATTTATTTCATACAATCAAATAATTTCTTGCACGCACTTTATTTTGAGAAGTACATGTACTGTAGTGAAACCAAAATTAACAATTTACTCAGTAAGATATGCTTACTCCGTAAGGAATACGAAAACTTCAATTAGGGACCGTTCAAAAATTTGGTGGCCCCTTATCCACAAAATTCAATATATTTCATACAATCAAACATTTTGTTGTACGCCCCATATTTTGAGAACTACATATAGTGTAGCCAAACCAAAACTAGCAATCTACTCTGTATGATGTGCTTATTCCGTAAAAAATATGAAAATTCTCTGTTTAAATATTTTGGTTTCTTCTGATCTAAACGCCTCATATCTCGAGACGTACCTATAATTTAACCAAACCAAAACTATCACTTAACTCTGTATGATGTGCTTATTCCGTAAAAAAAAAAAAAAAAAAAAAAAAATGAAAACTCGATTTAGAGGCCTTCAAAAATCTTGTGGTATCTGATCCGGAAAATCCATATATTTCCTTCAATCAAACATTTTCTTGTACGCCTTATATGTGGAGAACTACATATAGTGTAGCCAAATTCAAAGTTCACTTAAATCAGTATGATGTGCTTATTCCGTAAAAAATACGAAAACTCGATTGAGGGTCCATTTCAAAATTATGTGGCCCCTAATCCAAAAACTAAGTATTTTGCCAAAATCGCATTTTTTTGATGCAATTTTGGATCATTCCTAAAATTCTTGGCCAAGATCGCAATAATTTGATCTAGTTTTTATCATTCCTAAAATTCTTGTCTTAAAAAAAATCGATGTGTATTTTCTTTTCTCTTTTGCGTGTTGATAATTTGAAAAAATCATGGGAAAATTTTTTGAGAGACATATGGCTGAGTTTTTGTTCAAAATATTGTAATACTCTTAGGTAAAACATATTTTTTCAGGGTCTGAAAGTGATGGCAACATTGTCAAAAAAGTTAAAATTTAAACGAAACCTTTTTGTCATAGTTATTTGCCATTTAGGACCCTCAAAGTCAAAACTTCGAACATTTATTTATCAGAGTATACAAGTTTCCTTTTTCTTTCGTCACTAATGCATTTAAAATAGACTCTAAAGTTGAAAATATTCCAATCAACAAAGATAGCAACGAAGATTGAATGAATTATCGCAAATTATATGGTGTTTGGTTTTTGATTTGTTTTCATTTTCAGAGAATATTTGTATGTACTTTATTGCTTTTAATGTTAAAATAAATAAATATGTATAATAAATAAGTTTGCACAAACGTATGTATATAAAATAAAACAAATTGATAAGCTGTAATCCAAATATCGTTTTGTTTTGTTTTCCTCTTAAATTAATTGTGGTTTTGCTTTTGTTTTTTCAACTCAAACTTCATTTTTGTACTTTAGAGGTTTAATTTCGTGATTATTAAAGTTATGATTCAATTGCATCCACATTTGTACCGTGTTCTGCGAAAACGAACTAAGCGCCACTTTCATACTTTTAAGAAAATTACGCTTAAAGGTTGATGTCCAGCATTAGTGTAGCTGTAATCAAAAGTGAAATTATGTTTCTTTTTCTGGAAAGGTGTTGGTTTTCCTCTCTTTTCGATTGTGCAAAACGTTCTAATGTTTATCAGGAACCAATCGTCGCATTTACGTGGATTTTCAAAATTTGGCGCTTAGTTCACTTTTGCATAACTGTAAGAACACAACTGCAATTGTGTATAAAACAAATTTCAAATTGATCTTTTATGAAAGAAACATTATAATACATAACAGGAAAAAATTGGAAAACGAGATTCGGTACCCAAATATATGCTATAACGGGCGTATGAAAGCACTCTTTTTAAACATTAAGTTGGATTCGCAGTTGTAACATTGAGGCTACTAAAATGGCCAAAAAACTGTAAAAAAAAAATGTTTTTCACTTTTATTTTTTTGACAGTTGTCATCGCTTTCAGACCCTGAAAAAATTTGTCATACCTAAAGGTATTATATCATTTTCAACAAAAAAGCGACCCCCCTTAAAAATCGTAAACAATTTTTGAGTGAGCGACGCCGCTGATTTTTTGTTCAAAATGATATAATCCTTACGTGCAAGATATATATATATATTTTTTTTTTCAGGAAATATTTGAATATGATGGCAACATCGTCAAAGAAATTAAAACGGGGAAAACTGAATTTTCACAGTTTTTTTCCACCATTTTAGGACCTTCAATGTCAAAACCTTTGAATCCAACTATATATTTTAAAAGAGTACTTTGAAATGATCATTGTAGCGTATTTTTGGATACCAAACCTGCAATGTTTTCTCCATGGTTGCCTGTCATTTATTATCATGCTTCTTTTACAAAAGATCAATTTGAAATCTATTTTATATACAATTGCAGTTTTTTTTTTAATTTGCAATTTAGTATGCAATTGAATCTTATAACTTTAATAATCACGAAATAAAACCTCTAAAGTATAAAAATAATGATTAAAAGTTGAAAAACTAAAGCAAAACCACATTTAATTTAAGAGAAAAACAAAACATAACGATATTAGGATTATAGCTATCAATTTATTTTGCTTTTGTTTGAGTAAACTTATTTATTATACATATTCATTTATTTTAACATATAAAGCAATAAAGTACACACACATATTCTCTGATGATAAGAACAAATCAAAAACCAAACACCGTATAATTTGCAATAATTCATTCAATCTTCGTTGCTGTCTTTGTTGATTAAAATATTCTCAACTTTAGAGCCTGTTTTAAATGAATTAGTGACAAAAGAGAAAGGAAACTTTGACAATATTGCCATCACTTTCAGACCCTAAAAATATATATAGGTTGTACCTAAGAGTATTATAAAATTTAGAATAAAAAAATCAGCCATGTGACCCCTAATTTTTTTCTACAGTTTTTTTTTGAAATTTTCAACATGCAAAAAGACAAGAAAATACACATCGGTTTAAAAATATGTTCATATTTACATCTTCATAGTATCTACAGTCTGTGAAAACTTTGAAATAATTTTTACCACCCTAAAAAAATATTAAATTTTGAGCATACATGATACGATAATTCGATAAGGGGTGGGAGTAGAGGGTCGAATTTTTGGGGTGGTTTTAGATCAAAGCTAACATTTTGGGTCAATAACGACCCAATTTTGATGAAGGGCCGATTTCACTATCTTCTAGGAAAGACGCTTTTCCTACAATTCAACTTTCAACAAAAATAGACACTTACTTTGGGTAAACCTCGTCGAACATCATTGAGCGAAGTTCGGTCCCTTATAGACATTTTATTGTTAAAATTGAAACAATGATAATGTTGTTTGGTATTAACGAATTACATAACTTTTCATTAAAGCTGTTCTGTTTATGCTTACGTGCAAATGGCCAGTTCTTACCCGCTTTACAGTCGAAAGCTCTTATGTTTGAACCCTGAATTGGCTATCTTGACGTATTTTTCTTTTCAATCAAATTCTGGAATAATATATTCATAAGTGAAAAAAGAAAAAAAAAATGGTCATCTGTCTTGCATTTTCCCTTTTCTTTTTTATTGTTAATTACGAAGTGCATTCAAGTTATAACACTTCCGATTTTTTTTCCCGGACTGGTAATAGATAGAAACGTGCTGTTTATTTGAAAATACGTGAGCACTATAGTACTCGCGCCGAGTCGTGAAGCTTGGGCTCTAAACTAATCATAGAAATACTTTGTTTGAGCTCCGACACATCGCAAAACTTCGGTTCAATTCGTGAAGCCGCTTCTCGAGCGCACACTTGGGGAAACATCAAACAGCTGAAATTCACTAACGAAGTTGCCAAACTTTGAAAACTTAGTAAATGAGTATTAAAAAATAGCATTTAAATATTACCAACACGGCGGTAACAGGTGCATCATATGAAGATGTTTTGAAGAAGAAGCTCCTTCCAGCATTGCGTGTAAAACGTCGGGAAAAGGCTGAAGGTGTGCTCCTTCACCAACACAATGCACCAGCGCATCGGACGAACTTGACGCAGCAATTTCTTCGTCACAAGTTTGAGTGATTTCTCACGGTTCCTACTCAGCTGATCTGGCTTTTAGCGACTTTTAGCTGTTTCTAACGATGAAACACACTCTCCGTGGTCGCACATTCTCTTGCCGTGCCATTGTTGCATCAGCGATTTTCCAGTGGTCAAAACAGACTTCTAAAGAAGTATTCACTGCGACCTAGAATCATGGCGACGACGTTGTGAAAAATGTGTAAGACTACAGGGAGATCACGTTCAGTTGTGACACAAGTTTCATAGTTCTCGTGTGATTAGTTAGTGAGAAAAAAAAGGTGTTATAACTTGAATGCACTTTGTATGTACAGAATAAAATGGTTGCAAGCCTGAGGCTGAAACTCAGAATAACTAGTTATACCCCCAAGCCCTCGCCTCGCTGTACACTAGAGGTTAAAATGGTACTCAATTAAAAATGCTAATTGTTTACAATTAACTTTTTCTTTTAAGTTTGCTCACCACTTGCTTTCACAAAAATGCTGAATAAATGCTCAAATCCAAATGTGGTTGTGGTTCTTTTGTTAATATCAAAGAGCAAAGCACGTACTACCATGAGCAAAATAAATGACGCGTCTCTTTATTTTGAAGTTTTTTGAAAATATCTCCGTTTTCTTTATATGTTCGAAATTTCGGAAGGTTTCCCCAGCAGGACAGGTTAATAACAAACCCGTTTTTAATATTTGTGTTAGAAATTAGCTTAAAATAAAGAAATTAGAAGCAAAAAACATTAAATCGACAGAAATCTCGAGAATTACCAACTCTGCTAAAGTGGGAAATTTTCAAGAACACGAGGGAATTCTGCTTTTCAACACGAAGCAGCGACATCTATGTCATTGAGAGAAATGTGGATTAAATCTACAAACTAAACTTTTAATGAATATTTCTAGTATATCTTATTATATGCATTATCTGCAAACTCCAAATATATGAATATATGCTAAGTATTAACATAAAGATAGAGCAAATAGTGGAAATTATCTATGGAAAAGGACGAATTGGTAGGACGATCGTAATGAAATATCATCTTTACCGGAACAGGCTCAGTTCACGTTAAAAAACAAATAGCTCAGTTAGTTAAAGTAACGTGTCTGTATGCTGAAGGTTGCGGGTTCGATCCCTTCGAAGTGCCGTTACCATTTTTATCACTACACTACGGTTATTTTATTTATTTTTTTATGTGGGAAAAAATCAAATTGTAACGTATGTGTAAAACTCATGACGATACCAAAAAAAAAAAAAATCCGTTGTCGTACTTGCATTAGCGTCCCTAATTTTGTTTGCAAACAGTTTCGTAATTATTTCCCCTGTGCTCACTGCTCACCATATGCTCGCTGGCGCATAACGAATGTTTCCCAGTAAATGTTAATTCTAATTTGGAGAATTTTATAAAGTTTCACAATATTTCTCACTAGATAGTCTTCTATCTACGTGTTTGGATATTTTGATAACAGATTTCCCTATTAAATGTTTAATTTTCTCTAGATGTTTAATTACGGAAAAGTTTTACAATGTATTTGTATTGAATTGAAATTGTTTTGAATTTACTACATAAGGTAAGTAGACCGAAGGAGGAGAACTCAAATAATTGATATTCTACGTAAAAGCAACCTATTGTAGAATGATGATGCTTCTTACCTTCAGCACATAATCTTTACGTTAGAGAGTCAGACAGAGAAAAATCCTGGTTTTTCCTCCTCTATGACCACCCATCTTAAACCTCTACATATCATTGTTCGTCTCACAAAATTTCGGTGCTCCAAAAACATTCAAATAATAATAATAATAATAATAATAATAATAATAATAATAATAATAATAATAATAATAATAATAATAATAATAATAATCCTGAATATGCCATCCTTACATAATGTAAGGATATCTTAGTTTCCTAGTTTAAATCTTAAATATCTTAGTTTAAAATGCTTTCTTTAGTACTTATTTGAGCAACCATGTAGGAGGGGGTACGACTTTTTATTTTGCCCCTCTCATTTCAGTACCCTTCCAACAGAAAGTAATCTTTGATAAGCAGGACAGACAAAATGAATAAGAAATATATTTACAGCATCCTCTCCCCTTTCATGATTGGAATATCACGTAATATTTTTTATTCTACGAAAGATGGCCCTGTGCGGTTAGGGGTAAGTAACTAAAAAAAATACCTAATATATAGCACCCCTTGATTGTAATATTACCGCTTCTTTATTTGTACGAGGGAGCCCCTACACAATCAAGGGTGACAAAAAGAATAGGAAGAGTGTCTATTGATTCCAGTGGTGGATCCATAGACAAAAAAAAAAAAAAAAAAAAAAAAAAAAAAAAAAAAAAAAAAAAAAAAACGGGGGAGGGGAGGGGAAGTGAAACATTCTTTTGATGATGTGAAGCTGTCACAAATTACCACTTAACTAAACTAAACAATAGTGGGGGGAACCGGAACCCAGTCAGTTTAAATTGATGTAAAAGTTTAATTTTTGGCTTCATATTAAAGTTTTGGTTTCAAATGAGAATTTCAGTCCAAGTGGTCAATGATCAAATCTCGTGGGGCTCTTCAGTGTAGGCTAATACGGCCCCCTTATGAGAAAAGGCAAAATTATTAACATGTTTATAACTTTCGAATTTTTCGTCTATTTTAAAGAAATATTTTGCTTCGTATTAAAGTGTTGGTTCCAAATGACAAATTCAGTCCGAGTGGACAATGATCAAATCTCCGGGGGGAAGTCTTCAGTATAGGGAGCTACGGCTCCCTTATGGGAAAAGGCAAAAATATGAAAATGCTTATAATTTCCGAATTTTCCGTCTATTTTAAAGAAATTATTGGCTTCATATTAAAGTCTTGGCTTCAAATGACAATTTCAGTCCGTGTGGACAATGATCAAATCTCGGAGGGCTCTTCGGTGTAGGGGTTTTGGCTTCTTTATGGGACAAGATTCACGTAGTTGATATTGCAAAATTGTTTTGTATATATAAGTGGAAACTTGCACCATTTGGTTAATTTTACCTCTTATGTTTTGCAGATTCATATTCCAAGCAATAGTTATTTCGCAGAGCTAAAAGAAGGCACTTACTAGTTTCATTAAAATGAAATGTCTTTTATGAGAGGAGCAGACGAACGAACAGGCACCCAAACGTTGGTTGAGTCGTACGGTTGAAACTCGTTAAGCTCGCTTCAATTATTATTATTATTATTATTATTATTATTATTATTATTATTATTATTATTATTAATAATAATAATAATAAAGCATTGCAGGGACCTTTGGTGCAGGGGGTCCGTGGCTCGATTCCACTTCGTGCCAAGTGAAATTTGAGGTGGACAAATACCGTGTGCATGGGTATGTGTTTTCTTGAGATTTTCCATTTTCCTCCCACTTTCTTCATTTCACCATTTCATTCATCATCATTCTCCCTTAGCGTAGGTGCATAATCGTCCAACGTTAAACTAGATATTGCAATTTCAATAATAATAATAATAATAATTAATTCAACTGAAAGGACTGTAATTTATGTGGACAGCAATTATCATAAATATGCAACCATTATAAAAACAATGCTTTGAGTAGAAAGATAATCCTTCCCAAGTGTTAACGAATGCGCACGAGATAAGACATGTCTCGAGAAAGAGACAAGACGCGCTTTGTGACATCCAAGATAATACGAGGCAAATGTTTTGGACACGAGATAGCTTGTAAAATGTCTCGTCTTGTCTGGAATGTCTCGAAAACAAAAGTCTAAGTTTTAAAATTATTTTTCAAGATCTATTCTCTCAGAAGTAGTTCTCTGCCTTAAAATTAATAACGACATTTGTGATTTAAAAAAAGATAAACAATGCCTAAAGTTAATAGTTAACTTTTCGAAAAGAAGCTTCATTAAGGGTGAACCTGAAAGATGTCCACAAACTTCGGGAGGTGATTCGTGACATCAAAAGGAGACAAATGGTCCTCTTGCAGTTTTCGAATTCAGCTTCGTTGTCGAGATACAGGGTTGCCAACTGGTCGTGTTTGAGAAACTCACTGGGAATAAATTCAAGTCCAAGAATAAACTACTACTCATATATTTTTCAGGTCAATTGACTTATACCATGTTGTAAGGTCAAATATTTATTTATGAAGTGTGTACAAAATTCGCCAGGGTCTTTTCTGAGAAAATCGTCGAGAAAAAGTCACCTCCAAGAATAAACTACCCCTCGTAAATTTTTCTAAGAGAAATATCTGATACTGCAATATAGGGTTGTTAATTAAATATTGATTAATGAAAAATAAACAAAATTGTTAAAACCATTTTTGAGAAAATAGCGTTTTTCGATTTTCGGCTGTTTGTAAACCACACTTATTTTAGGTGGTAGGAAAAAATGCTAAAGCTCCTGTAAGAATACTAAGTAAACCCTAAGTTTAAAATTTGGTGTAGATAAGTTGAACGGTATGGCCTCTAGGCGAGTGCATATAAAAGTGTGCCGAACGGACGGACCGGAAGGACGGGTGTCGAAAAGTCACATTTTCGGTATGTAGACGCCATGAAACATGTAAATCCGTTGAAATCTGAATTTGATATTATTTTCACAATCACTGTATTTTCTTCTCTCTTTTGTCGCTGAGAAAAGCCTGAGTTTACCACAAAAAGCTAGGGAGTTTCTCAAAAAATATTCAATTACAGGGCCACCGCACTAAACTTTTTCAATTCAATTTCTTAACTGTGTTAGACCGCAGTTGTTACTGAAGTGTGTATTTGGATAATACGAATAAAATTATCGTATTATTCAAATACATCGAATGTCAGATTATCGAATAAGAAACTTCGATTGAAGAAAATCCATACTACAAAACTAACTCACACTTTGAGCACATTTTCATTAGACATATAATAGACCAATTAATGCAATCATTGTTTATGAAATATGAAAAAAGTCAAATGCGTCACTTTGGGAAAGTCGTTCAAAAAGAACACGTCAGGAGTAACCTACTTCTTGTGAATTGTTTCAAACAATGAGTTAAGATATACTTTTGGTTATTTATTTGCGAAATTTGAACAAAATCGCCTGTCGTTCGAAAAAATTGTCGGGGAAATAACCTTGACCCCAAAAATAAACTATCCGTTGTAATTGTTTTTCATAGAAATGACTTATACTAAAATATAGGGTTATTAATGAAATACTTATTTATGAATTATCAATAAAATTGTCCGAGTAATTTTTGAGAAAATCGTGAGGGAAAAATAACTCCCCGAATAAACTATCTCTTGAGGATTCTTTCAGGGTAAGCGAGTTATTCCATATTACTAGGTTTTTAATGAAATATTTATTTCTGAGTACGAACAAAATTGCTTGACTCATTTTTGAGAAAACCGTGGAGGAGAAACACCCCCAAGAGTAAACTACCCCTCGCATATTTTTTCAGGACAAACGAGTTTTGCCATATTGTTCGGTTATTAACGAAATATTTATTTTTGAAATATGAATAAACTCTTTTGAGTCGTTTTTGAGAAAATCGCCCAGACAACACTCCACCAAGAATAAACTACCCCTCGCATTTTTTTAGGACAAACGAGTTATGCCATATTGATAAGTTATTAATGAAATCTTTATTTATGAAATATGAACGAAAACATTTGAGTCCATTTTGAGAAAATCACTGAGAAAAAACTCTACCCCTTGTAGATTTTTCTCAGATAAATGCCTTATACCACAAAATAGGGTTGCTAATTAAATATTGATTTATAAAAAAAGAAAGAAAACAAGATCGTTAGAGCCAGTTATGAGAAAATATCTTTTTTCTATTTTCATCGTACAGGAAACTACCCTTGTTTTGGGAGTAGGAGGGAAATAAAAAAAAAACTATAGAAAACACTATGAAAATCTTAAACTAAAATTTGGTGCAGATAAGTTGAACGGTATGGCTTCTAGGCGAGTGCACAGAAAAGTGTAGCGAACGGACGGACGGACAGATAGACATCTATCGAAAAATAACTTTTTCGGTGTTAGGGGCTATAATACGTGTAAATTCGTTGAAATCTCAAATTTGATTTTTTTTCCGAACACCATACTTTCTTCTCCCATTTGTCACTTCAAAGTAAAAGGAACTCAGAACTACAGATAAAAGACACCTACTTTTACACATAGACATTTATTGATTTAAAACTGTTTTAGTTTGTGTCATTTCACTTCCAATTGAAAGGTTTTACAATGATTAACGGTATACCAATGACGAGACGGAAGTTTTGAGGAAGTAAATGCATTCAGAAGTCTAGGCTGCATTACAGCTATCAGCCTGTTTTTATTTCTGCAATTGTTAACAGCTGTAATTTCGTCCAAACGCTACATGAAATAATTTTTGGTTGACGTCATTGTGTTACTATTTTAGTATTGTTCTCTTCAGACTTGGTTGAAGTTTTGTCTTAACGGTTATACATTTTTCTTTCTTATTTCATCGTTACACATAAGAACAAAATGTTATGTTAAGTGGATAGATTCGAACCTACGAACATTGAGTTTATATTCTTCCAACACTTTACCAATGGACCAAGCTTTTCTTCACGTTAACGCCCGGTTACAGGGTTTACTACGATTTAAATAAAATGGCTGGCTGTTAGAATTCCCTGCTCACATATTTCGATAAATAATTTTCATTGCTTCGTAGATACGTAGAGCAATTTTTAGATACACATTTTAGGAGAGTGAATTTTGGTGTATATAATAATTTCATGCCAGGTAAAAGCTAGATATGTTTTGATAAAATGTTTCATATGTAGTTCTCAATAATAGGCTTGCTGTTCGGAGTGAAGTTCCAAGGTTCAGCATTGCCTAGCAGTTTTTGCTATTAATATCCCTTCTAACAATATTGGCAGTGGACAAAAGTTAGCCCGTGTTGAAGCTTTTTGCTCCTAATTTAGTTATTTTACTTTATTATTTAACGAATATATTGAAAATTGTCATCAGGCACGTATGCAGTAATTTATTTTGGGAGAAGTCCGACTTTAATATTAGGATAAATTATAATAAAATTTAAAAGATAATCCTTAAATTTAGGCTAAATTTACAGAAAAGTTGGGATTTCAGAGGGGAGTCCGGACCACCTGGACCCACCCCTAAATGCGTCCTTGTTTGTCAGTAACGTTTCCTCATTTTGAAACCCTCAAAAACTTCGGATATATAAAGGAAAACGAGTTATTTTCGATAAAATATCACTTCAAGGAGACGCGACAGTTTTATTGCACATGGTGGTATCCCACGTTCACAATGGCAAGAATTCATTAATTTTGGTTCTCTGTCATTGTGCTCTATCGAAAGGTTAGGTTTGTAACATATTACTCCTACGAACAAGCATGAGTGGCAGATAGGAATACTGAACACAACTCCAGAGAAATGCATGCTGACCTTACGTTTATAGCTACGCTTTGGTGATTTTCCCTCAAGGTCAATCGAGTGGTAATTCAGTTCCGTCTCTGTTCTTAAGCCATGTTCGTATTACTTCGAACAGTTTTGATAATGAAAAGCATGCTTCTTAATATAACAGACTTCTTTCGCGTAAGAAATCGAAACTCAGTTGGACAGAGCAACTAGTCTGTAAGAATTAGGTTGTTAGTTAGTTAGGAGCCCAGTACGAGTAAGGGTTTTTATTACTATTGTTTTTATCTTTTTTATGTGAGGAAAAATCAAATTGTGACATCGCGATATCAAATGTATTTGATTAGGTAGCTTTGTCTTAGCTAAACTTTAAACATCAGTAACCGTCGAAATTATTTCACTAACCGATCACTTACTGAACATTTCAAACACGTCAAACCAGTGGCATAACATGAAGGTTAACCTCTCCTCCGCAGTCCTTAGTTATGCGTCCGTACTTTCAAGGGCGGACTAAGGGCCGGGCGACTGCCCGGGGCGCCAGAGAAAGAGGGGCACCAAAACGAGCCTCAAAAAGTAAATTTTATAATGTGCTTTCTACTGACGTTTTTGGTTTATATTCTTGTAAAGTAGTGGCAATTGTATGATCTTTTTCCATTTCACTATGGAAGAAGAGAGTTTTATAGTACTAAGAGGGCTGTATCGAAAAATTGAGAGATGGCATGTAGAATAAAGAGTGCCGGGAATTAACTATTGTTTGTTTATTTGCTTGAGTTTAGCGTTCCACGGTTATGCCTTAATGGGCAAGGGAGATGTGGATAATAATTATAGTGGAATCCGAACCACTTTTATCGTTCAACAGTAATCCACCGGGAATTGGACCCGGTACCACAGAAGGCAGGCGTGCTAGCCACTAGACCAGGGGGGTGGAGTTGGTATTGTTTATAGCGGGCCATATTCTTTGTGAAGTTTTCCTAGGTAATGGATTTCTTTTTGAAAATCGGTTTAAAACAGGGGCGTCATTTAGGGAAGGCAGGGAGGGGCATTTGCCCCCCGTGAGTTTGAGATGTATATAGATTTTATCATTAGAATAGTAGTATATCAGTGAAGAAAGCGAAATTTTACTTATATCAAGAGGTCTTGCCCCCCCCCAAAGCAAAATCTGAAATGACGCTCCTGGTTTAAACTATTAAAAACACTATGATAAAATGTAAAATATAGGCTACTACTAGGGGAAGGGCGCCAAAAAGTCACTTTGCCCGTGTGAAAATTTGGCCTGCTCCGCCCCTGCGTACTTTCTGTATATTATTTGGCCTTGCAGCTTGTGCGGTCCCCACGCCACATTGTTGCGGGGGCGCTATTTACGCCTACCCTTCGAATGTAATTCAATAACTGTTTAAGAAATTCTACCATCAGCGTGAAAACGGGAATATATTTTTCTAATAGTCCCATAGAACTTTCACTCAGAATGCCAGATGCAATTTTTCAGAGTGGGCTCTGGCTAAGTAGAAGGAAGATCTGTTTCCTAAGTAAGTTCCTTTCAGAAAGTTTGCTATTTCTTTAACAGTGATATAAATAAACATATTCATCGTTATTAGCTCGACACCAAACCATCCTGGACAAATCCCTCTAGAACAATGATCGGCAAAAGTTATTCTGCCTAATTTTATAAGCGACTCAAGGGTGAAACACTTGTTAACGAAAGCAATGTTGTGTATATACTGCCTTGTTTCTGACAAAATATGAAGTCTTTTGTAATCTTTAGACACTTTTCCTATTCTTTTTGTCACCCTTGGTTGTGTAGGGAAGCCTCGAACAAATAAAGAAGAGGTAATATTACAGTTAAGGGGCGCTATAAATATATTAGGTATTTCTTTTGTTACCTAACCATAACGGCCTAGGGTCGTCTTCAGTAGAATAAAAAATGCTACGTGATATTACATTCACGAAGGAGGAAAGGATGCTCTAGATATATTTCTTATTCATTTTGTCTGCCCTGCTTCTCAGAAATTATATACCTTCTGTTGGAGAGTGCTGAAAAGAGAGGAGGGGAAATAAAACGTCGTGCCCAATCATACATTTTAAATTTTGTAACGAGGTTGCTCAAATTATTACTAAAGAAAGCACTTTAAACTAAGATGTCTTACAACATTATGTAAGGGTGGCATATTCAGGAATAATAATAATAATAATAATAATAATAATAATAATAATAATAATAATAATAAATATGAATGTCTTTGGAGAGCCGAAATTATGTGACACGAATCATTATAGGTAGAGCTTTAAGATGAGTGGTGATAAAGGAGGAAAAACAGGATTTTTCTCTCTGTGAATCTCTAACGTTAAGATTATGTGCTGAAGGTAAGAAGCATCATCATTCTACAATAGGTTGCTTTTACGTAGAATATCTATTACTTGAGCTCTCCTCCTTCGGGCAACTTTGCTTATGTAGTAAATTCAAACCAATTTCAATTTAAGACAAATATTTATAGAGAAAATTAAACATTTAATAGGGAAATCTGTTATCAAAATATCCATACACGTAGATAGAAGACTATGTACTGAGAAACATTGTGAAACTATAAAATTCTCCAAATTAGAATTAACATTTACTGGAAAACATTCGTTATACATCAGTGAGCACAGGGGAAATAATTACGAATCTGTTTGCAAACAAAAATTAGAGACACTAATGCAAATGCGACGATATTTTCTCTCTTTTCTTTTCTTTTTTTCTTTTCCTTTTTCTTTTCTTTTTTTTGGTATCGTCATGAGTTTTACACATATGTTACAATTTGATTCTTTCCCAAATAAAAAATAAATAAAATAACCTTAGTGATAAAAATGACAACAGTACTTCCACGGGATTCGAACCGTCTACCTTCGGTATACAAACTCGTTGCTTTATCTAACTGAGCTATTCGCTCTCTTGCGTAAGCTGAACCTGTTCTACAGTAAAGACGATTTTTCATTACGATTGGGCTAACAATTCGTCTTTTTCCATAGGTAATTTCCACTATTTGCACTATCTATACGTTAATACTTAGCATAGATTCATATATTTGGAGTCCGCTGATAATGCATATAATAAGACATATTAGAAATATTTCGTTAAAATTTTCGTTTGTAGATCTAATCCACGCTTCTCTCAATGACATAGATGTCGCTGCTTCGTGTTGAACTGCAGAATTCCCTCGCGTTCTTGAAAATTTCCCACTTTAGCAGAGTTGGTAATTCTCGAGATTTCTGTCGATTTAATGTTTTTTGCTTCTAATTTCTTTATTTTAAGCTAATATCTAACACAAATATTAAAAACGGGTTTGTTATTAACCTGTCCTGCTGGGGAAACCTTCCGAAATTTCGAACATATAAAGAAAACGGAGATATTTTTAAAAAACTTCAAAATAAAGAGACGCGTCATTTATTTTGCTCATGGTAGTACATCATCATTATCTACTCTAAATAATTAAATTGCAACAATACAGTTTAGTTTGTAGTTGAGTGTGCCTGCTCAAATCAAAATATGATTATGTCCCTTGAAATAGGTAATTAAATTGTAGCAACTCAATTTTTGATTTGCAATTAAATAATCACAATCGCTTTAAATCTGCAAATTGTTTGCACTCTAGCGCCATCTAGCCTATTGGCATCAGGCTGGCAACGCAAATAGCTACGCGGACGCCTATTAACACGACTGTTAACTATTAGAAATTAACATTGCTCACAGACTGAGACTTTTCCTTTTATAATAAGAATGTAAATAAACAATTAAAAAAAAAGCAGAATGTTAATGTTATTTTACAAGACTTCTAAGTCAAACTGAAATGTTTACGTGCCTTTAACGAGACTTTCTTGTAAGAAACTAACATTGGCCTTGTTAAGTAGATGCATACGTATAAACTTCAAGTAAAATGTGAAAGAAAACATAAAGTTTCCAAGCAAGTCTTTATGTTAATTAAAATTTCTCCTCAACAGATGTTGGAATAACTTAAGTCTGTAAGTTAGATAAATCATCTTGAAGATATAGTATGCTGATATAAATAAATAAAAAAAAAAATCCCCTCCGTTTTTTTGTTGAAATGTGACTAAATTTTACAGTTTTAATTTTACAAATATACGTTCAATCAAATTAGAAATTTAATGCTTATGGTTTCTAAAATTAAAGTAATAATGACGTTAAATGAGTCTGAGGCTCAGATTGGGTGCTCTGTGATGTCAGAGTCTTGTAGCTCGTATTCTCAGTAAATCACGGAAAAAGAACAAAGAAAAGACAACAAATCTAGAAGTTGATAGAAGATAGTGGTGGCCAAGGCATAGTTAACGGTTCTGCAGGTACATTACTCGTTAATTTATGCGTGCACTGCCAAAGTTTTATTGCATTCCGCCTAACTCGTTCCCTCCTCTTCTTTGTTCAACCTGGTGGTCCCGCGCAACGTAATCGCTAACGGTCTCGTATTTGGTGCGGGCACTCCCGGTAGGGACACTCGGTCAAAAAAGTGTAAAAGCTCTTTCAGGCCAAGCTATTCTTAGTGAGATTTTTCTGGGTTTTAGTCATTCACACCAGATGGTCATAGATACCGAAAGTCCAGAAATCTAATTCCTAATTCCTAATCCTTGCTCAGTCTGTCCTCTCTGTCCAGGCTCTGATTGCAAGAGCGCGCTCCTATGTCATTCATCGGTCGGTTGGAAATAACTGGCCTGGATAAAAGGAAGATAAATTGAGTTAGAGACGATAATTTTATTTTTAACTTTTTAACAAACTTCATATCTGGAAAATTGTCCGTGTTAAAAGAAAAAAAAAAAAACTTTAAATATTATAGTTCGGGTCGAATTCGACCCAAGAACATATATATCGTTGCTTACTTTTGATTGAGCAAATATAATTTCTCAATATAGTGCTTGCCTTTCCTGGCTTGAAGGAAGTAGAATTTATTATAAGTATGCTATTGTAAATTACTAAAATATATACGTTCTTCTTAAAAGTACTACTAATTTCGACGTTTTACCTCTGAAGCAGCACTAGATAGGATCCGACCCAACCGTAAGGAAATGAATTATTATTTTCAATGATCTTAACCTTCCTTAGTATGTTGCACTATGAAGCCGTAGACTCTATAAGATCATTGAAAATAATAATTCATTTCCTTTAACTGCATAATAAATACTTGTCAGCGGCCAACTTCGCAGTATTATCACACTTAAATCTTATTCCATGGGAGAGATCTTTTAACTTTAAAAATCACTAAATACAAATGTTGAGCGTTATATCGATTGTAGTTTATGCATTTCGGACAAGGTGTTTTTTAAAGTGAAGATTACTAACCAAGTTTATCATATATTATTGCCATTATTACCAGTATTATAGTTGTTTCTATAATTATCACGTGCATAACGAATATACAATATTTTTTTTGTAATATACGATAATTTTCTTCTCTGAGGTTGGCAACTGTGCTATTAAATAAACTAGTAACTGTTTCCAAAGCTTTTCGTATAGACCAAAAATTTGGGTGCGTAGTTTACGACGTCATGGTTATTGGGCACCCAAATTTGTACTGTATACTATACAGTAGGTCAGGGGCGGATCCAGGACCGACTTCGGGGGGGGGGACGGTGGGTTGTCATACTGCTACTTTTAAGGGCTCCAAACTTTGGGATGGGTTTTATTTATATATATATATATATATATATATATATATATATATATATATATATATATATAAGATAAGGAAGCTTCTTCTTCTAGGGAGGGGGGCGATTGCCCCGATCGCCCCCCTGGATCCGCCCTTGCAGTAGGTCCTAAAAGCGTCTTGTAGACATTTATCTAGTTTATTTTCTACATTTTTGACACTCTTCATTGTGTTTTAAGTTATTCACAATTGTTTTTTAAAAAATTTGAGGATAGATAGAGAAGAGCCTGAATTTAAAGTAATTATTCAGAAAGGTAAAAGTCATGGTGATTGGAACGAAGCAGTCTGTATCTAATATAGAATTAAGAGAGAAGAAAATAGAACAAGTGAGTGGTTTTCGATAGATACCTGGGTAATATTATTAGTGACGATAGGAAGTGCAAACGTGAAATAAAAGAAAGAATAGAAATGACGAAACAAGCCTTTAGGACTAAGAAAAGTCCTGTATTTTGTAGGACCTTAAATAAAGAGTTGAGAAAAAAAAACTCATAAAATGTTTCGTGTGGAGTGTTGTACTGTAGGAGTCAGAAACATAGACTTTACATAAAAATGATGAAAACGAACGGAAGCTTTCGAAATGTGGGTATGGAGAAGAATGGAAAGAATTAGTTGGGTCGAGCGGAAAACGAATGAGAGGGTATTAGAAATGGTGGAAGAGAAAAGAACAGTTTTAGATATTATTAAGAAGAGAAAGAGAAACTGGTTGGGACATTGGCTAAGAAGGAATTGTATCATGAGGGACGTGCTAGAGGGTATGGTGGCAGGAAAGAGTAGGAGAAGGAGACTACAATTAACCCTTTGGGGATCCTGGCTTTTTGGGCTATTTTTTAGACTTTCAGTCAAGCAGCTACTGTATCGTCACTATTTATCCTAGGATCATGGTTCATACCTCATTCTCTTCAGAATAGAGCTGGCTTTCAAATGATGCCACTTGCGTGCTCATACCATATACCAGAAGCGGGGGAAAAATGTCAAAGTGAAAATTTCGGAGGGAAAAATTTTTTCTCGAACTTTGGCCCCCCCTGGACCTCCCCTGTGTGATCGTAGCCATCTAAAAAAAATCTGAGAAATAGTACTTAGTTTACTGAATGTGTGGGCCAAATTTCAAGTTTCTATCTTGAATAGTAAGGGCGGGAGAATTTTTATCAAAAATTTCCACAGTGCCCCAAAGTACCATAAAACACTATGATCTCAGGGAAAAAAATCCTGAGACATCCCTAATTACCCTAGGACTATAATCCGCCAATCATTCTCTTCAGAATAGAACTGTCTTTCAGGCGGTACCATTCATATGTCTCCATCATGTATCTAAGGCGGGAAATTCCTGAAAAAAGGGATTTTTGGGGGCAAAATTTCCCTTTTTTCAACTTTTGCCCCTCTGGACCCCCCTGTTTTTACGCAGAAATCGGAAAAAAACTTCTGGTAAATACTACTCGGTGGACTAAATGTTTGTGCAAAATTTCAATCTTCTACGTGAAAAAATAGGCCTGCCAGAGAAAATTTCCCTACTTTGCCCCACTTTTACCCTATACAGAAGTATATTTGGATAAAAATTCACTGAGACGGCCCTAATTACCCTATAATAATAATTCGACCGTCGTTCTCTTCAGAATGGAACGGCCTTTCAGACGGTATGACTCACGTGGTCCTATCATGTTTTTTTGGCGGGAAAATGACGAAAAACGGGATTTTTGGGGTAAATATCCCTATTTTTACCCCTTTGCCCGTCTGGTTCCCCCCTTGTTTTAGCACTGACATCGGAACAAAAAATCTGGTAAATAGTACTCGGTGGACTGAATGTTTGTGCAAAATTTCAATCTTCTACGTTCAAAAATAAGCCCGCCAAAAAATATATATACCGAAAATGCCCCATATTTCCCTATATAGAAGTAAATTTTTCAAAAAATCCCTGAGACGTCCCTAATTACCCTAGAATAATAATTCGACCGTCATTCTCTTCAGAATAGAACTGCCTTTCAGACGGTATGACTCACGTGGTCCTATCTTGTATGTGAGGCGGGAAAATGACGAGATACGGGATTTTGGGGGTAAAAAATTCCTATTTTTACCCCTTTTCCCCTCTGGTTCCCCCCCCCTGTTTTGGCACTGACATCGGAACAAAAAATCTGGTAAATACTACTCGGTCGACTGAATGTTTGTGCAAAATTTCAATCTTCTACGTAGAAAAATAAGCCCGCCAAAAAATATTGAACATAGGCTTAGAAAATGAGAAAATAAATTTTTGACTTATGACGTCATCACCTCCTATGTCTGGACGCAGGACGGTCTGAAACCATACGTAATGTCTTCTACAAGGCCTCTGGACTTGGAAAACAAAAAAAAAAAAACAAAAAAAAAAACAAAAAAAAAAAACAAAAAAAAAAAAACCCGGACGAAAAAGCTCAAATAGAAGAGAAATAACGCAATGTACCATGAAAAGTGCATATGGTACAAATTGTACCATAGGATCCCCAAAGGGTTAATGAACGATATCAAAACAGAAAAAATCGTACGTGAAGACGAAGAGATTAGGAGAAGACCATGAAGCATGGAAGCTTCTCAGTTGTGGCAAGTGACCTGCCAAAATAATGACAGAATACCTATGATGATAATTTCAATTATCGATGCAGGAAATATTATGCGTAACTTTAAATATCGAATCATTTCTTATAATGTTCTTGAAAACAAAAAATATACACTAGTACAATTTTAAAGATGTCTGAAATCTCTCTTTTATTTTTGCTCCCCCTTTTTTGTTTTGTAATAATTTCTTCATTGGTGTTTCATTGTTTCTGAAAGATGTCACATCTAAACCATATTTTACCTCAAGGTACGTTTTAATTAACTTTAAACTAGTTTCTGCTAATTAAACTAATGAAGTATTGTTACAGACGTGTAAACTTTAAACAAACGAAATATGACAATATCGGTGCAAACAAAACATCTGTCATAATTAAAATGAAGAAAATCAAGCCATTACAGATAAACAAAAAGCATGTACCAGTATATTTACAGTACTACTAATAATAAAACTTCGATAAACATTTGTTTCTGATAAATCATGTTATGTATCTGAATATTGTTTTTGTCTGGAATGTGCTTTTCAAAATAGCGACGCATGTACGACAACAACGTTCTTACGTAGTAATGTGATTATTTCATACGAGCAGATTGCCCGTTTTTCGCTCAGGGAGAATACGTTTCATTTTGTACCTAAACGGAATGGGGGCTGAACTTGGATTTAAACGGCATCGGAAGTGTCACTGCTCATCTCAGCAACCTCGAAAACTATGGATTCGATATTAATATTGGTCATTTTCGATCATTTTTAAATATCTCTCCCTCTCCTAAATTGTACGCAAAGTGAAATGATTAAAAAAAAACAAAAAAACAAAAAAAAAACATCCCAAGCCGGAATCTCATATATGTTGAAAATTTTGATTGAGATTGGTCGGATAGTTTAAGGGTTACTAAATCATAAACATAGTCACTTTTATTTTCATATAGCTATATTTATTTTTATATATCTCCTCCTTCCTCTCCCTTAACAAGGGAAGTTTGGGAGGGAGCATTCGCCTGCAGAGAAACTAAGCATGTCATTTGAAAGAACAATTCATGCTGATTACAACAAGCATTGCAATTCTTGTACGGTTGAGAACTTTTCGAGAGATTGAACGTTAAATGCACGATTGCGCCTCCTAGCGACCTACTGTTATTATGCAATTTTGATGATTTGAACTTGCTATCGCTTGATCACTGGGGTACATTCACAGACAAATTGTCCATTGCAAGTTGGATGTAGTAATGAGCGCAAGAGTTTTGGTCTTGCAGTTTATGCAAGAGTCTTGTATGTAAGACCAAGACTAAGACCAAGACATTTATGCTCAAAAGTCTTGCGCAAATACAGTAGTACTTGATTTTTTTATAGAATGTAAAAAGGAAGGGGAAAAAATCATTACATTTTTCACTTTAATTTCTTGGCTTCAGTAAAAATGCAGCTAGAGTGAATATGTTCCCAATAGTTTATGCAATCCGTGTGAGTCGATCTGCCCCTGCAGCATATAGCTACAGTATGTCGTTTTCTGAATCGGTTGTTCGCGTTTTCTGTAGTTATTACTCGTTTTAAAGCCACACATGTGTCATTTTGCGCCATGTGAGCTTTTTGGTGGACAAACACCGTGTGCGTGGAAATTTTTGTGTGTGCTCATAAAATTAATATCGAAATAACATTTTCATGATATGACATAATCTTCGTGTATGTGACCGCAAGTTTGATTTCATGGGCGGATGCTTATACGTTAATAATTGTTCATCAATATAACTTTTAGCCTCCTGAAGAAATGAAAGAAACCTGACGCCTTTAGATTGTAAAAATAATTTTGCAGTTCATAGTATTTCAGTAATCTGTGCCATCTTGATTTTTTCATGCGTCCCAGGGGTAGCCTCCCCACTTTGAGAACCAGTCTAGTATTGGATCTGTAAAAAAATATAAAAAGATTACGAAACGTTGTGATTTATGTTATAAGTAGTGAAGCGTGGGCACTCATTGAAAAAATAAAGGTCATTGCCTATATTGTACACTATCATCATACTTACACGATGGTAAAATATATTATATTTAGAAACATATATTGTATTTCTGTTACTATTGGTGCATTGTAGAATTTATTATCCTTTATATCTGGAGTAAAATTTACCTATGGAAAGCATAAGATTTCATAAAAGCAAGGCTTGCAAGACTCTTGCAAGGAAGACCAAGACCAAGACTACCCGGATGTTGTTCTTAGTCTTGCATTTGCTCATCACTAGTTGGATGGCGGATGGCAAAGACGTAATGGTTGAGAAAATATCAAAGAACTGCATACGGTTTGTACAACCATTTGATGTATTTGGATTTTGATCAATCAAAGATGATGGCAGGAGATTTATATATAGTACGGAACTTCTTCATCCGGACGTTATGATGTACCAACGAAACAATCAAATACAGTTCGTGCCCATGCTAATGAACCCGCTCCGATCACCGCGATGCATTGAATTGTTTCAGTTTGCGTCCACAAGGCAAGCTACCGAACAAATTATGTACCGTAAAACGGGGCTACTTTGACATTTAGGGTTAGTTTGACATAGAGCGGGGCTACTTTGACAGATGAGCAATTCTTGCTTCCTGTGAGAATTGTTGCATATACTTTCATAGATAAAGGCTGATATGGTGTCCACGGTGAGAATTGCCGGAAGGGATGAGGGATTTCTCCCATTGTATTTCTACTCCCTCTCAATATCCTTCCTGTCCCCCAATATATAATATAAGGACTTCTAGATCCGCCACTGTTTATTCCCCCCAAAAATAAATAATCTATTTCGCACTCTGACGATATATATCAACGTGTCGTAAACAAGCTCAGAAAAAGAAAATCTTATGTAAGTAATAAGTTCCGTATTTTTTTCTTTCTTTTCATTCTTTTCTGTAATTTGTCAGTGTTACTTTCTTTAATGAACAATGGATACCGGTAAGGCCCACGCAGGACACAAAGGAACGCCGACAGAAGGAAACACCGGCAAATATTGTGATACCGATGCCATTGTTGTATTGTAAGACTATTGTTTGATAGAGAACGGATTTTTTTTTAAGTACCGCAGACTGGACACTGGAGCTAAATGTTGTCTGCCTTTCTTTCTCTTTACAAGCTACTGCGCATTACAATAAGTCCTTCGAAGCGAATAGCACGTGTTAGCCGTAATCTGCGTCAGGCCCAGTTAACACCACGGAAAAAATGGTGAGGCATTACCAACAAAAGCCATGTGCCCGCAAGTATCCCAACTTCTTCGACGAGCAGATTGAGCAAGCATTGGATGCAATCAAGAAGGGGATGTCGCAGGCCAAAGCCAGCAGGACATTCCGAATCCCGCGCACCACATTGCTTAATAAAGTCCACGGTAGCCACATGGGAGTGCCCGGGCATCTACCTGTGTTTGAAAAAGTGGAGGAGGAAATGCTTGCCAACGCCCTAGCTACGGCAACCGATTGGAGCTTTCCATTGACATCCAGCGACATTCGTGAGGTGACATCCAAGTACGTGGAGAAGCAGGGGCGAGTTGTGGAGCAGTGGATAGGAAGGAGCAACGTCCCAGGTCTCGACTACGTGAAGGCGTTCGCTGCAAGGAACAACTTACGTCAACGATTGGCGACGAACATCAAGGGTGCAAGAGCACAAGTTGGAGAGCCAGAGGTCAAGAAGTTCTTTCAGAACATATCCACTGTCCTAAAAAATGCTGAACCTAGGAATGTTTACAACTACGACGAAACCTGTGTCGTGGATGATCCTGGAGCTATAAAGGTTATTGTTCCTTGGGGACATAGACGTGTTGAGCGGGTGGCGGAACATTCCAAAATGTCAACAAGCATCATGTTCTGTGGATCGGCTGACGGCCAACTTCTGCCACCAATGGTTGTATACAGGTCCAAATTTCTCAACCAGAACTGGACACAAGGAGGCCCACCAGGGACCAGGTATGCAAGCAGTCCAAAAGGGTGGTTCGACATGAACTTGTTCGAGAGGTGGTTTTTCGAAGTTCTTGTCCCACACCTCGAGAAGAACACCACTCCGACTGGCCTTAAGATTGTTATCGGAGACAACCTTGCCAGCCATTTCTCCCCTGCTGTCATTCAAGAAGCCAAGGAGAGAAATATCTACCTGGTTGCTCTTCCACCGAACTCGACGCATTTGCTCCAGCCGCTAGACGTGGGTGTGTATGAGCCATTAAAGAGGAAGTGGAGAGCCGTACGGAGGTCATGGCGGAAGGAGTCCCGACGAAAAGGATCGATTCCCAAGGAACACTTTCCTGGTCTACTGTGCCGACTAATGGATTCCCTGGCTCCCACCGTAGGCGAGAACCTGAAGCCAGGATTCCGCGCTACAGGTCTTGTTCCCTTCAACGTTGAAGCTCCGCTCTCAAAGTTACCGAAAGCGCGCGATAGCACACAGGTCGAGAGAGAAATGAACGCAAGTCTCCTAGACTTTCTTCGGGAATCCGTAGCGGGACCAAGCACCAGAGCAAGCACGAGCAGAGGAAGAAAGATCGTGGCTTCTCCTGGAAAGCGGTTGCTCTCACGAGAAGAAGAACCGGGAACTGCAGCGAACACGAACGGAAGGAAGCAAGGGAAGAAGAATTTTGGCACCTCAATTTCTGGCCGCCGCCGCGCGAAAAGAAGCCCACAAAGGAAGATAGAAGGCTATGACGAAAACATGTGCCATTTGTATGTGTGACTATCGAAAGTACAAGGGTGGAAGAGAGTGGATTCAATGTGTCCTGTGCAAAAAATGGGTGTGTGGGTTTTGTAATGGTGGATCAAAAAATCCTCAATATGCTTGTTACGACTGTGATGTTGAAGACTAAGGTTTTTCTTTCCATTGTTATATGTAAAGATAACATACCGGTACATATGTAATTATGTTATAAGTAAAGTAAAGTAAAAAAAATAAAGTAGAGTAAAAAATAAAGTAACAATGTAAGATGAAACACCGTGTATGTTCAAAGTAAAAGATGTTAAAAGTAAAGCTTTAGAAAAACTTGTATAGTGGTGTATAATGATGTACCACAACAAAATAAAGATTTCGTGCTTACCAAGTATACAGCATACCGTACCTTACAATGACCAAAACAGTGTTTTATACACTTTACATAAATTCCATGTCAAAATAAGTCCATAAGTTGAGTAACATTCACCTTATGCAGCAAATACATAAGATGTCAAAGTAGCCCCACTTCGGGGCTACTTTGACCGGTATTTGTTAATTTGTTCCCGCCAAAACTTACTTGTAGAGACTTAGGTTTAGTAGTGGATGTGATAGCCTAGATACCTATTGTTATGATGAGAATAGTATCATTCATTGGTTGCAGAAAGTGTCCCGTGTACACATCTAAACTAGCCCAAACCCTGTCAAAGTAGCCCCGTTTTATTGAATCACCTGTCAAGTTTGCTTTTCGCTTTGGTTATGCGAATTGTTTTCTTGACTGATACAACGCAATTGCACCTATAAAATGCTCATGGTGCAAGGAAGTTTTTTTTTTTTTTTTTTTTTGCCTGCGTCATTTCTTCATAGAACAGAAAAATAACAGTGATCAATTTTCATCCCTAACCTATCACTATTGTAAACAGTATAATGACTAATTTTAACTAACAAACTCGTTAGTTATTGCAGAACAGTTTTTTCTGTTACCTCCGATAGGTTTCAATTCGTATGTCAATATTCGTTGCTAATAATGTACTTAACTTATTTAAATGCAAATATACTCATTTTTTCATAGAAGTTTCCAAGTTGAATTTCTCAAACAGTTCTCATCCATACAGGAATTTTATTAGCTTGTTGTAATCAGCATGAATTGGTTCTTCAAATGGCATGCTTAGTTTCTCTGCAGGCGAGTGCTTTCTCCGGAACTTCCCTTGTAAATTCTACTGTCAAAGTGAAATGATAAAAAACATTCCAGGCCCAAACCTCATCTATGTTGAAAATTTGATCGAGATCGGTAGGTGGTTCAAAAGCTATGGTCACAAACATAGTCACTTTCAATTTTATATATTAGATAGTTTACAAATTTCTAAATATGGCATTTGAGGAAATATGATAATACTATCTCTCTCTATTCTATTTTTTAAAATTAGTCCCCATTTTTTGAGGAAATGGTAACGCTCCTTCTTTCGGTGCATGTCTTCTGGGATTCGATTCCCGTTTGAAACACTTCTCTCTGATACAAAATCCAAATAGTGGTTCGACTTGTCTTTAGCTCGGTGTTCCGGTTTCGATTCCTGATTAGAATTTATTTAGTTCGAATCTCAGGTTAAGCTACATCTTCACATCTTATATGTTGAGATCAGATCTTAAGATCAAAACAAACATAAACTAAGTGCTAGCTCGGATCCATTTCGAAAGGCTAGATACTCTTTCAAATAGCCTTCATGCTGAAAAAAGAAATTGAACTCATTCTAATAATAATAATAATAATAATAATAATAATAATAATAATAATAATAATAATAATAATAATAATAATAATAATAATAATAATAATAATAATAATATTTTGACTTGACTTGATTTTAAGTTTAGCGTCCGTTTCAGCAGCGAGGCTATATGAGACCTACTGAGTAACGTGGAATCCGAACCACATGAGCTTCCACCGGGGATCGAACCCCAGTCTCTCACGCCAAAGGTGCGTACACTAACTAATAATAGTTTGAGTTACGTATTGTACTGCAAAAATAACAATAGTTATAGATTCCTCATATAAAGAGGACAACCTTTAAAAAAATGAGAAACGCGAGAAATTACCGGTAATCAATGTAACAATACGGCCAGTGGCGTATTTACGATTTTGTTTCGGGAGGGGCTTTGCTAACTTTCGGGGCGGGGGGCGGCTTTGCTTGAAAACGTGAAAATTCTGCAAGACATTTAATATACTTTACTATAGTAATTAACATTTCGGGGGGGGGGATTAAGCCCGGAAGCCCCCCTAAATACGCCACTGAATACGGCTGTGTAATCTATTTTGGGTAATTGTAGTGGAGATACTGTTCTATTCTCGGTAGGATTACATACTTGAGATACAAACTGAATAGTGATTCTGATCCCAGGTTAATAAATATGTCTCATATAGCCTCGCTAATTAACATTTAATCTTCAATAAACTAGTTATGCTCTTTTCTACTCCGTTATTGCTTATAACTGTTCAATAGACAACCGAATGAAGTTTTAGAAATCGTGATGATATGGTAACTCATTAATATTCCTTCAGTGTACCTAAACTGCAAAAGATGAGTGTTAAAACCAGTAGCGTCATTTTAGGAGGGCAGGGGGAGCAATCCCCCCGAGTTTGAGAAACATGTGCCTTTAAAAAATGATGTATTGATGTACTACTAATAACATGAAGCTCCTCCAGTGAAATGACGTTACTCGTTATAACATTTCAATTTCTGAACCGTTGTTAAAGTGTTATTTCAACACCAAGACCATCACCTTCCTATGTTATCATAAATATCTTGTAGCTGACTAAGAATTTGTTGAGTTGATTTTGAGTTTAACGTCCCTTTTCAGCAGCGAGGCTATATGAGACGTGGACCTACTGATTAACGTGGAATCCGAACCACATGAGCTCCCGCCGGGAATCGAACCCGGGCCTCCCACGCCAAAGGCGCGTACGCTAACCGCTTAGCCACAGTAGTTGCTACTTTTTGCTATGAGCAAACCTTTAGGTGATATATTTGACATATGTACCAAGTAACGAACCATGTATATTTCCTTTGATCCTTCGCAAAAATAGTTTTGTGAGTGTATGAATTTACTGACAACATTTATATAAGCAGAAGTCATGTCATCCTATTTGCACTAGAAACATAATGTATATAGATTATATTGTAGAAAATCATAAATTATAACGTATGTTTTGGTGATGAGTCAACATAAAATGTTGTAATTATTAGAAGGCTAAAATCCAGTCTGGCATTTAGTAAAACATGTAAAAGATGAAGAAAATTCTCTCTAATATTCCTCTGATAAAACACAAAAGAGAAATTTATCTTCTATCTTCCTTTGTCGTAGTTTACTCGCATTTAAAGTTGTAATCTCGGAAGTGACTTCTTCTTTTTCCATTTTTCCTTCACTTTATTGGAGCGAAACCTCCTCCTGCAAGCTTCCGCTCATTTTTCCTTCGAGTTTTACGAAGGTGGCGGCCATCTTTTTTGCTTATCTCCATAAATTCCTCGGTTTAATTTCCCAGGAGGCGTTTGAGCAGAATAAAATAAAAAGAACTTGTCTTGAAGTTGTCTTACAGAAGACAGTAATTGGTGTTTGTGAAGTTTGTCGGTTGTCTTCGTTCGTTATCGCTCTTTCGGAAGACACTTTGGGTTCTTGTTTCTGGAAGATCAGTCTTTGTGAAGATTGTTTCCGAAAGTATTGCGAAACAGCGCCAATTTTCAATGGCTGGTTCTGGCACCAACAAAACTGAAACTAAGTTTCGGTTTTGCTTAGTTTTCTGGCGTTACTTGTACAATCTTAAGGAAGGAATTCGTGCCACATTGAGAATTCAACATGACCCCTTTTTTTTTCTAAAGCAAAAATAGCTAACTTTTGTTAAAGCAAATTCAATTAAGTTACGCTTAAATGAACGAAAGGACCTCTGAATGCAGAAGTCCTTTTGCGTGGTAGAATGAAAAAAGTGCTTTCACCTATAGTCCAAGCCACTTCAGTTCATTCAGAAAATAACTGTGAACAAAAATTTCTATAAAAACTGGAAACCATAGTTCTCTACACTAAAGTTACTCTAACTCTAGTTTGTTCGTGCCAACCGAGTATAGCAGATGGTTCTCAGGGTTGCCAAGTTGTAGACGTTCATGAAAGATCACGATAATATCCATTAATGTACAAATTGGTGAAGTATGTAAATAAATAACTCTGCCATTCTTTGAAAAACAAACTAGCAGATAACTTGCACTGATTAGTGAAGGGTCGAAAGTGCGAGTAGTTTCAAATTTATACCACTGGAAGAATAGGTTAACAACACAGCGAAGTATCCGAAGAAACCATGTTTTGTGATAAGTTCCATAAGGCGGCCATGTGATCTTTCTCTTCATTGGCAACAGTTCATAGCAGGGACTGGTGGAAAAGGGACTTTTAGTGCGCTAAGTGTAGAATTTGGATCACCACCATGATTACCAGTATTCATAAGTATTATGCCTTGCTCATTTCTTCATATTGAAAAAAATTCGTGCACAATGTTCCAACTTGAAGCTCGTAGTTTTGACGTAGGAATATTCTTCGCCCACTGCAATCTTCTCTTCTCTTCCGTTTTCTCCTTACGAAATCAATGACAAGTGTGAAGTATCTGTCTATTGGAAATGAAGTGACTGTGTATTTGATATAAAGAGACATGAACTTTTGGAAACTTATTGAAGAAAACTTTGACTAGAAGTGTACATTCTCAGACACTTGTTGTAAATGCATATTTGTTAAATAAACTCGACTAGCTTCCTTCTTTCCTTTCCGCATACCTTCGAGCACAGCCTGATACTTCCCGATTAAGTCATCATTCTTGAGTTGGACAAAACTAGGAGGAACAGAACAACAAGGGGGTATTCGACACGCGATCAAGAGAGGTGCAGGATCATCGGAGAGAAGCGGATCCCACCATTGGAGGACCACCGACTCCAAGTTCAAAGAATACCATTCTGCTGGTTCATCGCCACAGATACATTTGTTAGTTACGATTAGTAGAATGGGAATGTAAAAGGACATTATCATAAGACGCATCATCGACGCCCCTTGCAGTTCAACAGGATTAAGATCCAGATGTTGACTGTCACCAGCTAATCCAGACTTCTCCAGATATTCATCCCAGATGACCAGGACGACGCCAGCTTCATTGGATACATCAGGCTAGTGCTCATTCCTATTCTTTAATTATAACCTTTCTCTTTCTCTCACCCTTTCCCCCAACTAGTCATTTTCTAAATTAAAACATTTGAATTTTATTTAAATTCAACCACAATTTTACAGTTAAGTACCGTGTTGTGCATCAGTTCCATCCCCATTTGGTTGCATTTATTTATTTCATATTCTGAGCTATAACTGATGACACAGCACCGGCACATGGTGAAGATGTTGTGAGGCTTACGCCTTTGTTACGATCCTAAAATTTTGATAAATTTCGATTCTAAATATTCGGTAAATGCTTTAAGATCCCAAATTTTGAGTAATTTGTACTGTGTAATTTTAGTTTGTCGAGAGAAATTAAGTAGAGTTATTTTTAACCCACCGCCCACCCTCGCTACTTTATTCATTTGCTCTGTTAGAGTAAATTTTTTTTTCTGTTTCTTAATCGAATGATAAGTGGGTGAGAAGAGAAAATTTTGCCAAGTTATTATATTTTGTTTTTCTTTGTGGTGTTGGATATATATACATAGTAGTGTAAGATATTTATTATAAGTGTGATTTTGAAAATAGATATAATGGAGAATACTAGTGTTATGTCTTCTGCTATAGATCGTTTAGTAGAACCCCCCAAATTTTCCGGCAAATTGAACGAGTCAGTTCAGTCGTTTTTTAGTCATTTTGAGGATTTTTCTGTCCTTCATAACCTACGTGATGTACAGAAACGTCATTTGTTGCCGTATTGTTTAGAAAACGGGGCTTGTGCTTATCTGCTAGCTTTACAATCGACCGCAGAATATGATAATCTCATGTATGTACAGATTAAGAAGAAATTAATAGAGGCTTATGAAGATAATATAGTTTCGCAAGTTTTAGAGCAAGAAATGAGAAATAGAGAACAGTTAGATTCTGAATCTGTTTTAGATTACATTTTTCATAAATGGAAATTAATACTTGAGTACGATCCGAAGATGCCAGTGACCGAACAAATTAACTTGATAATTGATGGGTTATTGCCTTCATTTTATTCTGTAGTTGTAAGAAAATCGTATAAGACTGTAATTGAGTTAGCAAAGTCCTTAGGTCTAGAGGAAAGAGTTAATTTTCTTGTCAGAATGCGTAGTCAGCAATTGAAGTCCTTGGCAATAACAAACGAATACAATATACATCCTGTTAGTAAGAATGCTATACAGCAAAAAGAAAATACTTTAGATGTTAATATTCAGAACGAAAATGAAATTGTAAGTCAGCCTGAAGAAAAAAATACATTGATAGCTCAGTTAGACGGTATCAAAGTCCAGTTACAAGATCTTGTGCAAAGAACAGCGCTCGCGAAAGTTTCTCACGCACACAAAGGAAAATCTGTGTGTATACAATCTTATGAGCATTCGCGTTTGGAGCGAAGAAATCCTATTCATGAATCCTCTCCATCTTTTGCTTATCCGTTGCCTTATGCTTCTGTCAATGTAAATGAGAATGTTAAATCGAATAATGGGAATAAAGTAGACAATAATATGTGTAATAATGTTAGAAATAGTAAGCGATATTATGTTCCTATTCAATATGAAGCTGATTTGCCTCATGTTAAAGCATATATTGATAATAAGCCGCATTTATTTCTATTGGATTCAGGCAGCACTGTCAGCTTAATTTCTGGTAATAGTTTAAGCAATAAGCATAAAATACTCAAAGGAACTACTTTTATTCGTGGTATCACTGGAAATTCTCAAGGAAGTGATCAAATCGCTTTAGTGAAATTTAAATTAGGAGGACAGTATTTTACGCATCCTTTTCGAGTGTATAATAATTTTCCATATAATAGCATAATTGGCCAAGATTTTTTAAAAAGTCATCTTGCAATGGTTGATCACAATAAGAATTCTTTTAGTTTTGTTAAATTTGGTATTCCTCCAAGAATTGAATTGCCGCCATACGTATCTTTTGAAGAAATTTCTAACCATATAGCAAAATTATATAAACCTCAATTTTTAGTGGCTCGCTCTGTTGTTTTGCCTCCAAATTCAAGTGTTCAAGTTACATTGAAAAAAGTAAATGATCTTGCAGGAAATCGCAATTTATTAGTTCCCAATGAGTTAATAGATACGCAGGCAGAAATTTTTGTGCGTAAATCAGTTGTAGACGAAATTCATCCGGTAATATCTGTGATTAATCCTACCAAAAGTAAACTCTACTTGAAAAAAGATGTTGTTTTGGGTTCTGCCGAAAATGTTATCAGTAATACCAACTTTAAGAAACAAAATAGCACTAATAATAAGGTTCATCAGGTTAATGCAGTAGATACGAAATCTTTTCCTGAAGGTTATGATAAATATAGAGTAAATGTTAACCCTGAATTGTTGCCACATCAACAGCAGCAATTATATGATTTAGTAGAGGAATTTTATTCTAGTTTTTCTTGGAATGAATTTGATTATGGTTGTGCTAAAGGATATAAGCATAAAATTGAATTAGTAGACAATATCCCAGTAAATCGACCCCAATTTTCGATACCATTTCATCTACGGGATGAGATCAAAAAACAAGTAGATATTTTATTGAAAAGTAAGATCATTGAACCTAGTATTAGTCCGTATAATTCTCCGGTAATGCTTGTTAAAAAGAAGAATGGACAGTATAGATTTATACAAGACGGGAGATTTTTGAACAAAAAAATGGTTAATGACAGTTTTCCGGTTCCTCCTATCCAGGATATTTTGACTAATTTGGCAGGACGCAAATATCTATGTTCTAGCGACGTTTTTGGAGCTTTCTTTAATATTCCCCTCACTGAAGAATCTAAACCTATTACAGCTTTTTCGATTCCGGGCGTGGGATCGTACCATTTTAATTTTTTGCCCCAGGGTGTCAAGACATCTACTAGCGGTATGAACAGATTAGTGAAACTCACCTTAGAAGGTCTTCCACAAGATAAAATATTTGCTTATGTTGACGATTATTTTTGGTCTAGTGATAGTTTTGATGAAATTTTGCAGTTAACTCGTATGTTGCTTCAAAGAATAAAAGAAATTGGTTTAAAGCTTTCCCCAGAAAAAACAAAATTGGGATATTTTTCATTAGATGTTTTAGGTCACACTGTTAGTAAAGATGGGTTGTCTATTTCGAAACGAATAATTAACTCAATTTCCAACTATCAACGTCCCAAAACAAAGAAACAAGTCAAAAGTTTTTTAGGATTGGCTTCTTTTGTTCGTTCGTATTTACCTAATTTTAGTCAATTAGCAGAAGCGTTACTTTCTTTGTTAAAAAAAGACGCTCCTTTTCGTTGGAAGGACGCACAGGAGACAGCATTCAATAATATTAAACAAGCCATCATTTCAGCACCTTGTCTCATGAGGTACAAGCCTGATTATCCTCTGTATCTCTATTTTGATGCCAGCAAACTCGCTCTTTCTGGACTAATCAAACAACCTCAAAATTCACCTGACGACACAAATCTAGTTCCTATTAGTTATTGTAGTCGTGCAACGTCTCCTAGCGAGAAAAAATTACACCCTTATCAGCTTGAATTACTAGCATTATTGTACTCATTACGTTCATTTAGGTATTTTCTTTTAGGACGTCATTTTTATTTGAAGACAGATTGTCATAGTTTAATTTATTTGAAGCAAACAAAGAATGTAAGTAAGATTTCTAGATGGTTGAGTGAGATCGAATCGTATAATTTCACTATTTCACATATCAGTGGCTCCAGTAACGTAGAGGCAGACGCCATTTCACGTTTTTCTAACCCCCCTAGAGATTTGGAAGACGAGAAAAAGAATCAAGAAGATCCGAAAATTTTGTTTACTCAGACCACAAATTCATTTTCAATTTTAAATGAGCCAAATCTGGCAACAGAACAGCGTAAAGATCCGTTCTTTAAAGATATTTTTTCTTGGTTGGAACAGAAAGAAAATAGAAATTCTAAAATAGAACGCCAAGCATTATATTTTACTATTAAAGATGGAATTTTGTATAGAAAGCAGAAAACTTCTCAAGGTATAAGATTTTTAGTTGCAGTTCCTACTTCTTTGCGTTATAAAGTTTTTAATGCTTGTCATACGTCAGCATTGGGATCATCTCATTCTGGTTATTCTAAAACCTATGATATGTTAGTAAAAACAGTGTATTTTCCCAACATGAAGAAATATATATATCAGAAGTGTAAAGAATGTACGATTTGTCAAGTATCGAAATCGAAAATTGGTTCTCCGTATGGTACATTGCTTACTTATCCCTCCGTTCCCCCTTTCTATCGCATCCACATAGATGTAGCTGGGAATTATTCCCCCAATAATATGTTAAATCACAAATATATGATAGTTGTAGTAGACAGTTGTACTAGATACATAATTGCAGATTCCCTTCCTGATGTTACAGCAAGTACTTTGGCTTCATTTCTTTATCATAAAGTAATTTTAAAGTTTGGAATTTTTTATGAGATTGTCTTAGACAAAGGCAGTGCATTCACTAGTGGACTATTTAAAGAATTATGTGCTATGATTGGTGCTAACATGCGTTTTGTAAATGTACATGGGCATTATAGTAATGGTGTTTGTGAAATTAGTATTAGAAACATAGAACAACGATTGAAATCAGCTTTATGTGACAAGGATTTAGGAGAATGGATTGACTTATTACAGCCCATAGTTTTTTCGCTTAACGTCACCAAGAATTTATCGTCTCAAATTTCACCATTTGAATGTCTTTTTGGCTTCAAACCTAGGTTACTTCATCAGGCAATATTAAATACCCCGTGTCAATACGAAGAAAATGCCGTTCGTTTACAGCAATTACAAGAGATTAGAGATAAAGCGCAAGAAAATCTTTACAAACGTCATAAAACGGCGACAAAATTTTTTGACAAGAGACATACGAAACCTGCTTTTAAAGAAGGAGAAAAAGTTTGGATATTAGACACCACAAGAAAAAAAGGTCACGCCAAAGCATTCAGCGGAAAGTTTATTGGTCCAGGCATAATTGAACGTGTGGAAAATCCAAATTCATATTTTGTTAAGTATAAGACCGCCCGAGGATCTTACAAGATAGACAGCATAGCAGTCCAGAGATTGAAGAAGTTTTATGAGAAGGAAAACCCGGAAGAGGAAGACCACCTTGAAGACTCTGACGAAGAGATGCCTATCAACGTCTGCACGGAAGACCATACGATGAAAAAGAAGAAGACGAGTCGCGAAGACCATCAAGAACCACCAACTGAAGAGATTTTCAACCCCAGGAAACAGTGTTTGGAAGAAGAAATTTTCATCCCTTCTCTTCATATTAAGGATATTGTGATTGCCGAAAATCTACCAACGTGGGCAACTATAGGGAAGAATTCTACAGAAGAAAAACCGAAATTTGCCTGTAATACTGCCATCAATCAGAAGATTAGTATTTATAAAGGTAACATAGTGGACATAAAAGCAGATGCCTTAGTAAATCCAACGAATGAAACCTTAACTCCTTTAGGTGGTGCAGACAAAGCCATTCAAGACGCAGCTGGATCTGAATTTTTAGAAGAATGTTTGACCATATCATCATTGAAGCCAGGAGAAGCGAAGATTGCCAATGGTTATCGTCTACCAGCTAATTATGTAATTATGACATGTGGACCACGGAATTCAGACAAGAAGATTTTACGAGAGACGTACAAAAATTGTTTTAAAGTGATGTTGGAGAATGACCTATCTACAATTGTATTACCTAATATTTCAACTGGAGCATTTAAATTTCCGAAGTTAGAAGCTGCCAAAATTGCCTTGGCTACAACAAGAATATTTTTAGAAGAACATCTTGATGACGTAAACCGTGTCGTATTCTGTGTTTATGATAGAGAGAATTGGGACATTTATCAGCGATTACTCCCCATATATTTTCCCATTGATGAAGAATCTGTTAGTCCGTCTGTCCGTACGTAACTTGTATGTGGATTACTTTTCTTGAAGATTGGATTGTGGATAGGAACACCTTGTAGATGGATGATGAACTTTCTTTTAGCACTGGCCACGCTTAGAAGTTAGTTTATCTTGGTTTTGATTTGTGCATCCAAATCCACCGGTGGAAAACTTCGAAAACTTAGAACACTTTGAAACTTGGAATACTTCGAATTTTGGAACATGTTAGTATCTTCAAGAATTGTACCATTTCGTTTGATTGGACAGCGTATCATTACAGAAGTTTCTTACTTTTATTTTTTTTCAAATGTGAGTATGTGAAGAATGAAGAAAACCAACGACACGTATATGGATAGATATTTCGATGGATATATTAAGAAGATGTAAGAAGATTGAAATCAAGATCGCAAGAACCATGCTCCATCCTTTAGATGTCTAGTATTCGATGCCCGAAGAGGACAAGATTAAAGAAGAAAGAAGATGAAGATAAGAAGAATTTATATGTTAGTTAGGGTTGTAGGTTATATGTGGTGAATAGTTCTATCGTGCTGATTTCATATAGTTTGATTACAGCCAGTATATGGGGCTATAACCATATCTTGGAATTCTTTTCCAGTCTACGGACGCTTTAAGCCTAAATAACTTAAAGCTCATTTTTCTCAAACTGAAATCAGTACCCTTCTTGTGCAGTCTAACTTTACTATCTTTGGTTAGCTAGATAGTATTACACCGTTTTTTTTTCTTTTCGCGTATTAGTCACGTGTGATATTGATGTTATTTTCTGCATTAGAGGAACATATATATATATAGAGGTCTACATTGGATTATGAAATATTTATTTATTTGATTATGATTTTTTATTATACGCATCTAAGTTTTGATAATCTGTGTAAGTGATAATTAAATTTAGTATTATTCCTACCTTTCATTTCCCTTCCCTGAGCACTTAACGGAACTCCAAACTAACACATGTCACTCACAATGATATTATGCAAGCACTAATGTTTATTTTTCTTTTTCTTATTTTCCATTTTCCCAGAGACGCTGTCGTCATATCTTCAGGTCACCTAGTAAACTATATGAACTGTCTTAGGAACGCACACTCAGCATTTTGCAGTTTGTGGTCAAGGATTAATTCAAAACAAACAATATGTTACACAAAGAACTCTCTTACCTTTAACGAACATTTTTTTTTTGGACTTTCTTCAATATTTTTATTTTTTCTTTTTCTACTACGGAAAATTAAAATTTTCGTGTATTTTGATTTCGAGGAGGGGGTGTGAAGTATCTGTCTATTGGAAATGAAGTGACTGTGTATTTGATATAAAGAGACATGAACTTTTGGAAACTTATTGAAGAAAACTTTGACTAGAAGTGTACATTCTCAGACACTTGTTGTAAATGCATATTTGTTAAATAAACTCGACTAGCTTCCTTCTTTCCTTTCCGCATACCTTCGAGCACAGCCTGATACTTCCCGATTAAGTCATCATTCTTGAGTTGGACAAAACTAGGAGGAACAGAACAACAAGGGGGTATTCGACACGCGATCAAGAGAGGTGCAGGATCATCGGAGAGAAGCGGATCCCACCATTGGAGGACCACCGACTCCAAGTTCAAAGAATACCATTCTGCTGGTTCATCGCCACAGATACATTTGTTAGTTACGATTAGTAGAATGGGAATGTAAAAGGACATTATCATAAGACGCATCATCGACGCCCCTTGCAGTTCAACAGGATTAAGATCCAGATGTTGACTGTCACCAGCTAATCCAGACTTCTCCAGATATTCATCCCAGATGACCAGGACGACGCCAGCTTCATTGGATACATCAGGCTAGTGCTCATTCCTATTCTTTAATTATAACCTTTCTCTTTCTCTCACCCTTTCCCCCAACTAGTCATTTTCTAAATTAAAACATTTGAATTTTATTTAAATTCAACCACAATTTTACAGTTAAGTACCGTGTTGTGCATCAGTTCCATCCCCATTTGGTTGCATTTATTTATTTCATATTCTGAGCTATAACTGATGACACAGCACCGGCACACAAGAATACTATATAATGTATCGGATGAGTTCAACCAAAACCATATAATGTATCGTTATCGAAACTGAGGAGGAATACTCTACCGTACCGAAATTGATATATTTAATGTATCAAATAGTAAGATATAGTTTTGGTTGAAAATATAGTAAAGTTATACTAAAATAAAAATCAAGTAACGAACGACTGTAAGTAAGTTTCTTACTTTTTTATTATATCTTCTACCACATCCAGGCCCGTATCCACGGGGGGGGGAGGAAAGGGGGGCCGGCCCCCCCTAAACTTTGTTTGGCCTCCATAAAATTTCACGGTAGGCTTGCAAATGAACTGTAATATGGTGATGAAGTATCATATGATTGGGTCGGGCCCCCTAACTTCTACCGGCCCCCCCTCCTAAATTTTTGGGCTGGCTACGGGCCTGACCACATCCCTAGTAAGACAGTTTCTTCTAAAGAATGTTATAAACAATTATTTTTTCCTCTTTGTAACTTCAACCACGTTATTGTTTCAAGGAGTACCTAGGTATAAAAGGCACTTTAAAATGGACCTATAGTTTAAGGTGGAATCCGAATACGTTAGTGGGTTCAAATTTTGAGACTCAATCACCGGAAGTAGAACCCGGAGCTGTGTGCACCAAATGCGCTCACAAGAGCCACCAGACCAGCTGGGAGTACTCTTTACTGTTTTTGTTCTGATACCTGCGATAAATGAGTGGGCAGAGTGGTTCTGTAAAACTTTTGAAATTAAGGGGAAGGGGAGTAATTTTAAAATGAAATCTTAAGTTTAACAGATTATAATCACATCTTGTACGTAGTAGTGTAACCAGGGAGAGCTCAAGCTTGCTTTTATCGTTAATCTTATTCCTAGGTATTATTCGTACTCACTTTGGTAGATGTTAGGAAGCTCTCTTGATTTGTTTAAGGTGAAATTCGAACCAGCATTAATGCGTTCAAATTTCAATGATTGGTGCTGATTGCCACAACTGGCGCTGATTACCGATATCAAGGTGCTGATTGCCACGACGGCGTTCTGACTGCCACGAGCCTGAGAGAAAGTTGCTAGACGTAACGTTACCGGACGCCAAGAAGCATGAAAGAAACGCGATGAATCTTAACACGCAACATTTAATCCATACTTTCAGGCGGCTCCGATAGGAACCTTGTCACTTGCTTTCTTCAGTACGCACGTCGTCCAGGAGACTTGTTCAATACATACGTCGTCAAGTAAAAAAGAAAATAAAAATCATTACAAAAATGCCTCTAATATATACTGACTTATACTGATATATAAAAATCATTACAAAAATGACTTTAATATACACTGACGATTACTCTAATTTATTTACTGTGATGATTACTAAATTAATCGGCCATACTCAGTGGCGGCGATTGAACGTTAAAGTGGGGGGCAAGATCTGAATATTTGTATATTAATGTTAGTTTCCTTGGTTATTTCTAACACTGTTTGACGAAAGGTTGTATAACAAATAGGATACTGTTTTTTAAAGTTATATTTTACTAAGCAAATTGACAACAGCAATGCAAGTAGGGATTAGCACTTTGTACTTTTAAACAACGAAGGTGTAAGAAGAGATTTGATTCCTTGCTCATGAACATCTTAAAATTCTGTCTGGAAAATTGTGTGATCAGAATATTTAATAAGAAATTCGCAAAACAAATAAATAGAAAGGATAATATTAATCATAGTAATGAATAATGAAGCTTGTTCTGTAGCATCTATATTGAAACTGGGGATTAATAAACAACTTATATTTTTAATTTCACATATGCTATTAGATGTATGTTATTACTCTTAGAAAATGAAAGAAATAAAAATACTACAAGCATATGTTACGACATTTAAGGAAATACTTCTGCAGCTTCCCGAAACATTTTCGTTGCCATTAGGTGCAGTTTTCACTTTCTTGGACACACATCAAAACACAACAATACTTAGAATCACTCCACACTCCACTTATAAAACCTAGAGTTATGTCGAATTCACTATATTTAATTGTATATACAATCGTACACCCCTAAACACACCACTTCACTCGTATATTACACTGCAAAACAATGGAAAAGGTATGGGAGACCTGACTTCGATTCCTGGTCGGAGCTCATGTGTTCGGATTTCACGTTAATCAGTAGGTTCCGTCTCATATAGCCTCGCTGCTGAAAAGGACGTTAAGCTCAAAATTAACAACTCAATGGAAAAGGTAGAAGTAGTTTCTTATTACTCTCTTTTTACTCAATATTCCTTACTATTAGAAAGATGAAGAGACATTTTAGGAACTGTCGATTTTTGTGCAATTAAAGAATAACTGGTGAAAGACTTTTTTGCGAAATATTCTCCTAATTAGTTTCAAAGCGGCTGATTACGATATCGAACCTTTGTAAGAAGAAATAAAAGTATGCTGGAATTGTTGCGCTCCAATAGGAAAATTTTTGGACCATTTTCCGTGGCAATTAAAACGCAATTCCTATAGTTTAACTCCACGGGAAGGCAACCAATACGTACTCACGCAACGGAAAATATTATATGGCACATTTTATTTTCTATGAACCAGTCATACATAACAAAAACTTTACATTTCCAAATGAAACTCTAAACTCTATACATTAATGGGTCACTTCAAAAAAAGTGGAGGCAACTGCCCCCTTTTCCCCTAATCGCCGCCCATGGTCATTCTAAATTTACTATGATGATTAGTAAATTTAGTATGAGGGATTAATTCCGCTCTTTTCAAATATAGTTTCTCCAGGCTTGTGGCAGTCAGCACACCATCATGGCAGTCAGCACCTTGATATTTGCAATCAATGCAAGTCGTGGCAATCATCCCAATAATTGGCTGTGGCAGTCAGCACCCGTGGCAATCAGCACCTATCCCGCGCGCTAGCCACTAAACCAGTGGGTAAGAGAAAGCTCTCTTTCGTCTCTCGCCGCTAGATAAACATAGATCTTGCTACACTAGTGCCTGTAGGCTAATAGAGACGGAAGAAAGGTGCGACTTAATGATGAAAAGAATACTTGGAATAAGAAGAATAAAAGGCATTGGAGAACATATATAAAATTCAGATATACTACCAACGGTGACGTGCAGTTTCTCACGGTGCAATTTCACACGGTACTCGTTATCGAGCAATTTCGCACTGTCTTCCTTATCGGATTAATCATTCTGCAAGTATGGTGCATTTTCACACCGTCCACCTATCAACCATGTGATTCATCCTGAAACCGCTTTCACTATAGCGGTGGAAGGACAGAACAAATGTCAACTAGTAAGAACAGAAACTGAGCAAACACAAGTTAAAATAAATACGAACAATTGCAATTAATACTGGAGGAGGAGAACTTTTTTTTTACCTTGGGCACAAAATAGAAGTGAGTCGCATCATTGCTACACTCGTCATACTCGTGGAAAAGGGTAGTATGCAAGGTACATATCTTGTTCTTTGTATTTCATGAAAATTAAGACCATAAAAAATCCAACACCCTTAACATGGCATATTTACCTGCACCCACCTTGTTAAAAAGAGTGAAATAAGGAAGTTCACAAAGAAAGAATTTATAATTTCTTTTCCCTATTCTTATATCTAACAAAATTTAATTATAAATGGAGGATTTGATTTTCTGATACTGAAACTGAACATCTATTCAATGAGATATTTTTTTTCTAATATTTTAAAGTGTTACTTTAAACTCAACAAATCAAAATTTTCTGTTTAGTTCATGCAGTAAACTAAGCGTTTTCTTACATGGTTCTTTGAATAATAGCGTCAAATTCACTTACCTCTTCTTTCCACTAGTGAACATAAAACCAAGACTGACGATTATAGGAGCCAAACATGTTTCAGCTACGTATTTCCTACATAAAAATCTTCAATATACCCTCTAGGCTAAAGGAAACGGTTTATAAGTGTGTCGAAATAAGTTGTGGAATGAAGATAGTAGAAAAAAACGCGGAATTCGAGAAAGGCTTTACTCTTTCACATAGACTGGAATCGAACTAACAACAGTTCACAGCTGAGAGGTGAGCTTTTATCATTTCTTCGTTTTCAAAGTAAATTGATTATTTGATTTCACTTTAATTTACTTGACTTTCCTTAACATGTGAAGCAACAGAATTGACTCATACACATATCAAAAATAGTTTAAAACATCCATTACTATCAGGTAATCATTAAAAAAATGTTTAGAGCTTACGTCAAATGCACTTACTATGTCCGAGGTGGTGCGTCTCAAACTATTCAAGTGGTACTTTCCCATTATCAGCCTGACGTCTCAGAGTGCTTGACTACTCTCATTGACAGTGACCATGATATATTGTACTATTTGAGTGAAATATTGATAAAATATATCTTCCAAGTATCGAATTGTATAGAACCCATCCCTTTAAGATATGTAATGATCGCTTCAGGGAAGTCATATCAGTAAAAATTAAAATTTTATCATACACACTAAGTGAAGGAACCTTAACTAATGACCTGTTTCGTGTATACAAATATTACAACTTTAGGTAAAGTTTAGGTCTCCTTGCTGGTCTAGTGGCGAGCGTGCATGCCTTTAGTGCATGGGGTTCCGAATTCGGTTTCCTGTGGAAGAGCCTTGGAATTTGAACGCATTGCGGTAGTCCAGATTCCATCTTCAATTGTGGGTCTAAGCTTCATATAGCTTCATATAGCAAATCCAACCAACCATGAATCAGAATATCTATAAGTTTTCTACCCTTAGCGTGTAACAATAAAATTTAAATTATTACTGACGTGCTTATTTCCAAAACCGCCACTGTTAATTACTATTTTTATAAATAGATGATTATGACTATAGTTATGTATTCTTACAACGAAGGAAGACTTGTTTCAGTCTGCCTTTGACAATGAGAAATCCTTTTCTCAGGACAGAATAGATCTCTACGACCCTTTTGTAGCAATATTTATTCTCACAGAGTGATTGTGTTTACATGCAAAAGCGCAGTGGACTCTGGAGACAGGGTCAAAAGGGAGAAATTAATAATTCATACATTGAAAACAAATGTGGAAGAAAACGAGATGGTTTGTCCAAAAAGATTACCCGCAACATTAGGTCACTGGCCATAACAAAGTGAGCCATGCTACATAGCTATCTACCCTTAAATAAATTATGCAAGTTACTCTTGCATTTCATGTTCACATGACTCGGGGATGTGCTTTGTTGTTTTAGCTACCTTTTCAGGCTTTCAAAGTAAAGGTTTACGGTAACGGATGCTTCGCTGTATAAACCTCAATCTTTGACCCACACAATTTTAGCGTTGCGGTAAATTAAACACTGCCGTGTCGATTTATAAAATTATTTCCTCGCATATTAACCCCCTCAGGTGTATGTAATATTGTTTGGAGAATTCTGATTGCACGCAGCGCTAATGAGTGTGTTGCAGTAATTAAATTATATTTTCTCTTCCAGGCGGTGATCTCGTGGTGGAGTGAAACATAAACATATATCTTTTTTTGGCTGATCATGAACTGGCGTTACACATAATAGAACTACGCAAATAATGATTGCTACTCGTAAATGCAAGTTGACAATTTGTTTAAAATAATAAATAAATAGAAAGTATTACTCCTGCCACAAATCTAGTGGCTACATCTTGTTTTTTTGTTGGTTTAGTGTCTATTTTCAACATAAAGTCTATACGAGATGGGCCTGACTTTGATGATGACGATTATTATTATTATTATTATTATTATTATTATTATTATTATTATTATTATTATTATTAGTAGTAGTAGTAGTAGTAGTAGTAGTAGTAGTTGTTGTTGTTGTTGTAGTAGTAGTAGTAGTAGTAAGTAGAAGTAATACTAGTAGTAGTAATAGTAAGAATTGTGTAATTTTCGTGTGTTACTTTACAGAACTTTGGTGATATAAGTATGCCCACTACACATTATTTACTTATGTTTTTTTCGTTGATAACACAAAATAGAAGAAATTATGAATGTGTTTATAGATATGTAATAATTCAAAATGTTAAACTAATATATATATATATATATATATATATATATATATATATATATATATATATATCTGTGTTACACTTTCGGCTATGTAACAAAGCCTTCCTCAGACACATTATCTTCATTCTTTGCAATAGATAGCTGGATAGCAAAAATCTGTCAGTTTAATGTTCCACGATTAAGTGCCCTTTAGGCTAAGGAAGACAATGATTTAAGCAAGTGAATTATAATTAGTGGAATGAGAATGTGGGAAGAAACGGGGGTGCACCGAGAAAACCAACAAATACGATGTTGTCCACCATAAATTTACTTGGCCGGGGATCGAACCAGGGACCCTTGCATCTGAGGTAAGCGCTCTACCACTGAGTCACTATGCCCCCAGCTGGACAGCAATTATCTAGGCCGAATTTGTTAACGAGTCAATCCGTTAACGTCTTAACGTGTAACGGAGCCATAACGGTGCTATCTATATTCTATATCCCGTACATGTAAGTTAATTTTTGAATTTTGTTCATCCAGGATGAGTTCGTTAATTGAGTTAATCTGTTATTGTATTAACGGCGAGTTTAACGGTGGCTATAAATTTCGCGTGATCATCTTTAGTGTCTATTAGTTTTATTTCATACATGATGTTATTGAAAAGAAGTAGAACAAGTCAATAATTTCCTACCTCTTAATTTTCTTCTTGCAATTTGATTGAAGAAAAATTACCATAAGGCTAGGACGTTACTGAACGAAAGTCATCCAATCTCAATGTTCATTTTAGCGTCCCTTTTCATCAGCAAATCTGTATGATACGTGGATGTACAGCTTAATGTGGAATTCGAGCCACATTAGCTCCCGCTGGAAGTCCAATCCGGGTCTCCCACGCCAAAGGCAAGTACGGTAACCGCTTTGCCACGCGCGAGCTCCCATCCAATCTCGAAAAACTTGCCATGGAGATACAGCTTGACTAGCTTAGTAAGCAGTGGAAATATTATGGTGTGTGAATCTTTGGTTTCCGACTTATTATTCATCAAAGTCTCTCTGGTGAGGACACTCCGTCGATAAAGTGTGAAAGCTTTTCCAGAGCAGCCATTCTGAGTGACATTTTTCTGGGCTTTCCACATTCACACCAGGCAAATGCTGTGATGGCACCTACCGAAACGTGATACCGAAAGCCCAGAAATCTAATTCCTAATTCCTAATCCCCATGAAAGTCTTGGTTCGGATGCAGAATAAGCCAATTACCCCATATTTACATATATGTTTTTTAGAAGAAAGAATTGAATATCTACATAATTTTATATATACTAATATTAAGATATAAATGATATAAACACATGGCGACTTTTAATTACATTTTAAAAATAAACTCTTTTTTATTACATAGAGTCGATTTATAGGTGCATATTTCCGTTAATTTTACTTTAAATTACATTGATAAAAGAATCGTAGTACTTCCTGAAAAATACATATATGAATCAGACAAACTTTTAGTCTCGGGCTATTACATTGGACTGTTTATATTCGACATACTGATACAAATGGATTCAGCACACAATAAATAGCCTGTGGCAATATTTACGGCCAAGAGTATGGTTTATTTAGGTTCACGAAAATCCTGTTATTTGCTCGTTTAGAGGAAAACAGATGGGCTTCTATGACATTCGTGGGGATACAAACCAGAATCCCTCCGCTGTTCGTGGTGCGTCAACTGTTGTTTTGAAGTGACGAATGACCCCACGGGGGCAGATTACCACAGACATGGAGGTGAACTGTAATGTTCCACCAGCCTATAGCTCAAGCTTCCCTTGACATCGAATATTACGTTCAACCTATTTCATGTCCCCTTTTCGATAGACTTCTCTTTCCTCATTCTCCTGTAATATCAAAATCATAGAGCAAGCATGCTGTCGTTTTACTCAAAAAGATTAATGAACACTTCAGATGACTTTTCCGTTATAAAAGCCAAGGTTGTCACTTATAAATGAACGTCATAGTTTCGTTAGAGTGAATAAGCGGCAACGTGATTGGTTCAAACACTGTTATTTCTGGTTCTTATATACCGGTAAGTAGGAGACTCTCTTAATACAAAGCACGTCTCATCATCAAATATTTTGACTTGAATGTCAAACTATTTGCACAACAAATTGGAAAATTTTCATTCCTTACAATCTTTTTTTTCTTCCTTTCTTCACTTTAATGTGATAATTGTGGTCCTTTTCAACAGTTCCGGATTTAGGGGGGATCAATTCGGGGCATTTCCACCCAGGGCGCAGCTGGTTGAGAGTATGTAGGGGGCGCCATTTCGATGCAAAATTGGGAGGAAGGGGGGCAGATTTAACTCTTCGCCCCGGGCGCAATATTTAGTACAGCCGGCCCTGCTTTGCAATATCATTCATCATAAATTATAATAGTTTCCTTCCTTGCCCTACATTTCTTTCCACCATGTCTTTCGTTATGTGTTTGAAAAGAGCAAGCATGTGCAAGTTGAAACAGAGAATGGGGCTAATCACAGAGGACTTACTGGCGTTGAGGGCCGTACAACACAACATATAACACTTTCACAAAAAATGAATAGGCATATTCAATGAAGAAACTCGTTTGTTATACATTAACATTACATGCACATAAAACATGTTACAATGATAACCAAAATATTTACTTATTAAAGAAAAACAGACAAAATCTATTTATTTACCATTTTAGTAGTAAACGGTCCTAGACCAACTCGCGAGAGATAAGTTACATACTGTGCATCCAAGAGTTGGGAAAAGAATCAGCTTTGTTTAAAAGATTACGTAAGAAATATATTTTAAGTAGCGGGTCAGGCAGGCTGGATAACAGAGTTAAGCGAGATCATCAATAGAGTTTAGCTTTGTCTTGAAGATAATATCCTACGTGGTCCTGCGTTCATTTCCCGGTGGGGGGAGCACAAAAATTTAATTTCACAATCATTCATTTTCATTATCATCCGTCTACTTTAGTCTGAAGAGCATAATCGTAGGGCGTTAAACTAACAAATTCATTAGATATAATATCCTTCTTATAACCCCATAGAATGAAATCATACGGTGTTATATCGGGAGAATTAGCCAGCCATGATAAAGGATCACATCGTCCGATCCAATGTCCTGGGAAATTTTTGATCTAAAGACTACAATTTCTGTTTATTCAGCTAACTACTGCCACTAATCACCAGAGTCGCAAATTAATGCACCGATGCCAAACTATGGTCGTTGGCAGTTAGTTTTGTTAGAGCAGGGAGATCATACGTAATATAATTTGATTTTATTGGTAGGGAAATTTATACATAATTTATTTATATGCTGTATTTGCTTCTATCAAAATTCCCATTAATGTGGCTCATTCTAAGAAAATTTCATCAAGAAATGTATAATGTTTAAACATTTTAATTAATGAATAGATATTAGTATAGCTATGTATTAAGTAAACCCATTAATTTAAAAAAAAAAGCTCTGCCTTTCATTGCAAAAATATGTAGAATTGAACTATATAAAGGCTTCTTTGTATCTCTGTTACAGATAAAAACAATAAAACATTTCACCTGTATAATATTCCATTTCTTCTCTTTAGAAACGTTATAAAAGGTAAAAGAAGTTCCTCCTCAAAAATGCACTGGAGCCTCTCCTCTGAGTAATACTGAATATTTTATTTGTTTATTCACTGAAACATGATAGAAACGATCACTGACTTGCCTTAAATCAAGATGATGGAGAACATATTGTTGAAGGAAATGATGTAACACAGTTTTTTGTGTGAGCCAAGATTGCAGCAATCTATATTGGATTATGGGACCGAAGAATTGTATAAGATATTTTCTATAAATGAAATTGAGACGACAAGAAAGAGTAACACGGTCTAAACATAAAAAACAATTTTTCAGGTGGTAGTAAAAGGGAGAAGAATTTCATTTATGTTATCTGATGCATCGTATTGAATTGGATTTATATAGTGTAAAGGGAGAGATGTATGTATGTATGTATATAGTCCTATCTTCATGGAACTCTGGAAATTCATAGGATCATCACCGAGTGATAAGTGTGATTATAAACAACCAATATTATTTACCTGCGCGCTGCACCAATGCGTTGCGGATTTTAATGTTTTTCAAGAGCTTAGTAACAGATTCCGTAACAAACTGAGATATGTGAAAAGTGACTGTTGGTAATTGAAGATAAAATAGTTGAGACGTTCTACTTCTGAATTTATTTGATGACTTTCCACTCTATTACACACTATCTCTGTGTGAGTATAATGTGTAAAGAGGATTCATGGGTATGTCTGGCGGAAGGACGGAAGGCTTAAAGTACTTATATGGAAAATAGGGGGAAAAAAGAAAAAGAAGGTGAACAGAGAATGTTATATTTGTTGTTAAGTAGTCGTATTACATTGTGTATATATTTGTATGAATTTTTTCTTCTGAGAAGGAATTGTCTTCTGAATGTCGTGGTATGACCGAAGTAAAATAAGAGTGCAAAAGAATTGATAGTATTAATTTACCAAAACTATTAAAGTACACCCTGTTTCAAAAAAGAATATATGTATTACGAAGAATTATTTTGTCCAAACTATCGATCGCTGCGCCTCGGCTCGGCTATTGGAGAAACGAATACATAGTCTAGTTTATATTAATAGCCGCTAGATGTCAGTTGTCTTCTGTTTTGCTTGGTAACCGTCATATGTTTAAAATGACTACTCCGCAGCAGAAATCATTTTGTGTTCTGGAGTTTGCGAAGTGCAATTCCGTGATTACAGTGCAAAGACGTTTCAGGTTGAGGTATCAAATTGATCCTCCGAATGGGTGGAAAATTCGCAGATGGTATCGACAGTTTGTAGATACAGGATGTGTATGTAAAGGAAAGAACCCTGCCGCCCTCGTGTTCCTGAAGAAAATGTTCCACGAATTCAAACTGTTTTCCAACGTAGTCCTTCAAAATTAACTCGTCGTGCCAGTCAGGAGTTACAAGTGCCGATAACAACAATTTGGCGTGTTTTGAGACGTCGGTTGGTTATGAAGCCGTACAAGTTACACCTGTTACAAGCTCTGCGTCCTGATGACAAACGCAAACGTGTGGCATTTTGAAACGAGATTTTGGATGCTATTGACGATAATAACACTTGCACAACGCATCGTGTTCAGTTATGAAGCGACTTTCCGTGTTAGTGGTCAGGTAAACAAACAAAATGTTCGAATTTGGGGCCTACAGAACCCACATGTACGAGAACATGTACGAGATTCACCCAAAGTCAATGTGTTTTGTGCGATATCCCGATCATCTGTTTACGGTTCATTCTTCTTTAATGGAAACACGGTTAACAGTCAGCAGTATCTCTCTATGTTACAAAACTAGTTGTTTCCGAGGCTGCACGAAGACAACTTCATTTTTCAACAAGACGGGGCAACCCCTCACTGGAGTCGCCAAGTGCGTGAATATCTGAATGAAACTCTACTGAACCGTTGGATTGGTCGTCAAGGAGCTGGCGACTTAGCATGTCTCAGCTGGCCTCCACGGTCACCGAATTTGGTCACCGGAAGATACACCCTGTGACTTCTTCCTGTGGGATTTCGTTAAAGACAACGTTTATGTACCACTACTCCCACAGAACCTGGAAGAGTTGAAGAACCGGATCCGTACTGCCATAACATCAGTGACGCAGGACATGCTTGCCCGAGTATGAGAGGAATTTGAGTATCGGTGTGATATTGTTCGTGTTGCTGATGGAGGACATATTGAACATCTGTAATTTGAACTTTGAACTGTAATTTGAACTTGAGAGGTTCGTAAATATGTGTGTAAAATTTAACATTCGTATGTCTTAAAGGTTAATAAATATATGCATTGGAAATACGTATATTCTTTTTGAAACAGGGTGTATATGATTGCTATGTGAAGACAGAGATATTGAACGCCAGTGTTTAATATAATACTAAACAGTAAAAAAAAAGCTTAAATCATTTATTTCAGAATGAATAATGAATTCGTTTATTTTGAAATGGTTTATGTACACATTGTACATTATTTTATGTTTCCTGCAAACATCATAAAATTCATCTTAACCTTTTACGGCCCAAGGAATGAATTTATAAAGAGAAAGAAAAACCTTTTATGAAATATATATTTATTATGATACTAACAGAAGGTCCCAAGATAAATTCGATATCCCCACAAATATGTCCCTAAACTAAAATCTTTGATAATATAGATCAAAATGTTTTAATTGCGTTGAGAGCTAAAGTAGGCTATCTCCATTTGGACTGAAATTGATATACAATGAAACCTGTCTAAATTGGCCACCTGGTTCCACAGAAATTATCCATCTTATAGAACTGACCCACTCAGGAATGAAATTATTAGATTGCTAGACCCTATACCTACGTGATCTAATTACACGTTTTACTATAATTAATAAAGAGTTTAGAAGTGCACGTAATCTCAAGCAGATATGAGTGGCGTTTATTTCATACAACGATACACATTGTGTTAATTTTAAACCAGTTGAGAATGCTCCAAGAACATTGCCAGAACGAATTTGAAAAGAATTAATTTTTCTTATTCACTTCTACAGGCTTTATAACCAATTGTTCTGTGTACTTTATTATTATACTTATTAAACAATTCTTGTAATATATCTGTCCGTTTATAATTTCCTTGAGTACTAAATATTTTTCCATATATTTTTTTTAAAAGTTCTGTTAAAACGTTCTACGATATGTTGTTTTACGAAGACACATGCTCAAAGTTGAAAAATTCGCAAAATATTATCTTTCTATGACTATCTTATGATTCCCGAGATATGGTTCCTCAAATCTTCCGAAATCGGAACTTTTTTTGGCCAATATCTCGGGAAGGGTAAGAGTGACGTAAAAACATTCTATCACTTTCTCAGATAGCTTTCGAATAGAGGACTCACGATTGAAAAATTTGCGAACAACAGAGACAGACACACACACACACACACACACACACACACACACACACACACACAGACATAGAGAATTCAGTAACAGACATTTTAAGTTTGTTGAAAATACGTTTTTGAATAGGTTATACGTTCATGTATAATAAAAATATATTAATATTTTTAAAAAAATCGAGTTTTACTCTAAAATATGAGTACTTTGAAAAAAAAAAAAACAACTTTCATGACCTTAAAACCCAAGAAGGATAAATCCACGACATATTTTGAATGTAGGCCTAATGCACTCAGACTACACATGTACAGTGTGTCAGTTGAAAAACATTCAACTTCACGGGAGCACAAGGTAAATACAATATAATAGTAATTTATTGCTTCTATTTGAAATAAAGGCTTTCAAAAGGGAATAATATTGTCATCACTCGTTATGTTTTAATAGAGAGGTTTGCTAATAAAATGCTAATATCCAGTTAGATTTTTTAAACTGGATATTCAATTTAGAACTCTCTATTTTAAAATGTTTATGAGTTAAATCTATTCTTTTTTAAAAAAGTATAGAACATTACATATAAATTAATCTGAAATTAATTAAATTCTGAATTATGAATCAGATTGGTTTCCAGATCGAGTGCCGAGTAAACACTTGTTTCCATATTAGATCAACAGAATTAAATTTAGTTGTTTGAGGATATGTTTAGTTTTGAAGACTGCATTCTGGAGGGATGAGAGAGAGATGGAGAGAGAAAGAGAGAGAGAGAGAGAATATAAAAATGGAGATGAAATGTGTGTTTTAATTTTTCATAACATTTTTGCGCGTGACTGATATTAATATGCTTCGTTTAATTACGATTGATAGACAGACAACCACTGACGCTTTGTCATCGTATCATCGTGTTTGGTTAGAAGAAAGACCAACACAGAATATGATACATAATTATTTTTTTATGGAAAACTTATGATGTATATGCGATCAGACACGTAAAATACGTTACACATACGTTTAAATTAAATTCTTGTCTATGATTTTTTTGTTTGTCTTTGAAAGTTACTTTTCTCATTAATGACAAAAAGTAACTTTAATTAAAGTCATTACTTTATCATAGAGTACGAGAGCATTTCCCAAATTTTCGTCCACTTTGAGAAAGGATAGAACAGAAACAAAGTGTTACTTTTCAATGTAAACTCCCTTGACTTCAATACACCTTTTCACATGTTTTGATTAGCATATGTATTCCCGTGAAAAGGTAGAAGTCTTGTCTGCAAAATGGCTTACAACGGGTCTTTTTAGTTTATTATCATTCTTTTTCATCTTAGGTCTTTCTGTAATTTCGGGATACGGACAAAATCTCGCGGCCGAAACATCGCCGCCCCAAATCTCGCCGGCCAAAACCTCGCGGGACAAAATCTCGCGTGGCCAAAACCTCGCCGCCCAAAACCTCGCGGGACAAAATCTTGCGGGGCCAAAACCTCGCCGCCCAAAACCTCGTGGGACAAAATCTCGCCTCAGCTTAATAAAAATTCAGTGTAGTATAACAATATCTGCTGCTTTTCTTATAAGTAAAAAGAAAAAAAGGAAGAGCTTGGTGTGATGAGAGTAGGGGCGCCGAATTCTACTGCGCCCCGGGCGCCGAAATCTCTAGCTACGGCTCTGTATATATATATATATCCCCCTCCCCCTCCCTTTTGTTGTGCCGACAAAGTGAAATTATAAAAGACATCCTAGGCTCGAACCTCATCTATGTTGAAAATTTGATTGAGATCGGTATTATGGCTCAAGAGGTATAATGTAACAAACATAGTCATTTAATTTATATATATATATATATATATATTTCCAAAGCATGCATTAGAATTTTTCTTGTCATTATTTTAGTGTAATTATGTGTTATTAATAGTAATATATAGAACATTCTACATTGAAGAAATCGTCGTGAAGAGGTTTTATCCTGACGACATTTCTTCACAGGCGACACTACGTCTCGCTTAATTTAGACCAGGCGAGATTCTGTGTCGCGAGATCATTACAACGAGGTTTTGGTCAGGCGAGATTTTAGGTATGGCGATATTTTGGGGCGCGAGGATTTGGAAGACGAGGTTTTGGCCCGGCGAGATTTTGGACCGCAAAGTTTTGGGTGGCGAGGTTTTGGCCAGGTGAGATTTTGTACCGCGAGGTTTTGGGCGGCGAGGTTTTGACCAGGCGAGATTTTGGGCCGCGAGGTTTTGGGAGGCGAGGTTGTCGCCGCGAGGTTCTGGCCGCGAGGTTTTGTACCCAAACCGTAATTTCAAGATTGCTTGGTGTTAGATCTGGGCTGGACGGTCGCTGTTGAATTTCCTTGAATCCGGTCTTTCACTGCAACCTCGACAATAACAGCCGTGTGGACTAGAGCATTACCATGGAGTAAGCAAACACCGCGAACATCGTGACTCAGTTTGTCACCACAAACAAGTAGCTTCGTTGTGCTTATCTCATAACAGATCGCAAATTTTTGGGTTGTGATAATTCCATATTGAAGTGCTCGTGTATTGAGTTGAAGTTCGTAAAATAGCTACTTCTGGGTCACAGTATAGTGTTATATCTGATTCAATTGAAGAAGGTACTTATTTTAAAGTTTCTAAGTATGGTTCCATAGATACCTAATTTAGGCATATTCCCCAAATTTATATGAATCATTCTCCCCAAGTGTTCGGCTCATCTCCAAATTACCTGCACAGTAGCGACATCGTTTGGCGTCAGGTAGGAGACAGTAAAGCTTGCGACAACTATAGTCTGAGTGTGAACTAGGGAGGCCACATTTTTTCGAAACCGAAAACTAAAACTATTTTTTTCGAAAAACGAAAACGAAGAACGAAAAATGAGAAATCAAATAACAGATTTTTCGAAAAAGGCCATCCCTACTGTGAACTATTGGGAGTTATCATGACCAACGAACTGCGGCGTCTTGAATTATTATGGTTTAATGGGGACGTAAGCAGCGAGGCTTACCTGTCCTCGTCACGATTAAGCCAATAACCGACCTGAGGCATCTTGCGTTCACAATAAGGCTTAAAAATATCTAAATATTTTTGTTTAGGTGTTCATACAACCTGTAACTCTTAAATAATTTGAAGTTTGCATATTAGCGTTACTCACAAAGTGATATGTTTTGCATTATAAAATATTAGTTCTATATCCGTTGCTGAAAGACTATCAACAACCGATATCAGTTGTATTTCAATTGCTGGTAGGCTACCAAAGCCGATATCAGTTTGTATGTCAGTTATTAATGGGCTACCAACAACCGGTATCAGGTGTATATCAGTTGCTGATAGGCTACCAGCACCTGATATCAGCTGTATATCAATTGCTGATAGGCTACCAACAACCATCAGAATACTGATGGTGGTGAAGATAATAATACAAAATTAAGAGTTACCACCACAAAATTATTCATATGTTTGTTACAGGACTAGTTTATACATAGTAAAAGAGCATGATTTTATTATTCAAAACGCGAAAAAAATTGTAAACAACAATTCCTGGATTAAATGTAAATTACAAATCATCACCGCTAGCAACTTGCTATTATTGGCAAGTCAAATACCGCAAAATTAGATTTCTCAGTTAATCTCTTTGTCTTCACGGTTTCAATATCATCAATCAATTGTCTTCTTATCTCCTTTCCCCTCTACTGTGCCTTCTATCTTGTATTTCTCGTTTCGAAAATTCCTAATAGTTTTTTCTTCGCTTTTACGTAGTGTCCTTGTTTCTGTCTCATAAATTACAAAAACTTCACTCGAAACGTTTGATGAGCCTTTTTCTTAATTCTTTATTTAAAGAAAACAAAATGGACTATTCCTTTTTTCCAATATTTCTGTTCCCACTTCTATCCTTGTTTCTATTTCACACTCGCCCTTAATGTCTTCACTAATGGTATCTGTGTGTTAAAACTTGTCATCATCTACTTCTTCCTTCCTACTTCTGTGTTTGATACAAGATCATCGTTATAATCACCGTAGCTTTTGCACTTATAATATTTCTTTTCAACCCTTCATAGTTATACCTCAAACTTTCTAACATATTATTATTATTATTTGTTCAAATTCTGCTACAAGTGCTATTTCATCTGCAAAAGCATACAGCCTATACTTTTACTTCCTACCGAACTATTGGGGTCGAGATGGCTTTGTGGTAGATCGCTCATCTTTGATGCATTGAGTCCCTGGTTTGATTCCAGCTCTCGCCAAGTAAATTTTGTTGTGGACGAACACCGTGTGTGTGGGTTCTCTCCGAATTTTCCTGTTTCCTCCCACTTCTCGTCCCGCCATCACAGTTTCTCTTCGCCTTGGAGCATAATCGTGGGAAGTTAAACTCCTAACCGAACTATTGTCTTTCTCATGTAATTTCTCTATCGCTGTCGAACTCATAGAATTTTATCTTTCCGTCATTTTTCCTCTATTCTAACACACTTGTTGGTTTATATTTAAGTTTCTTACGAATTTTCCAATCTTTCCCATATAATCCAAACTTCTTTAGAAAACTTCTCAATACTATCCAATAGATTCGAACGGCAGGCTTTTGTAGATCAATAAACATTAGGCATTTTCTTCTCAGCACAAACTTTTCACCGATTACTCTTAGCAAATCAAAAGCATCTCTTATTAATTTAACTCCCCTAATTCCAAACAGTTTCTTCTGATGTGGTTTTCCATACAATCAGTAGTACCAATTCCATGCAATGTGAAACTAATCCGAACACGAATCTAAGTTCAGTTTCTCATCTTATGATATCATTCTCTTGAAGAAATCACAATTTTCTTTCTTACGTTCTTAACAAATTCAATTGATTTAGTATCCATACTACATGTTTTCCTTTTATCATCTTTACTTACTTTCTTTTTCTTTTCAAATCTTGAGTATGCGTTTTACAATATCCCTACTCTTCTATATACTCTGCCTATCGTACCAAAAATTTGTTCCGTTCATTGACTGTCTTCCCATGCAAGTTACACCTCAGTTGTTCTAATGGGTAGGACAAACATGGCTTACTTCCTCAAAGATTTCCGCTTGGTTCTAAAGAAATTTGCAAATATGATTTTTTAAAATATTCCGTAGCAAAATTACAAACCATAAGACATACCGAGTATGAACATATTTTGGTGTTTTCGACTCTAGGAAACAATTACTTATTAATCAGTCATCATTTCGTACACCAAACTTTGATACAAACGTTGAGATAATAACATAAAATTCGTGAAATTTACTTACAATCATGCATTACTTCAATACAAGTTTAATGATCGACTGGTGATATTATTATACAGTAAATATCCACTATCACAATTACGTTGTTTGTTATAAAGAAATGTAGCAATATCGGCATCTTGTGCCTCATGCACAGAAAAAAATAAACAAGGTTAGGTGCATCCAGTAAACGAAAGAAAAATGCCTCTAGATTCTGAATTCAGCTGCATTAATTATGGGCTATGTGTATCAGAAAACGTTATCATCACTGTTGTTATCCTCCACAGCCTACGAAAGACATAAACATGAGAAAGCATAGTTAAACATAGTATTAGTATGACGCATTAGGCAATGACTTTCTTTCTGAAATCAGTTCCACAACATGCTAAAACATTCACTCCGCAACATAAAGTCGCCACGGTAGCTCAGTGGTAGATCGTTCATCTCTGGTGCATGGGATCCCGGGTTCAATCTTAGCTCCCGCCAAGTGAACCTTCTGATGGACAAACACCATGTGCGTGGGTTTCCTCTGGGTTCTCACTTTTCCTCCTACTATCTTAATTCCACAATTTCATTCATTTCTCATCATCACCGTCTCCTTTAGCCTAGCTGGCATTAGCTTGGGACGTAAAACTCAAAGATTTCATTTCTTAACCACATAAGCGCAGTACGCTCGCATGCACTTGTCAAGTTTCACAAGAAACCTTGCACACTGTATGTGTTTCTGTTATTTATGATTTAATTTGTTTTTCGGAGTAAATTTGTTTATATTATTAAATAAAGATCTTGCTTCTGAGCGTATGTCTCTGTTATTTATGGTTAAATTTGTTTTTCGAAGTCTTAAGTTAATAAATTGAGATCTCTTGCTTCTTAGTGCATATATATATGTTATTTATGGTTAACAGATATATGGCTGGTCTCTGTTTTTTAGTCTGATGTTAAAATATAAAGATCTTACTTGTGAGTGTATATCTATGTTATTTATGGTCAAATTTGTGTTCCAGAGTCCGTAGTTAATAAATGGAGATCTTGCTCCTGAGTATGTGTATCTGTTATTTATGGTTAAATTTGTTTTTCGGGGTCTTAAGTTAATAAATAAAGATCTTGCTTCGGTGTTCTCCCATTTGCGTACATTCCCATTTCCGTACATGTCAAAATCTTCCCAGTTGCGTACAAGTGCCAGATGCAATGAAATGTCATGATTTAAAAGCGAGATAAGAATTCCCATTTCCGTACAGGTTCAATAGCTGGCATTTGTACGCAACTGTGAAGTTTTTTATTAGCGAATTTCTGTGATTTTTTGTTAGTTTTTGAGCAGAGGGGGATACGGAATCTAAAGGTTTCCTTTCGAGTAGCAGTCACAGCGAGTAAGAATTCTTGAACAGTTTCGTTTTGTAGACTGCCAAACAGGCCAGTACATCCTTCTTTATTGACGACATGTGTAAGAGCAACAACAAACTTTTCTCCCAAATTTTTGTAATTCATGCAGATATTGGAAGGTCAATAGAGAAAACTAATGTGATTCCAGTGGTTTTTAGCCTTCTCCCGAACAAAAGAAAGTATATATATGAAGGGTTGAAGTCCTGAATTGGTATACTAAAGTTGTAATGGCAGGTTTCAAGGAAGCAGTAATATATTCTTTTAGGACAATTTTTCCTTCAGCAATTAAGTGGGTGCAATTTTCACTTTAACCAGTGTTTTTGGCGTAAGATACAGGATTTGGTCTTGGTTACAGACTACAAAAACAATGATGATATAAAACTTCAGGTTCGAATGTTTGCCTCATTAACATTTCTTCCGTTAGAAATGGTCAGCAGTGGTTGATTATTTATTCAAGAAGACATCCCCTAAGCTTGAACAGTTCTGCGGATATTTCATTGACCAGTAGTTAGAAAATTCTACAGTCCCAATAAGCATGTGGAACTCTCATGAAAAACCCCATAGAACAAATAGTATCGCAGAGGATTGGGATAACAGATTAAATACTTTGCTAAACAAGCAAAATCCTCATGTCATCGAATTAGTCCGTTTCCTCTAGTTAGAAGCCAGGACAAGTGACTATGCTTACGACAGAAAGTATCTCAACTTGCAAGGTAAAAGAAGAAAGTACATATACAGCTTGAGAAAAAAAAGGATATATAGTTTTGATGTTTCAAAAGATGTTAGATGATATTTGACTGATAAGCATTACTTATAGGTGGTGGTAACAACGGTAAACGGCCTACTGCACATGGACCAAGATAGTTGAAAATCTATATATTAGTTCGACTTCTATAACCCTTTGATATGATTTTTGAATTCATGTCACACACATTGATCGAATTTGAATTTAAAGTGTTAAGTCGAAAAAAAAAAAAACTTACAACAGTATGGAAAGCATGTATGCATCTTTAGTATTTCCTTGAGCATGCAATTCCATATCCTCCTCTGCTCAAACTTTATTAAAAATACACAGAAACAGTGTCAGTTATTAAACATGTACGGAAGTGGGAAAACTCTTATCAATATCAAAATATGTCATGTCATCGCCCATGGCACTTTTACGCATCTGGGAAGGGCTTTGACATGTACGCATCTGGGAATGTACCATCTAGGAGGTAATCCTTGCTTCTGAGTATGTATCTCTGTTCTTTATAGTTAATTTTTCTTAACAGTCTTAAGTTAATAAATAAAAATCTTGCTTCTGAGTGTATACCTCTGTTATTTATGGTTAAATTTGTTTTTCAGTGTCTTCAGTTAATAAATAAAGATCTTGCTTCTGAATATCTCTGTTATTTATGGTTAAATTTGTTTTTCGAAACCTGAAGTTATTACATAAAGATCTTGCTTCTGAGTGTATATCTTTGTTATTTAAGATGAAATTTGCTTTTAGGAGTCTTAAGTTAATAAATAAATAAATACCTTGCTTCTGAAAAAAAATGAAATGAAAATTTTGGGGTTTACGTCCCACGAATATGCCGGTTAGGCTAAAGGAGTCGGTGATGATGAGAGATGAATGAAATTGTGGAATGAAGAAAATGGGAAGAAACGAGAGAACCCCGAGAAAACCCATGCACACGGTGTTTGTCCACCACAAAGTTCATTTGGCGGGAGCAGGGTTTGAACACGGAACCCCAAGCACCAAAAAGATCTTGCTTCTCTGTTATTTATGGTTAAATTTGTTCTTCAGAGTTTAAAGTAAATAAATAGAGATCTTGCTTCTGAGTGTGTATAGCTGTTATTTATGGCTAAATTTGTTTGCCAGAGTCTGAAGTTAATAAATAAAAATCTTAATTCAGAGTGTATGAAACTTCATACATGTGTAGTGCTATTTACATACCGGGTTTGAAGAGTGGAGCTGAGATTTTTTTTATCTATTGTGTTATCATTTCAGACATTATACGAATGTGCCAGCGAAATAATGTTGCCGAAATATTTGATGTTGCCGAAATGTTTTCATTTGTTGCACATTTATGACATGCATGGTTTTATCCGGGCTTGATGTATGAAATCTACACAGAAAAGGCAATAAAACATACCATCTGCTTGTTCAGACATATAATAACAATAATAAAAAGAAACTTTGTGGCTTCAAGGCTAATTCATTAAGAACGTTTTCTGCGTGAAGTTAAAAATTTCTATGCCTTCTTTCCAGAGTCAAATTGGGCAAAGCGCCAGAACAGTTAAGTTGGTAAATCATCTTACATTTTTCTTACTATTTTCTCTCTCTCTTTTTCTCATGCTGGCAAAAGAGCAAGTCAACCGGAAATTGAGGAACTACTCCACATTTTTAATTCATAAGTGTTGGTTAGTTGATTTATTAATGCGCAGCAAGAGCACGAAATATGGACCCCAAAAATTCTTTCTCTCGGTACTGCTTTGTACTGCTCTGAAGGAAGACTGGAGACTCTTCTTTATTGGACGATGAGTAGAACGAATTGGTCCGTGGAGAGTTATCAGTCTACATGTATTGTTTAACAAATACATGACAGGCTATTCATTCATTAAAATAGATACTGTACCCCAAAAGTATGTGGGTAATATCTACCTACAAGTATTCGAAAGTAAAAAGCATGTACCATGAACATTATAATACATATTTTCTCGGACTTTAGTGAGATGGTATAATTTGAAATGATGTAAAGATTTTTGACACTATATTAAAATACTAGTGTTGCCGTTATTTCTAGTATTGAACTGTTTTTAATTTTCAAAGTAGCTTATGCAAAGATAATTAAAAAAGTGGAGAGTGCTCAATACTTTACTACGTGAGATTGTGGCGAGGAAGATTGTTTCCGTGAGCTCTTTTCAAGTATGTATTTACTAACAGTATACTCGTTCTTTGCATGGAAAGAATACATTTCATTTTGGACATAAAGGGTTGAATTTGGCTTTAAACGGTATCGGAAGTGTCACTGTTCGTCTCAATGACCCCAAAAAATGGATTCAACACTAATATTGATTTGCGATATCTAATATTACAAGAGGACGTGACCCAATCCGAGCCACCACTCACTGTGACCCACTGACCCACTATGACCTACCGATCTACTCTGCTTAGTACAATGTAGACAACATCTTCTGAACACTGGTGAATTTGTCTACGATTTACTTTCAAGACCTCCATTTTTCTTTCTTTTTCATTGTTTCTGCTTACCTGAGATATGTATATCTACGTGAAAAAAAAAAACTTCAGGCACTTTTGGATATTTATATTTGTAATTGTAATAGGACTTACTACTTGGCTTTCGAAACAAATCGAATTTTACACTTTTGTTTTCCTGCACGCTGGCCTACTTTATCTTGATTTGAGACTTTCAAATTTCATCCTATTTTCCACTGAAAAGTATATGTAATTCAACTAGGAAATAATTATGTATGATAATTAAATTGAAATTCATCGTAATATATCGCATGACAAACACTTTACCATTTTATATCTTCAAGGTCAGATCCATCGGTATTGTAACAGAGCGGTGTTGGAGCGATTGACCGTAGAAATTCAAACTCCGATTAGTGATAATTTCACAGTCTTGTTTTATTACTAGTGCAATCTTTTTATTCAGTTGAGAAGAGGGCGTAGATCTTGGGTCAGAGTTGATGACAATGGGTTTTGTTGAATGATGGGTCGGAGTGGCTCTTATTGGGGCGCGGACAAAATCCAAGAGGACAAAATCCATGGAACAGTATCATGTGCGTAGCTATGGTATGTGCCTGTGAAAACAGTAATTAAATTGTATGTTTGGGTTTTTCTTCAATTGTCATGTATTGTGAAGTTTAATCTGTAATTCTTCAATGTATTGAAATAACATTTCATTTACTTTTAAATAACTGAAAATTCAATAAAACACGTAAGATTGTCACAGTAAGAGTGGAGATGAGCTTTGATTACTTATCACATCCATATGAAAGTATGTAAAAGTATGTATGTATGTACAAATACATTGTAAAAGTTTGTATTTGCATCTCAATTTTATTATATATAATACATTTAAGACCTCGGCATATTGTTGTAAGACCATTTATTGGAGTATTTTAATTCCATCCTTATGAGGTGGCATACAGAGGTCTTAATTTGTTTATTGGTAGTGTTTCATGAATATTTTTTTAAAAAATAATTCTGATATACTGATCAAATTTTTGTCAGAAATGATCAAAATGTGAAATATGTACAGTAGTTGTAGAATGCTGTTTTTTGTACTTCTCGTGTTTCGCGTAGACCTATATATTCTAAATAAGTAAAATATAGATGTACACTTATGTTCAAAATGATTGTCGCATATCTATAACTGTCTTCTTGTAAGAATATAATTTGATAATGATTTTGCAGGATACTTTTAATACTGATACTATGTGTATAATCGGAAAATGTATATTTGTGGTAAATTTCATAGGAAAAGAATTTTATAAATACGAAAATTAGAATGAGTAAAACAAAACGTTGCTAAATGGACAAGAAAGTTTCATTTTCGTTTTATTGTTCTTGTTTACTGCTCTTTTGACATGATGGTAATGGTAGAATGCTAAGTTTTTTTTTTTTTTACCCTGTAGCCATCCACCATTTATTATGTTTAAATATTATTGAAGTGTGTTTTTTTTAATAATGTAATAATGCGTGTGAATTAAATAATGTAAACGTGTTATCTAGAAAATCGAAATGTGAAAATGTGTCTAGACAAACTAAGTGAAAATGTATATGTTATTGGTTATTTTGAAAGTGTAACTGATGTAAATACTCTGAGGGTAGAGAAGTAACTTTGTTTTTATCTAAATTATATCTTTTTAATTTTATTTATACTTTAATTCTCAATGAATAGAATAGAATTAAGTATACTCTTTTTAAGACTGGGCTGCTTTGCTGTTGTTTGTTATCTCTGATTTAGCAAGTCAGTGCTTTCATTTTCTGGTTGATTTATGTGAGTATACTCTTTTTAGTCAAAATATTTCTGATCACCCTAAATTGGATCCACCTGGGCATGTCCTAGCAGTAGCCAGGATATTTTATGAGTAATTAAAGCTCACTTTCACTCTTACTGTGACAATCTTACATGTTTTATTGGATTTTCAGTTATTTAAAAGTAAATGAAATATTACTTCAATAAATTGAAAAATTACAGATAAAAATTTAGAATGCATGACAATTGAAGAAAGAAACAAACATACAATTTAATTAAGGTATTCACAAACATATACCACAGCTACACACATGATACTGTTCCTTGGATTTTATCCGCTTGGATTTTGTCCGCCTTGTCAGAATTTAGCTTCGATTTTATCCTCTTCGATTTTGTCCGCTTGGATTTTGTCCTCTTGGATTTTGTCCTACACTCCTCTTATTGGTGGTTGGTCGGAGTGAATCACAGTGGGACAGAGTGAGTCACGGTGAGTAGTGGGTCGTGGATCTCGGTAGGTCGTGGGGCATGGTGGGTGTGGGTTAGGGTCACGGGTGAAGTTTTCATTGACCCACGATATCTCTGGTGGTTATCGTACAGCATTAATTGTTTGGTTTACAAAAATATGTTTCTCCTCGATTTTTTCTCGAAAGTTGTGTAATAGGATTTAAGACATTAACCCGCATCATTTTGTTCAGCTTAATCAGAGCTGTTAATTGCTATTTTTCGTCCTTTGACAATCTTTTTCCCTTAAATGCTAATAACATTGTAGAATTAGAGATATACAGGGTGTTAATGAGCTATAATGACAAACTTTAATAGGTTATTCCTCACATCAAAATAAGAGAAAAAGTTCATATGGACCTTTGGCGAAAAGTGCATAGTTTCAGAGCTAGGGCTGTCCAAAATCGCGAAAAAGCCAAATTTCAAGAGGCCCTATTTCGAATTCGAGAGACTGTGGATGGTGGTCCTTATCAGCGTAAAGGAAGTCACGCATACGCAATCCAAAAATGCATATTTCATTAATGTTCAATGAGTGTACAGATTATTCCCTGCAGGGTGAAATTCCCAGACACGCCATCAACCGAATTTTGAGATATGCTCTGACTTTATGATTAGTCCAAAGTAGGAAAACGATAAGCCTTGATAGCAGTGAACACGGAATCCTTTGGCGCGATGTCGGAAGTGTTAAGGTAGGATTGTCAGCAGCACATCTCCCGTACTCGGGAAAACGCATATTACAATGTTTTCTTTCACGCTTATAAGTGAAGAAAATGTGAAATATACCGTGACGAAATACATGTCATCACACGTTATTCCGAACACAAAGAAACATGGAGCTGCCGATTCCTAACACTTCTGCCTTCCGTTCGAAGCATTGGATGTCCATTGTTGTTAAGGTTTATCTCCTGCCTACTTTGGACCCTTCTTGAAATCAGGGTATATCTGAAAACTGTATCGAAAACATATCTGAGAATTACACCCTGTAGGGAATACCGTCTACACCTATTGACAATTGATGAAATATGCACTTTTGGATTGTATATGCGTGTCTTCCTCAACGCTGATAAGAGCCACCATCCACAGTTTGTGGAATTCGAAATAGGGCCTATTGAAATTTAGTTTCTTCTCGATTTTGGAGAGCCCTAGCTCCGAAACTATGCACTTTTCGTCATAGGTCCATATGAACTTTTTCTCTTATTTTGATGTGAGGAATCAACTCTTAAAGTTTGTCGGTATAGTTCATTAACACCCTGTATATGCACCAAATGCAAGTTAAATCTCACATAATATAAAACATGATAGCTTCTTAGTCATCGTACTTTTAGATAAAAATTAGAACTAAAAAACGTGTTTGTTCAATGTGTTTGTCGTTTCTTGGTAGATTTGCTCTTTACTTGTATCGAAAGGCTTTTCGACCTTCGTTCGCTAACTCTCTGATACAGATCTTAGTTACTTATTGATCTTCTGTCGTGATCGGTCACATTTTTTTCTTCCTTTTGCGGCATTTCTAGCAACTCTCCATCTCGGATTAAAGGCGGAAAAAGCTACGCCCGAAGGTAAACGCATTTTCCACTTAATCACATTATGTGTGTTTGGATACAAGGAACAAATTTTATCAACAGTAATTCTTGTTTGGTTTGCTTGTTTGATGTTTTAATAGTTTTTAATGACCTTTTCCAGCGAACACTATATTAGAGCGGTGTTCTCATTAAACCTGAGGTCGATTGAGGTTTGCAAATGAGAAGTCCAATAAACGAAAAATCCATTGAAGTCAGAAAACATTACTTGTTTAATATATATATATATATATATATATATATATATATATATATATATATATATATATATATATATATATATATACACTCGTGCTCATAAATTAAGGATAATGTGGATACATGGTGAAACAACGCTCTGGTGGGCGGTTTTCGGTTGGAAATCATCTCGGGGTATGACCATGCGGTGCATTTCACCATTTGGTGCGGTGCATGCAGTGCGGTCGTCGCACGGTGGCGCTGGCAGCAGTCCAGATACGCAGAGGTGTGTTGGTGCATGTCAGAGTACGGTGCAGCGTGTAAGTTTGCAGATGTTATCAGACGTGCTAATGGTGACTGTGTGTTGAAAATGGCTCAAAGAACACATATTGACGACGTTATGAGGGGTAGAATAATAGGGTGACTGGAGGCTGGTCATACACAGCAGGTCGTAGCACGGGCCCTCCGTGTACCACAAAGTGTGATCTCAAGATTATGGCAACGATTCCAGCAGACAGGAAACGTGTCCAGGCGCTACAGTACGGGACGTCCACAGTGTACAACACCACAAGAAGACCGATATCTCACCATCAGTGCCCGCAGACGGCCACGGAGTACAACAGGTAGCCTTGCTCGGGACCTTGCCACATCCACTGGAACGGTTGTCTCCCGACACACAGTCTACAGACGACTGAACAGACATGGTTTATTCGCCCGAAGACCTGCAAGGTGCATTCCACTGACCCCTGTTCACAGGAGAGCCCGTAAAGCCTGGTGTCAAGAACACAGTACATGGTCAATGGAACAGTGGTCCCAGGTTATGTTCACGGACGAGTCCAGGTATAGTCTGAACAGTGATTCTCGCCGGTTTATCATCTGGCGTGAACCAGGAACCAGATATCAACCCCATAATGTCCTTGAAAGGGACCTGTATGGCGGTAGTGGTTTGATGGTGTGGGGTGGGATTATGATTGGTTCACGTACACCCCTGCATGTCTTTGACAGAGGAACTGTAACAGGTCAGGTGTATCGGGAAGTCATTTTGCATCAGTATGTTCGCCTTTTCAGGGGTGCACTGGGTCCCACCTTTCTACTGATGGATAATAATACACGGCCCCACCGAGCTGCCTTCGCGGAGGAGTACCTTGAAACAGAAGATATCAGGCGAATGGAGTGGCCTGTCTGTTCTCCAGACCTAAACCCCATCGAGCATGTCTGGGATGATCTCGGTTGACTTATCGCTGCACGACTTCAAACCCCTAGGACACTTCAGGAACTCCGACAGGCACTGGTGCAAGAATGGGAGGCTATACCCCAGCAGCTGGTCGACCACCTGATCCAGAGTATGCCAACCCGTTGTGCGGCGTGTGTACATGTGCATGGGGATCATATCCCATATTGATGTCGGGGTACATGCGCAGGAAACAGTGGCGTTGTGTAGCACATGTGTTTCTCAACTTATCACCAATACCGTGGATACCGTGGATACCGTGGATACCGTAGATATCACCAATACCGTTGTACCGATATGTTTCGTTTGTTCGTATGTTGTGTTCACTATGTGCCTATGCTATTAGCGCCAGTTTTGTGTAGTGCCACGTTGTGTAGTACCACAATCTGCAATTATCCTTAATTTTTGAGCATGAGTGTATATACATATAATTTTTGAACTGAAATGTATATGTTTTCTAGCCTGGAGTTACCGTATTTATTGAATAATTACCGTATTATTTTCTGACCAGAGTCAAAATGGATGAAGTTATACCGTATTCAGTTTTTCTCTAACTAGAAGGTTGAAGGCATGGCAGGTTCAAAAGAGTTTTAACCTTCGATTTCAACCCATGTAAATTTGGGTGGACATTACATCATCGTGTCTGTGACTGAGTTTCTCAAAATGATCTCCATCTTTCTCATTCTGCTATTCTTTTAAAGTTATCCGCTTTCATTTATATTCCATCTCTTTTGGCGTACAGGATCTGACCCGAGAAGTTCCTAACCACTTCTAGGAAGGAGCACGTTAATGAAGTGTTTACAATATCAAAAAGGACACTGTAAGTCAACGAAATCACAACAGTTCGACTTGACCGCCCTCCACATCCAAGCAGAGTTATCATCTCTCAACGGTGCATCTGAACCCACGCTGCAACACTAATGGGATAATTGTACGGCATATACGAAGCCGAAATGCATTCAGGCAGGTAACCTCCAAATCCCTAATTTCATCTTGTAGACGTGAAGATGAGCGATTTGGCGCACCTGTGTGAATGCATTTCGGCATCAGTGCATACAATTACAAGTTTCAGTGCGTGATCCTATTAATAATAATAATAATAATAATAATAATAATAATAATAATAATAATAATAATAATAATAATAATAATAATAATAATAATAATTGTTGGTAAGAAATGTTATGGTAGAATATACATGCTGTGTTGCGTAAGGTTAGTTAGTCTGTGGTTGTCAAGTGATATCAGTTGTGAAGATAAACAAGATGAAACGAAAATACAGTATATATCATAAGGACGAAGAATAGAAAGATTATATAAAGATTATATGAATTAGTAAGATTCAAAATAGATTGTTGTCAAAGGATTTAAGAACAAGAATACGATTAATTGGAAGAATAAAGAATTCAGGTTTCTTTAAGGGTGAACATATGATTTTGATTGTAATGCATTACGATTACGGATAGTTTAAGATAAGTATAATTGCAAGCTAACCAACCCTCTTAAATCCCTTAGAAAGTAGCACCTTACTTTTTATAAAGTAACAAATGGCGCAGTCAAGTTCAAAGAATTCTATGCTCTCGAGTATATGGGAACAGATACAGAAATTGGTGAACACGAAAGTTGAGAAATTTTCGCAGAGGAATTTCATCGACGAGATCTGGAGATAACTGCCTTAAAAGAATAAATATCTTTACTTAAACGATAACTAACGTGTAAGCAGCCAAATACAATGATTAATCAAACATATAATGACCATCAAAGTACATCCTTAAGCTCTAGTCAAGTGTTTAAATTGTGTTCAAGATGCCAGCGAGTTCACAACAATAAGAAATGTCCAGCTACATCTAAACGATGTTTTAGATGTCTTTTTATAGGTCATTATGCAAGGGCATGTTTTGCCAAGAGGTTAAGTCCCAAGTTTGAGTGGAAACGTAAAATCAAAACCACCGAAGTTGCAAAAGTTGCTCAAGAAAAACAAAATCTTAATCTAATCCAGTTACAGGCAAAAGTGTCAAGGGTAGATCAAGACAGCAATCATCAATCATCACTCAATGTTGCAAGTCGTCAATTAGAAGAAGCGAAGAGGAAGATGGAGGAGAAAGTATGGAAAGCTAAGCAGTACAGCGCAAATGGTGAAGCTGAGGTTGATGGGACGAAGATTAGAGTAAACTAGTCGAATCGGGATAATACCTTTAACTGGACAAGAGGGCAGGAGAAGGAAGGTATAAATATATTCGGCGTAGTTTCCAGGGCTGCCAGTAGAACTATGAAGAACAGGATCAAGGAGTATAATTAAGATGTAGTTTCCAGGGTTGCCAGATATAACGTAATTTTCAGGGTTGCCAAAGATGACGTAGTTTTCAGAGTTGCTACTGGTAAAACTACGAAGAAGAGATTCTTACTAATACCTAGCTTTATGAAGCAGTTAGGAAAGTGGCACTCGGAAGATACAGCTAAGAGAAAAGATTGAAGATAGCATAAGAGTTCCTTTAAAGAGCTGTAGTTATAATTTTCATATAAAAGCAAAAATGTAAAGTGGAAAGAGTGTTAGTAAGAAATGTTATGGTATAATATACATGCTGTGTTGCGTAAGGTTAGTTAGTCTGTGGTAGTCAAGTGATATCAGTTGTTGTGAAGATAAACAAGAGGAAACGAAGATACAAGGATGAAGAATAGAAAGAGTATATAAAGATTATATGAATTAGTAAGATTCAAAATAGATTGTTGTCAAAGGATTCAAGAACAAGAATACGATTAATTGGAAGAATAAAGAATTCAGGTTTCTATAAGGGTGAACACATGATTTTGATTTGTAGTGCATTATGATTACGGATAGTTTAAGATAAGTATAATTGCAAGCTAAATAACCCTCTTAAATCCCTTAGAAAGCAGCACCTTACATTTTATAAAGTAATAATAATAATAATAATAATAATAATAATAATAATAATAATAATAATAATAATAATAATAATAATAATAATAATAATGAAATATCTCAGGCTAAATGGGTGAGTTTTAAGCCACAATTTCCCCATTGTGCATCAAGACCACTTCGTATTTTTGGTATATATATCGTTTAAAGTAAATTAATGTGATAATAAGAACTAATGATCAATATCCCATGAGGTAGAATTAATTTTAAGTTCATATTGTGTAATCTTATTATAAAGTACTAAATACGGGTTTCAAATCTGTCACCACTGAAGGATCCACGAGAAGGCTGGTGGGAGCAACCACCCTCGTCCCAAGGCTATCTTTTTATAGGCATTTAATATTAAACTACAACATTTTGATTTTGTATAAAATCCTTTACTTCAAGTCTACTTAATTGTCTAGGAGGCGATCCGCCTCCAACAAGCGACCTTCTGGATCTGCTACTGTCTACGGCTAGTCTGTAGTTTACGAAGTGAAATATTTCTAACTCTTGACTGGTGTGGTTTATTTTACCAACATTATATCAATTACAATAAATATCTGAGAAAGTAATGTACTTAAAACGCTTAATATCATAAATAATACAATAATGTGTCAAAGCCTATGTTATTATACTCTAATGATGAAGGCTTTAGAATGATACATGACATTACTTCACTGCGTCATAAATTGGCATTATTGAATTATTCAGTTCCACTCAATGTGCTTCAATGCATTATTGTGTATGACTTATGCACTAATACTATGTACTCTACGTATAGGTTTTTCCTCACGCAACACTATATGAGAGTTGAAAGTGACTATAATATACTCATCATTCCTGTATTATTGTTGGAAATATGTGTTAATGGTATCAATATTTTGACCTAATATCGAATGGAGTATAATACGTAAATAACACGTATACAAAACTCAGTTTCTTGAATAAACATGATAATACTTATCTCACATTTCTCTAAACTAAACTTCAGTAGTTTTTCTAGTCGAGTAATATCTTACCTATTTTTGTCGTGCGAAAGCTTCTCAAAAGAAGTGTTGGTATACTCATTTCACATATTAGTATACTTTTTACTCTATGCATTATGTTTCTTGTCTATGGTCATAACGCTACATCGATTAAAATTATAGTCATTTTGTGATGTTGAAGGTCAGGCACATTTCTCCAAATCATGATGTCACTACTTGTGAAATCGTTGTTGGGAACTAGATGGCGGAATAAATAAACCATCTATTTTATGTATCACTCCAGTGTTCATTTAGTTAGGATCAAATGAAATTTGAAATCATCTCGATTTTCTCATCTATATGTCAGCAATGCCAATTTCTAGAAATATACAAAAGTTGAATTCATATATTCATATTGATTTCTTAAAGAGGGAATGTACGTCAACGACTCTAGTTCCCATAACATATCGGTAGGTCTTGAGTTCATATCTCGTAGCCAGTCTTCTTGACTCTTTTCTACAGATGTTCTCAATCCAACCAGGTTAATACCGTGATATTATCTACAACATACCATGTCTGATTTTTTTTTTTAAAAAAAGCGTTAAAAATCTGATTGCAGTAACAATTTGGACAGTAGCTATAACTTCAAGTCACTGGATTAGGGTTTATGAATGCAATCAGTTACTTACCAGATTATATACCGCAAATATCACAATAACAGTGGTTTTAAAAATCATGGCATCACTTACATATATGGCATGTTTGAGGAAAAATTGAAATTAGCAACCCTTTGTTATTATCCAATTATTAACAATTAAAAATGTGTTCATGACTGTTTAATTAAATATCTCATTATGCAATATTGAAACCTGCACGAGAAAGCAAGAGAAACAGAGAGAAACAAATATGATATAAGCTAAATAATTGACACCGTAGCTGAGAAAGAAGAAGGTTTTCCGCTGAAACGAGATTGTGAGACTGACGTTTGATAATCCACTTGGCTAACAATACAAATTTACATGCCATTTATAACAGACAGTAATTAAATGCAAATTGATTTGATTCCCTTGATAATGCAACCGTAATTCAATGACATTCTTGCCAAAGAGATAGAAACAAAGAGAGATTTGAGAGAGGGAAAAAGATAGAGAGAGAAATACAACCTGTCACACATATACATCAAGTTTGTCATTACATTCGGAAGTTCATCGTTAATGGAGGCTTAAAATTTAACAGGTTCATTCATTTATGTATGGCAGGCTTAAGTAACTATGGTTGTTTATATTCTGTGAACTAAATAGAATTTCAGTTAATTTAAGGGTGAAAAGATACATTAAACAAGTCTCTGTTCCTCATAATTACTTGCTACCATTAAATTAGTTGTTGACAAGGATATACATAATGTATCTTACCAAATTTTCCTGTTTGGGAAGCAATGGATCTGTTTCCCATTTAAAACTCACTATATACGTAGGTTGTTAAACATTGAAAATAGTGTTATTTTGGTTATTTTTGTTTAAAATATTGGTTATAGATGTAAGTCCATATGATGTATGTTAAATGGCCAAGTAATCACATCAAAATAATTCGTGGAATACAATAGTTTGCAGGATAAACATTGAAGCTAAACGGTTCAATTCAATTCGCTGCAAATGAATAATATGTTAGTTGGGTAATTCCATGTCAAATCACCTAATTTTAAAACATGACTGTGCTTCAATGTCTCAGATTCTCTTCGAAATTTTTTCATATATTAATACCAATGAAATTGTGCTAAATTAATTTTTGCCGATTTTTTGGCTGAGAAATGGGCCGGGGAGAAATTTTAAAAAAATGTGAATTTAGCTTCAATTTCACTTTCCGGCACTCAGCATCATGGAACTAAAATTACCATACCTTCCTAATTTTTCAAGTTATTGGGCTCATCCAGGTGTCAAATGAAAGCTTAAGTTTTGCTCTTTCAGGAGATCTTAAATAACCTAGCAAAACGTTACACTGTCAAACATTAAGGGGCATACAAAGCAAATTTTAGAGTTTTTTTTTTTACAAATTGTGCCGTTGCTCAAAAGTTACAACTATGAAACTTTTGAAACTTTTTTTGTACATTCATCTTAACACGTACATGGTATGGTTAAAAAATAAAGAGGGTGTTTTTTGATGTTTTGTATTTATTATTTTTTATGTACGGAAATATACAGTTTTAAGTGTTGTTACAAATTATCATTGGTCGTAGGTTACAACAATGAAGTTTTTGAAACTTTTTTAATAGAATTATCTTAGTACATAAATGATATAGATAAAAAGTAAAAAGGGTGCTTTTGGTATTTTTGTAATTTTTTAATTTTATGTGTACGGAAGTATACAGTTTTAAGTTTTGTTACAAATTGTATCATTGCTCAAAAGTTATAGCTATGACACTCTTGAAAATTCTTTTTATAGAATCATTTTATCACATACATGATATGGTTAAAAAATAAAAAGGGTGCTTTTGGTTTTTTGCAATTATTATTATTATTATTTGTGTTTTAAATGTACAGAAATATACAGATTTACTGTTAATATGATCTTGAAGCTTTGCTGGCGTCTACTATTAATCCAATGTTCTCGGGATTGCTGCCAGAGTGAGTGTTGCTGTGCTGAGCTTTCGTTACCATACAGCGGCAACATCTTCAGAGCTATGGAACACATAGGAACACAGCGATTCTCAAAGACCACAATATAATCTGTACGACCAGCAAACTTCAACACATAGCTCTGAAGATGTTGCCGCTGTATGGTAACGAAAGCTCAGCACAGCAACACTCACTCTGGCAGCAATCCCGAGAACATTGGATTAACAGATTTACTGTTGTTTAACAGATTATGCCTTTTGTCTGAAATAGTGATGGCCAATTCCGGAATTTTTACTTTCCGGATTCCGGAAAGTAAAATCGGAAAAATTCCGATTTCAGAAAAATTTGGAATTCGGAAAAATTCCGGAAAGTGAAATTTCCGATTTCGGAAAATTTTGGCCATCCCTACTCTGAAGTGACAACTGTCACACTTTAACTTTTTCAAATAATCATCTTAGTAAATATTAGGTATACTTAAAAATAGAATTGGTGTAATGAGTAGTTTTGGTATCACCCTAATATTATATTTTTGTACTTTAACTATGACTTTCAATTTTTTTCCCAATCCTACCATCGCTTACACTTATCAAACTTTTATAACCTTTTATTGGGTTAGTTTGCGTTTACTAGGTATGATTAAATAACAAAAAGGAATACCCTTTCTTTTTTGTAATAATCTTGCGGTTTTGTGAATGGAAAATATAGGCCTAGCAATGTAAGGAGTTGAGTGATTATTACAAACCCTATCAACAGAAATAAGAAACAATAGACTAATGTACATAGATGAAAACAATAAACATACATAGATTTACATACAAAATGTTGTGTCCTATATTTCACAGCTCATTCTTTTCATTGATGATATGATGTCTTCTTTTAACTTTGTTTTCAGTTGCGTAAGTCCGGGCTGATTGGCTTGTAAGAGATGGAACAGGAACTTCCTAGATGATGTTTTCAAAAGGTATCCAACAAAAGTCTTCATTTTCTGGCCAATAGAATATAGAAGGCCCAGAGCGATTCATGAATTGCACTCTGACGTACAAAAATAATAATTACAAAAATACCAAGAGCATCCTTTTTATACTTTAACCATATCACGTATGTGCTAACATGATCCTATAAAAAAGGTTTCAAGAGTTTCACAATTGTAATTTACGCACAATGACACAACTTGTAACAAATCTTGAAACTGTATATTTCCGTACATGTAAAATACCAAATAATAATAAAATAATAATAATAATAATAATAATAATAATAATAATAATGATAATAATAATAATAATAATAATAATAATAATAATAATAATAATAATAAATACCAAAAGCACAATTTTTATATTTTAACTATATCATGTATGGGCTAAGATGATTCTATTAAAAAGTTTCAAAAGTTTTATAGTTGTAACTTGCGAGCAATGACACAATTTGTAGCAACACTTAAAACTGTATATTTCCATACATGTAAAATATAAAAAAATAATAATTACAAAAATACCAAAAGCACCCTTTTTATTTTTTAAACATGTCATGTATGTGCTAAGATGAATCTATTTAAAAAGTTTCAAAAGTTTCATAGTTGTAACATACGAGCTATGACACAATTTGTAACAACACTTAAAACTGTATATTTCTGCACATAAAAAGTAATAATTACAAAACTACAAAAAAACACCCTCTTTATTTTTTAACCATACCATGTACGTGTTAAGGTGAATGTACAAAAAAAGTTTCAAAAGTTTCATAGTTGTAACTTTTGAGCAACGGCACAATTTGTAAAAACCCTAAATTTGCTTTGTATGCCCCTTACAGTGTAACGTTTTGCTAAGTTACTTAAGATCTTCTGAAAGAGCAAAAATTAAGCTTTCATTTGACACCTGGATGAGCCCAATAACTTCAAAAATAAGGAAGGTACGGTAATTTAAGTTCCATGATGCTGAGTGCCAAAAAGTGAAATTGAAGCAAAATTAAGATTTTTCAAAAAATTCTCCCTGGCCCATTTCTCATCCAAAAATCGAAAAAAAAAATAATTTAGCATAATTTCATTGGTGTTTATGTATGAAAAAATTTTGAAGAGAATCTGAGACATTGAAGCACAGTGTTCTAGGTGATTTGACATGGAATGACCTAGTTATTAATGCTCGTATAGTATTATGTAAATTTAATTTAAAAATAGTTTTCTCAATATTAGTATTTATTAGCATTGCATTATATAAGGAGTTACATAAGGGCTGGATAAAAAGTAATGACTACATGGTTATAATGCATCTTTATGTACTGAATACCTATTCATTCCTTCAATCTAATCGTCTACCATTTTTATCATCTGTTACACGTGTGGAAGGCAGAGATGGAGTGGGTCAATGAAAATTTGACCAATGACCCACTGACCACCTACCCACCGTGACCCACTCTGACCCATCATCCACCATGACCCACTCTCATCGACCGGACCCACTCTGTCCCCCCTCCGACCAACCACCCAATAAGAGCCACTCCGACCCATCATCCACCGAAACCCATCGTCATCAACTCTGACCCATGATCCACGCCCTCCTCTCAACTGAGTAGAAAGTTTACTCTTATAATAGAACAAAGCTGTGGAATTATCACTAATCGAATTATCACTATCACTATTATCACTAAGTTTGAATATCTACGGTCAATCGCTCAAACACCTCTGTGTTACAATACCGATGGATCTGACCTTCACGATATAAAATGGTAAAGTGTTTGTCATGGGATAAATTACGATGAATTTCAATTCAATTATCATATATAATTATTTCCTTGTTGTGTTACATATACTTTTCAGTGGAAAATAGGATGAAATTTGAAAGTGTCAAATCAAGGTAAAGTAGGCAAAAAAAAAAAAAAAAAAAAAAAAAAGTGTAAAATTCAATTGTGTCTCGAAAGCCAAGTAGTAAGTCCTATTGATATAATTGCAGTTACAAATATCAATATCCCAAAATACCTGAACTTTACTTTTTCATGAGATATACTCATCTCAGGCAAGTAAATAGAAACAAATGAGAAAGAAAGAAACCTTGAAGTTGAAAAGCAAATCGTAGAGAAAATCACCAATGTTCAGAAGACGCTGTCTACAATGTATTGAGCAGAGTGGGTCGGAGGATCAGAGTGGGTCACGGTAGGTGGTGGGTCGCAGTGGTTCATGTCCTGTTGACCCACTGACCTACTCAAAAATCATGATCCACTTGGCCCACTCCTCTCTGACGTGGTACACTGTCAGCGCGTCAATATTTGTCGATAGCCCGCAGGGACCACCATAAGACACGTTTGATAGCTTCTCTTGTGTCGTAGTGCTTCCCGCGAAGTGGTTCCTTCATTTTGGCGAAAAGGTTGTCACGAAGTCCCTAAAACATGGTTGTGCACTGTTCCCACGTACCACTTCAGTCTTGATTTGCGTACTTTGTGTCTCCGAAACATATTGTTATGGTGCTTTCACTTTCCCCCTCTACTTTAAGGCACTGTTGCTTTTCCCACTGTACAGACACAGCTCTTTGATATGAGAACAGTGATGCCGATACCTTTTATTAACCTACGTAGATGCAATACAAATGTAATAGCAGTTTAAGTGTAAACGTACACAACATGCACGGGGCAGGAAGACATATTTAAAAATGATCAAAAATGACTGATATTAGTCCTGAATCCACATTTTGGGGGGTCGCTGAGATAAACGGTGACATTTCCGATGCCATGGCCCGCAACATGGGAGTGGGGGAGGTTCCGCATGTCTACACGTCATGCAATAACCACGTGTGAATTACATGTGTTAATAGTAAATAAAAACAAACAGACGACGGTCCCGAAGAGGAATCGATCACCATCGCCAACAGTCGAAAGGACGAGAATCAACGAAGGAAGCCGACAATACAGGATAAAAGGGAACTGTACGCCCCGACCAACATCAATCTTCCCCGATAGATCGAAACACCTAAAACCCCTCTCACGACACTTGGTCACCGAGAGGTACCCATCCTTATACCCACGACGCTTGGTCTCCGGGCTCCTATCTTAATCTTACCTAACAAGTAAACCTTACGTTTGGGTGAATCGAGTTGCTGACTGAGACACTTATGAGAAAGTAGTACTAAATGTGGTCAGTATTTCAGTGAAGTTGTAGGTGCGAAGCTCCAGGGGTTTAGGAGATACAGCTACCAGAACATCACATGGAAGTACAGAATAGTCTTCATACAGTTGGAAGTAAAAGCTCTGTAAGACCTCTTGTAACGACAAAAGGTGAATAACAAATATATGGGTACATATTAGGACTAGGGGGAAGTCATATAGTAAGGGTATACCTAACGGCGGCCATCTTGAAATACGCCATTTTGAATTAACGTTAAGTTTTTAAAGTAGGAATAGGGTCATGTGATACACGATTTAAGGCGCAAATTTAATCAGAAGAACACTGGTGACGTTAATTTTGATTTATGTGCAATTGGTAAAAAGTTACAGAGAAATTAAATATTGTTGCAGCATATGTATTAGTCCTTTACCCCAGCTTGTAAACTTTGGGTTAATGATAATAATTAAATAAAAAGCAGGTGAATAAATATTAGGTCTATGGTAAGAGTTGCCTTGATGGTAAGAGTTGCTATGTTCAAATCCGCCATTTTGAATCAGACAAAAGTTTGAAACAAAACGCATAACATTGACACCTTATAATAACAAATTTTGCCATAAATCCAACGGTATAAACATTTTTGCTTTATCATTAACATGACCGCCATCAAGGCAACTCTTAGCATAGATCTAATATTTATCCACCTACTTTTTATTTAATTATTATTATCATTAACCCATAATTTACAAGGTGGGGTAAAGGACTAATACATATGGTGCAATAATATTTAATTTCTCTGTAACTTTTTACCAATTGCGCGTAAATCAAAATTAACGTCACCAGTGTTCTTATGATTAAATTTGCACCTTAAATCATGTATCACATGACCCTATTCCTATTTTAAAAACTTAACCTTAATTCAAAATGGCGTATTTCAAGATGGCCGCCGTCAGGTATACCCTTACTATATGACTCCTCCCTAGTCCTAATATGTACCCATGTATTTGTTATTTACCTTTCGTCGTTACAAGAGGTCTTACAGAGCTTTTACTTCTAACTGTACTAAGACTATTGTGTACTTCCATGTGATGTTCTGGTAGCTGTATCTCCTAAACCCCTGGAGCTTCGCACCTACAACTTCACTGAAATACTGACCACCAACCTGCATTCTGCCATTTAAATAAGCATCCATACATACAATTTCCTTCAGTGAACAAAATTGCAAGCCAGCATTTTCTTTCCGCTTCGAGCGAACGAACTTCAGAAGGCCAGCTACAACATTTTTTTCTCCGCTGCGTATCATATGATTGTTACTAACATATTGACCTACATATACAGAGTGTTCAGAAAATCAGGACTTTTGATGGCAAATTTTTTTTGTGTGACTACATTTATAAAGTAATGACTTTAACCGTTCTCTAAGTGTGTTCTGTAACCTATTAACTAGTACTAGCCAGAACTAGACCAATATTAGAAACGTTTCTATAATAGCACTCTTTGACGTGCGAACTTCATAAAATATACTACGGACATTACCATCAGTGACATAGTTATAACTATTAACTGTAATCACCAGAGCTTCGACAGCCTCTCCTTTGAGGGAGATGACGTATTATACGGATCCTGCTTAGATTAAGAGGACAAACTGTCAGTGTTTTAACATTAACATTTCAACATTATTTGTGTGATAGCGTCTCCTATAGTGCTACATCAGTGACCAGTGGTTCTTACTTTGCATTAGTGTTTCAGTGTTTTAGTGCATCTCCATTAATTGTTTTAGTGCAATATATAATGTGACCAATTCACAGCTTCCATACTGGCACCCACAAACCAATAAATAAATAAATAAATAATAATAACCCTGCAGCTTATTTTTTCTGCGCCCCGGGGGTGTAAGGTTCCGCATGTCTACACGTCATGCAATAACCACGTGTGAATTACATGTGTTAATAGTAAATAAAAACAAACAGACGATGGTCCCGAAAGAGGAGTCGATCACCATCGCCAACAGTCGGAAGAACGAGAATCAACGAAGGAAGATGACAACACAGGATAAAAGGGAACTGCACGCCCCGACCAACATCAATCTTCCCCGATTGATCGAAACACCTAAAACCCCTCTCACGACGCTTGGTCACCGAGAGGTACCCATCCTTATACCCACGAAGCTTGGTCACCGGGTTCCTTTCCTCTTTCTCACGACGCACGGTCAGCGAGAGAGAGATACCTAATCTACACCCCTCTCACGACGCACGGTCACCGAGAGTACCTCACCTCAAAGCTCACGACGCACAGTGGAGTATTACAACCATAAACCTGGCCAAAAAGGCAAATTTTAAAATCCGTCACATAAGTGTGAAAAGCACTCCCGCGCCAAGGGGACATATCTGTGAGTCACAGAACGACCATTTCCGGTGCCTGAGTCACCCCTGTTGGGTCACAACCCCAGTTGATGTTTGGGTATCAGTCTGCGCGGGTGTGTTTTCACAAGTTCATACTTTTCGTATTCGATCAGTTTATAGTTTTCTGTGAGACTGTATATAAAAGAATCAACTTCATACTTTTCTTGGATGTAACGGAATGTAAGAGCTTTTGATTTATGTATGTATATTTGCATTACTATTTTTCCTTTTATTTTTTCTATTCGTCTAAACATAGAATACTTGTTTTACTATAAACTTTTGCAGAACATTTATTACCACAGTGATTCTAATACTGTGTCAAGCTCTGTCAAGCTTTATCCCATTGATATTCTGAATCAGTGGTATACTACTTACTTGATTCAAAAATAAAATTTCCCGCAACCAGTTGCTTTTTCCTTATATATATACTTTTGTAACATGATGCAGATAGATTTTCAGTAAATCGAAGTGATAAATACTGTCCATAATGAGGTTGCAACACAAAAATCAAATTATTATACTGTATGTACGTGCGTAAAAGGGGTGAATATATATAACAGAATTGTAAAACATTGATTTTGTAAATATATACACACGTATTTATATACAAAATATATACATATGAGCCAGAAATGCACAGAAACGAAACCCTTTATCCGTCATTTTAATTTACTTTCACATAAAATATATTTAACAAGTATAAAACATTATTATCGTTATATACTCAGTTTTTTATTTTTTATTTTTATTTTAGGATTCTGAAGATGGAGAAAGAGTTTAAAAGGCAAGAACTCTACGAGTTAGTTAAGGAATGCGAAATCAGAGCTATTGAAGAAAAGTTACTGTACATGGAAAACAGAGTAGCAGAAATAACAAAATGTCCCGAAGTTCAAAGAAGTGCCCTGAAACGGTCTCTGCGATATTTTAAAACCCAATTTAAACAAAGATGGTCAAAGTCACATAACAAGGAGGAAAGATTTTTGCAGCAGAATGAAGATTGGTTGGCGGGTGGTGTAAAGGTGCCAACATTTTCATCTAGAGTTCCAGGCCGCCCTGAAAAGGAATTTCAAGAGTCCAGCGAAAGGAGTAAACGGAGGAAAACTGAAGAGTTGAGACAACAGACTACCCCTGAAGAATTAACATTCGCTGCTTCCATGAGCCTGAGGGCTGCAGGTAATCCTGATGCAGCTGATTTGTTTAAACAAATCACGGAAACCCCAACTAGGGCTTCTAAATTCAGAAAGGTATTAGGAAGTTCCGAGCATATTGAAATAAAGAAACATACACCTACTGAAGCATTAGGCATTTTGATAGATGCAGAATTAACCAAACATCAGTATGAAGTCATACGGGATGCAAATAAAAAGATATATCCCTGTTATTCATTGGTAAAGGAGGCTAAAAAGCAGTGCTATCCACCCGAGGATTCAATTACCGTTACCGAATCACTCTCTGAAGTTAAACTGCAAGCATTGCTAGACCACACAACCTCCCGATTATGTAAGTATCTGGAGGAAGTATTGGAACATGTCTCTGTTGAAGAGAAACAAAACTTAGAATTGGTCTCAAAATGGGGGTGTGATGGGTCACAGCAGTCACAATTTAAGCAAAAGTTCCAGAATTTGAGTGAAAGTGATGCAAACATTTTCCAGAGTTCGTTTGTTCCCCTTAAACTGATGGCAAACGTAAAGGATAAGAAAAAAGTTATTTGGCAAAACCCAACCCCTTCTTTCACTAGGTTGTGCAGACCGATACGTATACGATTTGTACATGAAAGTACAGACATAACAGTAGAAGAGATCAAGTATGTTGAAGACCAAATAAAAGCGTTAAAGTACACTGAAGTTCAGTTAGGTGACAACCCAGCTATCATCAAACATACGCTTTTACTTACAATGGTTGACGGAAAAGTGTGTAACGCGGCATCAGGAACAACGTCAACTGTAAGGTGTTATATCTGTGGGTTGACGTCAAAAGATTTTAATAACCTTAAAAAACGTGGTTCTGTAAACCCTGAAAATTTGAAATTTGGTCTTTCAACCCTCCACACCAGGATTAGATTCCTCGAGTCAGTTCTCCATTTGTCATACAAACTGAACATAAAGAAGTGGCAAGCAAGAAGTCCGGAAGAGAAGAAGAATGTTAGTGAAAGAAAAAAGGAAATCCAGATGAAATGTAAGGAAGAATTAGGACTCCTAGTTGATGTACCTAAACAGGGATTTGGTAGCACCAATGATGGAAACACGGCCAGACGTTTTTTTTCTGATCCAGCTACTGCCTCACAAATCACAGGAATACACCTAGATTTGATCACCAGATTGAAAGTCATCTTGGAAACAATAACAAGTGGACACCACATTGATGAGAAAAGCTTTGAAGAATATACGTATGCAACAGCCAAATTATACGTAGAGCATTATGGATGGCACCCCATGACACCGACACTGCATAAGGTCTTAGTGCATGGAGCAACTGTAATAAGACATGCAATAGTACCGATAGGACAACTCTCCGAGGAAGCCGCTGAGGCCAGAAACAAACATTTCCGGATGTACAGAAGTAAATTTTCAAGGAAATTTAACAGAACAGTATGCAACCGAGATGTCCTCAATCGGCTTTTATTAACTAGTGACCCCTTCATGAGCTGCTCCAGGAAGATATCCAGGAAGAAGAGTAAACCATTCAGTAGTGAGACACTTGCACTTCTTCTACCAGAACCAGCTGAAGGGAGCTCCTCTCGGAGTTTAGAAGAAGAAAGTGATGAGGAAGTTGAAAGTGATGAGGAAGTTGAAAGTGATGAGGACATCTAAACTTCAGCTCCAAAGAACTGTATGTATATGTAAATATTGACATCTCTACACTTTTTATGGTTATAGGTACATTTACATATTTGTTTATTTCGTTTTTGTTTACAAACTATTTCTCAAGTTATTCAAGCCAATTAAGTTTACTAGGTTTAATATCGTTAATTTCCAGTTCCGATTTGCAAAATTTATTCAAATGTCATTTCGTACAACACAATATTTCTTTCAAACACATTTTGTATGTATTTAATTAATCATGTGTACGTTATTTTAATTAATAAATAATATCTTATTTTTGAAGCGAAAAGATTCCATTATTTCCAGTAGCACCCATTTTCTAATTATATAACAGTGCATATTGATCCAATAATGTATGTTTTCATGTCCAACTTTACAAATTCTAAAAAATATATTATTTATCACCACTTTCAATTATAGTATTGAGTATTTATAATGTGCAAACTGTGTTTTTACTCAAATATAACCTTTTTATTGAAAACTAACACTGCAATATTAGGGCAAAGAGTTTTGGCCAGGTTTTCAGCGCAAATACTCCACTGTGCGACGCTTGGTCACCGGGCTCCTATCTTAATCTTACCTAAGTAGATATTAGAGGAATTACTTATTATAATTTGTGTATATAAGAAGACTTTTTATAATAAAAAGGTGAAGGCAAAGTCCAAATCCCGAGTACATTTTATTGCTCTACCTAAGAAATTTTACAATATATATATATATATATATATATATATATATATATATATATATATATATATATATATATATATAATATGTAAATGATCGAGACCAATATTGTGTCGAATCCATTGTTTTCGGGGTCGCCGAGATTATCAATGGTCTTTCCGATGCCGTTTAAATCGATGCCATTAGAAACGAAAACAGCGTATTTCACGGGTACTAAACACATGAGATACGGAGTTGTGCACTTAAATTTTCATTTCAACCCAGCAAAGCGGATAATATATGCTAGTAATATCTAAAAGTATTCTATTCTCTCTCACCATTTCTAACACTCTGTCATTCGCTTTCCGCTCTACTCCTCTAATTCTCTCCATTCTTCTCTGCATCTACATTTCAAAAATTTCCAGTCGTTTTCCATCCCTTACGTGTAATATTCATGTTGCTGTCCCATACAGTACAATACTCCACACGAAGCATATTATGAATGAACATATTTGAGGATAAATTCTAATGTGTAGTTTTTGACAAAAATCTAAAAAGTATGTCGCTTCTTGCCCATAATAATTGACAGTTTTTACTTACTTATTTATTTATTTGTTTTATATAACAAAATACACTGTCAACTAACACATTGATGTTCGTCTTTTCTTAACGCCAACACTCTTTAAACACACTCTGTATGCACATACATCTTTCTACCTATGTAACTTAACATACAAGCATATGTTCAAGAAACATATGTGGCAACACAGTGTTTTCTTTTGTGCGCATAGTTTGTATATCTGTGCTGATCAAAATAAATTAAAAGTATATCCGTAGCTTTCTCCGACATATGGATTTAAAAACCATACACCTCCTTTTGTCAGCATTTTTGAAGGTGAAGGCTAATACCATGATGGCGTTCCTCAGCAATTTCTGTGGCGCTTTACTTCTATGGATGCAGACTTTGCTAACAACTCCACTCTCATTTCCTCGTTTAGAATGCGAGGTTAAAAGGATTCTGAGGAGGATCACTTGCTAGAATGACCGCAATATAGCAATTTCGCGTACCAGTAAATTTAGTAGAAACGTTCGTAGTTTGCAGCTGAATATTTTTAGAAAATGGAGCTCATAACTTAGAATTTTTGTAGTATTACATTGTCTTATGAATTCAGTGTGTATTTACAGCAAGTAGTGTTTCTGTTGGTTGCACAGGAAACCTCACCACTTGTTTTCATTCCTTAAGACTCATAAATGAAGTTATGGCAACGTGATTATTAAACATATCCGTCTGGAATTTGATTTCACAGGGAACACTTCTTTGCTCTTCATTTCCTTGCTGCAGTACTGATAAATCCTTATCGTCCATTCTACGAGGGGCACTGAAGGTCGTGAGCAACAGTTTTTCACAACCGTAAATTTTATTTGTAAGTGAAACCAAATATATCATCTCGGTGAACTTTGTGGTGGACAAACACCGTGTACGCGGGTTTCTTCGTGGTTCTCCCGTTTCCTGCCACTTTCTCCACCATTTCATTCCACCATTTCATTCATTTCTCATCTTCACCGTCTGCTTTAACCTAACCGGCATAACCGTGGGGCGTAAAACTCAAAGATTTCATTTTTTTTCAATCTACAGATCTTTCTTTCACTTTTCCACATAGTTTCCGTTTTTTGCACACATTTTTCCCATCGCTCTGCAAGTTTGAAAATATCTTTGCGATACAATTCCGCTCCAGCTGCCTGTAGACACTGACTCACTGCTTGCCGAATATCCTCGCCGTGGCCTCTCATCTGTTCCTGCACAAAACCGAAAAGATGGTAGTCGGAGAGCTGTAGAGCTGTAGGGCTGTAGCGGTGAGGTGTAGAAAGGATGTTGAAGTGTTTCCCACCAAAATCTCCTGATTTACTCTGTAGTGGCACTTGCTGTACGCAAATGCGCACTATCCTGTTGAAGTATGATCTTCCAGGACGTTTATTACGCAAGGCACGACGGAGCTTCAAAAGTGTCTGGATGTAGTGGACAGAATTTATGGACTCAAGAATGTCGGCCAGAATGCAACCCTGTGCATCCCAGAAGACACTCCCCATAACTTTCCCTACCGATTAAACTATCTTTGCTTTCTTTTTCGGTGGCGAATTCAAGTGGTACCATTCCATACCCTGCCGTTTTGTTTCAGGTTCATAATGCCGGAACCAGCTTTCATCTGAAGTCACAATACTCGTGAAAAAATCATCACCTTCATGTCGAAATCTCTGAAGAAGGGTTTGGACAGTGTTTAGTCTCTGACGTTTGTGGTCGTCGGTTAGTAAACGTAGTACCCAACTGGTACAAACCTTCCGATAATCTAAACTGTGAATCATTTCTTGCACCACACTATGTCCAACACCAAATTTTGCAGTGATTTCATTCACAGTAATACGGCTATCACCCCTAATCAGTTCATGAACTCTTACCTTGTTGCGTTCCGTGGAGGCAGTTCGAGGGCGCCCGCTGCGAGACTGCGAGGCTTGATACTCGTGTTTCCATCCTTAAAATGTTTCACCCACCTCCTAACACTGCTGGCACCCATGCACACATCTCCATAGGCAAGCTGCAGTCTGCGGTGAATTTCAGAAGCAGATTAATCCTCTTTAACAAGCAAGTCAATCACAGCACGCTGTCGAAACGAAACATAACTGCCCGTTATTTTGGAAATCTAGCCTGTGGTAACTTGCTAGCAACAAACAGCGTCAACTTCCAGAAAGAAAGAAGACATGTCTGTAAATTTAGATGATATACTTGGCTTCACTTACAACTAAAGATTACTGTTCTAAAAACATGTTGCTCACGACTTTCAGTATGCTCCTCATAGTTTATTAACATTATTATTCAATATTTTGTGACAGGCGAGGTAAGTAAATATCCACACACACACATACAACAATCTCATCGTAAGTTGTAAAAATATTTCAACATTGGTACCAGACCGTTCCATAACGAATATAACGAACCTTCCATGTTGAACCAGCTTGTTTGTAGTGCGAAGTTGGATTCTTTAATATGAGATATGAGGTATACAAAAGTTCCGTTCAATCTTGATTATAAAAAGAGAAGTCCATATCATGAAGTAAAACTAACTGGAAAACCACCACCAGCTAGAATAACCTATCTCCAGTATTCAGACAGACGGAGCTCAACGGTGGTAGAACTCAGCTTAACGTGAACCTTAAAAAACATTCCAGTACAAAGGCCACCTTCGAGTGTGTAACCGTCATCCAAGCATATGATTGAGTAAAATGAAACAAATGATAATTCAATGGTGGAATATCCGGGGAACATGAAGGAAGAAGTCGCATTTTCTTACCAAGTTGGATAACTATATCACGGGTGACCTGAGAAACAAATGGCTTCTAATTTCCCTGAAAAAAAATCTCTGTAAGTCACAATCACTGACTCCATAGTTTTCAGGTTTTCATGGCCACGTCCTAATTGGTGTGAATACAAAGTTGTATTGCTCATCTGGACAGGTGGTAAAAGTTCGCGATGTGTGACCGATCAGTTCACTAAACATAGAGCATAATCTTATGTTGATGTATGACTGTTTGCGTTGTTTAGAAGTGAATTCATATTATGCTAATCAATGATAATGGTATCGAGGAGTATCATAAAGAACTCAGTTCTCAACGTTCGGCATAACTTTTTAAAAAAAAAAAAAAAAAAAATTATCTTTCTCTTGGCGAGACAGCACAAAAACCAAACATTTGCATGGATCGTCGCTTTTGCGAGCTATTCTCAACTCATTGTCCAAGTTCATATCAATTATCATGCTGGTGGAGATGTTGATGGATGGTTTTTGCACCACAATTAAATAATTCTCTCAAGGCTTTAAAAGTTTGGCCGATATTGGAATCAATAGCCGTCTGTAATGCATATTTATGGCTTGTGGACTTCCCTACGTAATAGGTCCGGAAGACTTGTTCCTACTTTAAACTAGTTAAGCGCACAAACCCGTATAACGCTGCTCTCTGATGTTCTCGTGTAATTGCGACAACCGCAACTAGCAGGCTACAAGAGAAAACAATCATTATCACGAATCATTGATGTCATTTTGGAACAAAAGTTGCTAAATCTAGGGGATTCAACTTTCAAGATAAGAACTAGAATTATTTTTTTCCCAATTAGCAATTTTTTTTCGCGACTTTCAAATTTAATTTAGCAACTTATAAATCTAGCTCATTTTTCTTCTGTAATCAAGAACTTTTAGTTCAGAGCAGTTTAAGGATATGGTTCCTTGTCTTTCTTTTCGTTTGATTTAATCAGCACAAGCAATGACGGGTTGGGCAAGTGTATAACTAGACCTCCCCTCTACAATCCTACGGAGAACAATAGCAATTCCAGTTTTCAAAGTTCATTAGTTTGAAGAGCTTATGTTAAGAAGCACAATTAATCCAGTATTACCGATAACAAGCCGATTGCTCTAGAAATGAAAGTTAAAGTGAAATTAATGTTAGATTTTTCTTTTCTGGATTTTTAATTATTATGCATTTGTAAAAATCGTCTAATCTAAATCGTCTGAAGTATCATGGTTTCAAAATGCGAACAAAAGTACGGAAAATAATGGGAAATAATCCCCAAATTCGAGGATTGATTGTATCTCGTAGACAAAGACGTAACTAAAGCATATTATTTGCGTGTATATGCAATACTTGCAGTAGTTGATCTTGATATTGTTGAAAATAAGATAAATTACGTAAATTACATTTGAAAGTTTAAAATTCTTATAGACGGAATTTAACGAATAATTTTTAGCGACGTTGCACCCAAAATTAAACTTTTTGTGTAAATATTTTGGCGGCACTGTGAACACGAGTCGAATTGTGTGTCAATGCGTGCAGTGACAATATGTAGAACCTAATAGCATTGATGAGTACCTAATAGCATTTGCATATCCAACTTTTGTACAATATGGACAAAACTCTGTTCTACGTCAGTATCTAAGGAATTATAAGGCACTGAATAACAATGGCAGTGCTGTGCTAGATAGTATCTTTAACTTAGTAAAGTGAATTGAAACTATTATTTGATGAATTGAGAAGTCAGAAACATTAATTCTCTAAAATTTTACTTTTAACGAAGCTAAGATCAAAAAGCACATAAATTGATTCACTGTTAATATTAGTAAAGCTGAAGATATAGGGTGACCCATAAAGAACGCAACTTTTGAAGTGCACGCCATTTCTGTTCTAGTAAGTTGGCACCACTGAACTGTACACAATTTCCATCTGTTGTAATTGTGGTTAGTAGTCACGGAGCGCCAAATAGCGCATGACTGTCATTTGTTTTCTGTAAGGTAGGAATGGAGTGCTTCACGATGAAACAACGTGTAGTGACTGTTTGTGCCAAAAGGATGTTACAAAATAGAGGATCTGCCCATACGTATCTTCATCCTATGAACTCAGTGAAGCCAAAAAACAACTGAGCATCATCTGAGCCGGCACGTCTGATTGGCTACTCTCGTTTCCGCCATGTTTGTTGGCTCGAAACATTGCGATCTTAGTAGGGACGGAGCGGGCAGAGTAAGTGTGGCGAAACTGTGACGTATGGCTTCATGATTTTGTTGTATGGGCAGGTCCTCTATTTTATAACATCCTTGGTTTGTGCAGACTGTTCGCAAACTCAGATGACGATCATGCACTATTCAGCGCTCCGTGACTACTAACCACAATTACAACAGATGAAAATTGTGTAACGTCCAGTGCTGCCAACTTACTAGAACAGAAATGGCGGTCGTTTCAAAAGTTGCATTCTTCATGGGACACCCTTCATGATTGATTGTTTGTACATTTGTCCACAATACAAATCCACACTGTTCAACCGTTCAAAATGAATTTAGGAACATAGTTAGCACCTACTTCGACTTGTGTTTATGCCATATCACTTTGATTAAAATGCATCTCTTAAAGGAGATTAAACAGTGATATCAAAGAATAGAATATCATAGAAATTCCTCAAGTTAGAGACATAAACACTTCATTTAAAAATAATTGGATATATGTCTTAATGTTCACGAAAATTTCATTTCTAAGGGAGAACGGAAGCAATTTCTACATTTTAATTTCTTTTGTATTCTTAAAATTCCAAGAAATAAGGAAACCTTTGAATACTTTTGAAATACGTTGTAGTTAGTACTTCAATACACCTGGATTTTTATGATATTTTCAAATGTGTATCCTGAAGGGGAAAGCAGGTTTAAATTTTTCACACAAATTAACGACTTCATAGTTTGAAATGGATTTTTGAACATATTAGCACTTGAGTGAAGCTGGTTTTCATAATTTCATTTCAAGTTAAATATGCATCCTCAGCGGGAAAATTTTATACAAATATAACTTTCAAATATTTCCACAGACCTATTCTTCTTGTGCGAAAAACACGGATTTCAACTTCAAAACTTTACAGTTAAAAAAAAACTTTTCGCTGATTTATGATTTTTTTAAATGTCTGTATAGATGATTTCCCTTTTCAAATACAGTAGTTTCATATTTTTGGCTGTTTCCAATGTTTTCCTTTATTGGTATATAGTTTTCCTACGTCTTGCACGTATTAAAAGAAAACAACGATCTAAAAAAAATTATATAATTACAGAGTATACCTCTTTAGATTTCCTACTTTCTGCATCATCGATAAGACCTGAAACTACATTTCAATGCGGTACCTGAGTGATTAGATTTCTTGGTAGGAGAATGCACAATTTGAATCCGTAGTCTCAGTCCTGAAAAGACTTTAAATTCCCAAATTAAAAAAAAAAGTCATTTTAGACATCTTTTCTGTCTATTGTAACTATAATACACATAACCAGGTTGCCAATTGTTGTCTTTCTACGATTTAAATATTCTATCTCTGAATTTACACAAAATTGCTCACGAAATTATAAAATCCTAGCAGAATACCCGTTCTTCGCACGGGGAGAATACGTTTCATTTTGGACACAAAGGACTGAATTTGGATTTAAACTACATCGGAATGTCACTGTTCGTCTCAGCAATCCCGAAAACTACAGATTCGACACTAATATCGGTCATTTTTGACCATTTTTATATATCTCTCTCCCTCAAGTTACGGGTCTGAATTTGGATTTAAACGACATCGAAGTGTCATTGTTTGTCTCAGCGACCTCGGAAATTATGGATTCGACACTAATATTGGTCATTTCCGAACATTTTTCAAATATCTTCCCCTTCCCTTCCCCTAAGTTGCTCCGTCAAAGTAAAGTGATAAAAATCATCCCAGATCCGAACCTCATCTATGTGGCAAATTTGATTGAGATCGGTCGCCTGGTTCAAAATTTATTAAGTTATATATATATACAGTAGCGGATCCAAGGGAGGGGCTATAGGGGCTATAGGCCCCCTGACGCTCAGATATACACTGGATAAGATGGGCTTCAATCCTGTTTTACACTGGATAAAACGGCAAAATATGGTTTAGCCCCTCCCTTGATCATAACCTGGAATCGCCCCTATATATATATATATATGCCCCTTTCCCTCCCATACGTTATACCGTGATTAAAACTATCCCAGGTCCGAACCTCATTTATGTTGAAAATTTGATCGAGATCTCTTGGGCGGTTCACGAGTGGATCAAAAGATCCAATATATTTCAATCAAAAATGTTCTTGTACTCCTTACATCTGGAGAACTACATATAGTGTAGCCAAACCCAAAGTATGACTTAATTCAGTATGATATGCTAATTCTGTAGAAAATACAAGAACTCGATTTAGGGGCCGTTCAATAATTTTGTGGTTCCTGATCCAAAAACCAATTATTAGCCAAGATCGCAATCTTTTGATCCATTTTTTTTTTGGGGGCCATTCCTAAAATTCTTGTATATGAAGATATATATCATCTTATATTCTTATAACGATGTATCCAGGGTCGGATTTAGGAGGATGCATGTGCACCCCCTTTCATTGTAAATATGCACCTGTAACGGACCATTTTGGTACATAGTCCTTACAGTATATTTATGCTTTAATGTAAATACAGTTTGTCAACTCTTGCATTAGCTGTTTATCTGAAAATTTGAAATAGTTTGTTTATTTAATCGATTTTTATCATTGAGCCAAAGATTATTTATGTCTAGATGTGTAATATGTTAGTAAACTCGCAGATTCGGAATAATGAACTATGTAATAAAATTTAAATTTTCTATTTAAATATTGATTGAAATATATAACAAAATAATTATACATTTTTATATTGTATCTATGGTCAATTTAATCTACAAAACGTGTGATATTAAAGAAATCTTAAATTTGTTTATAAAAATATGTTGAAACAAATAGGTAAGAAGAAGAAGAAAAGGAGTAGATACAGAATGTACTAAAAAAATAGATTATTGATGTATTAAGTTCCTGTCAGCATATTTGCGGATCCCAAACGTTTCAGCATATCCTCTGATCTGATTGGTCGATACAGATGCGATATCACAAGACATGATGTAGATATAGCGCAAAGTAAATGAAAATTGTTGTCGGCTCTGGTAGCCGAGTGGTCTAGCGTAACATGCTAGTAATGAAAATGTTTTTGGCGAGGGTTCGAATCCTGCCTAAGGACAGTTTTTTTTTACTACTTTTAAAAATGTTTATAACACTTCTTTCCTTAAAATAAGATTAAAAATAATATTCAAAAAGTGATTTAACGATCATTGTTTTAAAATTTTCATTAAACTTCTTTCATTAAAATAAGTTTGCCCTTGTACTATATAGATCCACAGCAAATGTAGTAGTAGTAGTAGTACGTTTGCCCTTGTACTATATAGATCCACAGCTAATGTAGTAGTAGTAGTAGTAGTAGTAGTAGGAACGGGTTAGAAGCCCCGCAGGGGTTGTTTGGATTATGTTCTCGACATCAAATTGGCAAGAATGCTGAAACGTTTGGGATCGGCAAAAATGCTTCCTGTCATGAAAATTGTTATTGATGCTTTATAATTGAAACAAGGTGAAAAGAATACATAATATTATTACAGTAATAGTGTTAAATCATTTGGAGCACTGTACTGTGAAATTTTATATAATAATATTTATATTTTACTGCAGGTGATATAAATATGAACATGTATGAGTAAATAGTTAGGATCCCTGACAATATTTCATCACCTGAATACGTCGTACTTCTCTGTCGTAGGTGAAAATAGGTATCGTAGTTGTTCTTGGCAGATGATCTATAGTTATGAAGCGTATTGATGGTGGATATGGCCGGGTACCATAGTAACACAACATTAGTCGCTAATGCATATTCGTCAGGAAACTGTAATGAGTAATGATCACGGTGAAGCTAAATACTTGAGGCAATGCTGCAATATATAAATGCATGGTGCCAATAGAGCCCTATCTAGTTTGCATGTAGCGTATTGCCCTCTTTGAAGACTTCACGTCTGTGGTATTTAAATAAGTTTACAGCCTGATTGAGACATGTAACATTAAGCGGCGTTATAGAGAAATGTACGTACTTCCTTTCCATACCATCATCTGGTGTTTCCTTCCTACAAGTCACACCGATAAATCTGTTAACTGCCAATCCAGCTATATTTAATAATTATCATTATGCCACGACCATCTGGAGATTCCCAATCCCGACCACATTGCTACGCACCACGACCAGGGGACTTGGCAGCGTACCTATCGATATCCAGGCCAACATAAATTCTAAATCTATTTGGAACCGTCTCGTGTTGCCTTGGTGATGTTAATAGTCGTGACCCGGCAATGTGAAGGGGCGGCTACACACCATCTAAAATGAGAAACTAACAGTAAAAATAGCAACACTTTCCAAAATTTTCTGCCATGATGCTTTCGTTTGCGGCTTAAAAGAAAGCAGAGCTTTGGGAAAACAATAGTTTTAAGTCGATTTTCTGAAGGTTGAAGGAAAAGGATTCATCAAGCAAACCAATATAACGTTTGTCAAGTAGGGAAGAAAACAGAAGTCAGGAGCAGAGAACATTTTTTCCTAAATACCACTTGCGACCCTTTTTAAAATATTCCCCTCCTTCTTTGTGTTAAGGTGCCAACAACTTTTAAATAATATTTAGTCCCTATTTAGGTTAAGTTCTCTAATTCACACAACTCCTGTTAGGTTAGGTTCCCGCTAATTTATTATCTCCTGAGATGGTTTATAAACATATCTCTTATAACATACGAGCGCCCAATGCCTCCATATGTTTCTTGCCTTCAGCTATTTATTGTTACTTTTACACAAGTACAATTACAACTCTTACAAACTCCTTACTTCACTTTTATCAATAATTTCTCTTTTCTGCTAATTCACTTTTATCTAATTCCTCTCTACATCTAACTTCTTTCAAGTTCCATTTACTATTTATCAATTAACTAAACTTCATTCTGTCTAAACTCAAAATCAACAACTGTTTCTAACCACATCAAAAACTCTCGTCCTCCTCTTCTTCTTCTGGCTCTATTTTTTAAAAATTTCTAACCTAACTTCCTACACTAATTTCCTACTACTAAAGCCCGTCTCACATGGATCTGAACTAAGGCCTCAATCCAGGCTACAACTTTTAACTCAAACTTCCATACAATTTCTTTTATCCTTAGGTGATGTAGGGGTCTCAGACGATCCTTAAAACTAGGTAGGTTTTACTATCAGAACCTCTCGTGGTCGGTGTATAAAACAGACAAAAACATTTGAAGAATGTGTTACGCACAGGGTAATCAACTGTCGTAATTGTAAATATTATTGTTTATCTATTTCAGAATATGAGTTCATCCGAAGATGAAATAGCTGTTGCAGTGATATTTGCTCCGTTGTTGAGACAAAACCCGCTCTCCCCTCCCCCCAAAAAACGAGAGAGAAAGAGTAAAGAGAAGCTGCTGGTCAGGGAGTGAATTCTTCGCCCCAATAATGCACAGTAAAGCAAAATCTACAGAGTGTACTATTCAGAATTCAATACGCTATTGAAATTAGTAACTCCGAAAATTCGGCAGCGAGATACGAACAAGAGGGAGTCTTTATCGGCTGAAAAAAGGTCTGTAGATCCTTGTATCCACCAGATTGTAGAACTGAAAATCAAATGACTTGTCCAGATATGTAAATGAGGACAGTTATCAGGCGCGGAAAGCTAAAATAAAGACAGAGCAATTTTCTAGTATAGATACTGAGTGTATCCGCTCAGCTCACTACCCACAAAAAATGCCCACATAACCCATAAAGTAAACTTATACCGCGCCGGGAGCTCCTCTCATGCACTACACCCGGACTTTCTGTATTGTGCCAGCATTGTAGAACTTTCCCTAAAATTGCACGAAGACCACACAACATTGATGACAATTAACTTTCATTGTTTCTGTTTCTGGTTCTGGTTTACTTTTCCCGTACAACACCTGATTTTTATGTTTATACAATTACTAGTGTAAAATTATTGCAAATGCTTTACGACGGATAAAATACGTGAGTTCATATGAAAGATGCCTGTATAGAAACTATTTTCCACTGGCGGTGAATTTCTGCACAAGTGTACAGAAGTTGTATTTTGTTTACAAGTGAAACGATACTAGTATGACACCATGACAAATGCTATTGAAACTCGTATGATTGCCAAAACCCATTCGTTACCACTACCCTCGCTTATGCGGATACCCGCCTTCACCGACGCACCCCCTCGCTAACACGGGCCCTCCAGCTTCGGTGAGATAGCATTCGTGCTCTTTAGTGGCGACCTAGCGCAGGTTGTTTTGTGTCTTTTGGGCTGTAGTTTTTATGCACGCATCCAGACGCTGTATTTATAGGCAAATAGTAAAAGAATTATAATTTTTCAACAATTGCTTATGATACCCCCTAGAATTTAACTATGCCATGTGGATATTTTCATGTCGCCCAGCAGAAACCATTTAGAAAACAATAAGAAGGAAATTAGTAAAGGAATCCTAATTTTTGAACAGTTATTTCGAGTGGCGCGCCAAAAGTAAACCTGCACGCTTTTTTAAAACATGTTACATTTTTTGGTATATAAGTTCCACAACATACTTAAATAACATATGTAATTATAATTATATGTTCACACCTGTCGTGTTCGGGCGGACACTATTTACTTTACTGTATACCTTCTCTAAGGTCTTTATTCTTGCAGTTTTTTTTTTAAATAATATAAATCGTGCTTCACATTATCTTAAAATTCATATTTTTCATATGATTCTATTAATATTATTGTTTCTCTTGTCCAGGCAGCATTGTTTTGAAATTACAGCAAGAAATAAAGTTGAATGTCGTCAGGCGCTACTCTTTTCTGATTGGTAGTTGTAGGGAAGTCCAGAAGAAAATAGAAACTGCTTCTATTTCTTCCAAGTCAGGATCCAAATAAAGACAGCAGAAAATTTCAACCTGACCTAAGGGCAAGTTACCTCTCACACGATCATTAAGTAACGTCGTGAGTTTTAGATCGTGGATCGCAGCCTTACTTCAGTCCCGTCTGAGACAGGCTTTACACTTTGCATCAGCGTTGTCAGGGGGTCAGGGGTAAAGAATATTGTCACATGTCACTTTGAAGAGTCTCAGTGTGATAGGCTATTTTGGTAGCTATTGGTACACCCTCCCTCAGAAAATCCTGGATCCGACCCTGAATGTATCCCTTGTTTTTATGACACTTTCTTCGGGAGAAAATAACTAAATTAAAACTATCTTCGTTCCAGAGAAAATGAAATCAAACAGCTTTCAATAGAAAGACAAACATGAAGATTATTTTATTAGGTATTAAGGTGATATATTATTGAGTTTTACGTTCTACGTCTCTATCCTTTAAGCTGAATCAGACTATGACAAATGCAAGATAATAATGAAACTAACGATATGTAACACGTATTTTCTGATAAATATTTCAAAGACACTGTTCTTTTTTATATTTTGTAAGAAGCAGATATTGTGTTCTTCAAATCTTGATTGTACTTTTTCCTGTTACTCCAAAAACTGTAAATACTATGAAGCTAACGTTCTTACCGTTTGTCTTAATGGTGTTTTAAAAAAAAGGACAAATGCTTATTGACAGAGGAAATAGGTTAAATCTTCCTGTAAAATATTTATCCATATGAAAGAGTGATGTTGAAATCTGGTTGAAGATTCTTTCAACACGTCCTCTTTCTTTCCGGAAGCCTGGACCGAGCGATTCTGGAAGGAAGGAAGGCAAAACAAATAGAGAGCACCTTTTCCCTCGCATCTGACGGTCCAGCACCGTTCATCTCCGTCCGATGACTCTACCCTTCACATCTTTATTCCGATCACGCTCATGTAATCCTGTCCAACTTCGTGTCTTTGTCCCTTTGGAGGATTGACTTTTAAAGGGAAGCATGGAGAACTTTCTTCCACGAGTTATCAACTCTGTTTAGAGATAGTGGGAGAACATAGACCTCGTATCAAAGTTCTTTAGCTGCAATGCCACGGCGGAACTTAAGTAGGGCAAACTAACTTTGTGAAAGTGCAGAAATTTCATTTTTCTTTTTTTCTTTTTTTTTTAAATCAAAGAAGTATAACCAAGGAGGAAATACAAGGAAATTTCTCTTGAAAACTTTCCTAGTTATTTTTTAAAAGTTTTTTTTTTTTAATGACCTTACGTGCTTCTCTTAAGAGGAAATGATAACTATCGCGATTTAAAATATTTAAATTGAAATGTGATCTTTAATATAGTCATGTCCTGACATGCTTTGAGTTTTCCATATTTTCGCTAAACATCATGCATTCTTCCTAAGTTTAATATTATTAGTGGTGTCGTGATCAATAGAAGCTAACATAGAGTGCTTCTTTTAAAGTTGGAACGCAGGTGGAGAAATGAGTTTACAACTTTTTCTTGATCGATTTTAAGCAAAGAATTTATTCTTGAGCCTCAATGGAAACACATATATTTCTTCAAAATAACGTTAAAAAGAAAAAAAAAAACTAAAGTTATCATGGAACATATTTTCTAAAATGGATGGTAAATTCACACTTTTAGGTTAGGTTAGGTTAGGAATTAGATTTCTGGGTTTTCGATAACTATGATCATGTTAACTCGTTATATATGAGGGATGACGTCCCTCGGTGATCGCACTACTCACGAAATTGGGTATAAAAAAATGAATGGGGATGGAAGGTAGCTGCCTGGAACCATTCTTTTAGGCATCACCCCGGCATTTTCCTGGTGTGGATGAGGAAAATGCAAGAAAACCTCATCAGGATGGCTGGCCTTTTACACTTTTTCAACCGAGTGTCTCCATTGGGAATCGAACCAGAGATCGCTCGCATATTTACATTCTAATCAATGATATTATGGTATATTTAATGAAAAACGTGAAAATACATGTATATCGGAGAATTTTCCCCTCCCCCATCCTCTCCCAAGGAAAATCTGAAATGACGATGCTATCGGCACTATGTTATACTCGAAATCATTGTGGTAAGATTTTACCATGAAACATTGAACTACGAAAACCTGCAACCAATGCCATTGTCCTATACTCTTGGCTCTCTTGGAGATGAGATAAAGTGGTGAGGAACGATCTTTACTGTTAGGATTAATCTTACATGATAATCTATGAACCCACCAATTGTATCGGATTCAAATTTTCGGTTCTGGTTTTGGTTCTGGTTAGCTCACGTTAATAGTAGGTCCTCCCTTAATAACCTCGATGTTCAATAAGTTCCTAAGTCATAAAATTCGACTTGCTTGATCTAGGAAGGGCTAAACTTTCATAATAAATAACACCTTATATTTCCTAAACAAATTTAATAAAGCCATTTTACTAACATTAAAAGTAACTAGACATAATTATCGTTTTTATTGATAATATTAAAACACATTAGAAGTATTTGGCGTAAAGCCGCCTTAAAAGATAGACATTTTATAACTAGTTACTCCAAAATAGGGCAGTAAGGAACATTAACTTGAAAAGTGCCTTCTTTTTCAGAACTAATAAAGCTACTCCAAAGATTAATTTCAACCATATTTAACGTACTTTCCACAAACTGGAGATAAGATATCAAAATTCATTAGCGAAAATATTTGTTTCCTCTCTATCACATCATAAATTGTATGAGCTTTCAGCAGATTTAGTGGGTTAAGAAAGAGAGCTTTGAGTTTTGATAGGAAGGGTGCGGAACTTGATTAATGGTGAGAAAATGTGATTAATGTCCTCAGCTTTACTCCACACAGAGCTTCTTCAGAATCCCTGTGCTCCGCCTGTTCACGGGAAGTTGTGACAGTGATGTGAACCATGAATGTAGTCGTCGGGGAAAAGCCACCAAAATCAAGGAACTGTAATGTTTGTTGAGCTTTTTTTCCTCTTTCACGCACGAGATACAAAATCTACGTATGTCATTCGTTTTCTATCTTCTGAGCGCTTCTACACTTGAAGAGTTAGTGTATTAAATTACGGTCCGTAACTACATACACTGCTGTATCTCTGGCGGTTGCTGGGAGGAACTAATTGGATATTTATTGACTAGGTAATTTTACATTTGATTTCAGAGACATGGTAATCTTTTAACTGAGAATAAATTACTGCATACAAAGTAAACATGATTTTTCTTCAGTAATATCTATCTTTTAATCATACCTTTAAAACATTTTGTAACACATCATGTAGTACATAACAGTTAAAATGTGTTCAATGAATGGTCTTTGTTGTGTCTGTTTTTTAATACCTACAACTTCATGCAGTGTAAGTATTTCATTTGTGCTCCTTCCAAACCAAACTGGTGAGTAAGTGTGCATAAGAGTTCGATTCCCGGACACAATATTAGGTTATGATCTCTCTCTCTCTCTCTCTCTCTCTCACACACACACACACACACACACACACACACACACACACACACACACACACACACACACACACACACACACACACACACACACACACACACACACACACACACACACACACACACACACACACACAAAAGTCAGAAGTCAACCGCAGAAGTTACAGTGAGTGCGACATTCAGTGCAGCAGAAAAAGCCGCCGTTAGACAATCGCAAGTGAGTGCAACAAGTCAAAACCAAACATGGCAAGAACTACTAGTAAATACAATTTAGCGACTTCACTGGGAGACAGTATAACATTCACAATATTCGCCGGACAGCTTCATCAGATTGACACCTATTCAATTCCCTGGACACCTACCTCCGTGGGAAATTCTTCGACAAATGACAGACCTTTAACACGCACTCACGCAGTTCTTTGCACTCAAGATCCCCAAGTTTTATCATCAGGGCTTGCGCAGCTGCATGCAAAGAATACTGGATGTGATGGAGAATTCTTCAAAACCTATCGCTGCGTATCATGCGCTACCTGTCTGTCTGTTTCTGGCGACCATAAACGGCCAGATCTTAGAATAAATGTTAAAAGTTCATCTACTGGTGATGGATTTTCTTTAAAAAAATCTCGAAGATAAGTTGTCAATTAATGTGTTGAGGAAAATTAATGAGTCCTATGCTACTGGCAAAGGAATTGCTTGTTTGAAAAGACTTTGCAAAAACAGAATAATTTGTAATTATAAGGCAGCATTTTAAAATCTTTTTAAATTTTGTTATACTAATTGTGTAATTTAAGATCCTACGGCATATCTTTAGAAATGTAACTTTTATCTATTTAATCGCATAGCTGACACCAAGTTACTTTGTATTTTTTATAACAAAGAAACATTACTATGGAACTAAAACTGCCTGAATTATAAAGTATACCTGGTAGAAAATTAGTTATTGCTATCATTTTGAAAGATACATACATTAATAAATAGAGTAATCAGTATTTGTCATTAGCTTCTCGCATAGAAATGAATCACCTGCGCCACCAAACTTTGTATATAATCTTCACCAGATCTAGTCGCGAACGGTCTTTTTTCGATTTTGAGCTCTAATGGGGTTTGGCGGGGGTTAAAAATCTAGGCACATTTCTAATTCTTTCTAAAACGCCTTGTCTGTATGCAACCATCAAGACATATTTGTTATGCGGGTTACATAACAGGGAGGATAACATTTTTGCTCTTTATAGTATTTAATTAACTTAATTCTTTATTTTTACATATTTTCCTTAAACCTTATCCTCCCCGTGGAAAAGGGCGGGGATTTCTGCTCGTAACAAAAAAATAAACTTGTTCATAAAGCGTTAACTTCTTCCCGGCATGCTAATGGTTCCGTCGCTGCATATTAGTGTGCTTGGGCATATGGTTTGAAAATGGCTGCTATAGGAGATTTATTCTTAAGTTATCGTTAATTCTGTTAGAAAAAAGAAAACGCTTTTGAAACTAATCTCAAAATATACCGACATTCTAAAACATAGCCTTCCAATTTACAACAGATTAAGAATAATAATACGTATTGGGTTTAGAAGAATATCAACTTGGAGAATTTAACACTTTCAATCCCACTAGTTTCCAATCGACAGGCTGTAAACTTACATTAAATCTGAATGTCGTTCGGGAACGACACGGCCATTTAAAATTTAAAATACCAACCATAAAAGAATTGTGTATACTTTTATTTGAGAAAGTAATTTGGAGTGTTTTGTGAGTTATTTACTGGCAAATCTAATTCAAGAATGCCTTTCAGTCATTGTAGAAAGAGAACTAAAGAAGGTGTATCATTACCACAACACTCAAATATTATTACTTTGCAATAAGTAAAGTTACTGTTAGCGATGATTATTCACATATGTCTTGTAAGAAAACCGGCATCTTCTAGTAGATTGCTACTTTCTCTTTCATATCTGACAGTTTCAACATTTTAGAGTAAACATTTAGAGGATATATGATTGTTTTGAAATAACCTTTATTTTCTCCAGGACATAGGAGTTTTGTCACTTTAAATACTCCTAGAATTCAAAGTGTTAACGTTGAGAAACAAATACATTCTGCTAGAGATCATTTAAAGGTAAAGTGTATCAGTGCTGAATGATAATTTTCAATAAAATTCAGCATACTCTGATCAGTTCTGTGAATGCATTTTTGACATGTATAATATTGCCTATAGGCAGTTAGTGATGTTGTGACATACATAGTTTTGATATAAATTGATTTGATTTTAGCGCCCCTCTCAGCAGCGAGGCTATATGAGACGTGGATAACAGCTTAACGTGGAATCCGAACCACATGAGCTTCCGCCAGGAACCAAACCCAGGTCTCCCACGCCAAAGGCGTGTATGCTAACTGCTTTGCCACAGAGAAGCTCTACATAGTTTTGAAATTTAATTTGGGTACATTATTTACCTATTCAGCTTAAATATGTAGTAATCTTGACTGTCGCTCTAGATTCTCCAAACATTGAAATATTCGTACTGTCAGTAGAACTATTAATCAGCATTTCCAAAAAAAATTCAAGGTCAAAACATGCTCAAAATGAGTATCATTAACATAATTTTAAAATTGATGGATGAAAAATATAATAAAAACAGAACTCATGGAACAAGGTATTTTTTGTTAAATCAAATATTTATCATAAGAGCAATGACACAGCTGTATAAAGGGCAAAGAGTCGGCGAAGTTAGCGTAGAAATATTTCATTTCCGGATACCAGTATGATATTTTGTACACAGGTCAAACCAAAAACATTCTTTGTTTTTAAGTCAGTCAAAAATAATATAAATAAACACGAATGTGGAGAAATATAATGTTTGTTTGTTACGACTACTAAGTATGAGGTTGAGATTTTTATGAAAGCAGCTATGAGTGAAAATTGCGAAACTGCAATCACCAGACCAAAATTATGGATGGACTACTCCAGAGAAATTCAATGTTTAGTCAGCAGTAATTGCCTCATCTCCTGCGGCTCCTAAAATATTGATCCCTCCCAGCGTTTCTTCTTCACAATCTAAAGACTCCCCACTGCATACTCTTGTTGCCCTTACAGTTACAGGGCCTGGGAGTATATATATTTTTAAGAAAAATTATTCTAACAAAATAAAATACAATCTCGACGAGTTTTAAAATGACGTAATCTAGTACGTACATATAACCTTTAATGAATTATATAGATAATCTGCGTAAAAATGTTACTATGTATGTAAATCGTAAATCACACAGCATCTCTTACATGACTTGATTGATTCTGTTTATATTAAAACTACATGCTTTATTACATATTTTATTCAAATTCCTATTTCATGTACACACACACACACACACACACACACACACACACACACACACACACACACACACACACACACACACACACACACACACACGCTGCATTTACATACCTACTGCTTTCTCATGGGAATAATGATGTATCATTATCCATACCGTGTTACATTTAAGTGGACAAAATTCACGATACAATTAAATGTTTATTTTCAATACATTAGGTGTTGCCATCATTCTGATCATGAGAGGCACGGTTGTTCAGTGGTAAAACGCTAACCTCTGGTGTGTGAGGTCCTCTGGTTCGATCCTCAGCCAAGTAAGTTTGTGATGGACAACGTGTCCGTGGGTTTTCTTGAAGTACTCCCGTTTCCTTCCACATTTCATTCCAGCATTTTTTTCAGTCATCATTCACTTGCCTTATTCATCGTCTCCCTTAGCCTGAAAGACATAACGTGGAACGTCAAACTGAAAGATGAAAGATTACATTTTGTTTGACAACGTTCACGAGAAATGAAATGTTTATTTTAATATATTAGGGTTTATCATCATTCGAATCATCTACAAAGGTTGAGGATAGTCGGTACCCGAATTCGTTCCTTGGAAAACTTTCCTCACAATTACAAATAAGTTGACGTTTAATAGTTTCCTTATAAATCTATTTTCCTCTAATTCTTGTTTGAAATAACGATTAACGATTTTTTTAAATAAGGAGTTTGGTTTACGAAAACCTCCTTCATATATATTTTATGTGTTCGTATGTCTGTCTGTCCGGAAGATTTAAAAAAATCCTAAGAATCCCAAGAACTACTTGATGAATCATAATCACTTTCGGTCAGGATGAAGAGGATCAAAAGTTACAAATCGCGTTCGCTAATTGAGGTGATATTCAAACCGGAAGTGGTAGAAATAAATCACTTCTGGATTTTACGTTGATCACTATAGAGCAAAAATGATAAAGAGATACCGAGAAGCGGTTTCCTAGAATCGATTTAGCATTCTAAGAATAGGAACCGTTTTCACTCTCTTAATTCTCTATCCAAATGGAAAGTGGCAGATATCAACCACTTCCGGTTTAAACTTTGATTGTTACAGAGTAAAAACAGGAATAGATAGCGAGAAGCTATAAATTAAACTAATCAATTTTCTGCTATCAGTTAAGTGTTCTAAGAATATATTCCACCCCTACTCTCATCTTTCTACTACGTATAACCGGAAGGGATAGAAATGTACTAGCATTTTCGTTTTCAATATTAACTGAAAAAAATTTCACGCCAAACAAATCAAATTCCAGGACGAATACCGTGTGCATGGGTAATCTCAGAGTTCTGCCGTTTCCTCCCACTTTCTTCATTCCACCATTTCATTCATATCTTATCATCACCGTCTTCTTTAGCCTAATCGACATAACCCGGGGACGTAAAACTTAATGATTTACAAACCAAATTCATTTACGTGGTATACACGAGACATTGCTACTTTTTGCGGCGGTAGGGGGTGGAGTGTACTAAGTCCAAATTCCAGCCTCCTTGAGTGATGGCTCATAACTTGCGAACTAACAGCCTTCACAACCAACTTCAACACCAAGTTTGGTCAAGGTAGAATGAATTCTTGACTCACCGCGTACGGAGGAATTTATTTCGGGAGAAGTCCAAAGCTTATAAGGGGTCCAAACTCAATATGAGGATAAATTATATTAAAATTTGTAAAAAGAACCCCTAGAATTAAACTAAATTTACGGAAAAATCAGGACATTCGGTAATCGAACTCCAGAACCCACCTTTGCGTACGCTCCTGACGTACGATACATATTGTAATGTATGGTAGAGAAGCATACACGGGTTTAGCCCTCAGCTTTGTTTTTATTATAAAAGTTTTTACAAGATTTGTATACTGAATTACAATTGAATAATGTCTACAATATCCTTTCTCTATAAGTTGGAGTTCTTGCCAAGAGCAACGCGGAGAACTTATAGTTATTGGTGAAATCTCCTGCCCAGTGCAACGCGGAGATCTTATAGTTATTGGTGGAATCTCCTGCCCAGTGCAACGCAGAGATTGCTAAAGGTTATGGAGTTTCTCCCACCACGAGCAACTTGGAATAGATAGGTAGGAAGCGATCAGATAGGTCTTCTGCCTCTTGATGTCCTCTTTTATAGCTAGTTCTGGAGATGTAACCTGGGAGGGCTTGTAGGAGTACTTTTCGTGATTCTTCGTGTCCTTCTCGTATTTTGTCGTGTCCCCGAAGTATCTCTTTGAAGACGACATCCGTCGGCTGCTTGGTAATCCTTGTGCAGAAGTCCGTGCTGTTGTTTGCAAACATGAGGGGATATAGTAATATTCTCTAAGTAGTTTAAATCCAAACTTTTATGACCCGTAGCTCGAGAACCAAATTTTATACAGAAAAATATTTCACATAATGTAACTTACTGAGCAAGTTGGTCTACTTCCGTGCCACATTAGTCAAGATCGAATGAGTTCTCTAGAATGTGTACGATTTATAATTTACTTTTTTCTTTCTCGGAAAAATCAAATGAACAAGTGATAAAAGAGAATTTTCCACTGAAAATCTCTCTGAACAGTTGGACTAATTACACAGCATTTGAGAGTTAAATAAATACAGTCTCTCCTACTGTGGTTATAATGGACAAAGAGAGCTGAAATTAGTTTCCATTTTGAATCATCTGTTAACGCAAAAGCGCTATTAGCGAGAATAAGCTGTATAGCTTACATTTGAAATTATTTGAAGAAAACATAGATTTACTGTTTTCTCCTATCACTATTGTGAGGAAACTTATGCGAGAGCCTGCATGTCAACCGCAGCACGCAATCTTTGCTAAACTGAAAGTGCTACATTTCGTGTCTGTCTCTTGCACGCTAGACACACACAGAAACAATAGTAATAATAACAAAAAAAGCTTTAATTTCTTCTAGGCTTACTCTCTCTTCGCATCCATTGTACACTTATTCTTTTTCTTAAAAACTTTCTGAGTAAATGATACACTCTCTCTATTCAAAACTCAAAGGTGAATTAGTATTTTAAAGATTTGAATTTACGGTCCACTTGTGAGGTTTTGTAGTGGATAAATGCAACAGGGATGCATTTTTATGGGATTTGCCTATTTTCTACTTTGATATCAGTTATTGACGATTTCAGTCGAGTTTCCTATTGAGTTGATGATACTACGCTCCAATGTTTCTAAAGGAGAACGACGAGCATGTGTAAAGAATATTCCTTTGGGTACGAGATCACTTAGAGTGCACAAACAAATAAGACATTTTACTGTGGTCAATGAGAATTCTTACTAAGAAGGAGGTAAAGTTCATCTTCGGAACTGGTAGCGTGGAGGTGGACTGGTAATCCAGTTCTCGTGGAGGCAAAATAGTGTGGTAGGGAACAGATTTAAGGACTAGTCGTGGTTCAGTCCTCATGTTATATAGTACGGTCTTCCTTCATAACCTCGGAGCTGCACAAGTATGGAAAACATAGAAATTCAAACTCTTTATCTAAATTCATTGTTTATTTTCCTTTGTTTGTTTATTGAAGTTTAAGAATCTCATTTCAGCACCTAAGCTATATGTTACATGGAGCATACATTTTTAAGATTAGTTTCGAGCCATCGTAATGTGCCCAGTGTCCTCTCACCATGAATCGAAAGTGAGACCACGTACCAGCTAAAGGTGCGCGCGCTCTAGCCACTAGACCAAGGTTTCTACAACTGGGAGTCGTGACCCTAGGGGGCACGAAGATAAGCGGAAGATTAATAAACTGACGAAATTTGGTTTTAATCCATTCGCTTTTAGGAAAGTTGCTGTATCCACCGTATAGAAGAAATAGATGGATATCGTGAGATCTCTGCAATAAGTACATTAAAAATCTCACACAAGCTTATTACAAACCACAAATTATAAGGGGGTCTCTGGTAAGAGGATGTGATAAAATGGGGCTCGTTATAGGAATTAGGTTAAGAACCACTGCACTGGACTAATGTTTAAAACATTATGCTTGCTTACGAGATAAGAGTTGAAACTGTCTCGTCTCGAAGTGGTGTCGTGAAAGTAATGTCTTGTCTTGGACGACGTATTAGTTTCTTTTTGAAAATATCTTTCTTTTATCTCGAAACGTGACTGTGAAAATTATGTCACGTTTCGTGAAATAATTTTAGAGAGCATTGTAGTATAAATTCATGGTTTAACTGACGAGAAATGTCCAGTTGCGTCAAGCTTGGGCTTGCTACTTTCAATAAGATCCCTAACTTTGATATCCATATAATTGATAAACGGACGTGAATGCCAAAAGTGAAAAAAAGTTTGAATTTACAGATATTTTACAGATATTACATTTGCAGATATTTTATTGTCATTCCATTTCCCTCACAAAGCGTTATACGTATATTTTCAACGAACTTTTAAAAAAGTTTGTTACTGGATTTCCTATGTCTGTGTTTGATGTGTGTCTGTTATTTGCGAAGTTCTCACTTTTGAACCCTCCATTCGATAGAACATCAAAAACTATCTTTTGCGCCACTCTTACCCTTCCCGAGGTATTGACCAAAAGTTCCGATTTCGGCAGATTTAAGGAGTTCCGATCTCGGGAACTGTAAGTCATAGAGATATGATGTTTTGAGAATTTTTCAACTTTGAGCCCTCCATTTTGAGCATCTTCGTAAAACAACATACCGTAGAACGTTTTAAAGAACTCTTAAACAAAACATATGGAAAAGATATATTGCAAGAATTGTTTAATGAGTATAATAATAAAGTACATACGCGATTATAAAGCCTATTGAAGTTAATAAGGAAAAATCATTCTTTTTAAGTTCGTTCTGGCAATGCTCTTGGAGCATTCTCAACTGGTTTTCTTTCTGGAATTAAGAAAAGAAAAAGGTTAATCACCATTATAAATATCATTCTATCGTCACCTCTTCATTTAAACGTTAATATCATCTGCTATTATTTTTCCTTCAATTGTTTTGTCTCTCTCTTCTTCTTCTTTTGTTTTTCTTCCATCACACCTATCACATCTCTCAAAATGCAATTTGTTCTCAAAACACTTTTAATTAATTTGTATTTCCAGTTTTTAAATTATCTCAAATGTTGTTATTTTCTTCCGTTCTATTCTATATATGTACGTACTTTACGATTTGTTTCCCGTTACACTTATCTTATTTTCTTCCTTATTGTCCAAACTGAGATTCCAAAACCTTAATCGCTTTTCGTAGATATTGAGTAAAGTCAAGACATCTGTTTTCTCAACATATGTTAACATTTAAATAATTGAAGATGTATAAAGTACTTAATTTTAATGTCATTTGTATGTAGCATAAAGTGATGAGTTTTTTAAAAATCTTTCATTTCAGGTAAGAAAAAAAAAAACTTTGCTGCTTGCTTGAAGATTATGAGCACTGATGGAACCTTGTTCTACAAAAGACTGTAATTATTAAAAGAGATATTCTACAGGAAGATGTAAGTGAGTACGGTATATATTTATTTAACTACCTTTCAAAACAGAGTAGAAGTCGAATGTGACATTTAAAAAAATAATCAAAATTGTGAGCAAAATTTTGTTAGATATATCCATCAGCGAACTCTAATATGAATCGCAATACTTCCTTTTCTTTCCTTCCTGTACGGTGCCTCTTTACTGGGTATCCTCCTTTAACTGAGTACTGGATGCCATTTGAAACCACAGTTCCATTTCAGCGGCAGTTTAGCTGCTCCTCTAACAATTTCTGTGACAAACAAATAAGTCCAATTAGTTTAGTAAACAAATAAATTATTTTTACAAGTTTTTAAGTATCAGAAGCATGAATGGAAAATGAACCAGTTCTTGTGAAAACTCTCCGGACCGGTTCCTGAACCGGTTCTGGGTTGTGGCTGTTGTTCTGAAACCGGTTCAAAAACCATTCTGTTTTCTCTTTAAGTTGTTTCCGAACCGGTTCTGAGATGTTAAGGGCACAGAGGAGCGTTTCTTGAACCGATTCTAATATAATAGGGAAACGTCAAATCGGTTCTGACAGCGGATCTTATATGTTTGTTAAATAGTTTTTGTTGAATGTTTTTGTTGAATAGTTTTTATTTAATGTTGAAGAAGAATATGAGCCCTGTGATACTGATCCTAGCTTTCGGTATGTATACATTTATTGAGTGACAGCGCTTTTTAAAAAATATTCCACTGAATGTAATTGGTCTTATATTGATATTATGCATCTGAAAATTAATTCTTTGCTTTATTACATTTTCCTTCTTTCATTTCTTTTTTCTTTTTGTACTACACATTCATGTATTATCTCGACATGATCTTATATTAGAACTTTATCACAAATTCTAATATTACCTTTCTCAAACTTTTACTTTTCTTTTTCTATAGAATTATGAATCTAATATTTTGCTTATTATTTCATATTTTTTCCACTAATCTTAGTTTGTTCTATTTATAACGTTAATTCTATATTATCACATATAATAATATATAGTTAACTAATGCGTGCATTTTAATTACAACCATTATATTATCTTATTGCACACTAACATAATATCTTGGGTAAAGATGCCGCACGGAGTGAAGACGCCCCTGCTCGAATTGCTCAAGACCTGTGACTCGTGGTCACAGGACTTGCCATGCACGTGACAAGATACACTGCCTTGAGTAAATATAAGTGGAAGTTGCATCGGAGAAAGAAGCTGCTTTTGTTCAGGCCTGTTCACAAAGCTGAGTTACTCTTATTTCAGTGTCTATAATTTTAGAGACTGAAACGTAATAATGCTTCTGACGGTAGTTAAATAGATGTACATGAGTACAAACGTTAATATGCTTTGTTGTGTTTCTTCGTCCATGAGTATGTCACGTGATCGACTGGGGAGTCTTTGCTTCAAAGTTGGGAAAGTTGCCCCAGTGAAATCAAAGCAAAGATGCCCCTCTTTACGACACTAAAGGTTTAAGATTTATGTTCTGGACAACCAGTTCATGACGTGTTGGAAGGATTTGTACATTCGTTAGGGTTTAAACAATGTTTGGTTTGAATATGAAACAGTAATTGTTCTGTAATAACCTGTAATTAATTGTTCACTCAGAAGCAACGAGAAATTCCCGTTTGGAACAAAGGCTTGGTTTCCTGACTATGTTACTACTTTCAATAATGTAATATTTTATTTATAAACTTTTTTCTTTCCGCTCCTTAAGTGATGAATATTGGACTGAATGAACTTCACATAATGTGTATGACACTAGTTGGATAGCAAGCCGAACCAAAAGAATTTACATGGATTGAGTTTTAAGCCATTTGTTCGAGCTGACTATGTATGAGGGTAGTTCAAAAAATACTAAAAATATCCTTGGGTGAGGAGTCCAGCGACACACTTGATTTGTCATAACTTTCTTTATCTGGCTGAATTATTTTAAAAAGGTAAATCTCTTGATGGATCAAATATCTCTTCATTGCAAAATGCAGAGCATTTCCACTAATAAATTAGTTATCATCATAGGTGTACCAGTGTTGTACGTAGCAAGTTGTTATAAGGGAAGGCATTACTTTTTCAGGGAGCAGGTTTTTACATATTAAAAGAAAGCCGTCCTCTCTCTGGTCTAATGGCTAGTACGAGTCCTAGAGATTAGTACATAGATAGATAGATAAATAGTAGAAATTAAAGTTAGTAATATTAGTGATACAAAAGCATAGTTGTCTGTTTCTATGACTTTTATGAACAAATTTTGAAAAATTGTGAAACTGGGCATCTTTCGCCCACACGCATGTCAAAGATGCCCCACTTGAAGGTTTTTGTAAATGGTTTATTTTAAGTTCTTAAATTTACTGAAATAAAATTGTCTTTCGAGATAAAACAAACAAGACATCAATGTTCTAATTGATCATAAATTCAACAACTTCACCTTAATTGCAGGAGAGGAAATGGATAATAATGAAAAAGTTGGGCATCTTTACCCAAGTTACTATATCTCATATATTTATTTGTATGTAAACGTAAACTGTACGTTTTCTATACCTGGAATTATACAGTCGACTGAGGGAATAATTAAGAAATTAAATAATGGAATAAATAAATGAATCAGTTCATCATTGCCTACAGAGGAAACAACGTCAGGTTGTAAAAGCATGTTTGAAAAATATGTGCGGTCAGTTGATCATTTTTTTTTTTTTTTTTTTTTTTTTTTTTTGCACATGAAAAATATCATTCACGGCTAATACAAATAACATAAACACTTGGTAACTCTGGTAACTCTACATGATTGAAGCTTACTTTGGTCGACGCGTTGTATTCTTCGCTTACTCTCACTACTTACTCCTTTTAATGGGTTTCGGTTTCTCAACTAGACATATATATATATATATATATATATATATATATATGATTTCATTGTATATATATACAATGAAATCAAAACCACTGCAGTTGCGTGAAACAAATACACTTATTCATTGCATTTTCATTAATATTTCTAAAATATGTCGCTCTAATAGCAGAGAATCTCCTGGTAACGTCAAGTGGATATTCCATGGATGTTATAAGGGACGCCCCAGGCATGTCTTACTTGTTCTTTTGCGGTTCCTACGGACCTGTACCGACTCTCCAAGAACCGGTCTTTTCTTTCGTTTTTCAGATCTGGTACAAACACCGGTCCTTTCTTTCTCTGACTTCTCAGAAAGAGCATCAGAACCGGTTCTAGACTTTTCTTACATTTAAAAACCGGGCTCACATTTACTCTAAATAAAAGACTAACACAAGAACTGGTCTCTATAGTTTTTGACATCTCAGAACCGGTTCCACAAGCACTTCGTAATAAACCAAACAGGTTCTTGAAACATGATCAAAACGCAGTACCGGTTTTGAGAGCGATTCTTAAATGTAGGAAGTATATTGAACTGGTTCTGGGAGTAGTTTTTAAAGTTCAAAAACTAATGAAACCGGTTCTAGGAGTGGTTTCTAAAGTTAATAAAACAATAGAACCGGTTCTGAGAGAGGTTCTCGAATTCAACAAAACAATGACACCAGTTTTGGAACCTCTTCTAACATTATTATGGGTTCTCGGTTACTCAACCAGTTCAGAACTGGTTCTGGAACAAACAGAGCGCTTCTTTTTCCATCCTTGATCAGAAGTTTTTAACCGAAGAAACTGAATAATAAATGCTACCTGCCCTGTATATAAAACATTTGGAGAATTATCGAGAAAGTTCTATTTTGCAAACAAGAAAGATCGAGATATATCGAGTGACTAGTAGATATATTATTACTGCTTCCATCCAGTGAGCTAGTGAGAAAACGCGAACTTTTATCACATAAAGTATTTTTCGCTTGATGGATTTAGTCTAGTTCTTCCTGTCAGAGAAAAACAGCGATTTTATTTTTGTCATTTTAGTTGCGTTTAGAAAGTAACATTTTTTTTGTCATTTTCAGAATCTCCACGAACGGAGTCCCAAGGATTCCGCGAAGCACAATTTGGGAAATGCTTCTCTAACAAACCCATGACAATGGGAACCAGAATCTTTGATAGGCGATGTTTAGAAAGGCACAGATACACTCTTTACCAAATTTTTGCATGTCTTGCTAAAGAATAGCCTAGTATTCATCTCACATGAGAAAAAAATTTTCTGTCATTAACAGTTACAAAACATCAATATCAATCCTGGAACGTTGTTGTCAAATCATGTACAATTTGTGTATACTTTGTAACAAATGTGTATGGCTTGTTATGTATTCAGGGCACAGTTTATAAACCTTTCCATATCTCTTAAATTGGACTCTTCCTACTTCTCTTAAATATTTTGCTCTTGGCAAACACAGCTTTTGCAGAGTTAGATTTACAAACACACAAATTAAAAGAAATCAATCAGTAGAGAATTGTATGTGTATCAGGAGGCTATTGACGTGGTCAGTTTACCGAGATATTGAACAGCAGCACATGCATTTGCTTGTAATGGAATGTTCCACACTGACAAAATACATCATACTGATTAATGTAAAATTGCATGAGAGGTCATTTGTTAGCGATCTCCCTGCAGCTGAAACGCGGTGGTGCTGAATTCTGTACATAGACAATCTAAAACAGACAGCATGTAGAGAGGAATGCATGAATGATCAAACAAATAACCCCACTTCCCTGAAATGGTAAAACATTTCAAAACTATCATCTCGATCTATTTATAACTAAATTCCAAAACCAGACAATCTGGGAAATATGTAATTATGGTTGTATTTGTGAATGATAGCAGAATGTTAATCACAAACTATTGTTTTAACCACACATAAGTTTCACTAAAAGCGTGGCTTTTTGAATTATCGCAACCAACTTTCACACTACGTCGAATTATTATGACAATTGCTATGGTTCTAGTTTAGTTTAGGAGATTCATGTCCATATATGAAACCACACTAATTATATTATCTCGTGATCTAGCTGTGAATTTTCTGGTAGTGCATGATTATTTTACATTAGTCATAATGTATGTTGAAAACAATTTTGACAATGGTACCGAAACTATTGCTTATCAAATAGAAGATGTCAGCTGAGTGGTAAGGAAATCATCTTCGTAGAGCAAATTTGCAAAGCCAATAGTTTTGAAACAGACGAACACCAATTTTTTTTCGACAGTAGTATTTTCCTTTGAACTATAATGTTCCAACATATATTTTTTGTGATCAATTTCAGCTTATTGCTGTCCCCTTACAATTAGGATTCGAAATCCTCCCCCACTTAATATTATCTTTAAGTTTTACGTCCTACGGTTATGCCAGCTAGGCTAAAGGAGACGGTGATTATGAGAAACGAATGAAATGGTGGAATGAAGAAGGTGAGAGGAAAGAAAATACCACACACGGTGTTTGTCCACCACAAAGTTCACTTGGCGGGAGCTGGGATCGAACCCGGGACACCACGCACCAGAGGTGAGCGCTCTACCATTGAGCCACCGCGGCCCTACCAGTGCGAAGAGTTTTGTTTTAAACCTGGCTCCCTCTGCTTCGACTCTTATTATTTTGCACCTTGCTTACTATAACCATGGGACTTCAACTAGAAATTTTGCCTTATTTTGTTCATATTTATAGTGAGCACAGTGGTTCATTAGTACAGCACTAACATCTGTACAAAAGGTTCTTGGTTCTGTTTCAATCCAGATACAAGGTACAAAGCGAATAAAATCACGTTTGTAAGCAGTAGCAGCGAAACTGTCTGGCTTTGGTCTCCTTCGATTTTGGGGACTTCAAGGATTTTTCACTTTGAATTTATTCTTTCAATTCTGATGTGAAACACAAGTATTGCATACTTTCATTTTCAAGACTCAAAATTGTGTACTTTTCCCTTTTCTTTGTCTCTCTTTTTTTAAATAGTGTACATAGCTAATTTTTACCCCCCTTTTTTTTTAAAAAATGCACCACTTAAAAAGTACTGTATTTTCTTCTTCCGCTCAAAGAAAAAAAAATAATTTTGCAAGCGATAATGTAGGAAATACGTAAGGAATGGCTTTAAAACACTTGTTACTACTAGAAATGTGTTTGTTGATAATGGCTTAGTTTGATAAAATGCAGGAGCGAAATTTTCAAAGGATTGTTTGACAAATGTCGATAAATATTTGGAAGGGAGGTATACCTGATTTTAAAACTGATTATAAGGTCAATCATGTTTCGTTATTTTTCTTTCTTAATTACACCCAGAAAATTATCATGTACAGCGTTCTCTGCATTGAATATGAAGACGTTAAAAAATTCCTCATAGTTTGAATCCCTACCCACACTATTTTAAAAAAATCAACTCGTAAAAAATGTTTGATAATTATCGGTGGGGATTTTTTTAATAATGAACATACACGTAATACGAAACAAATCACGTAAGAGGACCCTTAAAAGTAACCCCCTCATACAACGGGTCTACATGACCCATATCATCTCGTTGTTTTCAAGTATTCTCGGGAAATTCCTATCTCCGTAGGGCAACTGAGCGGATTACCAGTGCCGTGCCTTGGGGGCGGGCTGAGTGGGGCGACGACCCCTGGCGCCAAAGTAAGGGGCGAAACATTCAGGAGGAAAAAAGAAAATAAGGAAAGACAGAAGAGATAGGGAAAATTACGAGTGTGTACTTAAATCCTCTTCTTGCTTTAGGAAGTGGCCCTATAATGTTACTCATGTTAGGAAAATGCATGCGCGCATATATAAAATAGAAAGGAAAAAGTAATAAAAATTGCTCAAAGTTAAGGAAAAGCTGGGTTTGTTTTTGAAAATTTTCTTATGTTTCGCGCCAACTGTGGTGGCACTTCGCGGCTGGTCTATCGAGCTCACTCATATGCACGGGACCGCAGTCGTATACTTTCGCCCCAGGCGCTGATTTTCCATGGCACGGCACTGCTGATCACCAAACGTCAAGTAGCCTAATCTGATTGGTTGGTTGCCAATCAACATCATCTACATACCAACAACAGCCAGCATTCTATTGGACCACTATGTTCATACACGCTTTAGTCAAAATTGATTTTGGCGGGAACTGAGTTAAAAGTAATGTCATTCACTTATATATATCATCCTTCTCTTTGAACCCATGGGGCATATTTTTTTCTATTCATGGTATATTAAACTAAAATAATTTATTTATTATAATTATGTTGATGAATTGAAATTTTACTTAAAGTGAAACTTAATTTAAAGTTCCGCTCTACGAAGCAAGGATAGGTGAGTAGTTAGCGTTTGCGCGTTGCAATCTGGAGATTCTCAGTTCGAATCCCCAGATTGCCCACCCTGACTAAAGTTTCTTTAGGGAATTATTTTCTCAGTGTTACCAGGCGAAGGTAAGATGATTCTTGTATATGTAGGTCCTTACCCGACTTCGTTTCATTTTTTTAAAAGAAATTTTAACATTTCAGCATAAATGTTCTTTGGTTTATATTTTAAACTTTTTTTATTCTTTATATTATTAAAAATGAATGTAATCTTGTTCTTAATCGGATGAAAGTGTAAAGACTTTACCTATTGAAATAAATTTTTGAACGCTTTCATTAAAAGCGTGTAGTTAGAGGGTTAGCCACTTCAGAACCATAAAAATTGGATTCATGGAGGAAAATGTTTTTTGAGTTATTTTGATATATGTCAAACTTTGGTACAGCATCAGGTAAGGTTGTGTTGGTTAGTCAGCCCACTTCCTGGTATCTTCCCCTAACTAAAGGAGAGAAAATTAGAGATGTAACTTATGTTCTGCGAAGCATAGGAGAGAGAACCACATGGAGCAGTGTTTGACCCAAGGAAAAAGATACAAAACAGAAGATAAAATAAGCAGAAAGAAGATAAAAGACAGAAGGAAAGAAGAAAGAAGACAAGAATATAGAAGATAAAAAACATCATGTGCAGCGTCATGGAGGTCTACAAGCCATCTTGTAGAACCTCAGCCAGCTGATGCAGCAAGAGTTGAAAAAGGACTGTAAAGGAACCATCACATGTCGTATCATTGAGGTATACAAGCAAAACCCAACAGAATCTCAGCAAATTGGTGCGGTGTACCCAGCGGCTGCAATATGCCCGTATGGAAGTTACTCCTGGAAGAGTTAAGGCCCGTATCCATAGCAGCAGGACCCCCTTTGGTGACCTTGCTCGCTGGTGAGATGCTATCACAGACTGCGAGCGAATCAAAGGATATGGAAGTGTGTTACATCTAAGAGAAGAGTGTATTACAAGATGTGTTGACACCAGGAAAGGAGGATCAGAAGTTGAAAGGAGGAAGATGTACCAGAAACGAGGATGTACATCAAGAGGGCATAACTTTAAGAGAGACCAGTGAAATAAACACAAACCCTGAGATCAGAGGACAAAGACAATGATAGTGGTGTACGCAAGAATATAACTGAGAACCGAGAGTATTGTGATGTGTATGAAAAGTGCATTGAACTAAGACCTGTTGTGAGCAAGGACAAAGAGTTCCCATTTCCCTACCCAGTAAGGAAGAAGAGAAAGAAGTAAGACGAAACTAAAAAGATGTTGGAATCGCAGGAGTTCCGAATCGGGCGGAAATGTCTATAGCTTCAAGGTTGCTAAGTTGATTAAAAGAAACTAAATTAACTAAGAAAGGTAAAAATAACAGAAAGCTAGAAATTTCCTGTCCGATAGAAACTCCGGAAAACAAAGTTGCATCATCTTAGATAATTCTCCCGCCATCATTTGTGCAATGCTACGCAGGATTCCTCCTCCGTAAACAGGAAGTAAACATCCCTCTGCGTGGGTGTAGAGGAGGAGGCAAACTATGCATCTCATTGGAATTACGAATCAATAACAGGAAGAGATTTTTCTTTTAAAACCAACGTGCATAAATACGGCTGAGCTGCCCGCGAAGAGAAAGTTGCTGTCTTCGATTAGTGGGGTTCGCATCGAGAGAAATGTGGGGTCTCACATATTTCCCTTTGAGGACTTTGATTCTGTGAGTATATCTAACTAGCGAATTAGACAAGCGGCAGCGACCTGAGAGATTCATGGAAGTGCGATAGCACAGCTGACTTCCTCTGGGACGATGGTAGCCCAGTGACCGGGACAATCTCAGTCCGACAAGGGACCTCGACCATGATGTAGTACGGAGGCCGAAATGTTATACGATGAATTAAGCCTGTATAGCCGAGGGTCTAAAGTCAGACTAGCCGAGCAGTGGAGTTCTATTACAATACTTCACTCGTTTGGGAACTTAGAAATTAATAACATTACTACTGCTTCAATCAAAACATATAAGCGGTTTTAGTAATCCTAATGAATTTTATTTCTTTTTCCTCTGTTTATGAGGACTTTACCGTGGACACTGAATGGAACACGCACATATCACATCACATCTATTTGATAAATACTTTTGGCACCAACCAGATAAGTCGAATTGTACTTTAAATTTCGGCAAAGCAGTTCCTTATATTATTGTTTTATGTTTGTGGTAGATTTACAAGTTTAGATTGAATGCCAGCTTAACAGAGCGTTGGCCATCACTTGATGTTATAACTTATTGTATTGAAAATTAATCAGCAAAATTGTAAATAAATTGTTATAGTGGAACATGGCGTTCGTAGTCTGCTATAAACTCAGTAACCTCACACACCCAGGGTTGAAATAGAATACACTTTCATAAAGTTACAAGATGTCAGCAGCATACAGAGAAGTCTTCTGTGTTCATCAACCAAGTAACAAGGGAAGCAAGAACGAGTGTGACAAAAATATGTAACGACCCCCGGTCACAAAAGTATATTAAGGCAGGCGTCAGTGTTTTCCCCAAAACCTGACATCTCTCCCTGCCTGAGATGTCACACTTAACAGAGAGAACCTTCCCGGTGTTCTCAATTCTTTTAATAGTGGAGCACCCCCATCATCTCGCAAGTTGATCACTTCAACGGTTGCCTAGCTTCGCTGTAGGTATTGCAATACTAAATCGATCCTTTGTTTTCCGCTTCCTCTTACCTTTCATTTACACTCACCTTATATAATGTTGTTCAGTTCAATTGAAGCCTATCGATTGGTATATGATTATTGTTGGATTTTTTTCATTACACGATAATATTATTGTAGAATTTAATAGAATATCCGGTTTCATGTGCTGATTTTCTCAGCTTTCCATCTACACTGTTTGATGATACATAGTGTTAAGTTAGAAAAAATGTTCGGTCATAAATTAAGAAGTACACCTACATAAATAATAAATGAGAAACTAAGACAGACAACTGAATGTGTAGAGCAACATGTTGATAACGTATTTCAGGTAATGATAATGCAAATAATGTCTATTTTAACTATGAAGTTATCAGTTGTTGTGTTTGAACTTGTCTTAGCAATCGTGAATAATGGATCACAGTGCACAGAATAGGACCTACTAGGAACATTGTAACGTACAGTGCGCGTAAGCCTGGTCTCATATTCATTTTACTTATCTCCTTGTTGGTTGTTGAATTGCTAGATCCTGTAATCCAGTCCTCTTGAGGCGAAATACTGTGGTGAGGAACGGCATAGGTTGTGACGTTTGATCTTGCATGATGAGCTGTGTACCCATCAACTGCACCGGCTTCAAACCCTGTTGATAGCTCGCAGCTTAACATAATATTATGTCATGCCATGTATAACATTGGTGTTATAGAAGGACGTAAAACCAAAACGGAAATTGCTAAAATTATAAAGGATAAATCGATGTTAAGCGAACCATGAACTTCTTTTAATGCGCACATTGGTGTTGTGTCGTTCATAAATCATGTTGTAAATTAAATGTTAATGTCATAATTAATTCCATTAATTAATTAATTTTCTTACTGAGTTATTCTTAAATGAATATTTAGTTCCAGAAATGAATCAATTATCTTGCTGAGTTATTCTTAAGTGAATATTTTGTAATATGCCATTACAGTCTAATGAGATTGTTTTTAATAGGAGGGTGCCCGAAATTTTTTGCACCGACTGTACCTGACGTTTAACAAAAAATTTCTGGCTGTTCATATAATTCGTAATATTGTTCATTATTCTATTTCAAATTAACATGGAAAACTGTAAAAAATTTATTAGGAATTATAGTTTTGGGAATCAATATCTTTATTTATATTTTAAATTAGTTATAAGTCTTGTATATGTATATGTAAATGGATTATTACAATTCTTACGGTGTCAGTGCTATCCGAAAATATAGATCCACTATTGGACGGAACTTTCCAGATCAAATAACCAATCTAAAATTCGACAGAATTTTCAGGACCACCCTTCACCTCTCTTTTAGATACCTAGGTCCTTCTAAAATCTAGTTTAATCCAGATTTTACCAAATTTTATTCGTTTCAAAGCCCCACCGCCAAAATGCTTAGTTTTGATTGGCTGATAAACCCACGCTATGATATTAGGGCGCAATTATTCCATTCCATGCCTGAAATTGTGGTCGACGACATTAGTTTTTTTGCTTCGTAAATGGACTGATTCCTGCAGTGGTAAACATCAAAATTCAGGTAATATTTGGATTTTATTAACATGAAAAATCACTGGAAGTCTCAAGGAGCCATAAACTATTAAATTTTTCGAACAACACTGGTTTAAAAAACTGAGAATAGTAAGTGCAAGATAGTGACGCCATGATTGCATCCACCGATGGCTATGGACAGTAGGGTGTATCGAAAAAAACTTTTTTTCGAAATCCGGTTACGGCTAGAGCGGATTTTTTGCCAAATGGCATCAATAAAACGTATAAAAAATTTCAACTCGATCAGACAACTCCTTCTGCTGCCGAGTAGAGCCCAAATATTAGAAAAATCAACAAAAGATTCACTTTTCAACTGATTTTCCAAAAAAAATATTTTTTAAATATTTCCTATATTTTTCGGTCTTTTAAATTATTGAAATAGCATTGGAAAGGAGAAATAAATATATAAAACAAATTTATTACGGTTATTTCTGTACACCATAAGCATAAAAACCTAGTTAATTATTTGTAAAAATGCACTGATTTTCTGGCGTATCGTACAATTAAATTTTAATATAAAATTATTGAAGTCTCTTGAATAACGAAGAAAACACTTTAGTGCTAAATTCTAAGAGCAGTAATAGTATAAATAATTTGCTCCCAATGCCGTATGCATCTGCTTATCACACTAGATCACCTGTCGCCCACCTCTCCTCGAACGCCTTTTCTCTCGTACTTGCCCAGCTGAAAGGATCGGTCTTATCAGTCGCCAGTAGTCAACCAGCTGTGTTGAACGTGATTGTCGCTGCTTGAGTTATTTATTAGTGCTGTAGGAAATTTTAACTAAATAATTTGTTTTCGTGTGAAGTGCAGTATGTAGAAGTGAGAACAGTGTTTCAGTTGTGATAAGTACTTTTTATTAGGAAGAGAGTGACAGATACGCTGACATTACGGCATCGACAAGTTTGTTACGGTCTGACGTTAGGAATAGCATTATTGGGACACCCAAGGAATTGGGTAGAACACAGCTACCAACCGTTGAAATGTATTGAGACAATACCTATGAGAGCGAGAAGAAAAAAATGAGAATTTCGGGATCCCGGAAAGAGCCTTCAACAAAGGGTTTATCTTCTATCGTCGCCAGGAAGATTGTAGAAAATTGAGATTACGCCTCAATCTTGTGGTTCTTTGATCTAGAAGAAAAGGCGCCTCTAGCACTGGTACTTTTTATCCTTTTTCGGAGTTGCAGGCAAGAGGATCGGAACACTTACAAAAGGCTATATCAAATGAAATATTTTTGGCAGACTGTTGAAAATCAGCAATTCGTTTCGTAGAAGTTTGGAAACCGGACTTTGCTGAGTTTTGCAAGTCACGGACAATATTATGGTACTTCAATATCATTGCAACAATCCTTCTGACACTGAAAATTGCTTCACCACTGATTGAGGCGTAATCTCAATTTTCTACAATCTTCCTGGCGACGATAGAAGATAAACTCTTTGTTAAAGGCTCTTTCCGGAATCCCGAAATTCTCATTTTTTTTCTTCTCGCTCTCATAGGTATTGTCTCAATACATTTCAACGGTTGGTAGCTGTGTTCTACCCAATTCCTTGGGTGTCCCAATAATGCTATTCCTAATGTCAGACCGTAACAAACTTGTCGATGCCGTAACGTCAGCGTATCTGTCACTCTCTTCCTAATAAAACGTACTTATCACAACTGAAACACTGTTCTCACTTCTACATACTGCACTTCACACGAAAACAAATTATTTAGTTAAAATTTTCTACAGCACTAATAAATAACTCAAGCAGCGACAATCACGTTCAACACAGCTGGTTGACTACTGGCGACTGATAAGACCGATCTTTTCAGCTGGGCAAGTACGAGAGAAGAGGCGTTCGAGGAGAGGTGGGCGACAGGTGATCTAGTGTGATAAGCAGATGCATACGGCATTGGGAGCAAATTATTTATACTATTACTGCTCTTAGAATTTAGCACTAAAGTGTTTTCTTCGCTATTCAAGAGACTTCAATAATTTTATATTAAAATTTAATTGTACGATACGCCAGAAAATCAGTGCATTTTTACAAATAATTAACTAGGTTTTTATGCTTATGGTGTACAGAAATAACCGTAATAAATTTGTTTTATATATTTATTTCTCCTTTCCAATGCTATTTCAATAATTTAAAAGACCGAAAAATATAGGAAATATTTAAAAAATATTTTTTTGGAAAATCAGTTGAAAAGTGAATCTTTTGTTGATTTTTCTAATATTTGGGCTCTACTCGGCAGCAGAAGGAGTTGTCTGATCGAGTTGAAATTTTTTATACGTTTTATTGATGCCATTTGGCCAAAAACCCGCACTAGCCGTAACCGGATTTCGAAAAAAAGTTTTTTTCGATACACCCTAATGGACAGGATCCCGAAGTATTGTGATTTCTGTTTTTCTTCCTAAATCCGGTTCTGAAGATCAGTGTTTCCTTTGATATCTCTACCTCCCAATTTTCCTACTAATTGAGGGTTACAAGACCTGTCCATTATAGATTTGTTTATGTAGTTAGCGAGTGATTTCTTTTTTTTTATTACATACATGGCGGTATTTAATTTCTTTGTAGTTAAGATAGGTAGAATAATGCACGTGTAAATTTACAGTAGGGGCTCCTATCTGACTCCCAAATTGGGAGTACGGCTTCCAGCGGGATGAGTTGAACATTTAGGTTGTTTCCGGGTTCCTGCCCCTTCAGGGCAGGGGTCCTATTGCTAGCTAATACTCCGATATGTCCCCTCAGGGCATTAATTAAACACTCAAGAATGTGATTTAGTGAATACAGGGCCAGTTGGCCCTGTTTCCTTTCTTCCCCTTTCCTTTCATAGAGCCGATTTAAAATGGTAAAATATGAATGTTTTCTGTGTATATTTATTAGTATAACATGTATTAATGTAGTGTGTAGTATGAATGTGGCATGTATGTGTTCGTAATGTAGAAACATGTTCTAGTAGGAGTAATTGTGGTAGTTAAGTGATGAAAGAGTGTGTGAGATAATTAAATATGGACAGTGTAGTATTTACTATGCGATAAATTCTTTATTATTCCGTCATTAAGTGAACTCATACACAATATTTTATAGTGAACTTAATATAGTATAATAATTCCGTGTACAAGGTCACATTCAGTTGTTCAAGGGTTGATTATATCGTCGCTAGCCCTAGTGTCAAAAGTCAGTACTAACCGCCATTCTTCCGTCGAGGTGCTTAGTGATTTAGTTTTCATGAAATTGACCTAGAAGGTATAATTCACAGCCCATATGAATGTACAGTTAGGTCAAGTGACCCAAAATTAATATATTCTGAAAGTTTCAACATTCTGCATAGTCTAGAAATCGAGATATTTAAGTAAATAAACAATACGTAATTTTTTAACAGAAGTCGGGCGATATGATGCTAGTTCTTCGCTTTGGAATTATATTAGATGTTCATTTTTCTTCGTGGCTGCAGAAGTTCATTGTTACTGCAGAATTTTATAAACATTAAATATTATCGCGGATAATTCTATTTTCAGTGAACATACGTAGGATTTTTTTTTTCGTTCTTAATAAAGCTACCAGGTATTACATAGTATTGTGTGTGTGAAAGAGTCTTGAGTTCGAGTGAGGTTGTCGTGCGGTGATCGGAATGGGAAATGTTTGTAGTGACTATAGATTTTAAAGTATTATGATGAAATGTGTAAATAGGCTGGGCATAGATAGAGGAAACAGGGTGTTTGTAGAATATAGCGTCGTGGCAAATGAATATTAATGTGAATATGAATATAAAGTGTATAAATATTGTAGTAAATGAATATAGAAGATAGAACGCCCATATAGTTAAATATATAGTAGCCCAGTGAATACTTCGCCGTGTGTTGATATATAGATATTGAATAGATACGTGTAACTACAAACATCTCAGGTTCTGACCCCTGCATCATAATATCACGCGGACCGGAGGGCGATATATAGTCGGACTACGGTAACACTTTATAGTTTTATGTGTTATAATAATAATCAACCATAGTAATACCATCTGATAGAATAGGTAGCATCATATAATCGCTGACTAGACATATTGAATAATAAATTATGAAAGGACAGTAGCAGTTATACAACAGGGCTGTAGTGAATTATATTTTCTGGTCGGTTTTTTAAAATAGAATATCCTGCTCCGTGAGATTTTTTTTTCCTTCACGTTACCTACTCAGGCTAGCTTACAATGTTCATGGAGGCGACAGCTCTGATAGGGTTACAGAATCAAAACAATTAGTTATTGAAATTTATTTTCGCTTACCCGGATGTCGACCCCTAGTCCCTTTAAGTATTTTCATTTCTTTTCTTAGTTTAATTTGTAAACCAATATATATATATATATATATATATATATATATATATATATATAGATATAGATATATATATATATATATATATATATATATATATATATATATATATATATATATATATACATATAGAGATATATATAAACACGAACGAAGTTAAATGGAGCGAAATGTTTTGGACACTATGAGTAGTGCGTGAGTTGTGATTTGAACGCTCAAAATCATTAATATCTTATTACCCAATGTGAGGTAGAGACTCATATAAGTTCTAATACACCAAAAAGTTTTTTTCTTTCCTCTTTGTCCAATTTTTTTAAAGTGAAATAAGTGTCTTCTTTGCGTATGTCGCAAATCATAATTTTGTTTTAGCATGCCTAAGATATGATACATGTAATTATTTTTTTTCCCATTTGTCGATATGATTGAATATATAAAAATTTACTAAAATATAATACTATGTACTCTATTAATATATAACCAAGAACTTGTGCTTTTAAGATTTTCTTTATAATTATTTGTTTTGTCTTTTCTTTTCACTATGGATGTAATAAATTATTTGTATCTTTGTAGTTAGTTGGTTTCCTTTAAACATATATACACTGTCCTGAGTGAGTGAGCGTGTGAATGCATGATAGATTTAATTTAAGTAATTTGTGTGATATCATTTGTTGTATTAACATCTATAATATGTGTGTCATGTTTTAATATATGTGTTAAGGTAAATAACCTAGGTCATGAAGGACCGTCACTAACGGTTTAAATCGGCTCGAGGAGTGAAGCAAAAATAGCAGGATAAGCCTAAATACGACATCTTTCTTCCAGGAAGTTGAGACTTCGATTGATACGACACATAAATTTATATTGAGTTTATAAGTTTGATTTTTTTCCTTGGCTAATTCATATGTGTGGTCGATCCTAGAGGACAGAGTTCAGATGCTGGATGGTTATCAATCACCGGTTGGAATAACTTTACAAAGAATTAAATTTCACTTTTCTCATTTCCAGGTCTAGGTCTGGGCAACCCCATGATCGTGGTGCCTGGAGCTAGGTCTGGGTGGTATGAGGGAACATGTGTCTATACCGAAGCATTCCAAAATTGATTAGTCGTTAATAACATTTAGAATGATTCATCTTTCGAGGACTTTCCCGACCTTTTACTATATTTCCGGAATTATCCAGTAATCCGTTTCTTATTAAAATACCCTACTTCTTTTTCTTTCTTCTTTTTATACCTCCTTCTTTTACCCTTCTGCTTTCTTCTTTTTTTTCTATTTCTAAATGAAAGAAAACGGAGTCATGATTGAGAGTAGTCGCTATGGGCACGGTCAATAAGTTGTTTAGATGAGTTTTCTTCGGGAGTCCGATATGGGATAATTAACAATAACCAAAAGTTTAATTGAAATTTACTTTATTGGAAAATAATCTGGATTTCAATCAGTAGGTGATGTTTCGTAATCGTCCTCGTTAAAGAGAATTAATTTGTAGCGACTCCTCTCCAGTACCTTGCACTATTATTATTTTTCTTCGTTTACTTTGTTTTCTTTCAATATTGGCTAACCGTGACAGGATCTGTTGCCCTGGAAACGGCGGTTTCTATGGCAACGGACAACGTTTTCTTTCAATTTTGACAAAATCAAACTATGAATCACGAAGCATCAATTGCCAGTTTCTGAGCACAATATGATAATTCCTTTGGGGAGAGGGGGAATTTGTCGCACTTAATATTTTTGGAATAAACGGCTCATTTGCTTGAACCAGAATATGTGAATCGATTCACCAATGAAATCAAACGAAATGATAATACTAGTAATCACAAAGTCTGTTATGCGTAAGATTAATTATATCCATGTGAAGAGAGGTATACGTGTTAACGTTTTTTTTACGTTGTGTTAAGTATTTTTCTCAATGTAGTGTGTACAGCTTAGGAAGTTCTAGTGTATGAAATAAAATAGTGTTAAATATGTAAAGACATATACTGGTAGAAAACATGAAATTTTCTCCGTTAAATTAAAGTTTAAAAAAATACCGGAGAACTGTTTTATTACTTTGTTTCGAATTACTTTTTAAGACCAGGTCGCTATAAAAACAGCCATTGTGATGTTATCCTAGGCTTATTTTAATTATTAAAATAAAAAGATGAAAGTGATGAGAGCATAGACAATTAGAGCTTTCTCAGTTATAAAAAAAAACTTGTTTATACATGGTGTCGTAGTCATGTATACTCTTCCCATAAACACTCAACGAGTCCCCGACTAAAGAAAAAAACAAACATAACTTCATTTAATCCTCGCAAACATTGTAACATTGTGTGCATGATTCATACAAACATATATCTACGTGCACGCGCTCAATACATGTAGAGAACATTTATCAAAACAAACTTCACGTATCGGTACAGATCAATGAATCATGTCATGAACAATAATGAAATGAATGTGATACGATAAATTCAATTTGATTTATTTCTCAATTCTGTTTCTCTTTTTCCAATTTCATATTTATGCACCAGTGTCTACGTCATAAAAAAAGAAAAGTCATTGACATTTGACTGTATTGACCTAGTAAACTCTGATTACGCAGGATGTTCTCAAATTCCTGTCTAGACTATGTTAAAGGTAGTATTATGCTTATAAATTCATATCAAAATCACATGTGAAGCTATTTGTTTTCCATATTAAAAAAAAAGTGTCGTAAGGTTGATAAACTTTCCAGAATTGTTTCGGTACATGCCTCGTATCTACTTCGAAAGGACTAATAATCATTTAACTCAGTAACTGTGGCTTTTTGCTCATTCTACTTTGTGTCTTTTGTAATAGATGAAGAAGACAGTTTTACTGCTTGCAGTTCATTTCTTTCTATTGGTCGTAACTTTCTCATGACGTGTGAACAGTCCACCAGTCCACAAGACTGCTCCTAGGGAGCTTATTGAAGTGAAAGTTTTGCCAGCAAGAAGCACCTGCTTTTATCAGTTTCTTCTTGGGGATTGAATATTGTAATCATGATAAAGTATATTATAATACAGGATTTCTCAACCTGGGGGTCGCGAAGATAAGCGGGAAGAGATCAATATAATTATAATCTAATATCGGAAAATATTTTTTGAATATTATTTTGAATTTTGTTCTGATAGGCGTATTTTAATTTTTATACATATTGTTAAGAACAACAGAAAAGGTCTACTAAACATTTTCAATAGGTGCAGAGTTGTTTAAAAATCAATTTAAGTGAAAGAGGTACAATATGAAACTAATGAAAACTTCATATTGAAATACCAGAAAAATAATTACAAATACAACAACACTTGCATATTGAAATACAATTAAAATTGAAAGCTAATGAGATACCTGAGCATGATATGATTTCATTAATTCCTCAATGTCCGGCTCAATCTTCGTCAGCACATTATTGTCATTTAAAATAATAACTTTTTTAACTACTGTTCGAGTTTTTTTAACCAAAATTAGAAATCTTTCATTTTTTTATCATACTGTATACTATGACAAAAAATTAAGGGAGTTAGGGAGTTTTAAAATTTTCAAACGGCCTCCATTTTGAAACCGTATGACGGATCGGATTCGATATTTGTAATATGAATGAATTGAGCAAATTTGTTTTTAATCCGTTTAATTTTAGGGAAGTTACTGTGTTCACTATATACGAGAAATGGATTTTAGTATTATTGAAATAAATGGATATCGTGAGATCTCCGCAACAGGTAAATTAAAATTCCCATATAACCTTACTACAAACTAGAAATTATAAAGGGGTCGCTGGCAAGAGGATGTTATAAAATGAGGGTTGTCATAGGAATTAGGTTAAGAACCACTGGTCTAGACTATGTTAAAGATATTATTATGCTTATAAATTCATATCAAAATCACATGTAAAGCGAGTTGTTTTTCTCGTAACAAGTGTCATAAGATCGATAAACTTTACAGAATTGTTTCGATAAATGTTCCATACCTACTTCGAAAAGCACTAATAATCATTTAACTCAGAAACTGACTGTTTGCTCGTTTCAGTTTTTTTTTCGTACTTCTACTTTCTGTCTTTTATAATAGATGAAGAAGACAGCTTTACTGCTTGTTGTTCGTTTCTTTCTATTGGTAGAAACTACGTCATGACGTGTCAACTCTCAACATTCCACAAAGCTGGTGCCAAGAAAGTTAAGTTGATTGAAGTTAAGTTTTGCCAGCAAAATCACTGTTTTGGTCAGTTTCATCTTGCGGATTGAATTGTAATCATGATAAATGATATTACAGTGACATTGAGTAAAGCAAAACCATAAAATCAAACGATGTTGGTCAAAACCTTTAAATATCTGGCACCAAACTTCGAAGTCATAAACTAAATAATTAGAGGTTTTGATCTTTGTTCGGAAGTTTCATGTATAAGAATTTTCTAACTTTAAGGCCATATGAAACGTAGAACTTCAATCTAGCGCGGGATTCGAATAGCACGTATTAGCACTGGAGATCAAACCTGGTTCTATCACATGAAAAAGTATTCATTTCGGATTTTAATAAAAAATTAAGAAGGAATATTAATTTCGTGCAAACTATTGTAATGTGTGAAGTAGAAATTCTATACCAATGGTCCTCTCCCTTTTTGAGAATAGTGCTCTCTTGGATGAGTGCGATTGTCCTGAACGCCCCTTTTCCCGTCATCATAACTCAATTCTCCTAAGACCAAGACTAAACATAAAAGACTTAGCGAAGCAGTCTAAGAATCAGAAAAAAGGCTTCAATTCGTAAAATCAGCTTTGAAGAATATATATATATATACAGGGTGGGAGGGGAATTAATTCAATATTGAACATTGTTTATAACTTTTTTAATACTTAACCAATATTGATGCAACAAAAATAATTTTGTTGCTTACAAGAATAGAACGTAATACCTGATATCTTAATTATATCATTGCAAGTATCAGTAGCGGACCAACTTCTTTCCTTGCGTAAGGGGGCTCAGCTGACATCCTGGTACGAAGTATGGCAGTCCGTGGTACAAGTACAGAGATGGTGGCGAAGGACCATGCCACTACGTGCCTCGGTAGATGAAAATACCATAAGGAATTTTCGTTCAAAGTTAATGGACACAGGTTCTGTAGCACATATAGGAGACGCGGTAGACCATCAAAGGAAGAAAATGTGCAAATGGTTCAGAAAATGTTCTCTTGAAGTCCTTAGAAATTACAAAGACCCGCATCTCACGAAAGTTATTTAATCCTATATACAATCCAAACTGTTCTGATGGAAGAGTTGAAAGACATTACTACCAGAAATTATTGTCGAAAGAGTGTGATCATCGATTGGAGTATGGAAAGATTATATTTGTTTGGAATGAAGACTGATTCAATCTTTTTGGTAATACACATGAAGCCGTATTTCATGTCGAGGGGTTTGTTAACCGACAAAATTGTTGTTATTGGGCAGGAGAGGATCTGACCGTGATTGTTGAAAAAAAGCCAACATCACCCAAAGGTCATAGTGTGGTGCGCCATGTCATTTTGTAGGTTCATATGCCATTTGGGACACTATGAATGCAAAACCGTACCTTTCTATGCTTTAAAATTATGTTCATGGTGTTGTATCCATGTGGGACAATTATAACGATCTAATCTTTATGCAAGATGGATCCCCGCCTTATTTCACACGCCATGTCCGTGTGTGGCACGACATCTATTTTCTAGGACGCTTGATGGGATGTAGTGACCCCCTTGAATGGCCAGCAAGGAGTCTTGACTGAACACCCTGCGACCTGTTCATCTGCGGTCATACAAAACCAAGAAAATTTTAACGAATTGAAGGAGCGATTCGCCAGGCTTTTGCAAACGTACCACTAGATTGTTTTCAGAAATCTGTATCCCCAAACGTTCACAAAAACTGGTCGATAATGGAGATGCTTGTGCAGAGTTTTAGCAATGTATAAGAATTCTACCATTGTAAGAAAGAAACTATTTTCTGTTTCGTAAAAATTGGTTAAGTATAAAAAAGTTATAAACAATTTCTAAAAGAGGCGCTTACTATATATATGTAAATGAAAGGAATTTTTGTTTCTATGATTTACCTTACAGCTACCTTTTCCCTTCAACTCTATCGCTCCTCCAATCTTATCGCTGCCCTTTTCGTTTCAGCGTCTTCTTCGGAAGAAGGCTAGGAAAGCAGGAATAGCAAGAGAGAATAATAGAGATAATTCACAAGACAAAAAGAGAAAGAGTTTGCGACCCAGTTTGATGTACTAGAGACCAGATTCAGCGATCTTCCCAAGGGCTTCGACGCGGATCCCTAAATCTATCGTTCTCCTCAAAGTTTGTTATTCTTCGTTCCCAAATTTACCTTCAACTTTACCATTCTGTTCTCCAAATTTACATTTTCCCTTAAGTTTATCATTTTTCTTTCCCAAATTTACCTATCTACCTCTCAACTGTACCATTCTATCCCCCAAATCTACCATTTTCCTCCAAGTTTATCATTCTTCCTTCCCAAGTTTACCTTTTACCACTCAATGTTACCATTATGTTCCCCGAATCTACCATTCTCCTGCACGTTTATCATTCTTCCTTCCTAAAATTTACCTTTCTAATCATCAACTTTACCATTCTGTTCCCCTAATCTACCATTTTCCTCCAGGTTTATCATTCTTCCTTCCCAAGTTTACCTTTTACCATTCAATGTTACCATTCTGTTCCCCAAATCTGCCATTCTCCTGCACGTTTATCATTCCTCCTTCCTAAAATTTACCTTTCTACCCCTCAACTTTACCATTCTGTTCCCCAAATCTACCATTCTCACCCAAGTTTACAGTTCTTCCTTCTCAACTTTACCTTTTACCACTCAATGTTACCATTATGTTCCCCGAATCTACCATTCTCCTGCATGTTTATCATTCCTCCTTCCTAAAATTTACCTTTCTACCCCTCAACTTCACCATTTTGTTCCCCAAATCTACCATTCTCACCCAAGTTTACAGTTCTTTCTTCTCAACTTTACCTTTTACCATTCAATTTTACCATTCTGTTCCCCAAATCTAGCATCCTCCTGCACATTTATCATTCCTCCTTCCTAAAATTTACCTTTCTACCTCTCAACTTTACCACTCTGTCTTCCCTTCTAAAAATACCTGTGGGCATCGCCGCTAGGGACCATGATAAAAGTATGGTGGAGGAAAGAGAGGGAAGAAGTAGTGAAGAAAAGAAGACTGCCTTTAAGAGGTTCATCATTGGTGACCAAGTAAAATGTAATTCGCTACAATTAACATAAGGAATCGCGAACCAGATGGTTGTCGGCTTAAGCTCCTCTGAGCTTCATACCAGGAGTGTTATTTTAGTTTATTTAGCGTTCATATTCACAATATTATTCATGAATTCCATTTCAACCAGAATCTTATCAATATGTTGATTACTGAAAAGTAATTTCTTATCAGAGGTTTTGGCAATAGCGCGTTACGCTCTCATTTGTTCAGGAAAACGTCAATTAGGCTTCACAGAGTGCATCAACATAACCGACAGTAATCTATTAGCGCACAAAGAAGTGAAAGTATGCACTCATGCTATGTAAAACATCTATATCATGAGTGCGTTGCTACCGATGCTACGTTGCTACATTTTGAGTTTTCAACAAATATAGATAAGACAACACAACTCATCAATCAAGAAGTATAACAGACGTTTACTAACTTATAACATACCTAATGTATTTGCTTGAAATTTGTAATTCTTAACGCTGAATTGATACTCAATAACTGTGCGGACTCATAGAATACAGTGAGGGAATAACGGATTATTTTGTTTAAAATGTGGAAGATGGTATTTTTGTAAAAAAAAAAAAAAAAAAAAAAAATCAATCTACTAGTGCGAAAAAGACGTTTAATACAATGTAGCACCACTGGAATGGATTTTGTGCGCTCGTGCGTATATACAGCATCTTATTTCTGCATTCCTGGTTTAAGACCATATAACCGCGACGGAGTTCAACATCTATTTTTTGGAAAAGAAATCGCATGAAATGAAATCTTTAAGTTTTATGTCGCACTGTTATGACGGCTAGGCTGAAGAAGACGATGATGATGAGAAAAGAATGAAATGAAGGAAGTGGAAGGAAATGGGAGAACCCCGAGAAAACCCACGTACACGCTGTTTGTACACCACAAAAATTCACTTGGAGCGAGCTGAAATCGAACCAAGAACCCCATGCACCTGAGATGAACGCTCTACTACTGAGCCACCGCGCCCCACCTATTTCTTGGATGTCGTAGGGAGTAACATAATCATTATCTTATTGCTGTTTATTAGATGTCATTCTCGTAAACTAAAACTTCCGCTAGGTTAACTCTACAAGAAACATTTTATCATTCAGATTGAATTATTTCGAACCAATATGCTGACGAATAATAATAGAAGCCAAGTTCTTCGTGGTTCATTCTTAAATTCTTCGGAAAAGATTAATGTATTGTGTAAAAATCTGCAGAAAATATTCTTTCTTCCATCATACTCACCAGAAATTACAAAAATATCTATCTATCTATCTATCTATCTATCTATCTATCTATCTATCTATCTATCTATCTATCTATCTATCTATCTATCTATCTATCTATCTATCTATCTATCTATCTATCTATCTATCTATCTATCTATATCTATCTATCTATCTATCTATCTATCTATCTATATCTATCTATCTATCTATATATATATATATATATATATATATATATATATATATATATATATATATATATATACACCGACCGACCTAGATTTCATTAAAAAAGTAACAAGGAAAAAAATGTGGTCGACTTCGAGAATCTAACACTAAAGGTGTTAAGAATTTCTTTCGTCAATTCTGTCTTTCATGTGTCAATAAATTTCTTTCGAAATTCTAAAGAAATTTTCTTCGCAAAAAAATAGAGAAAAAAAAAATGTATCCTAGGTGTTTCTTTTATTGAAAGCTTTTACCGAAAGAGTCATAGTTCTTCATACGTCCGACTACTTTGCTTTGTATATTCCACTTTTTCCTTTAATCTCCTTTTGGCATCACTCTTTCTACATATATGAAAAAGGTTAATTATTGCAAACTTTTGCCTCGAAGTTGATTATACAGGGCTACATTAAGCATATATACACATTGTTCTGTGAGCATATAAAACAAATGTTTCTTCTTGTTGTTTTAATGGCGTTAGTACTCACTCGTCGCAGCGTTTGCAAATTACATGCTGAATACACCACCTGCTCAGCCTTTGAGCACTCTAATTCAAAGTTCAAATCAAACCTTCAGGGAATTTTCCTTTATACACAGTACATTGTGAAAGATTTTTTTAAAAAAAATAATCTCTTCATGCCTATATTGTTTCGGTTATGATTAAACAAGCATTTACGCTGGGTTTGTCAACTTGAAATTGGTTTTGCCCAAAATAATCCAATTCGTTCTCTTTGTTCAAAGTGTGCCAACTGCTTTTCACTTCCTGACCTAACCAAGGAAAAGTTCCTTTTGGCTTTTCTCAAAATTAATTCTGCTTCATTTTGCTTTCGTAAGGATTCTGCGACATGTAAGGCTTCGTTTCGTTAGATTGTCTCTTATTACTTAACATTCTCGTCGTTGTCTTATTTTGCTGTTATTTAAAGCACGATAGCTCTCTCCACGCGATAATTATAGCATTAAATACTGATGTTCATATGATGTTCGAAAATTAAGTTACGAACAAGGACTGAGGAGTAGCTAGTACAGAAAAGTTGTTAAGGAGCAGGCAGATGGATCACCTCCTAGACGGTGAACGTAGGCTCGACGTTTGGAATACAGATTATAAGTTTTTTTTTCTTTCGTCGAAACATAATAAAGTTTTGCAATAGCCTATATCATTGGTTGGATTGGAATTTAGCAACTCTTTCAGCAGGGTTCGAACCACCGGAAATGAAACCCGGGTCTCCCGCGCCAAGCAATATAGGGTCTATGTCATATAATATAAAGCAATATTATTGTATAATAGGATAATTATATAATAATAATAGCAAAAGTATCCGTTCTTTACACTGTTAGAATAAAGTTAAATTAAAATAAAACCGGAAATTGAAATAATATACCTGAGGAGAAGTTGCCCCCCTTTTCCTGTCCAGAAGATTAATTTTCGAAAACGTTTCAACGTGCTCCCTCATTTTCAGTGAAAAGTTGATCTACCGAATTTTACATTTCTAACTTACGTTCGGCATTATCTGAATAAAAAAAACTGGGAATTTTATTATTATAAAAGTTGATAATCTTTCCCCCTTTATGGATAAGTTATCAATAGTGCTGAAATACACCAAATTAAGTACCAAATTCTCTACTTCTTACTAAGCGAATCCTTATGTTGTGTTTTCTCTAAATAAAGAAACGGGAATTTCGTATTATAGAAATTGACTTTATTTTTCCTTTAGTAGCAAAACGTTTCGAAAATAATCAAACATTTTGTTAATTATTTATAATAATGAGTTTATATGCCGAAGTTCATCTACCTAAGAACATTCACTCCGTTCTCGAAGAACATCCATTTACACCGATACAATGACTTCAAACTAGAGACTTGCATACAACTAGAGAAGCCCAACTTCACAATCAAAATGTCGAAGCTATTAGAGCTTCTGTAGAAGTGTTCTTGCAGATTCAAGGACCTTCATTTAGCCTCTATGCTTCATAAACTTACAGCATTAAATTCCACAACTATAAGGTAACCAAGGAAGCTCTGTCACTTTTTCATCCACCACCTTCGAACATCGACATGTCACCTAAGACGTACCTGGAAGTAAAAAGTCGTCCCCATCACCATCGACGACCTTCTGCTAACGTTCTTGATTCCGTCACGGTAGAACTTGGTGAGTCGTGAAGAGAAGAAGGTAACAAGTACAGGTGTCTGCTCGCGTTGCCTTGTGGCCCGGAGTCAAATCATGTGGGACCCATCGACCTAACTTGTAGTGCTTCCCAAGTTGATGGAGGTGCTGTCAAATGGTTTCCCCACTCACACTAAATTGTAGTCCCAGCTCCTCACATGTTTGGTCACTTCACCTCAATTGCTGCCTGATGGTCTTCATTTTGTACATGTGTTGGTCTTCCGGCACGTGATGCGTCTTCGAGTGTTTCGTCACCGTCCTTACACTTGTTGAACAATCGCTGCACTGTCCGCGTAGTCACGACACTATCATCAAAGGCCTGAAATATCTTCCGCCTCGCTGCAGCGGCGTTTGACCTCAGTTTGAACTCGTACAGCATACACGCCTTTATGACTCACTGTGGAGGTTCCATATTCACTCTGTCGTTACGCAAGTTCACGATGTAACTGAACTGCCACACCCAGGTAGTATGTGTTGGATAAACAATTTACCTTCACTTTATCTCTATTCGCATTCAACTCAGGGTATGAGGGCCAATGGAACACAGACCTCCACAAAAAGCGACAGAACTTTCTTAGTTACCTTTATAAAAGAACTCACTGACAAAATTCATGATCGATTGATCATAATTGATTTACTTGCTGAAGTCAATGACATCTTCAAATGAATTCTCGAAGCCTTGAAAGTCAAGCGCCGCTTCCTATGGTTAACATAAAAATGAGGGACACTGTGATACTACAGAATATCGAAGAACACACAACGCTTGAAAAATGTTCGAGTATTTCAGCCGATTGTACAAAGCCACGTGGCATGCTGATTCACAGAGGATGCAATAAGTTGTACCTAGCGACGTATATTCATTATAATAGTAATGGCGTGTAGAACTTCTGAGCAGCATCTTATATAACACGTTCTTTCTCAAAATTATCCTCTGTATTTATCACTATCGTCTGTTGTATGTCGGTAGTTCAAAGTTTTATTTTATAGATTTTCCATTCTAGCATTCTGTATCTCCAATTCTAAACACAGACCGAATGGATTAATTACGTTTGATCCATACTATTTCGTACACTTTTTTCTAAAGCCGAACAAATGACCACTAAGAAAAGGGGACGATCGGAGAAAAGTTTAACAATTTGTACCTGGAACTCTAAGCGTAAAACTTCCACGAGGAGATTTACCCTGCTTTGGTATTATATATTGTAATGGCAAGTTTAAAGTGTATAATAAATTTTGTGAAGCTAGAGCTTATTCGGCCACAACAAACTATTGTAACAAATGGTGCTACTCCTTTACCTTGTTAGGATCTTTTGGCTGGACACTCACCAAATTGATGCAAAGTTTAGCTCTTTGTATAAGGTATTAGTGTGTGTGGATTTTAGTACCACATGCCTTTAAATAAAGTCGTTATATCTAATATCTTCACCTTGTTGTAAATGTTATGTGGCATCTAACAAATTATTTTTCTAATTTAATGAGTGTTTATTAAATATAGAAATGCTACTTTTATACAATGTAGTTATTTTCAAAACTTAGTAATTCTCCAGCAATATTAACGTAGGAGAGTCCGTGGGATGGAAAAGAGTGTCCATGAGATATACACTGACCAGCCTAAACATTATTATACCCGCTACTATTCGAAAGAAGTAGTTGGGCTGATTTAAGAGGCACAAGCCACATTAGAACCACCCGTCAAATGGTGATAGAAATCTGACTCTATCAGTCACTGTAACGCTTGTGCGTAGAATGAGGAAGGCAGAGATATATCAAAACTCGATAGGGGCAATATTATGATGACCAGACGGCTGGAAACGAGCATCTCATAAATAGCGCGACTTATTAGATGTTCGCGAAAAGCTGTGGTTAGTGTTTTCCAGCACCTAACTACAAGACATGAGGCGGCCATATCTCATTAAAGGTGTCGGACATCGTTGACAATTGAGGTTCGTACATGAAGATAGAGCGCAAACTGTGGCACAATTAACAGCAGACTTTAACAATGGACAAAACGCGAGTTTGTGTCTGAGAACACAGTTCACCGCACACTGTAAGACACAAACCTTTGCAGCCAAGGTTCCACACATGTACCAATGTTAACCGAACATCTTCATCGATAATGACTAGAATGGTCACATGTCCACTATCATTGGCTCGAAGAGCAATGACACAACATTGCACAATGCTATGAATCACGATACTGCCTTTATCACGTCGATGGCCAGTAGTCAGTGGTGCTATTCTAATATTTTAACAACTGGTTCTGTCTAGTTAGCTATATATATATATATATATATATATATATATATATATATATAGAGAGAGAGAGAGAGAGAGAGAGAGAGAGATAGTAGATAGATAGGTAGATAGACAAATATAACTCTCTTAGAAAACAAACCATATGATCAGATAATTAGACAAAATCAAATGTTTTACTGGATATCACCAGCGACAAGTAGGAACCTACACAATATCCTAATATAAAGTGGTGTGAGAAAATTAGGTATCACTACGAATATCTTGAAAACGAATTATCGAAGATAGATGGCTGTCAGACAGTATTGCAAACAACTTAATCCAGCAATGGATGGATTGACAGTTATTGATAATGGTATGTATGTGTTTCAAATATAAATAAACTTCACCATTACATTCATGTGAACTCAGTTCTCATTCTTGATATGTGATATCTGAGCATTTGAGATTAAGAAATAAACGTTTATACTTTGTTCTAAAAGATCATATGTTTAACTCTTTAGTGTAAAAATTTTTAAAAACAAAGATACTTAAACTAAAATTTACTAAACCTGGATATAACTGGGTAAAACTTACTGTTATGTCTGAGTATAACAAACGGTTCTGCGGACTCCAAATATTTTAACAACCGGTTCTTGCAAACCGGCTGAATAGCACCATTTCCAGTAATGTTGCCCAAGAAATGAGACGAGACAAGACATAAAGTTTTCTCGTCTCGTCTCGTAGTTTTTGTCAAATTCTCGTGTCGTCTTGATTCTCGGAAAGTATTTCTTGTCTCGTTCTGTAAATTTATGTACAACCTTTATGCCCTGATTTTCTTAATAATTTGATCTAGACGTTATCAGAATACTTTCACGTCACAGAGCTCCCCGAAGAGAGTGGTATAATAACATTTAAACCATACTTATTGTTAGAGAGTATATTATGTATTGACTTGCATATCTTTAAACTTGATAAATGCTCTTCATTGCATCCGTACAATCACCTTGTCTATTCATAGTATTTATTCTATGAATCATGTAACATTAAAATTATTTTAGATCTAAGACTTGGCTATGAGAGTTGCTCACAAAACTCGAGAAATGTTTTCGTTTCGTCTCGAATTTGTAATGCAAAAATTCAGAAAAACACTTCAAGGTTTACTACTTTCTTAAGTTTTGCCAAAATCGGATGAATATCTGGCTTTGCGACCTGCGACAATTGCGATTACTTTTATTTGGGTCATTTATATATATATATATATATATATATATATATATATATATATATATATATATATATATATATATATATATATATATATATATATATATATAATTATGATGATTGTGATCATGTTGTTAATCATCTTGCAAGGTCTGCATCAAATTTAGGATTACAATTTGATATCGAGGTTAAATAATATAGAAAATTATTAACTGAGAAAATTATTCACATAAAGGTGTGTGGCAAACTAATACCTACCTAAGAAGATTACGACAATGTAATGTTTATTGTGTCTTTTACTTACAAACTAAATGATTGCATCTTGGAGAAGTCGTCAGTCAGTAGCCAATAGAAACGTCCAAAGATCTACAACGCATTTAAGAGTTGAAGTAAGCAATTTACAGAGATTTATATCGTTCATACTAACTTCGAGAGCGTCAAGAATAAAGACTGTTATTCAGCCAGCTAATTGTAAAATTTTGGAGTTATTTTGTACTTGAGTAGCTGCAAAACGAATATATTCTTTGCGAAGATGTGGACTTGCTAGCACTGGACTAATAATGGGAAGAAAGATAAAATAATAAGCCGATAGATTGCATCTAGAGATTCAAAATTTGATTTGCTGCCTAAAATTGGAAGCAGAAAATTCGAACGTGATTTTATGAGAATGGAACTTAGCTTACAAGACATAAAAATAAAGAAACGATACATAGAGATGGTTGAGAGAATCTTTCAGAACTACAGGTTACTGGTGTTTTCAGAAAATGCCGGAGAGAGCTTTGGGCCACGTTCAGAAACTGGATTACTGCACAATCTCCGATGAAACCGACAACGCATGGATGATGCTGGTACTTCATTGTTTATACTTTGTTCATAATTGTAGTACAAAACAAACAAGTGTTACAAACAAACACGAAGTGATTAATTACTCTCGTGATTTTAAACACACCAATATAATTCCTGACTAGTTCGATGTTGCAACTATATTGCCAGTGTCAGGCAAATATGACAAATCAGTATTTATTCATTAATGGTGGTATGTTGTTATTATTATATCAAAGTAGGGAATCTGGATAATATTTTGACAGTTTCGGTTCAACACAATTGTCACTGGGGTCTTCAGTTTAAGATAGAGTACTTCTTTGTTGATCGCAATTACCACAAGTCGCAATTGTCGTTTCACCGATCGGATAGCATGAGACTTTATTTTGTAGTTCATTTTTATTTTCCTTTTTTTTGTGTTTTTTTTTTTAAAGGAAGATCAAATGTAGGGTAAGGGGAAAAAAAGGAATGTCACAAAACTGCATTTTTGAGAAAACGATGCTTTAATGTTGAAAACTGCGTACAAAATGAATAGGGTTAGTCAAATATTTTTCCCTTTCCTTGGACATTTCTACACCTACTCATGCGTGACATATACAGTCAAATAGTAATTTACCAAGAGTCATCAACAGATAGGGCAAAGCACCCGTTAAAGCACACACACGGATATCCTTGTTTTTTTCCTTTACCCTCCAAATAACGGGTGTAAATTGGTAAACGGTGTGAAGAACGAAGTGAACATCTTAAATTTTGTTTGTTATCTAACAAAATAGACTCAACAGGATCATAGCTCACATATGGACGGAATGAGTTGAGCTTATCTCTTTATTTTAATTATATGTTTAAGATTGTTTTCTACCTAGATATAATCAGTGCGTGAAATATGCTGAGATTCTTTAAAAGTGAACTTATTCAATACTAAGAGAGAAACAATTTTTTTAAAGGCCATAGTTTCTAAATGATCCACTAAAAGGATCCGTACTCATTGGAATTTTTCTTCCCTTATTTTGTTTTAAATCACGTGGTTCACGTGTACGCCATTTGTATCCGTCTACTATAAAAATGGAATCTCTCCTAAACTTCGGATGTAATGTAACACCAGAAGGATTTCTCTCCGAAAAACCATCCACATCTGCACATGCCAAGTCCAGCCTTTTCGTCTGTAGTAGAGTTGCGCTAGGCAGGAGACGAATAATAAGAGAGAAGCTGGACATAGAATACTTGTGTGTGGAATCGGACTGGTATTATTAAAAGAAATTTTCTTTTCTCCCCTTTTCGCCGTCTTTTTATTCTAATCAAGTGTCTCCACTGATCATTGGATGGCGGTTATTGCATTTTCTTCCTTCGTTCCCAATCTTTTCAACGCGTACAGCATGGCGCCAGGAAAACCTCTCTTCCTTTGAAACTGTATCTAGATAGCATGGGGAAAAAATATTGGGGGAAAAAAGAAAGGAAGAATGAATACGTATCAAGTTACCAACAATGGGGAAAATAGGGAGACAAAAAGCGAGTTGTCATACTCTTTTTATTGTAAGTTTCAATATTGCCAACTTACGGAATTTTTCTAATTTTCTTCTCGACTTCTGAAATGCTTCAGAGTGGGGTGTTTGTACTGTAGGTAGAGGGTTGAGCCGTTTATATTGATAAGGAATGATAGTTTGTGCATGCAGAACATTATAAATATAATTTAATGTTTAAGATAATAACCAGGGAAGAACTCAAAGAACTGGAGCGGAATCTCATGTGGTTCGGATTCCACGTTAATCAGTAGCTCCACGTCTCATATTGCCTCGCTGCTGAAAGGGGCATTAAACTCAAAACCATCATCATCATAGAAGAAGTGGATAGAAAACTAAGTTTTAAAAAATACCTGAAGGTATAATTTTTCATTCAAGTTCCTTGAATTTTATCTGTATGTGGATGTTCTGGTCGAAGGCAGGTCCACTTTTATCGTAGAATGTTCTACGGCTCATCCGATCTTCCACTTAGAATAATTTTTCTAAACATCTGTTAATACAAGCAGTGGTGCAAATCTTTCTTCAACATTGGGGGCGGGGGGACAAGTAAGACCGTTTCATTTTTATTTATTTATTTATTTATTTATTTATTGTTAAGCGATGCTCAAAATAATTGTGAAGTTGAACAATAATCCTGTGGAGGATCAGAGAGCAGAGTTGTCTTCAACATTGGAAGGGGGGCATATTTGAGACTTTTCCTGGGGAGACATCAATTTCATATCACTTTCCTTTGTGGCAATCGGAGACAAATCATCACTTTTTTTTTTCAAAAAAACATTTCAAATCTGATTATTGAGGGAACAGTCCCCCCCAGTTTCAAGATTGGATGGAGCATGTTCCCGTCATCGCCCCCGGGATTTGTGCCAGTGAATCCAAGTATACTGTACTAATGCAGGGTGGCGCCGAGCCGACTGACACATTTCAAACTTAAATATTGCGCATGCGTAATAATTTATATTGGTTGGGCAGGTTGGGAGTCGAAAGAGAAAAAAAACGGCACATTATATGGTCAGTCACAATCAGTGTTGTCAGATGGCGGGAAATTTCCCGCAAAATGAGAAATTCTTAGCATTGATGGGAATGCGGGAAATTCTAGTTGAAAATGGGAAATTTTGCCAACTTTTATTCCATGTCGTCTCTTTTTGACTCCTTGTCCTCATCTCTTTGTACATGGAATAATACAAGGATTAAAAGCGTTTTTGAAGGTCAAAAGAACCAGAACAGGAAGAGAGGTTTATAAATCGAACCAAATGGAACTGATTGTTAATCGCGCCAATATCCATTTTCTGCGAGAAGAAAGAAGGGAGAGAAGGTTTATGGTCTTTGCTTGCTATATTTTTTATCGTCAATCATTCACGGAATTTTAGGGTGAAGTGAAGAAGAGAATATAATATTTGGAAGTAGCATACATACACAAGCACACAAATATGTATATTTATCTCTATACCAAATGAATACAGATAGAAAATAGAAGGATAGTCCTATAATAGATTTCTCCTCCAGCAGGAAAAGATGTACTGCTGATTGATTGTTCATAGTTATTTGATTTTAATTTGAAGTTATTATTAGATATGAATTAGAGATATATATTAATTTGAATAGAATGATTAATTAATCATTAATGAGTGATATTCTTTCTTGACAGGAAATTTTGCAACCGATCGGGAAATTTCAAAGCTTTGAGCGGGAAGTCTGTTATTCTGAATCTGACAACACTGGTCACAATGGAACATTGGGGCACAGAAGAACGTGTTATGTCAGTTCGTACACAGTAACACGGAGTCGACTGACACATGACAAAGTTGAATATTATTCAGGCGCGATAGCTTGGAGTGGGTTACATGTGGAAGATTGAAAGAGGATAGGATGCCATTTTATAGAAATACCAGAACAGTTTACTTATTACGAAACGAACTCAGTCATTAAAGTGCAGCGATTGTTCAGACACTACATTGTTACCTAACATTATAGAGCCCATACACGGTCCACGGTTTGTGCAAACAAGGCTATTCGTGAAAACAGTTTTACCGTGTATACTGCTGTATGAACTGTTTGCGCAAACGTTTGTGCAAACTTTTTCCACATCGAATTCGTTCAAAAATTGTTTACATGAACATGATGTTTGCGCAAACACTTGGACCATGTATGGGCATGTTTGTGCAAACACGAGCTTTATTTCTGAGTAAGAGGCCTAGTGTACAGACGCTTATTTCTTGCGCTATGGCGTCAATAAATAGGAATCAAGAATTCTGGAGAGAATTTATTGAACTTTATCGAAATTTACCTGAACTGTGGAAGGTAAAGAGTGAAGATTATAAAAACAAGAATCTGAAAAATGCGACATATGAGAAATTGGTGGATAAAATGAAGAAAATAGATTAAAAGGCGGATAGAGAGTCAGTGAAAAATAAAATCAATTTTCCAGTATTTCACCACATGTAGTTGAATCCATTCGTAAATAATTTTTGTAGTCCACAGTCGAACTTATCTCAAGTTCGGATATTACCTAGGTAAATTTTGATGACTATACTTAGACCGTTTCTTGCACCACTCTTTCATCCACACCCTCTTCTTCCGTTTTGGTTTCGCAGGTCTTTCCGCTTCCAAAGCACAAGCAATTACTATCGCTAAACGAGCTGCTTCAGTGGACATGTTTACGCGATCAAACTCAAAATTGAACTGAAGTTTGTGCAAACTGTTGAACCGTGTATGGCCGAATGTTTGCGCAAACACAGTGTTTGCACAAACATGATGTTTGCACAAACCGTGGATCGTCTATGGGCCCTTTTATGCTAAAGGCCCATTGTAACTTTTGCAGTCTTCTTATGAATCCCGTATTTTACACATAATATTAATTAAAATTTCCTTAATTTTATAGATTACTGGGAATTCTCTCACGTGTTGCTGTGGGCAAATGCTGTGTTCTTCCTTCTGCACCTTTTATAATTATGTAACTCGTCTGAACTCAAAATCTCGCTCAAAATTCGAGCGTCTTGTATGGGCCTCTGATGGAAGCAACCCCAACTCCTTTTTCTTTCATTCTAGGTCAAATAAATAAAAACGCCGAGACACATTTCTTATTATTTTAAAAGAAAAATCCATTATGTCTCCAACCCTAAGAGATTCCGAAAATAGACATTTTGAGATAATAATTGCCACTCTTATTTTTCCTTTCCAAGTGGAATTTTCAAAAATCCTGTCAAAATTTCAAGCTTGTAGCTAAAGTGGTTTGGGTTGGGAGTTAATCAAGTGAATCAGTCAGAACTTATTGTTTTATACAGAGAGATTCATCACCATCATCATAGGTATTCTGCCTTTATTGGCAGATCACTCGCCGTAGCTCAGAAGCTTCCATGCTCCACGGTTTTCCGCTAACTTCTTCGTCTTCCCGTATGTTTTCTCTCTCTTGATATCGTAAATTAATTCTAATCTCCTTCCCCCTCTCCCTATCTTTCCTACCATCATACCCTCTAGCACGTCCCTCATGATACAGTTTCTTCTTAGCCAATGTCCCAATCCACTTTCTCTTCTTAATAATATCTATAATTGTTATTTTTCTCCCCAAGATTTCTAACACCCTCTTATTCGTTTATCGCTAAACTCAACTTATTTTCTCCATTCTTCTTCACGCCCACGTTTCGAAAGCTTCTAGCTTATTTTTGCGTAATATCTATGTTTTCGCCCCATAAAGTACAATATTCCACGGAAGCATTTTATGAATATTTTTCTAAATTCTTTATTCAAGCCCCCCCCCCCAAATAGTATCTTCTTCCTCCTAAAGGCTTCTTCTGCCATTCCTATTTTTCTTTTTATTTCACATTCACACTAGTTCTTCTAAAACAATAATTGAATGCTCTTAACGAATATTTTATAAAAAATAGATCTATATAAGCTTTTACGTAATTAGACTTATACAAGCCTTAGCTTATTAAATTGCACAATATAATCTATACCTGTTTGAGATTCTCAACTAGATATATGGCAGTGTGTCGTGCTCCGCAATTCACTTGAGTATTACTTTTTCTGTGTTTCTTGGACTAATGTTAATCTAACGTAAAGAAGTCTAGAACGAAACACCTAACGTTAGAGGACCGCAGTTTGAGAAACATGGTTCTAGATCATTTTCTTACTAAAGCCAGTAGGAGTTAGAGAGTAGTTAACTAGGTGTAAAATGGCCAATTTCTTTCCCCCTTTAACTGAAAAGCATACGAAAAATTGAAAATTAGGGAGCTGAAGTAGAAATATAATAAAAAAGACTAGTAATAAAAGTATACCACATCTACTACATAATCAGCTAAGCACTGATCTGGTCGGCGTTAACTTCAGTGGAAGAACATTGCACACACGAGGTTCATAATTCAGTCACAATTCGGCACGGGTTTTGCAGATGATTTTCTCTTTTGTCAAAGCCCCTGGTTTATTCCAAAAGAAGTGTTAGGAGACCACTGTTTAGGTCTGAATTGTTAGTGTTCTTTCTCCTAATAACATGAATAGTAAAGTAATATTGTAATTTACCCACATTTTATTCAAAAGTTTCATATTTTAATTAAAGTTAACTTTGAATAACCTTCATATTTGAATTGCGGGATATGTGGCTTTGCGTTCACTGAAGGGTTGGATTCGTTTGAGAGGTGGTAGTTGCCAATGCATCCGAAACGGGAGCCACGGACGAGCTCCTGTTATGGAACTGAGTAATAATACCATTAGACTAACAGAACAGATATCTCGACAGACGCGAATGTATTTTCCAAACAAATTTATTCAGACGAAATCGGGCGTAGACTAGTGATTAGTGTTTTTTTCTTCTTCAAGACTTACTGTCGGTAATTCTGGTTATGGTTTTCTTTTTCAGTTTTCTCAGTTTCACCTATTAAATGTCGGGATGTGATCTGTAAAATACAATACCTTTCACTACTTTCGTTCCACTACCTTTCCCATTCTTATTGTGATGTTATTTTTGCTCGGTATGAATGATTCCAAGTGAATCATACGCAAAAACTGCGTCTCGAAGCGTAAAAAAATTTTCAAAAATAAACGTTGCTTTTCCTTGATTTTGAACACTTTTTATTACTTTTTTCCTTCCATTTCATATGTGTGCACATGCACTTTCCTAACATTCACACTTCCCAAAGCAGGGAGAGGATTTAAGTACACACTACTCTGTACTGATATGTTGATAAAACTAGTTAAATTAATATCTTTATGTGAGACCACAAGTCCATTGGTAAATACTACTGTTGATCTAAAATATTCCAAGTATTTTTCACTTATTTTATTTTCTTCTTTTCTTTTTCCTCCCGAATTTTGCGCCATTGACGTCCACGGTCGTTGGCTCCACTCGCCCCCTCTCCCGCAGCACGGTACTCCCACAGTGTTGCTCTGCGTTCATTATAAACCGTAAGATAAAAGATGTAACAATTATTTCAAGTGTTGAGCTATGTAACATTATCAGTTTCACTCCTGCGATTTTTCATTATGTACACGTAGAAATTACACTTTCCACTAAGGTTGCATGACTGTTATGTGTTGCTTGAACGTAATGTTCTCTTTTCCATCTCCGTCGCTTCTACACAGCAGTGAATTCCATATCCCCTAAGGGAAGGCTAGTGTTTTGCCCTTTGTTTTACGCTAATAATCTCAAGCTTTCCTGAAATAAATAAATAAATACATATTTTTAAAAAAATACGCTGAAATACTAAATAAGACGAAACCTTATGAGCATGTTATTGTCATATTTCTCGGAGCATTATTTCATGACGTAATGAACAACGAAGTTAGCAAATTAATTATATGTATGCTTAGACTTTCCTGTAGAATTTTCAAAATGAGAGATGTTGAATGTATTCACGGAGACAAAGGAGGGAAGGTATACAATAGCCAAGTGGGAGACCTCGCCTGGAATGCAGCTTGGGAGCATTATTATTATTGTTAGGAAATAGACCTTTCCTCCTATCCAAATGATACGTCTAATTATTCAACCTTTTAGATTAGTTTTGTTATTCTGGGAACAAAACATTCAGGAAGTGCCTACAAAGTACACTCAAATTTACCTTACAGTTCTCTTTTAGCTCGGAAAATTTTGCTGATAATCTGAGTTATTCATGCTCGTATAATATGTTGACACTTTCAACATTATTTGCAAGAGGAAATGAATATACCTATTCTGTATTTATAAGGTTAATCAATAAGTTCACCGGACAAAACATTAGACACTCATGCGTTGAACTTACCTAATGCTGGGTAACACGACGTATACCTGGGCGACCATCTCGATTTCGTTTGGAAGAGACTCTACGAGGCCACATTGATATGAATCTGCTCGCTCAGTAGTAGATCCAGTAGTTCCTCTAAAGTATGGGATGCCTATTTCTGTATTCTACTCCCTGCTCGAAGTAGTCCCATACATTTTCAATTGATTTAAAACTGAGGGTTTAACAGACCGGACTAAGTGTGATAGAGTACCTAAATGTTTTTCAAATTAGGCACAAACGTTTTGAGCACTGTGAACATGGTGGAAATGTCCATGCTGGAATATGGCAGTGTTTAATGCATGCTTAAATTATGTCCAAATAAACATGCTGATTCATGTTCGCATTTATTTGCTCTATATAACAGTCCAAGTCATGGTACAAAATCTATCTCCGCAGCATCGCAAAGCACCTCCAGCTTGAACAATATCATTCACACATTGCGGATGAAATGCTTCATTGTTCTTTCGAGGCACTAGAGTCTTTCCATCACTGGAGTATATACATTGGGAAGGTCTTTTCGGCTCATACGATAAACTTCCTGTCTATACAGTTTAATATACTGCTTTCCAACCGTTTCATTATGGCAACAATCTATTAGTATACACAATTTTACACTACATTCATACGCTGGTATTAATTGCAAAAGATAGTTCGTATTGTAACAAAGATGGTTTATTTTGTAACACTATGGTACAATAAGCTGGAATATGGATGTTGTCTTCAACTACATGACGCAATTTGCAGTAATCTCAGTTACAAGATAACTAGTTTCTTGAGCTTTATCTCAGGTCTGAAACTTTTTAGTAAAGGTAGTAAACACAGCACTCTGTTTTTCTTCTTTCTTTCAAATAGTCGACAACTTTTTTCTTGTAAATGTTCGTATATATTTTGTTGAAATATGGCGCAGCAACTTATTTGGTGCCATTTTCGAATTATAGGTGTTTGGGACGCAGTGTTTGATTGGTCTGTATTTTGTGAAGTTTCAAACACACCGCTTGGCTGTTGCTCTTCTGCCACATTTCTCTTTGTGACAACGAAGTTGTCAATTCGTAGGGGTATTACACGTGTCATAGAATGAAGAAACAAAATAAAGGAAACTAGATTAATATCTCGCACTCTTGCGGTTTTTTTGCGGAATTGGTACTGATGAACTGAAACATACACGAAAACATAGTACACTACAGTCTCATTTAACCGACTATCGATTAACCGTATTTTCGGGCTAATCAAATCACTAAAAAGGCTAATCAAATCACTTTTTAGTAAAGGTAGTAAACACAGCACTCTGTTTTTCTTCTTTCTTTCAAATAGTCGACAACTTTTTTCTTGTAAATGTTCGTATATACATTTCTCTTTGAGCCCCTTCGAAAAAAAACTGATAAGAAATATTAATCTAATCTTAAATAAAAAAAAAAAAATCAGAAGCTGAATTAAACTTAATTGTTTTAGTCGTACGATCTTAAATATCATAAATGGTCTTAGTTTAACTATGGTCTTAACGATGTTCTGTTCTAATGTTCATTTTTGAAGACATCATATGTTGCCAACAACGTCTTTTCATGCTGGAAATACGTATATCAAATATACAGTAATGCATATCAGAAAACCTTTATTTCGATTTAACCGAATTTTCGTTTACAATCGGTCTCATCAAATTCTGTTGAACGGGATTCTAGTAAACCAATATATTTACAACATAACAAACAGATACATCTAGTGATATCATTGAGTATTTAATATTACACTTGTACAGTTCCATCACACAGTTAATATGTAAAACGAAAAGGGGAAAAAATAGTGTTATATATTTTATCACAAGTTCTTCATTCTTTTTATATTTTAAATTAAAAAAATCTCTCGACATTCTTGATTCTACCACAAGACATTCAGGTTGGAAAACTCGGGCTTGAACCCTTTGAAGATATGCCTTCCCCGCCAGGACCGGACTGGCTACTAATTGGCCCCAGCGACTGACATATTGTGTTGGCCCAGAATTCTCTCCCCCCCAAAAAAAAACGCTCAAAGAGCTTGATGTATGCAGATTGCCGCCGTGACTGTATTAACTCACAGGAATATTAATTGTCGCACACGTTTTCCAATTTTTTGGTCTTCCTCCTGACCTACTCTCTTTATTAAAATTTTCATTTCGCCCCCTTTCGATTTGGCCTCTGTCTGGGCGGCGATCGCCACCTAGCCACCAGGACCAGCCCGGGCCTGCTCATCGCTAATCTAGTGTCTTGTCTAGCTAGTCAATCTTAGCTACCTACCAACGCAGACGTGCAGCTTTATGCATCGCAACGAGAGCTCTGTCCGCTGATTTAATGTTGCCGCGTGCATCTTTGATGTGTGTAGTCCCCGGTTCAATTTCTGCTGAAAGAGTATTAAAATTTGAACGCAGTACACAGGGGTTCGGATTCTATCTTAAACTGTGTGTCCACGTCTGACGTAGTACCGTTACTGGAAAGGGACGCTAAACTTTTACTAACAAACAAACAGGGAATCGTAATGTAAAGTGGCCTCTTTTGCGGTCCATTACATGAGTTCCCCCTTCGGAATGTTATTTCGGAAATAGGAAACTAGTTTGACAGTACGTGGAAATTTTAAATATTAAATTATATAACAGATTTCCTTATCCCAAAGGGACTGCTTACTACGAGTAAGTTCGTTTGGAGAAATCACTTTACTTTGAGTAGGGTATGCTCTTTAGTACTAGTATGAAGGGAATACTTTTAATTTTTCCTTGAAAGACGGCAAAATAAGGTTAAGGAGGAAGAACAATAGCTTTGGTAAATATTAGCTATATTTCTCTCTCAAACACACACTCTCTCCTTTTTTAAGAGGCCCCATCACGGCGAAATTAAAATACCGCTAATTTTACAATCATTATGTGATATCTTCAAATAGATAAAATATAATCGAAAAGTGGAACAAGAGCTCGCTAGACAATATTATTTTACGTGGGATACCGTTATCGTGACTCACTTAGCTGCTTTCGATTTTCAGCCATGTGGGAAATCGGCATCGCGTTTTTAAATGACTGCAAACAGAAAGCTACTACGTGACTCGAGATAACGGTACCTCATGCAAAATAATATTGTCCAACGCGCCCTTGTTCCACATTTCGATTATCTTTTATCTATTTGAAGATATCACATAATCACTGTAAAATAATGCGGCATTTTAATTTCGCAATGTTTAGGCTTCTTAAAGATGAAACAAATTTCTTGTCTTCCATTTTTTTTTTTTTTTTTTTTTACTCGTTGTAGGCGTTCATTCTTCTGAAGCCAATAGAGATTAGGAGTTTTAAAGCACTCATTCAAATTACAGACGCGATGACTGAGAGCTTGTACTCTTGCGAAGAATCCATTTTTCTTGCAGAAAATATGCATTACAGAACCTTTCGTAGAGTCCGTTTTTCTTGCAGAAAATATGCATTACAGAACCTCAAAATCGACAATCTTTCTACGCTGTTTCAAGGGAAGTAGAGAAGTTTTTATTTCTGGATATAGGTCTACCATTTAGAGCGAGCTGGCTTTCCTTTATATAAGTATACACTTTCTTCCTTTTGTATCTGCGACGAAATTGATGTAGAACTGCGAGAAAGGGAAAAATACGACCCAGTCTGAAATGATGGAAAATTTAAAGCAAATATAAAACTTAGAGTCTCGCACATTGAACCCAGAGCTGCCAGCATCATTCTGAGATATGTAATAATAAAAGCTTGTTGTGGGAACATAATAGAGCTTTTGTTTTGTCGTGTTGCATTTTGTGGCTCTCGTAATATATGGAACGTTGTCATTATTTTCTCTCGAAATAACTAACAAAGATACATACATTTTTTTGCTCATTTTTATATTTTCACATAATGCCTGGAGCACTGGAGATGATTAAATTCCTTTATAGCGTGGTTCTTAATACATGCGAAGATGAAATTCCTAAAACGGGTGCTTAGAAAAAAATAAAAATATAATCAATTTTCAATCTTAAATAGGTTTCCCTGGAATTGAGCAAAAGTGTTTCAATAATCTGCGATCAAATGCATACTTAGTTTACGAAATACCTGTTGTATGTCTGATGGGGAGTTTGGAACACGCATATTGGGTTATGTAACACAACTTTCATTAGAAGTTTCCCAAATCATGTTGCTAAAATCAATAGTTTGCAGAAAATATTCTGTTAACGTTTTATCCTGTAAGACACAAAGTAATTAAATATGAAAATGAAAAACTAAAAAAATAAAAATACACATGTGACAAGAGGAAGCTTTGTCTTGTACGATTTTCTTCATTTCTGGGTCTAATTACTTAATCTACTTGTATAACATCTTTTATTCATATTAACCAGATACTTCGTACTTAGTTTTTCAGTCTGTTTTTCTTTTTTTTTTATTCGAGATTTTACTGTATGTTAGTCTATTGTGAATTGTGAAAAAAGGGTCAATCATGCTTTTTTGAATATATTGTTGATAACTAAATCGAAACGTCAGAATATATTAAACACAGTGTAGAACCTAAAATACGGATAAAATGCATAAATACTTTTAGTGGAAAAACAGATCTAAAATAACGTCAAAAAACGTGTTGACTTATTTATCTATCCGAATTAGTCTCTTCGTACATTATCGTATTGGTAAGACAAGATGTACAGTATTTGACAAGTAATTGTGCGTGGGTTTACTCGGGGTTCTCCCGTTTCCTCTCACTTACTTCATTCCACCATTTGATTCATTTCTCATCATCACCATCTCCTTTAGCCTAGCCAGCATAACCGAGGGACGTAAAACTCAAATATTTCATTTCATATCATTTTTTGACAAGTAACCTCTTAGAGACACACTGAGAAAAAAAGTCGTATGTGCCGTACGTTAAAACGTAGGTTACTTGTGTAAATCCTGTATTTTTGAACTTAACGTATAGCAAACGTATAATTGAAAAAAAGTATATTTTATACGTACTTTCCGCATAAGTATTCCGAATAAGCGTACTTTCCGTACGAATAAAAAAAACTGTATATAGGCGTTCAGGATCTTACACACAGATGGGCGTGTGTAACATATAACTGACGAATGTAACATACGTATAAGCATGTAATATACGGAAGACTGTTAAATGTCAGACATCCTGCAATGACATGATGTAACATCTAAGGACAGTAAATACACTATGTGATCAAAAGTATTCGGACAGCCCCCAAAACATACCTTTTTCATATTAGTTCTATTGTGCTGCCACATACTGCCAGGTACTCATTATCAGCGACCTCAGTAGTCATTAGACACCGTGAGAAAGCAGAATGGGGTGCTCCGCGGAACTCACGGATTTCGAACGTGGTCAGGTGATTGGGTATCACTTGTGTCAGAAGTCTGTACGCGAGATTTTCACAATCCTAAACATCCCTAGGTCCACTGTGTCTGATGTGATAGTGAAGTGGAAACGTGAAAGGACACGTACAGCACAAAAGTGTACAGGCCGACCTCTTTTGTTGATTGATAGAGACCGCCGACACTTGAAGAGGGTCGTAAAGTGTAATAGGCAGACATCTATCCAGACCATTACACAGGAATTCTAAACTGCATCAGGATCCACTCCAAATACTATGACAGGTAGGCGTGAGGTGAGAAAACTTGGATTTCATGGTCGAGCGGCTGCTCATAAGCCACACATCACGCAACTAAATACCAAGCGACACCTCGCTTGGTGTAAGGAGCGTAAACATTGGATGATTGAACAGTAAAAACGTTGTGTGGAGTGACGAATCACGGTACACAATGTGGCGATCTGATGGCAGGGTGTGGGTATGGCGAATGCCCGGTGAACGTCATCTGTCAGCGTGTGTAGTGCCAACAGTAAAATTCGGAGGTGGTGGTGTTATGGTGTGATTGTGGTTTTCTTGGAGGGTTCTTGCACACCTTGTTGTTTTGCGTGGCACTCTCACAGCGCAGGCCTACGTTGATGTTTTAAGCACATTCTTGCTTCCCGCTGTTGAAGAACAATTCGGGGATGGCGATTGCATCTTTCAACACGATCGAGCACCTGTTCATACTGCGCGGCCTGTGGCGGAGTGGTTACACGACCATAACATCCCTGTAATGGACTGGCCTCCACAGAGTTCTGACTTGAATCCTATAGAACACCTTTGGGATGTTTTGGAACGCCGACTTCGTGCCAGGCCTCACCGACCTACATCTCAGTTCAGCACTCCGTGAAGAATGGGCTGCCATTCCCCAAGAAACCTTCCAGCACCTGATTGAAAGTATGCCTGCGACAGTGGAAGCTGTCATCAAGGCTAAGGGTGGGCCAACACTATATTGAATTCCAGCAGTACCGATGGAGGGCGCCACGAACTTGTAAGTAATTTTCAGCTAGGTGTCTGGATACTTTTGGTCACATAGTGTATGTAGGATATGTATAACGTATGCTCCGTACTGACTTTTGTAGTGAACACACGGATATCGTATATTTGTACACTATAGTGTTGTCTAGGTAAGGATTTTTCTCAGTGCAATCCAATATACCTATGCAGATATGCAATACCTACTTCATCTCATAGACTTGATAAAATCTTATAGAAATGTGCATAGTATAACAAATTCACTACCAAAGGACGTTCTAGGAGGTAGTTTGGACCTTCAACCAAAATGTCAATCAGAAACCGATACCTGGATAACAGTTAACAGGTATATGCAAAACCGGAGCTTTCGAAGATCATGAATATAGTAGGAAAAAGAAGAAACAGCATGCATGGCCATCTTATTCGACACTCCGATTGGATCACTGTGCTGATAGAGGGAAAGGCAGAAGGGAAACCAGGAAGAGGAAGACCAAGTATAGAATATTTAGATGCAGCTACGAAGAAGAGGACGTATCAAAGTATAAAACAGCCCTCCCAAGGGAGAGAAAGGTTTTAAAATTTCCATGTTGCCCACCAACCTATGGTTGAGGTGAGCAAGAAGAGGACGAAAAAATTCACAAGGAGATAGTTTACTCTTGGTGATGAGTTCCTTTTCAAACTACTTTCTCGAAAACGACTCTGATGATTTGATCGTATTTCGTAAGTATTTCATTATTCTTATAATGCTGCATAAATAAATTCCACGAGAATTAGTTTACTTTTTTTTTTTATCAATTGAGGCGGTTTACGTAAAAAGGGCACATAAGCTTATGTGCCCTTTTTAATGCAGATTGCATATTTTTATTCTTTTGTGTCTAAAGGTTAAGTAGTGCCAGTTTCATGTCAATACATAAAAAAAAAAAAAAAAAAGTCTAACACACCTGTATGAAGTCGACGATGTAATATGCTTTCCGATGCAACAGCTGGTCAAAATTGAAATTTTCTGTTGGCTAAGTTTATTTTTTGGTTTGCAAAAGTTTATAAAAAGGATGTGGTTCAAACTTTTCCGGTCAGAGGACATATTTCTCCCAGTGCAACAACACTTTGATCTGATCAGAGAGATTTTTTTTTTTTTTTAACAAAAGGGAGGTGATTAGCTACAAAAAGCCTTATCTAACTGCAATGGTGTTGTGAAGGGAAATTCCATCACCTTTTGAAGTTGTCATGAACGAGAGCATTTACATGAGAGTCTTTTTTGAACAGTTTCTTTAAAAAAAAAAAAACTGTTTCGAAAAGAAAGACCCCTTTATTTTAATGAAATATATTATCATGAAATCATTACACAGTGATGCGTTGCTGTGTTCTAAAACTTATCTTCCACTGAGAAAAAATGTAGGTGGCGTACTTAAAAAGGTAGGTTACATGCGCAATTCCTGTAGTTTTTGGACTTAACGTACAACAGACGTATAACTGAAAACGCATGTTTTATAGTACTTTCCGTATAAGCGTTCCATCTATACGCACTTTCCATATGAAATAATATAGGTGGTCAGGATCTCACATACAAATGGACGTATATAACATATAGCTGAGGAATGTAACATAAGTATATGCATGTGATATACGGAAAACTGTTAGATGTCAGACATCCTGCAACGGCATGATGTAATATCTAAGGGCAGTGCGTATGTAGCATACGGATAATGTATGCTCCGTACTGACTTCTGTAGTAAGCAAGAGGATTCCGTATATCAGTATAATATACCGCTGTCCGGAGAACAGATTTTTTTTTTCAGTATGTACATTATAATATGTTTAATTATTGAGGACCTAATCAGGAGATTGAAGATTTTCACAAGGTAATAACTACAAGGTGTCCTTACCCAGAAGTAAATCAATTAAAAGTCAATGATGTTAGAAGTTTGTATCATTTTCTTACAGCAGGGCGATATTGATTTTATTGAACACATGGTTTCAGAATTTCCATAAGTTTCAGTTTCAGTACATTTTAAGAAATAGATGAAGTTTTTGAAACTTTAATATGATTTTCAATCACACTTTCTCTACTACAAAAGTGTTCTGCGTAAAAAGGGCACACAAACCCACTGTACATTTGTATGCATTACTAATTAAAACACGAGTGCAATACAATGTTATCAGGAAATTACGTTTTGCGAAGTCTGTATATTCTATGCGATTTGTTGCCAACTGAGTAAATGTTATTTTATCGACAGCATACAATATTACTATTTTCGTTTTGCTTTTACTACATAGTTTTTCTCCTATCTGCCCTTTTCAAGTATACTGCCTCAAGTATGGAAAATACTACTCATGCAATTTTGTTATTATTTTATAAATAAATATTTCATTAATAACCCTAATATATGGCATAAGTTTTTTTTTCTTTTTTTTAATGGAAAAATCTACAAGCAGTAGTTTACTTTCGGGGATAAATTTTATTTCGGTGAAGTTATCTGAAAATGCCTTATAATTTTGTTTGTTTATCAAAAGAAAATATTACTTTAATAACTGCAGTACTACGTGAATCAGTTTAAGGAAATGGAGCAAGATAATTTAGTGTGAGTGGACCAAACCTTTTATTCACTTTTGTTATCCATTTGACTTTTCAATGAATCTTACATAGTATAGTGCAAAATAATTTCCGTTTGTGTCACTGTAATTCCGACAATGTTATGCAAACTGCAAAACATTTAAGAGTACGGGTTGCATAAACTTCCAGGCAAAATATTTAAATATTTTTAATAGACGAGCCGAAGGGTTTGGAGAATACGTATATAGAAAAGAATCGATCACAAGGAGAGTATATATCTACGCGACTTTCAAAATTCACCCGATCTTTACCAACTTCGTACCGAAATGGACATTGTATTCCCTAGTTTGAGTTGAGTTGATTTTAGTTTAGCGTCCCGTTCAGGCTATATGAAACGTGGATCTACTGATTAACGTGGAATCCGAACCACATGAGCTCCCGCCGGGAATCGAACCCGGGTCTCCCACGTCAAAGGCGCGTACGCTAACCGCTTAGCCACGAGAGAGCTCATTCCTTAGTTTGCGTGAGACATATTTTTCTAAAGGGAGCTTCGGTTCTGGAGACATGAACCGTTAAAGTTGGGAATTGGACTTTATTCATTTTTTTTTTTTAAATCAGTAATCACTATTCAGAAAGGGGGAAGAAAGTACCTGTTATATGTTAAGTAAATGAATGTTGTATCCTACTTGTAATAAGGATTTGGTAAAATGAATGACGAACGAATTTTTCTCACAATCAGGAAATTAATTACTTTTTTTTTAAAAAAAAGAAAAAAGACAACTGTCGATACGTTTTGTAAAACTCCTCCCAAAGCTTCAACGGCACATTCTATAGCATGGTATTCTTTCTTTTGAAGGCAGCCGAGGTTAACTCATGATTAGTTAAATTACATTAAACGGATTTATCATATTCTTAAGTGGCTAAGGAGGAACTGTATCATGAGAGACGTGCTAGAGGGTATGGTGGCAGGTAAGGAAGGGAGGAGGCTAGAATTGATGGAGGATATCAAAAGAGAAAAATCGTACGTGAAATTGAAGAGGTTAGCGGAAGACCATAGGACATGAAAGCTTCTCAGTTAAGGCAAGTGACCTGTCAATAATGACAGAACACCTATGATGATGATGATGATAATTAGAAATCTCTGTCTATTATATAACACATTTGCATGTTTAAGGTTAAATTGACGTATTTTTCTTCGATGCTGCATGTAAAAATGAAATGAAATGGAATATTTACGTTTTATGGCCCAGGGTTGTGTCGGCTATGCTAAAGGAGACTGTGATGGTGAGAAATGAAGGAAATGGTTGAATGAAAGAAGTGGAAGGAAACTGGAGAACCCCGAGAAAACTACCACACACGGTGTTTGTCCACCACAAAGTTCAGTTGGCGCGAGCTTGGATCGAACGAAGGACCCTATTATGCACCAGAGGTGAACGCTCTACCGCCACCGTGGCCCGTCTAGAACAATGTGAAAATAGAGATTTAAACAGAGAGAAGAGCATTGCTTGCAGGTACTAGTTTATATATTTTGTCGTTCGTTTACGTAACTTTGACACAATTCTTCAATATCATTAACGCCTAACGAGAAAAATGTAGAAAGATAATTAATCAATCAATCAATCAATTAACAGAACTCGTTGCACTGAATAAAATGATTGCATGAATATAAAATCCTCATGCGTACTTTTCGAGAAAATGTGGTAAAAATATTTTTTAAACTAAAAAATTGATGTTATACCATAACCATGCCCCTTACTGAGATGAGTTAAGAACATTTTATAAAAAAAAGAAAGAAAAGAGTAACTAGTTTTCTGATTGCAGGAAAAATTCTTTCGTCATTCATTTTAACAAATATTCATTATAGGTAAACACGAAACTAAGGTGAGTCATACTGAAACGTACCATAATTTAAATATTCATTATGACACTAGCAAAGACAACAATACATATGTGTAGTATGAGAAATGAGATTTGACTTAAATTTCTCATATTACATCTTAAATTTAAATTTCTGGTATATTGTGCGTCCAAAGATAAGATCTGTACATGACATCGAACTACACAAAAAACAAATTGCTTGAGGGTAAATACTCGTGCACAGGTTTCCAGGGAAAAAGAAACGAACTTACTATGGTGCTAAAAAGTACATGGTTCATTGTTAATGCTAATTGATAATTTTATTTTCTGTTTTGCTAGAGGGTATTGCTATTTAATTATGAACCTTGTATAGCAAAATGCACTATTAACTGGCAGATTGTACACACACACACACACACACACACACACACACACATATATATATATATATATATATATATATATATATATATATATATATATATATATATATATATATATATATATATAATATGTTCGTGTGTGTTGTTCTGTTTGTGATATACATACTTGTTTACGCAGATACTACTACTCGTAGTAAAAACTTCTACAAACATGTTTTGTGTAGTATAGTATAAAAAAGGATTGTTACTGTTTCATTAAATTAAATTAAATTAATAAATTTAAAAGTCTTGTTTCAGGGAAAAACAGCAAACAATCAGTGAGTGTTTGAAACAGATGTATTCACTGCAAAATATAAATAGTCTTGGTTGGTTTGTAGACCTTGAATTCATCTTTTTCTTTGGGGGGGGGGGGAAGGAGGGACAAACTTTCACTTTATGTACTTTCCTACTTATTTCTTCTTCTTATTCTACAACTACTTGTATTACTATTACTACTACTACTACTACTATAATAATAATAATAATAATAATAATAATAATAATAATAATAATAATAATAATGTTTATTGATCACAAACAGCCAATGGGAACGGTGCTCAGAGAGGTACAGAAAGTATGACAAAAAATGATCACAAGGATGAAAAATAATACAAACAAAATCAACATAATTAACATAACCAAGTGCAGTAAATGTTACATGAAAATGTAATAATTACAGAAAAGTAATGCACAATATTTTTTTTAATTAATAAAAAAAGTACATACGAAAAATGTACTTGCAATAATAACAGAAAAATAGTACATAATAAAAATTTTAAAAAGCAATGAAAATGAACATACGAAAAAATGTACTCAGTGTGATATTAAGGATATTTACCATAAAATAATTGTTTATTAAAGAATTAAGTCGTAAGCAACCAAACTACATATACTAGCTAAAATACAGATTGCAAGCATCTCATCAATAAGAGTAAACAATAAAATATTGTACAGGGCAATCAAAATGATGAACCTGATTTCAGAAATTTATTCTGTAAAATCTTTTCTGTAAAATTTGTTCTGTATAATCTAATCTGTAAAATCTAATCTGTAAAATCTATTCTGTATAATTTATTCTGTAAAATCTAATAAACATATTTATTGTGAGACAGGCTCTGCGAAAGGTTACCTTGTGAAGTTTAGTTTCCGAACAGTGTTTCCACTTTCTACCGGTAGGAGTCAGCAGGGAGGATGAAATGAAGTGCTCATATTGACGGCAACATGATACTGAAGATTTGGCAGGACATAAACTATCGGCTTATTATTTTTTTTTTAATTTGTGCCGTGTTATGCGAGTTGCTCTTATAGAACACTTGTGATATGTTTGAAGGAAACTTTGACAATTTACCTTCCTTAGCACATGCCTCCCAATAACATAGAATAAATGTCTGAAATCGGGTCCATCATTTTAGCTTGCCCTGTACAATAGAAATACAAACTTTTGGCATTGCATCGAAAATATATAAATTATGCTAAATAATATACTGTATTGGGAAGACAGAAAACATGAGTATTTCAGTAATTTCACAGTACAAATGTGTAACAAAAACAACGTCAACACATACGTGTGGTATCTGATTATAAAAAATTGAGAAGTTGGAGACTTCTTAAATATAATTAGTAAATTTTTGAGATGCAACAGAAAATTTAGCTCGGAACAGATCCAGACCTGCATTGAACTTATTAGCCTTATTACCCGTAAATTATTTTGAAAGATAACTGAGAAAAGGAGTGAAATTCTTTATCCGGTTCTAAGGAATTTCTCATGGATATAAATCGATCAATAGAAATCACCATGCAGAACATTATGGAGAAATTTTAGATCGAAAAGCTACCCCTTTTAGTAACAAGAGAAACAAGTCCAAGTCGCGACGAATATCTGCTGGGGTCAAGCTATTGAACTTCTTAAATTTCCATCGCAGCCATGCAAGAAAATTATTCTGGATTGATTCCGTGCACAGAGAGACAGGATAAGCAAAGGAATTTTGGTAAATTAATCTCCTTTAAAAATCAAATAAATCACCTAAATATTGATAAATATACAATTAAAAGTTCGCTACCAAAGAAACGGCGTAACTGCATGTGAAGAGCAAAATTCGTCGTCTTTGATCTCTACAGAGGCTGAATCCACCCTACACAACTAAAAATCTTATAGAATCCTTTAGATATCTATATACGAAAAAGTTGTTGAAACCAGTGGTGCTAGCAACGAATTCATATTTGGCAACAGTGAAGACGAGACAAGTGACAAAAGATTCAGAGCAGGAGAGAGAGAGAGCGAGAGCGAATATTGACGAAGGGCGGAAATAAAAACCCAAGGGCGTGTCAGGTTTCTTGAAGGGGAGGGGGCAGTAGGTGAAAGGGATGAGAAGGGGAAACTGGCAAAGCCTTTTTACGTCCACTCTTTGTCTTTTTTTTTCCATTGTCTGAACCAGCGGATTCTGTGAGGCACAGAACAAAGTCTTCTTTCTGAAGAGGGCGCTCAAGATTCATCTCTTGTGACAGGATACTTATCCCAACAGCATCCCCAGAGATCGAAAATGTCGGAGATGACTTCTCTTCCCGGACATCAATCATAATCTCCCCCAACGTACAGGTGGCACATGGGTGAAAATCTATGGAACTTATAGGTACAGAATGTAAAATTACGTACAATATATAACATAAAGAAAAAAATTACAAAATATGACATTTTAAAATTAAATTACTCAAGAAATAAATGGGGGTCCTCATGAGCAAGTGACTCACGTGAGTATTTTCTGTGTACTTTGTTCCAGGTTTGATTGCAGGAGGATTACTTGTCTCGTGTACAACAGAATAGTGATCTGGATATTAGTTTAAATAGTAGGTCACGTTTCATATGGCCTTGACACTGAAAGAGAAGGTTGAGCTCAAATCAATACAATTAGTTCAACTGATAGCCTCGGTATTGGAAAGGAACTGTAAGCACAAATCAATCTAAACAGTCCGACTGATAGCCCCTTATTGGAGATGGACGTTAAGGATAAAATAAAAAATAAAAAATCCAAAAAGTTCGATTGATAACCTTCGTTTTGGAAACTGACTTTAAGGGCAAATCAATCCAAACAGTTCGACTGATAGCCTCGTGTTGGAAAGGGACTTTAAGGACAAAATAATCCAAAAAGTTCGATTGATAACCTTCGTTTTGGAAAGGGACGTTAAGGACAAATCAATCCAAAAAGTTCGATTGATAGCCTTCGTTTTTGAAAAGAGACGTGAAGGACAAATCAATCCAGAAAGTTCGATTGATAGCCTTCGTTTTGGAAAGGGACGGCGGGAGTTCACATGATTGGGATTCCAAGTTAATCAGTAGGCCTACATCTCATATAGCCTCGCTGCTGAAAGGAACGCTAAGTTTAAAATCAACTCAACTCAACTAATGTATGCACCTTAATAGACACTCTATTAGAAAATCTGGAGTTGAATATGTTGGTAGCCCCAATATAAGATTGTTGAATGGATTAAGAGAACACCCCTATATTTCTATCCAAAGACCGCTTTACTCTGGAAACTTTAAAGTAATTTAAGGAGTACATCGAAGCTGCATAAAACAGAAAAAAAAAAAAACTCCATATCAATATCTAATAGCAACTGAAATAGAAGATATTTCTGATTACGTCGCAAGTATAGAAACCCTTATACAATTGGACCTTTGGGTTTTTGCTATAAGCTGGAGAAAAATTAGAACACTTATATATGCACCTTAATAGACACTCTAAAGAGAGTTCTGCAGTTGAATATGACGGTTCATCTATGGGGTAAGAGAATACCCCAGTATAATTTATACCCAAAGACTACTTCACTTTTGAAATTTCTTTTGGACAGTTTAAAGAGTACATGAAGCTGTGTAAAACAGCAAAAAAACTTTTTTTTTTCGCAGTACAGAATATGCAATCGTCTGTGAAATACAGAAAGCTTCTCTCAAAATTGCGTTCGTTTCAAAGTTAGTTAGAATAGCAATAATAATAATAATAATAATAATAATAATAATAATAATAATAATAATAATAATAATAATAATAATAATAATAATATCACGTGATGGCGATTGTACACATTTTGCTTCATTGATGGCAATAATTAATGTACTAATATAAATACTTAAAAAATAGAAATGAACGAAACTAATACATTAATTAAAACGTAGTTTTCTGTTATCACTTACTTACATACTAATTTTTCCGTAAAAAAAAAAAAAGTCTCTCTATATTTTTGTTCGTTAAAACCTCAAAAGCTATTGAGAAACATATATTCATATGACTTCTCAAGTCTGAAATGATTCGTGAACCTAATTGGTCTAGAGAAAGCTCAACTTTATGTTGAACTTAAGTAGCTTAATTAATATTGGATACCGTTCTAACTTACTGTTTCACAAGTAATTAGGTATTTGTGCTAATTAAGTTTGCCACTTGCTTTGGTAGATTTGTATAATTATGAATTAGTATTAAATGTTAATTAGAATTACTTTCTTCTCTTGGTTGGTTTAATGAATCATTTTAGAACACTAATTAGAATACAGGAAAATGCAAGATAGATTGAGTTTTAGTGATGATTCAAATTTTAATATATTCTTATCGTGAATTGAACGCGTCCGGTTTTAAATTATAATACATAAAGTCAATATTCTGTATACAGTATACAGTTCTAGATCTTTATATATATATATATATATATATATATATATATATATATATATATAAGGGAAGCAGTCAAAAAATTCCCGAAATTTCGTTGTAACTATTTATTACCACAATATAGGTACACATTCACTTAATCCCCTTCAAAATAGGCTATTTGTGAACAAACGCACTTGTTCCACATTGCTAGAAACAACGCTGAAAGTCCTATTTTGGTATGTTTGGAAGTTCAGCCGTAGCATTCGTTTGGATGTCATCTACGGTGGCAAAACGGTTGCCTTTGAAGCCCTTTTTGATCTTGGGAAGAGCCAAAAATCCGTTGGTGCTAAATACGGTGAATAGGGAGGCTGGTAGGGGAGCCGTTTTGCCACCGTAGATGACATCCAAACCAATGCTACGGCTGAACTTCCGAACATACCAAAATAGGACTTTCAGCGTTGTTTCTAGCAATGTGGAACAAGTGCGTTTGTTCTCAAATAGCCTATTTTGAAGGGGATTAAGTGAATGTGTACCTATATTGTGGTAATAAATAGTTACAACGGAATCCCAAGAACTTTTCGACTGATCCTCGTATATATATATATCATAATCAACCATTGCCAATCCATTGCTGAATGAAGATCTTTCCAATTCTTCTCAACAACTGTGATTCTTTTAAAGGTCACTCCGTGTTGCTTCTTGATTTAGTTACACCACTCTGAGAACGTTTTCTCGGTCGTTTACTGTCTCTTGATATCTTGTCAAGAATCCCTTTTGTCCATCGATCAGCATTGCTTCTTACTACACGTCCAGCCCACCGTCACTTCAATACCTTACTTTTTATGATAATATACGTCACTCTTTTTCATCTTTCTTACCTAGGTGATTATTTGCCTATGTTTGCAATCAGAGGCGAATTGTCGAATTTTGACCCACGCTACTTAGCTATAGAGTTGACCCACGATCAAAATGTGTGGTTGTAGTTTTCAGTTGTAGCAAGCAAATGTTTTTCGAAGTTTACTTAAGCATTATTTTTGTTTCTGAAAGTATGTTAACAACTAAGCTCCAACCTTCATTCAACCCTTTTTATGAAATTACTAATAACAATATTGATATTTTTAAACCTTGATTCATAGATTACGTATAATTGGTAATGTTTCATATTGCTCGGTTCCTTAAATAATGCTAAAACCTTACTTTCGCAAGTACCATGCTTTATTTTTACTTTTTCTGCGGTAATACACATATTCGCTGCAATTTCCTCATAGCTAAGACAAACTAGGCACTCAAAAGGTACTTAAGCAAAAAATATATATATATATCAAAAAAGAAAACCTACTGGTATATTTGCAAGGTAACTGCATCAATATTCATACCTTAACGACATTGCTTTTGCTTTTATGTTTTTATAAATTTCTATTACAATAGACAACTACAATTTTATGTTAAAGTAAGCCTACTATTATCCCATGAACTTATTTTCTACGTAATAATATTCACTTGAACATAGATAAATTTGTGAACATTAATTTCACCAGCGATAAGATCTCTGAGTTTGAAACAAAATTGTGATGATTGGAAAATGATAGTATGTATTACAAAATCATTCTTCAATAGTATATTTCCGATATTTAAAAGTTATATGAGTATCATTCTTTAAATATAACATCAGAAGTGCCATAAATTATAATTTTAATAACTACATACATGTTTATTTTTAGAAAAAAAAATGTCATCTACAAGAGTTAAAAAGAATTAGGAATATTTGCAAGTACCTGTGACTTAAAATATTTACATTTCTAAACAGGACAGGAAAAAAAAAATATATATATATATCATAAAAATACAACTACACTTTGTAGTTTACTTAATTACCATATATTTTAATGTTTTGTTCGTTGGTACTTGGTAAATTAAAAAAAAACGCTCTAATTGATTTGAAATAGATGCAGTTTCTTCAACAATTGAGTTATAATGAAAAATTAAAAATGTTTGCAAGGCACTTGGGTGGATGAATGTCAAAATACATTGTGCTCTACGTATTATATGGATACATTGGACAGCAGAGATTTAGTTCGTAAAGTAGTTCTTAGCCGTAGGATAGGTATCTTTTGGACTTCTTTTCAACTTTGCATAGTAGTTGTTCATAATCCCTTTCATCCTTGCTTTTTTTTTTTTTTTTTTCGTATCATCTCATCATTGGAACCTTTATATTCTATATTCTCTTTAGCTTTGCCGTGTCTCGCTTCATTGCTGGCATCGATATATTTAGACTGTAGTAATGACTTGTAGCCGCCATAATGTCGGAAAAACTGAAGCAGTTTTTATTTTGAGTATCTTCTTTCTTCACTATGTATAATACGGTAGAATTCATAGCGTCTACAGGTAACTTGAATAACAAACTTATTTTATTAAAATAGAATGCTTGTAGTTAAGCAGTCTTCCATAAGAGCTTTATTCGAAACAAAAGACGATAATTCACACGCTGAATTGTGTGTCAATGATCATATTGAAAACATTTATTTCAAACCATTTTGATGGCGAACACGAACTATTTCTTGCTTCGTTGCTGGAAGTTTCACAAAGCTGTAGAGTTCATTTAGATATTCTCTTAGTAGGGAGAAAACTTTCAATTTCAACACTTTAATTTGCTTTCGTGAGTTCTTTCTGTATATATTCCGCAAATTCAGTTCATTTAATGAATATGAAATTAAATTAGTTTCTTTTCTTTTGCAATTTCAGTGCTCAGATTTGAATTTTTTGAGTTGCTGTAAAGTAATCTAACCATCTCTTTTGCAAGTATTTCGAAGTAAATATTGATGAACTAAATAGCATACAGATATTTACACCAACTTTCGAGCAAACACTTGGCACTGAAAGAATCTTTTGCTTTAAAATTCCCGATGTCAGCAACATCAATCAAGCATTGAATTAACGCTAAGAACTTTCCAAGGCCTTCCATAATGTGTGGAAAATTCGTCAAACACACTATTGAATTGTCGATCTTAACTTTACCTTCTACTTGTGTTAATATTTTGCAATCGTCGGAGGAGTAGTATTCCACTTATACATCTTATGTTCATTTTTATCCACCCTTACATTATTTTATATTTTAGACTTGAAATTGACCATAATTTAAAGAAATCCAAATAAATCTTTCGCAATTTTTAACTTTCTGTTGAATTCGTTGATTAAGTTTAGAGTATGTACCACACAATGTGTTAAACTGATGCAAATGAAATGCCAATTTGACGTAGGATGGGAAATTCACATCAAGAACACAATACATGGACGAACAAAGGTAGAGATTCTTAAGTCACAAACCCAGGGCATATCTAGAAAAGAGGTTGGAGTACCCAGAGAGTCAGGAGGCAGTGCGTTGTTGAACATGATCTATGAAAGTGCACCATAGAGAACACACAATTGCGAGTGATTTTTCTTTATTGATTCAAATTGGGACATTTTCTGCGGCAAGCCGAAAAATAAAATCCATTTAGGCAGAAATGACGAATAAAACACCATTACTACTACCATATTTGCCTTGGTGTGTCAAATTTTCTTCCGATGACACAGCATTGCGAAATGAGTCCCGCGGGTACTTACCAAGATCATGTTCGAATAAGCTCCTTAGAAGCACTGTGAAAACAAACCATCGGAAAATTGCTAGTGCTATTGGAGATCAGTTTGGCATACACACTGCCACTGTCATTCAGCAGTTCCAGTAAGGTTAAAAAAAAATTGGCTCATGGGTGCCACATGAATTGTCACCAATCAACAAGAATGACTGTTTGGAGATGTGCTGTACTCTTAGTGTAAGGAAAGTTCTCAGCACCTGATTGTAGGTTCACAAAGTAAATTTATCTGCTATGACAATCGTAAACGGCGGAACATGATCAACGTCCAAGACGGTTTCCTACAGAAGATGATGTTGGTGGTGACTTATGATGGTGGTGATTCAAAATGTCTTCCTCAAGCGAGGCAAAAGCATCAATACAAATCGTTACAGTGCTGCACTGCATATTTGTTCTCAAGTATGCAGCAATGATCAACATACATTATGTTCTCATGTTGCATGCCAACGCTGTCGTTCAAACGACGGTACTCCATGAATTGCAGTATGAAGCACTTTCTCATTCGCCATTTTTCCCCGATATCTCTCCTACCAACTACTATCTCTTCCGGCATTTCGACAACTGCTTAGTAGGAAAGACCTTCCCAGATAATTGTGCGGAGCGACGTGTGGTTGAGAACTTTCTCGCATAGAAAACCCGACTCTTTTCGTCACGAAATCCGATAACAAATCAGCAATGGAAAAAGTGTGTTTGCAGAAGCGACACCAGGTGTTGTAAGTTTGATTAACGAGGTGTTGTAATTTTCATTTTTCATCTTTTTCGGTGGAAAGTGGGATTTTACGAAAGACGCACTCGGGCTGAATTTCATTTGCAGCAACTTAATACATGTAATGTAGATTATCTTTCTTCAGATATGCGTGCATACCATTGTACTGATTACCGGTATTTGGAGCACCATGAAAACAGCATCATTTGCGAAGTTGAAAGTCCAAACTTGTCACGTTTATTTTTTATTTTTTCATTTTTTTACACAAAGCTTGTATAGTCATCGTTTCAACAGTAATCCGCTTCAAAAGTCTAACTTTTACTTTTCCTAATGCAAACATTTTGTAGAAACTCTGTTTCACAGAACTTTCCAGTCAACAAACAGTTTCTGAGAGCCATCACGTTCATTAGTAACCAAACTTTTTCACGCAAAATATGTACGACTATACGTAGATAGGAACGAAGAATAAAATTAAACTCTTCGACAGCCTAAAGGGAAGAAGTTAATAAATTTTTATTTCAAAACCAAAACATAGTAGCTTCTTTGTCTTCATGGATTACATTCTTACTGATCCTTATGTATATCATAAAAGAAGCGTTTAGTTGAATTTTAATTTATATTTAGGTCATGTCCAAGCTAAACAGTTGCTATCGATGAAATTTACAGCTTAATGTGTGACCTGAACCACTACGACCAATGCATTTCCTGGGATCCAATTGCGGAAGCATTTGCGACAAATGTGAGATCCCTAGACATGCCGTTTCCTTATGGGCTCCCAAAATATTGAAGTACAATATTAATATAGAGGTCTACATGTATCAATTTTAAAAAAACATCATCTTCTCTCTTTAAATTTAACTGTAAAATATTACTTTGCCCCAAGATATTTGCTTGATGGTACGGCAAAGAAATATATATATGCTTGAACGGGACCTTCAAAATTACACAGAAATCACGTTGAGGTGTAGGTCCAAGTCGTGTATAGCCTTGGTGCTGAAAGGGACGTTAGGCTTTTAACTAACCAGGCCAGTTTTTTTCCTTTACGAATTCAAACTGAAACATTGTATACAGGAAACCGTAAAAACATCAACAGTGCATTTGAGCCAGGAATGGAGAATGAATTTACCCTTCGCTGTTGCTTTACCAAAATTTCGTTCTGATGTTGGATAATAAGCTTCATGAGCACCTACTAACATCATGTTTGAATGAACTCTTCAGAAACACAATGGAAGCAGATCCTTGGAAAAAGAGTTCCGGGCAGTGCAGATGAGTTAGACATATACTATATCAGTATCATTCCGCAGCTCCGTGCAATTGGTGAGGGTATTAACTCTTGGGTGCCACATGCGTTGACCTCAGCAACAAGAATCAACGTTTGGAAGTGTGCAGTTCTCTGAAAGTAATTAATAACGGGAGAAGTTTCCAGCATCAAATTGTTACTTCAGATGAAAAATGGATTCGCAATAACAATCTGAAATGGTCAGGACAATGGTTGGATCGTGATCAACGTCTTGGCAGAACAATGTCCTAAACCATCTTCTCACCCACAGAAGGTGTCGTTGTTAGTATAGTGGTTTATGGCGGGAATGATCCATCATGTCACTTGGCATCTTTTCTATTTTAATCCTATCAGAAAATAAATTCAAACCTAATTAGAGAAATGTGTTTGTCTGTAGTTTTGCGTAAACGTCTCATAACAATATAAGAATTCCAATAAATTGATTGCTTTGTAATGACTTTTCAAGTTATGTATATATTACGTACTCAGTTCCGTTGTTACTTAAACTTTGAGTTGCTCCCCCGCTATCTATCTGGCGATACCAATGGTCAAATTCTGTTGATTCAAATGATCAGCTACTCAAGTTGACGGAAAACAGATTTATTTATATCTCACGAATAGTTACTGAGAAATAGGAGTGAAGTTTGTCTTATGTATATATTTACATTCTTGTTGGTACCACCATTACTCCTCGCTTTTCGTATATAAGCTCTTGAGGCCATATTAAGAAAGAATTTTACATGTGATTATCAACATATTAAGGATTTGGCTAATGCGTGATAATGTGTTTGGACAGCCCTGTGAAAAGGTCGTAGGTAACGTAATGTTCCTCATCAGTGCGCAGATTATAATCTTGCGTCAGAAAATCCCTAGTACAACGCTAATTACACGTGAAATCCTTTCTGAACATGGTCCCTGAAGTTTCAGTACCTCGAAAGTAAATGTTAAATTGATATAATCCAAATAATAAAGGAAAACGTCTCAGATTTTGCGTCACGCGAAATCCAAATAAAAATCAGTCACGCTAATAGATGTCTTTACCTGCGCTATTGCTTGCCTACCTGACGCTAATAGATGTCTTTACCTGCGCTATTGCTTGCCTACCTGACGCTAATAGATGTTTTTACCTGCGCTATCGCTTGCCTACCTGACACTAATAGATGTCACTACCGCACAATTCGGTGTTAAAATGTGCAGGTAATTTTTCGCTTTAAAACTATTGTGACCATTTCCATTTAATTGCATCTTAAAAACTGTATTGTCAATGTAAGCGCTTAGAGGATAGAGGTGTTATGTTACATTTTTGGAAACGTTGAATTCTGGAGGTTCATGCCCGTGTTATACGTTGCTCATGCTACATAATACACTATTTAGTGAGTGCACATCCCAGTGAAGAGATTTGGAAACAATGAAGAGTGTATGTTAACAGATATAGTTGTGAAAGTCAATTTTTACCGAAATGTATAATTTGTTACGTAGCACGTTTGTCCTCTAAGCGCTTTAATCATTTCACAATAGTACAAGGACCGTAACTATATCTATATTTAATTTTGAACATTAATATTTGTGTAATCGCATATTAGTCACCAAATAACATAATTGCATATATCTGGTACAGTTTGGTTACTTCAACCACTCCCATTTTGTTCATGGCTGTAAAACAAAAATATTTAATGTATTGCACCTGTTTTGTGTGTCGCTCTTTGACGATGCATTATTTGTCTCTTGCTCTTTGACTCTTTAATTCCAATTTAAACTGTATGATTTCAATTTAATTATTTCAAAATACGCAGTGATGTTTGCTGTTTTTAATATGACAAGGACGGTAATGATATTTACAATAGGGTATTAAAGATTTTAAGCTATAGTTTACAGCGGGAGAAGGCTAAGGCGTAATAATTAGTAAAAAAAATACATTATTCTTAGTGCACATCGATTTTTCGACTTGACTAATGTCCGATTTATCAGCCACCCAGCCCTTCCAAAGCCAGTTTAGTATCAATAACGAGGTCGTACAAATCGTAACATCAGATCGTAAAAACTCTTTTTGCGACAAACCTAGAAGCTGATTTTTCAAATCCCTCTAATAATAGTGTATTGTTCATTTGAATGATACCTCCACATGACGTCACTGACCGCAAAGCACACTGGGAGAAAAATAGAAAGGCTAGTATGAGAGACCCCTGAGTTGTTGGAAGATGATGGATTTTTAGAGGTATAAGTTTGTAGAATACTTTGTTAATAATTCTAGTGTAAGTATACACTTATATAATATATTAATATAAACTTCACATTGTTTCTTTTTCCTTGTTACAACTAAAGTTAACACAATCAACAACAACTACAGTAAATCCAGAGAACAGTCGTACTGTTGAATAATTCAGACTGTACGACATTTTATTCTCAAAGTTTCATTATTAGTGAAAAGTGCAAAAATTTCCGTTAGGTATTTCAGACATCCAAGTATCCTATTATTTAATTTTGACCGGGGAACACCGCTATGACATAGGGAAGATGCTATCCTTAGTGGCTAGGGATAGGCGGCGCGCGTTCACCTCTGGTACATAGGGTCGTTGGTTCGATCCCAGCTCGCGCCAAGTGAGCTTTGTAGTGGACAAACACCATGTGCGTGAGGTTTCTCATAGTTCTCCCGTTTCCTCCCACTTTCGTCATTTCATTCATTTCTCATAATCACCGTCTCCGTTAGCCTAGCCGGCATAACCGTGGGACGTAAAACTTAAAGATTTCATTTCATTTTTTTCTTTATTGGCTGGGAAATCCATGCAAGGCTACGCCGAAACATATTTCAATTCGTCAAGCATTATCTAAGCGTTTGCATAGACAATGATAAAAATACATTGGTCTGAAGACGAATACTTGAAACACAGTAAAATATGTATTTATCTGGTTAAAATTACACTAACTTCTTTCGCTTATATAGTAAATAAGCCGTGATTTATTTCAAATGCAAAGTGCCATTAATCATTATGATCTAGATAATACCATAAAGATTCGGAAAGTTAGAGAACGTACAAACATAGTAAAGTGAAAAAGAAACTAATTCAGAAGATTCTTTCTGTACTTATTGATTTTTCGATGAGCCGAAAATTTCATAAGTTGAAAAATACGATTCTTTTATTATATATTGTACTGTGATTTCGCTATCTGCTTTGGGAATTCTACTTCCGCACATTTTCTTTTTTTTTTTATGAAGTTATTTGCGCTATCAGGTGCATAAAACTGTGAAAGATTTTTGCCTTTCACATGTGAAACATATCATGTGCGAAAATTCAGCCACTTCTTGATTTTTCCGCATTCCTTTCTCCGCTCTAGAAACACTGAAAAGAATGAATTTGCTTCTCTTTTCGCATCTTCGTTCCTCTTGATTCATTTCCCGTTGGAAACGTTGATGCGGAGAGAAATGATAACACGAATCGAAGCCTGAGAAAATGCCCCTGCTTTAAAGCCCATCAATCTTGGGGAGTGTGGTCCGTCGATATATATATATATATATATATATATATATATATATATATATATATATATATATATATATATATATATATATATATATATATATATATATATATACTGTGTTATGTGTATGTGTTGTACTACAGGACGAAGCAAGATTATCGGAGCCCCTCTTTCTCCCTGGCCTGGGAATTAATGTATCATTACCACCGGAAAATCTGTTGGTAACTTCAATACACCGGATGCAAATGGCCTTATAGTCATTGATTGATTGTAAATTGAAACACTTGTTGCGTACAATGCTCGATTTAAAATTAGTAGTAAAGTCATAAAGTGAAAATGGTTGCACAAAAGATCAGCTAAATACTTGGCTCAGCTCCTTTACTTGTTCTGGCTGATCTGGTAGACTAAATAACAGTTACAAAAATCTTTTAAGAAACAAAGCTTTTTATGCATATAAGGTTTGGGGGATTTGTTCCCAGAGCTTTTAACCTCAGTTTCGAATTTCTTCCCTCAAAAATCTTGTTTTAAATATATTTTGTTATTTTTTCCTTTTAGTATAGTTTATTAAAAAGACTGTTTACAAGGTTTTTTACAGCTCTTTTTAGTCTTTGTTCAATATCATGGAATCAATTCTTTACTCCTAGTTATCTGCAACCAAACAAACTTCTGTGAAAGTTTGGTGGTATAAGCAGCAGGCGCCCGATAATTATTTCTAAATACTTAACTTTAATTATTAAATAAAAAAAAATAATCTACAATGAAAATTATGTGACAATATTGTATTCTCATCGGGTAGTGTGTACCTGAATAAAAATATCAGACTTTGAGTTAGTAAGAAAGTTGACTCTTAATAAACAGAGGAGGCTACGGTGGCTCAGTGGTACAGTGCTCATCTCTGCTGTGTGGAGTCCCTGGTTCATTCTCAGCTCGCGGCAAGTTAGTTTAGTGCTGCAGAAACACCGTGTGCGTGGGTTTTCTTGGTTCTCCCACTCTCTGCCCTTTTCTTCATGTCATTTCATTCATCATCATCATTATTACGTTCTTCCTTAGCCTTGGTGCATAATAATGGGTCACTAAAACTAAAGAAAACATTAACTAATAGGTAATCTAATAAAAACATTGGAAGTAAAAAAAAAAAGAGATAGCAAAACCGAGAAAAAATAAACAATCAATGGTAGGTAAATATTGGAAAGCATAGTAACGAAGCTAGGAAGTTATGAACAAAAAGAAAAAGATCGTCGAACAATTAATGCTAAATACGTATTTAGTATTGCTCAGAGATGACAGTTCTCGGTTGTAACATTGCGTATGCTTTTATTAAGGCTTTTCAGTAGGGCCTTCACATTATGATTGTCACCAGTCAGGGAAACAGGATGAATTCAACCGCAGCTTTAAAAGGGCGTTTCAATAAGTTTCGTATAACAACAACAACAATAATAATAATAATAATAATAATAATAATAATAATAATAATAATAATAATAATAATAATAATAATAATAATAATAATAATGTCTCTCCACGCTGTTTTAGTGGCTAGCTAGAGCTCTTTTGATACACGTGGTCCCGGGTTCGATTCTCGGTGGAAGGGCAATGTGGAATGTAATATAGTGGTTCAGATTCACCATAGACTTAGATGAACGTCTCATACAGCTTCGGCGCTGAAAAATAATATTTAGCTTCAATAAACACACAAACAAAAACAATAACTACAATAATCAGTGGTGTATTTACGATTTTGTTTCGGGGGCTTTGCTAACTTCATGCCTGGAAATGTGAAAATTCTGGGGAATATTTCATTTACTTTAATATAGTAAATACAATTCCGGTGGGAGCTTAAGCCCGGAAGCCCCTTTAAATATGCTAGTTGTAATAATAATAATAATAATAATAATAATAATAATAATAATAATAATAATAATAATAATAATAATAATAATAATAATAATAATAATAATAATAATAATGCGTTTAAAATACTAAAAGGAGTTAGCCATGTGTAGCATTGTACTATACAAGATCATTACATGTCGAAGCAAATAATAACAGTAATAATAATAACAACAATGAAATAAATTTTATCATAGTCTTGACATCCTAGGCTCCTGTTTGTTTATAGTTTAAAACACTAAGCACTTGTGCTCTTTCTAAGAGAATTCTTTGTACTTTATGAACACAATAGGTTTGTTTTCTTCATGAAATGAAATGTTTTATGTCCCACACTATTTTCGGCTAGGTTAAAGGAAACAGTGGTGATGAGAAATAAATGAAATGTGGAATGCACAAAGTGGGAGGAAATGGAAGAACCTCAAAAATAACCACGTACATGGTGTTTGTCAACCACAAAGTTCACTTGATGTGAGGTGGGATCGAACCAGGGATCTCACACACAAGAAGTGAAAGCTCTACCACTAAGTCACCGCGCCCCTCTCTTTATTCCATGAGTTAATATTCTAATTAAGAAGCACTTTACTTAATATTGGCTGTATAATTTATTTTCTAATGCTATTAATATAATAATAATAATGGAGCATGGTGTATGCTTTCCTAAAAGTTTCAGAATTACTGTTATTGATTAGAATTGAAATTGACAAAGGAAAATGTGATAAATAAAACTGTCAACTTAGAAAACTTCACTCACTTAAACAAAATACATGATTGCTATCATCAATATAGATAGTTGTAAGAGTTTCAATTTCTAGAAAATTATTAAAGTTCTCCATAGAAAATAAATAGATATTACTTACGTGTGCAAAGAACTCAATAAAATAAAATATAGGGTAATTAATTTTCTCAGTAAAGATTTCATCCTATGAAACCACACCCATTAAGCGAATTTATTACTTGATACGTCCCATAGGAAGGCGCACACCCAACATGTTCGATGATTACTTTCTTAATGCTATTCTCTCTTTAATTTACATTATACTTTATCTCACAAGAACTTGTACGTATGCATATCTTTCAGGGAACATTAATCTCGCTGCCGATCATGTTAACCGCGGTTTCTGCAAGGATTTTCTCAGTTCTAGGAGACGAATACTGGGGTAACACTTGTAATATGTAAATAGATCTTGGCTGATTTCCCTTCATACAGTTCTTCACATTTTTAGTACTTTATTATTATTATTATTATTATTATTATTATATTATTATTATTATTATTATTATTATTGCTTAAAACACATTTCTAACTGTATCTGAAACATTAAATCAGACCAGAGGCGGCTCATGAAGAAAGTCACACAGTTTGATAGGTTGAAAGTAAGGGAATAAAGATTATCTAATGTATTATTTATTCTATACGGCAATTAGTATATTAAGAAAGTTTTCTTCTTTCGTTTCAAGTGAAAAATAATATTTTAGTCACACTATTCTATATCAAAATCTGTCATAAATGTATGCTGAATTTAACAGATAACATGGCGCGTTCAGTGCACGAGACAAGTCCACTTTAGACATACTTCATCTCAAACATCTCTATCTGAAGCTTCTTTCAAGTTTTAAAATATAAATAACACTTATAGTGTAAAAAGAAAAAGACAACTTTTCCATGTACTTAAGCTTACTGTATAAACTTTATGTCACGTTTTCTCACAGTGTTAATTTTCCCGTGTATTTAAGCTTACAGTACAAACTTTATGTCACTTTTTCTCACAGTATTAATTTTTCCATGTACTTAAGCTTACAGTGCAAACTTTATGCCACTTTTTCTCACAGTATTAATTTTTCCATGTACTTAAGCTTACAGTACAAACTTTATGTTACGTTTTCTCACAGTATTAATTTTTCGTGTACTTAAGCTTACAGTACAAACTTTATGTCACTTTTTCTTACAGTAGTAATTTTTCCATGTACTTAAGCTTACAGTGGAAACTTTATGTCACTTTTTCTCACAGTATTAACTTTTCCATGTACTTAAGCTTACAGTGCAAACTTTATGTCACTTTTTCTCACAGTGTTAATTTTTTCATTACTTAAGCTTACAGTAGAAACTCTATGTCAGTTTCTTTCACAATGTTAATTTTTCATGTACTTAAACGTACAGTACAAACTTTTTTGTTTCTTTTTCTCAGAAGGTTGATAAATGGACTTGGTTCCCTTATGCTCTGAATGACTCTTATCTCTGAACCGATTTCCAAGTTGGATCAGACTAACGTAGCTATGTAAAATAAACAGTAAGGTAAGGCTGTGAATCAAAATGGTTGGGTGACGTTTTCAAGTTAGAGAACGTTGCTTACATCATACATTCATTTTACAGTAATGTAAGTAACGCCATGTATTGACAGAAAACAATACTATACACAGCTACTTCAAGTCGGTCTGACGTCAAATCTGCCAACGGATACATTCTGTTAAAGTTCGTAAGTTTATAGTTTTTTTAAAACGTACTCTGTATATATTTATTAAAATAAGTGCACAGATAATGAAGAACTAAGGGATGTGTTGTACAAGTAAAGGTCCCACCCTTCCTTGACTGCAGACTGATGGACTGGTGTCAATCAACATCATGCAACAGTCCTTTATGCATGTAATCAATCCTTCATGGAAGGCCATTTTGAATTGGCCTTGCTCGGGCTCATGTTCACTAATATAAATTGCGCTCTCTCGGGCTCACTCACGTCAATTGAGTTCGCGCCAGACTTGCCAACCATATGATAATTTATCGTGATAATTTAAGTCCTAATGCTATATACAATAATGCCCTTGCGATAATAGGTGAATAAACAATAATTTTAGAACTCTCACTTTTCAAAATAATTTTTGAGTGTGCAAATAAACTGTAGGTGTGCATTAAATAATTATAAAACGCACAATGAGGCTTTAAATAGTCATTCCTGCTAAAATAAATTAATAACGATTTGAGAATTGTCAAATGGCAACCTTGCATTCATTCTTTAATTTCAATTACGTTTATGATGAGATGAAAATATTGTTGTTCTTCATAAAAAATGTTGAGGACAGTAATGCCGATTTGGATTTCGAAACTGAAGATTACTAGAAAAGTTTATTATTGCTATTATCAGTAGTATTACACTTATTTCTACAATTTTTACTCGTTGAACGAATAAACAATATTTTTTTTGTAGTATATGATATTTTAAAGACGTAAATCGATAATTTTGAATTCGGAGGTTGGCAACTCTGGTTCGCACCCACTCGCGCTCGTGTTCACTCTCTCAATTTGCGCTCACGCTTATTCGGGTTCACTCACCTCAATTGGGCTCGAGCTTATTCGTGCTTGGATTCATTTCTCTCAATTAGCCTTTCACTCACTCGGGCTCACTTCTCTCAATTAGGTACTTACTCACTTGGGCTCACTTCTCTCAATTAGGATCTCACTCACTTTGGCTCACTTCTCTCAATTAGGCTCTCCTTCACTCGGGCTCACTTCTCTCAATTAGGGTCTCTTTCACTCGGACTCACTTCTCTCAATTAGGCTCTCACTCATTCGGACTCACTTCTCTCAATTAGGCTCTCCTTCACTCGGGCCATTTCTCTCAATTAGGCTCTCCCTCACTCGGGCTCACTTCTCTCAATTAGGTACTCACTCACTTGGGTTCACTTCTCTCAATTAGGGTCTCACTCACTTTGGCTCACTTCTCTCAATTAGGCTCTCCTTCACTCGGGCTCACTTCTCTCAATTAGGCTCACAGTAACTTGGAGTCACTTCTCCGAATTAGGCTCTCTTTCACTCGAGCTCACTTCTCTCAATTAGGCTCTCCATCACTCGGACTCACTTCTCCGAATTAGGCTCTCCTTCACTCGGGCTCACTTCTCTCAATTAGGCTCACAGTCACTCGGACTCACTTCTCCCAATTAGGCTCTCTTTCACTCGGGCTTACTTCTCTCAATTAGGTACTCGCTCAGTTGGGTTCACTTCTCTCAATTAGGCTCTCACTCACTCGGACGTACTTCTCTCAATTAGGTTCTCACTCACTCGGGTAATTTCTCTCAATTAGGCTCTCACTCACTCGGGCTCACTTCTCTTAATTAGGCTGGCGCTCGACCCTGGTTGAACGTGAGTCCTGCACTAGCGTGTTTGGACATCTATGTATTCCTTTACTTTCACAGGTTGCCCCAGGAACTCATTTTAAAGAGGTCAGCTCAGAGATGAATTGAAACGAGGTTAGAACGAGATAAATAGCCGACGCCCACGAGGGATCGAACTCAGACCACCTAGTTGGCAGTTAGACGCTGCATATTTTTTTACTAAACGTCACGAATCTGTATAGGGAGTAATGTAGTATCGGCAACTATGAATATTTAACGCTCTTCACGTTTATAATCCAAACAATATTTTCTTATTTTATTCATCTTTAGCTCAATAACTTGGAAAATATAGAATACCGTTCCAAGTTCTTGTTGTTCAAGAAAAGAAGCCAAAAATAGTTAATATCACGATGACAGCTGTACGGGGAAGTATTTATCCTATGACATCATTAAACACCTGCAGGCAGTTCTAACACAGACGTGGGAGTGTTCTTAAAGATCGTAATCAAACGTAGACATATAACCTTAGTATACAATGTACTACTCTTCCTTTTGTAGAATAGCAAGAGTCTTGTTTCAACGAAGTGTCTGAAGAAAGAGCAGAGAACAACAGGAGGTAGTTATATCAACTTGTTGAAAGAAATACATTGAACTTTTAAGTAGAGGCAACAAGGAAGTATCAACAACGGTATATTTTATGATGGTAAACTAATTTTGTTACATAACAGCTGCAGATGTTTTTGGCAGCATTTCTTGCTCATTTGCCGTGTTTCCAGAATTTCTTGCTCTTTAGAAACCTTAAAGAATATATACATATATTACACAAGAGTCGTTTTTATGACATTCAAAAGATTGGTAATGCAATGAAAGACCTGTTTCAACAGTAAGAAAAGACCTTCCCTAAAGATGACTCGCAAACAATAGATAGCAAAAGCATATGCATCCTCCAGGAGAATATTGACACTAGAATTATAGACTTCCTGAAGCTCTTCCCGCTGATCTAGTGGCTGTGGTCCTGGCTTCATTTCCAGGTAGGTAAACATTGATGTTTGAACGTACCATAGTAGTTGGATTCCACCTTAAACTGTAGGTCAGATCTCATACGGCCTAAGTGCTGAAAAAGAACGCAACTTAAAAAAACAAACAAACAAACAAACAAACAATGAATTTCTTAAGACTTCCTTACTTTAGGCATGAGATATTTTCGAACAGCCCTCGTATAAAAAATAGACCGAATACCAGCACCCCTTACGTTAATTTAAGTTCTAATCTCTTTTTTCCCTTTAAATTTCGAAGAGGATTTCTGTTAAGATATCAATACAGTAATGACTTATCTATGGTGTGTAGTAAGCAACATTTGACAAATTGCGTACATTAGTTACCAGTATGAACCTGTTATATCAACACAGGCAACACATTTTGCTCATAATTGTGTTATACGTATTTAACTTTCATTTTTTAAAAAAAATACTCATCGATCAATAAACTCGCTTTTCCCCGATTTTACCAAACATATTAATATGTTTCTATTGAATTGTCCTACATTAACTGACGTTGATTGTGGTTTTATCGACGTCATCACGAGGCACTAACGAGGTTTAATTTGTGATGGAATGAAAGGATGGAAAGAGCTGCTGCTGTGCGTATCATCTCAATTTTGCTATTTTTCGCCTTATTGATGGCATCATAATAAGCAGATTTCTGTTTACTGTACATTTTAATTTAATTGCTCAGGTTATAACTGTTTTCAGAATATATATATATATATATATATATATATATATATATATATATATATATATATATATATATATATATATATATATATATATATATATATTTGAAAGCTTATGAAATCTTATGTAACAGTAGGTTATTGATGGATTTAGAAAATGCTTTAAGATGACTTAATATACATACGAATTGTATATATACAAATACATACAAATTGTATAAGGTGGATAATACAGAGATTGATTCCTTTATATTAAGCCGAATATGAATGTGCCTTTTATCAAGGAAATGATGTGTTTCCACCATCAGTTGTGTTCGATCTGCAGGTCATTGTCCAGCATTGGAATTCCCATTGCAGAAGACCGCGTTGTAGATGGACCATGAGTATTGGATCTCACTCCTCTTTATAGGTTTTCCACAGACGGTGCGGACTCGACGATGAACAGGTGTCGCTTAAAGAGTTCCAAAACTCAATAGTCCGTTGGGCTGGCATATGGATTCTTGACAACCCGGGTTCGATTCCCAAGGGGAGCTCATGTTGTTCGGATTCGACGTTAATCAGTAGGCCTCGTCTGATATAGCCTTGCTGCTGAAAGGGACGTTAAACTCAAAATCTCAGCCTGGACTCTTGACAAGGATGGCAGTAAAGGGAATTACCGGAATTGAATAGATAGAATTCCAGCGATGTTTCCGCCGTGTGTCTGGATGCTTTGATTTGGTATTTTATAATTAAATCTGGTTCATGTCTTGTCCGTACAATACTGGGATTTCGTACTAGCACATTTCAGTCAGGACATGAGTCTGGTAATATGTAGCATTGATTTTGACATTTCTCTCCACCTTTCGAAGATGCAATTTGACCCTGCACAAGAAATTGGCCACAATTATTATCCCTTTTGGAAAACTCTCTGCGCATTGGCGGAAGAACGTGCCTCAGTCCTTGGTGTCAACAAGTCTGTATGTAATTGCTCGAACTTTATCACAGCCTGTGAAGTAAATTGAGACCTCATCAAGGGTAATAATGGTTTCAGGATTTCAAGTTTCAGGGTATGACACTGCTCTTGCGAACGACCGTAATGCGTGAATCCTTGTTGATTGTTGTATGGGATATGCGCAATTTGTTGGCCATTGCAGGCTGTGTGTGAGGATTGAGGTCGCCATGTGCCGAACCACACACAATAGCGGCGGAGTCCTCTTTACGTGAGGCCAGTTTTTAGCTGCTCGCGTCTGTGTGGCGGGCCCAGAACTCTGTGCTTCATATTTTCGTATAACACGATTTATAGTGACACAACCGACACGAAAATTATGCATTTGACACACTTCTAAAGTACGCGCCGTCGTGAACATAGTGTCGAGAAAGGCCACAATGAACTCCCCCCAGAATTTGTCCAGTTTTGGGCGGCAACAGACTTTGCTCGACTACACTGCTCTACTACGTGATAAAAACGACATCTTTTTAGCACTTCACACACGACTCGGCAAGTACCGTTGGTATTGTGTTTTTAAGGATGCTATGAAAATCTCTTCAGATCTTCTCCACTTAAACCCCTATTGGCTTCGAATAAGGGATGGATGGCATACCGATATTGAGTTTTACTTCCTGAAGTTGTAACAGAATATGTTACCACCCGTCCCGATTTTGTCGCGATAAACCAAATTTCGCAGAAAATGTTCCGCATCCCGATGTGGCTCTGTTGGTGCCTTAAAATGTCCCAACGTACATATTTATTGATGAAGTTTGGTGATTATTATCACTATTACTGTAATTTAGTTTCCATATTATTATACAGAGCCTCAAAAATAAAATTAAACATCTCAAGAGCATCAAACAAGTAGCGACATGCCCAACAAAAGAAAATCTCATCTATTAATTAGAATTCCGTTACCTTGGTAGATGGGGGGGGGGTTAAGAGTTTCTCAAGAGGAAATTCCCCTTCCCAAACCTTAAAATTTCTCGATTACTTGTGAAATTTCGCTCCAACTGAAATATTTCTTCTGGACACTAAAGCATAGCAACAGCTCAAAAACACTAGATGATTATTTGCCACTTGTTTTAGAAATTACAATCTCACCGAAGAAAAAGAAGTAGCAGAGCGAATATATTTGCAGCAGGAGTTCATAGCATCTCCCCTTTCTTTTGTTTTCTGTTGTCTTTTTTAATTTTGATCTACTTTCTTTATTCCTTCATGTGATTGCTGTTAAGTTCGTCGATCATCAGATGAAGTATGCGGGAGAAATAGTGAATGATAGAAGGAAAAAAGAATGAATAATAAAAAAAAAAACATGCTACAAGTGTTGAAGATATCAGGATTTTTCTTTTTAGCCTATTTTAAGGGAAAATCCATATTTCCACCAGGGTTAAGAATTTCTCGCTTTACGCGAAATTTCACGCTAACTGGCAACACTGGGTGGAGAGCAGGAAGCGTTAGTTGCAAATGTTAGACCGGCAGAGCATATTGCGTTTACCGGTAATGTGTGCACCGCAGGGGCGTCATTTCAGCCTTCGTTTGAGGGGGCAAGAGCACCACCGACATAAGACTTTCACGTTTTATACTAGTATATCAGCAGACAATCGATTCAAGTATATGTATTCCTCAAACTCTTGGGAAGGGGGGACAATTGCCCCCTCCTGCCTCCCTAAATAACGCCCCTGGTGGACCGTGCTAGCAATGTTACGATGTTTCCTCATAATTTGAAGGTTGTGTTTTGCCGACAGTAGGGTATTTCGGGATATGGGACAAGTGGATAACTAAACCTTTAACTGAACTGAAACGAATAACAACGGATGTGTTGCATTCAATTTCTGTCCTGCGACTAGTTCAAATAGCTCAACAATGACTTTGAAGTCACTATAATTGTCATTTTATTGTATATTAAATGATGTAGGAGGAGGCCGTGTCTTACTTTCTTTTTATCAATTAGATAAACATGATCCGCTCTTTAGTAGAATTTATAGTACACTATAAGGAAAAGAGGCTGTTGGTATATCTCTCCCCACCCCTCATTAGCTGCATTAATTGTCCCTACATTTTGCTGTGGGAAAGGTGGCAATCTTATTACAGAATTGGAAAGGCTCTTGTTTAAAGTAATTGAAACGCATCCAATAACGGTAATTTTACGATGAGTTACGGTAATTTTATTTTCCAAATTTTCAATAAATATGCTGTAGTGGAGTCGACAACACGTGTTCGAAACCGAGTTTCATAACGAATGATAACAAGAACATTACGTTCAAGGATTGTGTCCTTACCTTAAATACTTTCGTTCAACGATAGCTTAAGTGCATTTTGCAGCATATTATTTCGCGTTACTTGACTTCACGCGGAAGGGAATGTTCTTCCCTTTACAATCTTCAGGAAAAGCATGCGTTGTGGAATGTAAATGTTAAACCTTATTCTCAACATTTCGAGGGATTATCATGCTTCGTTTTTTCTACGTGCTCCTATCTCCCACTCTCTTTATCCACCTCTCCTTTGTGGTATTTTATGTATCCATAATTCTGCCCCTTTTACAAAACCATCTAAATTTACTTCAGTCCTTTGATTTGAAATTCTAGTTCAGACCACTCCGCTCACGTCAGATATAAAATTCTAACTGAAAAGTACAAAACGTCTAAAATTAAAATTAATTAGAAAGGTTTAAAAATGATAAGTAAATAAAGAAAAAAAAGATGAAATAGTAATATTTATAAATAATACAATGAAACATTTGAGCAGAGTGGGTGCCTAACGCTTGTCTTTTACGACGTTGATGCAGGTTCTATTACGTACTGTATATGCACAGCAACTGACCATATATATGTCGGAGTAGAAATTGACTCCATTGCAATGCAACTGACATTTTTATAGTCAATTATCTCACTTGTGAGTAGTTAATTATAAAAATGAATGATAACTCATCTCGACCCTAATGTTATGATCAAAAATTCATTTCAAACGCTTCAGCTGTTTTGTTGTTTTCTTTAAAAAAAAGGAGACTTGCAACGCTGATTTCAGTTACATTCATTTACAGATTTACATGCTTCACGTCATAAAATTACGAAGTTCTCCTTTTCATTACACAGTAGTAGGAGAAATTATACGAAAAATAATCGTTTTGAAGAAGGGTTGCTTACTAGTTTGTATTTTACAGGGAGACCAATATTTTTGCCAGGGTTAACTATATAGATTTCAAGATTTAAAATACAGGGTGATTTTTATAGGGTTTACAACTTCAATCAGTTATAATTCTTTATTGGAACCACATACGGACTTGGTTTACTTGTCACTATACTGCAAAACACTTCAAGTTTAACTCGTGTGGTGAGGAGTTGACCACACGCGGCACCACCGGTCAGTCGTTGGAAATGGAGACTTTCACTGATGCGGAAGGAGCTAAGTGCGTGTTTTGGTTTGAAGAAACGAAGTCAGCAACGAGTGTACAGCGTAAGTTTCGGACACAATACGGCAAGGAACCACCTAGCAGACCAACAGTGTACAAATAGCACCAGAAATTAGTTGAAACAGGTTGTTCTGTGCGACATACAAAGGCTCCAGGGCGCTCACTCGTGACTGATGATGTGGTGGAAGCAGTTAGGGACAGTTTTGTCCTCAGTCCTCGAAAATCTACTACGTGCTTCACAAAAAACTGGTATCCCTAAGGCCACAGTTTGGCGAGTATTGCGTAGACATGTGTCCCTGAAGCCATACAGATTTTCCTTAGTTCAAGCACTAAGTGAAATGGATAAACATACTCGACATGAATTCTGTGTTACCATGTTGGATCGCATTGGTGGTGATGAGTCATTCTTGAAAAATGTGTTATTCAGTGACGAATCAACTTTTCCTTTTTCTGGCCGAGTCAACACAAACAATTGTCGTATTTGGGGCACGGAAAATCCATATGCGCACGTGGAGCTGGTTCGTGACAGCCCCAAAGTGAACGTGTTTTGCGCTGTTTATGGACCATTCTTCTTTCCTGAGAGCACCATTACCGGCATCGACTAACTTGATATGCTCCAGACCTTCCTTGTTCCACAATTAGACGAAGATGATCTCAATGGCCACTTATGGTGGCAACAAGATGGCACCCGCCGCATTAGACTTAAGGGAATTTCTTGATCATCGTTTCCCAGATAATTGGACAGATCGCGGTGGACCAATTGCCTACCACTTGACTCCTTTCTGTGGGGGTTTGTGAAAGATAAGTGTACACCCCTCCCCTACCTGATAATGTTAATGAACTGAAACATTGCATTACAACAGCCATCGCGGATGTAACCCCCGAAATGCTGGCTACTGTTTGGCAGGAAATCGACTTTCGTTGGGATGTGTCTATGATAATCGCAGGTGCACACATTGAGCCATAATGGATTGACACAAAAAACTTAGTTTTGAATATTTTCCATAAGTAGAAGCTTTGCTTGTTATATACTTAAACACAAACAAACTATTTGCTGAGCAAAACAATATATTCACATTAAAAAACTACATACGTATTACAGTTTCGCCAACTAACATTTTGGCTTCATCAGACACTATCACTATCACTGTTAGATAGTGTCTGATGAAGCCAAAATGTTAGTTGGCGAAACTGTAACACATATGTAGTTTTTTATGTGAATATATTGTTTTGCTCAGCAAATAGTTTGTTTGTGTTTAGTTTTGAAGTACAATAACATATAAACCAAGTCTGTATGTGGTTCCAATAAAGAGTCATAACTGATTTAGGTTGTAAACCGAGCTTAATCCAAACCAACAAAAATTTAAAAACGAATCCGATTACAACGATAAGCAGTTTACAGGCTTTTGTTTCAGCAACAAGGCAAACAAAGCTGGCGTAAAAAATGACTCCTCCTCCCGATTACCATAATTAAGCTAGCGAGCTTTGATTGTGGCATGTCTTGAGTTTCAGTTTGAGAAGTCACTGTTCTAAGTCGAACAGCAAGACGACACGGCACCAGCTGACATTGTGATGTTGCTACGTCTGTACAATATAGCGGCCAAAAACGAGACAGCTTAATGAAGGATAAGACTATGAAAGATTTTTTTTTTTATAAAAAATAGGGGTCTATGTGTATGCTAAATAGTATTTTATTTGTTTGTCTATTGTAATGTGTTTAACTTATGTCCAATAAAAATAATAAATATAACAATAATGAATAAGCTAATAGAGAGAAATAATCAATTAAACAATAATAAATGCTGCACAAAATTTTATATGTATCTTCCGTTTCAACCGAGTTTTTGCTTATCCGAGTTAGATCCGGTCCACATTAGCTCGGATAATCGAAACTCTACTGTATTCTTCATCTGTTTTGAGGATTATGAGCGGGTACCGATAATTTTATATTTCAGAGCAGGAAAACCTATCTTGAAGGAGATAAAGACTTCGTATATTTGTTAGTACGTAGTATATTATAACGAATTAATTTTTAATAAATTAATTAGGGTATTTTAACATCATATTACTTATGTTTGGAGGTTATTCACATGTAAGAGGGCAATAACAAATAAAGAGCAATCAGACGATTTCAAATCACAAACTTACAATATAATCAAAGATTTCATTCTTTCTTATGTTGAAATATCAAAGTCAGCTTCAACACAAAATTTAACACCTGGTAGATCATTACCCTTTCAACGTTTTCAAAACGTATTGATCACTAACTTATTTAATTACAGACACGTGAGAGGTGAATCTCTTTGTACAAAAAATTACAAATATAAAAGATTTGTTACAGAGTCATGATGACTTAGAACGAAAGAGTTGAAACATTCAACCTATTAAGCTCAAAATAGTGGTCAGCGCTTCGTTCCTATGTAAGTACCTTCTCATCTCACGTTGTCCTTGGATTACTCACTTCTATATCTCTGGCTAGTATTAATTGTTGTCTAAAAATACAGGGTGACATTTTTTTAAAACTCACGAATTTCATTTGGATCTAGAATTTCTAACTGAAGTCCGATTTCCATGCGGTTTGTGGCAAACAATCAAGGAAGAATGTGAAATTTATGGGACTATGTTTACTAGTTTAAATTCACCGGGGTGATATCGACCTCGTCTCAAAAGAAAAATAGTAAATATTCGCCAGTGTGACTTACAATTGGAATGAGGTTTTGGATTTTTAAAGCGAAATTGGAGAATACATCCAATTGTTAGTGGTAACACCCATAAATCACATGTTGAATAGCTTTAACCGGTTTCTTCCGACAAACGACGGAGAGATTTCGTGGGTGACGTAAGGAGTCGATAACTGACATCTTCCACAACACCCACCTGCAGGATCCGATGCTTTCCTGTATCACTCAGAAGCAATCCTGTTTTTGCAAATTTATTCACTAGCGACCCTATTATGTTCCTGTCTAGAGTAGAACGTGAGGCAAATTTGTTTCTAAATGCCCTTTGCGTAGCAACAACAGATTCTGTTCTCCAAAAATTTTGAACGATAAACCCATGCTGGTCCAAAGAGTATACTATTCTCATTGCTCTGATCATGCCCACAAAGTAGCACTGAACTGTACAGCACAATTCCAAATACAACGCCATAGTTTCCTATTTCTTATTGACCTTGGCGAGGTTGCTATCTAACGAAGAAAACTCAAATTTTCACACCGCACAGCTCTTCATTCAATTGTAAGGTACACTGCGAATATTTGCTGCTTTCCTTGAGGGTGGTCGATATTACCCCAGATGAATTTAAACCAGTAAGCATAGTTTCATAAATCTCCCATCCTTGCCATAAACATCATGGAAATCGAACTTCAGTTAGAAATTCTAGACCCGTAAATCCATAAAGTAATGAAATCCGTAAGTTTTTTTTTTAAATCACCCTCTAGTTATAGGTATGACTTGAGTCATCTGATAAAAAAAAAAACTAAATGCTGGTCTTTTATTTAATATTGAATTGCATTAGTTCTATAATGGAATTCGTGGGTTTTTAATTGCATGGCGTGGATGGATGTAGTCATCTTACCCCCCAAATTATTAGCAAATCGGAAAACATGATAATTCAACTACGCCTTATGCTAATACGTTGCTATGATTTCTTAACTTTAGTTTTTCGTTTATTGCGAAAATCGTAGCAAAAAAATGACCACATAATCCTAATTTTCATATTACAAAATGTATTAATGCAATAAGAATGATTTTTGTGTTTTATAACCATTCACAGTTAAAAGGCCAATTTTATTTTATGAGCGTTATTAGGAACCTTCTTCAAGAGTACCTTAAAGAAAGACAGAAAAAAAAAAAGAAAATCACTTAGTGATACGATCACCGTCAATCTGTTCCGCCAATATATCAGACGCTTTGAAAGGACACCCGAAGTCAACGAAAGTATGGAATGAGAACCATATATTGATTTATGATGTAAGGGTGCAGATAGTTACAGCAGGAAGAACCGCCTTTCATCCTGTGTCAGCAAGAATGTTGCACGACATACTTATCTACTAGGATGAAACGTTCGATTATGAACCTCTTCATCTGAGGAGGACGGACGGAGGGAATTTTCTTCTTTCCTCTTACTTACCTCTCAGAAATCCCTTCTACCCTTGTAGTCACGCGTGGAAAAGCAAAGCAAGGAAAAGTGAAGGTCTTGTGATTTCTTTTCCGTAAATAGGAACACATTTTTTTCTTCTCCCTCTCCCTGGATTTGATGGTCTAGTTTATAAGATGGTTTCGAAAGAAGGGTAAACTTACCTAAAAGATTCAAGAGAGAGTACATAAGGAGACGAAGATGTTGAATCAACATTGGAATGCTGTAGAGAAGGATGCCATCGAGGAGAAAGGGAGAGAAATGGCAACTAGAAGTTGATTGAGAGGAAGCAAAAGTCTTCTTCCCATGGAGTTGGCAAGAAGCGAAATCTGGATTGGGTTTTCTTCATGTATCCTTTATTGGTGGAAATACACACTTATAGACGAAAGAAAATAACACTATATATATATATATATTCTCAAAAAAACTTTTCCCAAGCAATGGAATCAAGCACAAACGTTACCAAAAATCAACTCCTTTTGATAAGGGATGCTGCTCTAGTAGAGGAAAAAGATTGCAGGCACTTTCATATGATGATGATTGGAGGTCACTTCTAAGCTAGTGTCCTCAAAGAGCTTGTTGCAAAATATTGTTTACTTTACGTTTTGTTTCCCTTATGTGAGGAATTTGGATTCATTGTTTGTTTGATTGATTAATTAAAATTTCTCGCAGAAGATCGAACTGAGCACCATCAGAATAAAAAGGGGGCCGCGGTGGCTCAATGGTAGAGCGGTCACCTCTTATGCATGGGGTCCCGGGTTCACACCATGCTCCCGCCAAGTGAGCTTTATGGTGGACAAACACCGTGTGCGTGGGTTTTCTCGGGGTTCTCCCGTTTCCTCCCACTTTCTGCATTCCACCATTTCATTTATTTCTCATAATCATTGCCTCCATTAGCCTAGCCGGCATAACCGCGAGATGTAAAACTGAAATATTTCATTTCATTTTCATCAGCAATAAAAAAGCATGCTTGTCTGTGGTGCGTCTAAACTCAAACTTGAGGATCTTTAAAAATGAAACGAAATATTGAGTTTTTTGTTCCACGCTTATTCCGGCTAGGCTATAGGAAATGGTGATGATGAGAAATGAATAAAGTGAGAGGAAATGGGAGAACCCGGAGAAAACCTACGCAGACGGTGTTTGTCCATCACAAAGTCCATTTGGCGCAAGCTGGGATCGAACCACGGACCCCATACACCAGAGGTGAACGATCTACCACTGAGCCACCGCGTCCCGTAATTGATGACCTTTAGCTCGGGAATCAAATGTCTCATACGAAAATATTTTACTTACATAGTAAGCAGTTAGGGGTAGTTTCATGAGGAGTTTGACTAAGATTTGATTATTCTTGTAAATCGTACGATATATACTGTTGTTTTGATTGATTTTTTTCAAAAAGAAAAATCAACATAAACGTCAAAAAAATAGTCTTTTCGTTTTCATTTCTTATATATGTATTTCATAGCATATACTACATACTTCCTTATTTTCTTATCCGAAATCTTAATGAACTCCTTAGTAACTATATCATTTAAGTTAATTTTTTCTTTCATGTTCTGAATTGCTTGTTTGAATTCATTTAACTTTTCACAGTCTTTTCCATTTTCGCTTTCTTTTCATCCAAGTCTAAACGACGCATGTTTTCCTACTATCGTATAATTCAATAATACATTCCTCTCATCTATCTAAAATGTATTTTCCACCACGATATATATATATTTGTATTCTTATTTTCTATTCTCATAATTGTCTTGATTTTTAAACATTATTCTGTGAAGAATACTAAATACTGGAGTGTCAACTGAGAATCAAACCTTTGGATGTAGGTTTTCAGTCTATCTAAATATTTTTCTCTGAAATTAGCTTAAACTTCTGAAATGTGCTCTCTCCTACCGTCTTTACTATTGCACATTTTAAGTCTTTAATCGTAAATTACGAAAGGAATTTACAGCAGCTTTTGATATCACAGAATGACGTAACTCTTTAAGTTTTATAGTAAATTAAAGAAAAGTTCTACTAGTTTATCATTTACATAACTAACACATACACTAAATTGTTCACTGACACTAATACCATGGGTTTCATCTGCTATAACGCAGAATTTCTTAGCTGAAATTAATTCTTAAACAATAACTTCCTTCACTGCTTCACCACCACACGATGTAAATTCATTTTACGTTTCATGTGACAGATAAGTTTCATTTGCTGGAGCTCTATCTATTTTCAGGGAGGGATCAAATGTAGATGGGAAGAACTGTAGGTGTAATTTGAGGTTACAAGTACTTATCCTCTCAAGCTGACTCAAAACAAAATCAGGTCCTCCAGAATTAAGAGACTAGATTCACTTATGCATGGTGAATATAGAAAGTACTGAGATAGTTGCTCCGTACTGTAAACCCTACTAATGAATTGTATAATTATATCTAAGAGAATAGATGATTAATGAATGAATGAATCAAAATCAATTTGAGGGGCCAATGCTCCCCAGACTCTCCTAACGACGTCACTAAGTATAGAACACACGCAAGTTGGTGAAAAGCAGGGTAAAAATGTAAGCCGGTGGGAGACCAGGATAAATACCTTCAAACCAAGAATGTCCTAGAAGAAAAGGGAAGCATGGTACCTCCTAACTATAATTTTTTAAAAATGAAAATACTTGTTAAAACTCAACGAACTGACATATATATATATATATATATATATATATATATATATATATATATATATATATATATATATATATATATATATATATATATATTACACAAAAATATACTATTCTGTTGTATTGTTACGGTTGTCCAAGTTCTTTGTTGTCTTAACGTTATTGACAGTCCGTTAGAACTGTTGTTGTATATTACGTTAGGTGCTACATAAGACCTACTTTGTCCAATTGCTTGCCATTACTGTGAGTGGTCTGTTTGTGGTTCAATTCGCTCGCTGTTTCCATTACATGGTCAATTAGCCATCTAATTTATTAGGCAGTTACAACTATGGATGACTTCTTTCCTAATGGGAGACCAAACTGAAGCAATCATTAGAGAGTGTTGGGCCCTTCAGTCGTGGATATATGTAAATAAACCACAAATGTTTACCTTCAATTTTAAGTGGCTATTCTGTTATTGGTTACTATAAACAACCAATCTTCCACAGATTTTGTGTCAATATCTATTTTGAAATACCAATAAATGTTATTAAGAACCATGTTTTATACCTAAAACAGAAATTATATAGGAAAAAGTTTTCTATTAACCTTAAATATCGTGTATACTCGTGTATTTTCCACTTTTTTTTTTTAACTAATTTTACCAGACGAAAATCAAAAATGGAAAAACATGGGAATTCTATTTGAGAAAGAAGTAGTTTGAAGAAGTGGGTAGCAAAGCAGAAAAATCTACATGAATGAACACCGTAGTATTATCTATTTAAAGAAAGCCTATATAGCCCGAAGCATGATAATGTCTAAAGCCTGAATTTTTATATAGTTGAAAGTAACACAAATATGTAGGCCTACATAAGTATGTAAGAAGTTCGTAAAAATATATAGAACAAGTGTGTTTCGTTTCATAGTGCGAAACTACGGTAGACTTTCAAACTATGTGGATTCAACACTCAAACTTGAAGTAAGTAATACATGTATAAGTGCTAGTTCTATTAGAGGAATAAGATCAAAGATAGAAACAGATCCTCAGACGATGAATCCATATCAAAGAGCTGTTACTTGCTTACTGTTACTTTGTTTTCTCTCTATGGCGATAAAGGTTGAAACAAAAAAAAAAAATGTTAATTTAAGCCACTTCCAGTTTAAATAAAGAGTTAAGGGAGGAGATAGATCCTTTCTTGGGACGATGAATCGATTGCAAAAGTCCGCTATATATAGCTGTACTCTTGAGATGCTGTAGTGAATAAAAAACAAACTTTGTCACTATCTATATACAGTATTTGTTCTATTGTGATGAATGTTGAAATCGGAAATTGTTAATTTAAACCACTTCCGGTTTGAATAGAGTGTTAACTGAAAAGATGAAATCGATTGTTGGAAAGCTGAATCGATTGCAACAACCACATCTCGATATCTCATACCGTTTTTGCTCTACGGAAATCAGTATTGCAATCGGACACAGTAGTAAACTTCAACCACTTCCGGTGTTGGTAGAGTGTTATTGGTTGTGATTATATGTTCTACTGAGACCTTGAACCGATTGCAGGAAAACATTAATCCTTATCTATTAGCATTTTTTATTCTGTTGTGATAAATATTGAAATCAGAAATGAATAATTTGAACCACTTCCGGTTTGAATAGAGGGTTAATGGAAAAGATGAAATTTATTCTCGGTAAGCTGAATCGATTGCGAACATTGACGAATCTTGACATCCCTTACCATTTTCGTTCAATGAAAATCAATATTGTAACATTTCTGGTTTTTGTAATGTGTTGCAAATGATAATATTAGGTTGTCTTAAGCAATGGATTATTTGCAAGAAGCCGCTTCTCGATCTCCGTTACCGTTTTCGTTCTATGACGATAAAGGTTGAAACCGAAAATGGCTAATTTGAACCACTTCCGGTTTGAATAGAGCTTCAAAAGAGAAGACGCATATTATCTTTGAACGCAGTTTCATTACACTCATGCATGTACTTCAGGTATTTCTGAACTACCTTCATTCCTAATTTTGATATTTCATGGTAACAAGTTTGGAGGGATCTCTGCCACACACAGATGTTCTTTTCAAAGAAAATACAAAACATGTATTCCCTTATTTTATTCCTAGTATCACTGTGTGCAATTTCATTCTCTTCGGATCATTTGTTCATGCTCACTTGGCACGATTATCAGACCTTTGGGTGGGGACTTTTACCTCCAAGAATCAATTTTCCTTAGGATATTTAAAAAAAAAAAAAGTATTCGTTTATTTCATGTGTAGTTGCCAAATTTCATTGAAATCGGCTTTGATCACTAAGTTGATGTTTCTTGTTAGTCGAAGATACAAGTTCATTGACTTCAGAGAATTTTATCGCAACTCTTCTACTATATGTAGTAGTCGATAAGCCAAATAACACATGTCAATGAAGTTTGGATAAAACATTTTAAGTGTACCGACAGCTTTCAACATGTACACCGCAGCGTCAGAACACATCAGAAGATTTTTTTTTGAAGGGGGGGGGGGTCAGGAACACTTTCTGGCCACAACACACTCAGTTCATCATTTACGAAACGTGCAACTGTGAAACCTCTTGTTCCGTCTTAAACTTTTTCACAAATTAGAATGTCGTGACAATGAAAGTCGATCAACTTTCCTACCACTAGATTGGCAACGAAACATTCCAATAAGTCTGTAGTTTCATCCGCTAAAATGAGCGGATGACCAATTGATTTTAATAATATCTTCATTGGACACATCCAAATAATTCTTGCGAATAGTGAACTCATTAGAAATTTTTATCTTACAATATTTTTCTAGGAAGGATGCAAACTGTGAGATTTGCAATTTATACCATTGCATGTCTACAGCTACGAACGCATTTTTTCAAGATCTTTGTCTGCTTTGTGGTACGCCATAGCTCCTTGTTTTTCTGGTAAACAGCAATTTTCATGTACTACACCAACTTCCATTTTATTAATCATCATTACTTGTCGCACACTCGACACATGGTAATTTCACCGTCTGTGGTATAAGTGTCGTCCATAGTTAGCCAAGATTTCAATTTTAACGCTAAAGAGGAAGCTATCATTGAAAACAAGGAACTGTAGATTCGATCACAAACGTACACACTAACTGAATTGTTTTCTCATTTGTTTAAAGAAAGAAGAGGCGCGAAACTACTGGTTATTCCCTCACCTCCTAAACAAATGGATACGCTATCAAAGTGCAACGTGATTAGGTGTGATTTGCCACGGTATCGTTTGCCACAACTCGATTGTGATGTTAATTCCCATAATATTGCTATTTATCTTACCTCATAATTGCAAAGATTGACACAAAATCGACTCATAACTCGAAGAAAAACGCGTAGAAGCAGGTAGTTATTACTTTTGCCGCGACGTTGCCACATTCCAGCCATTAACAAATCTGTATACTAACTACTTATGATATTGCAGGAAGGCCCTTCAGAGTAATGATTAGAGCCCCTTCGTGGCTAAGCGGTTAGCGTACGAGGCTTTGGCGTGAGAGACCCGGGTTCAATTCTAGGCGAGAGCTCATGTGGTTCGGATTCCACGATAATTAGTAGGTCCACGTCTCATACAGCCTCGCTGCTGAAAGGGACGCTAAACTCAAAATCAACTTAAGTCAGAGTAGATTGCTCAACTAATAAATTGTGCCTATAATTGTGAATCATTGAATGTTTACCTCATTCACTGATTAATCCGTCTGATATTTAATAATGTATCCTATTTCGTATTATAATTATTTACTTTGTAGTCTTTTACATAAAGTCTGTTTCCATTCAAATTAAGTTAGATTGTGCCTATTTGAACTGCGGGATTTTTTAGTATTATATTTTTGTTGGGATATATAAAACAATTTACGTTTGTAGTTACCGGTGTGAGTACCGAGGACAACGTGAGACGTAAATTTAACACTTGTTTAAATTATTAAAAGCTCGCCGACAGTGACACCCTTACTTAAGGGCGCGGCAACTATTGTCAGAGAAGGGGAAAAAATAGACCATTCTACACTAATGTGTGTCATCAGTTGATTGGGCTGAGCTAACAAAGCTTATTGCTGCCATGTTGAAAGGCACTAGCTAGGAAAGAGAAAGTTCTTTATATTTTTTAAAACTAATTTATTTCTATGACAATCGATATAATTAGTGAAAAAAATAGGGACATCAAAGAATCTGTCAAAATCGTAGTGAGATGCAAAACAATCCTTGTTTTAAAGCAAAAACACGGTCTGTTCGTAACGCTAATATGCAAACTTCAAAGCATTCAGGAGTTGCGTGTTGCATAAATATCTAGGCAAAAATATTTAGATATTCTTAATTCTTACTATAAAACTAAGAGGTCTCAGTATGCCTGTCACGCTAATTTTTAACAGTTCATAGGTTAAAAGTTGTCGCAAGTTGCACTGCCTCCTAACTGACGCCAATAGATGTCGCTAATATGTATGCGAATTGAAGTCAAGTCAAAAACTTGGGAGGAATGACTTTTTTTTTGGTGGAGGAGGTAAAGAAACAATCCTGCCATAATCCCAATGATAGGTAACCTTAAGAATCTATTCAAAACGTAGGACTAACATTGATCATACTATAATTCACCCAGCTGGCTTAGTGTCTAAATCATGTCTTTGGTGTACGAGCTTCCAGGTTCGATTCCTAGCGTGGCAGAACATTGGACACGTAAAGTGATTATTCAAATACCAGTGTAAACTTTTGTCTCGTCTTATATATCCCGGCTGCTAACAATGGATCCAATTTATAATCAATTAATTCACAACAATCTCTTACAGAAAGGAAATTACCCCTACCCCGCATGATTTCATGTCCTGTTTCACAATAATTCAAATTCGTTACAATTGTCACTTATATATAGGGAATATTCTGTTTGCGGAAATACTGTATATTCAGTGACGTGGTTAGTAGAAGCAAGGGAGGCGGGTGACCCCCTGGTGGATATGTTTGCTCCCTGAGCTACCCTTTTCGGTATACTATATATATATATATATATATATATATATATATATATATATATATATATATATATATATATATATATATATATATATATATATATATATATATGCTGCCTCCTTCAAATGTTCCTTGCCCTTGCGTTTACTCCCCAAGATATTAAAGCTGGCGTCATCATTACTGTGTAGTTTGCTATTAAAAGTAAATATTTTGTGAAAAAATAATGAAAGCAAAGAATATATGATCTCGCTATACCAGAGCCTAACAGCATGGTAGATGAGGAGTATAACGCTTACCTTGATGCCAGGGATCTCTGGATCTATCCCAGGCTAGATGAATATGTGATGGATAACATGTCCATAGGTTTTTCGAAGTTCTCCCGTTTATTTATTTATTTTATTTATTTAATATACAACCTAACAGGATTAATGCCCAATTATAGTGTTGTGTACATACAGTAAATGTTACATACTTAATTATTTCTATAGAAAGTTTCTTGTTTCACATATGATCAGAACCTATTTTCTGATAAACTAAATACATCAGCTTATCAGGCTTATTTATAATGTCATTATATAACGTTCACAGCCTCCACATAAGGGATTTTCTCCTACATTCATTCACATTCAGTTATCTGTCTTCCTCAGATAAAGCAGATAAGATTCATTTTTAATTTCTATAACCTCACTGATGATAAAACCCATAACAATAATCAGTTCATTAATCAAACCTCACGCTTTCCAAAAGTATCCATGAGTATTTTTTTTAAATGCCTTAAAGAAGGGAAATACCCCAAACTATGATTTTATGTTCTGCTCCACCATAACTCAAATTCGTTTAAATTCTCATTAAAATGGAGTCTCAGAGTTAATGAGACGAAAGTAAAAATTAGAAATATTACATAGTAAACAAAGGATAAATATGGCTTCACTATACCAAAGCCTTTATTTTTGTAACTGTTGTTTAAAAAAAAAAAATCAATTTCACGGTATAGAATATCCACACGCTATTTTCCGTATATAAAGTTTGTAGATATTCGTAAATTAGGCCTATTCGTAAATATCCGAAATATTCGTATATAAAGTGTTGCCCCCCCCCCCCCGAGAAGAAAAATTATTCGTCTTGTCTCGAAAGTAATACGAGAAGTATATTTTTTTAATTCAAGACGAGGTGAAAACATGATAGTTCTCATCTCGTTTCCGACAACTTTGTGGTGGACAAACACCGTGTGCGTGGGTTTTCTCGGGGTTCTCCCGTTTCCTCCCACTTTCTTCATTCCACCATTTCATTCATTACTCATTATCACCGTCTCCTTTAGCCTAACCGGCATAACCGTGGGACGTAAAACTCAAAATTTCATTTCATTTCATTTTTCGTTTCCGACAAGAGAGCCAAGACGGGACAAGACGTAATATTTTTCGAGTTTCATGGGTGAACCTAGTCTTAGATCGTAAATTGTTTTAGTATCACATGATTCTTTAAAAAAACTATAAATTTGATAAAGTGATTGACCGAACGTAATGAAGAACATTTATCAATGTTTAAAGATACGCAATTCATTACAAAATATACTCCAATCATTCAAATGTTTTTATGTCACATCTTTCGTTGATCTCTTGTGACGCGGATGGATTCTGATAACGTCTAGATGAAATTGAGAAACAAATCAGAGCATAAATTTTATGCCTAACTTTACGAGACGAGACGAGACGAGAAAAGAATTCGAGGTCTTTTCAAAATTTACGGGACCAGATGAGAAAACTCGTCTTGCGATATTAGATATAATTGTAATATTTTAAAATCTATTTTAAATATTTCATTTATATATAGTATGAAAATTAATTTTGGAAAGCAAAATGCAGTAAACTACAGTAAAAAACAAAAATGAAATGAAATCTTTAAGTTTTACGTCCCACAGTTATGCTGGCTAGGCTAAAGGAGACGGTGATGATGAGAGATGGGTGAAATGGTGGAGCGGGAGGAAACGGGAGAACCCCGAGAATATCCACACACACGATGTTTGTCTACCACAAAGCTTGTCTTGGCGTGAGCTGGGATCGAACCGAGGTCCCCATGCACCAGACGTGAGAGCTGTACTACTGAACCACCACGGGCCTCTAGTTAATTACTGTAAAATCATGCTTTAAAATCACTGTTCATTTCAAAGAAAACAAAATAATTTTCCCCTTAAATCAATGAGCTAATAAACATCTTTCAACAATATGTTTTGCAATATCTACTGTAAAACCTCTTGGCTAAAGATATTTCGAAGCTAATCTTTGTTGTTCCTAGACTCCTAATAAAGAGTAAGTGGTTTCGTTTATAGTTCTTGCTGAATTCACTCTTCGACTTTGAAAATATTCATAAAAATAAACGCTTCGGTTCGTCGGCTTCCATTTCTTTAATGCTTTTCCCATTGATTTGTAGCTCTTGTCGGAGGCGAACTTCCAAATCCTATATTCGTCATATTTCTACTAAACATAATCTTGTATAGAGCTCTGATATCTGTAAATGTGCTGAGACAGCGCGCACTAGTTTTTTTTTTCTCCTTTTTTCCCTCCCAAAATCTACAGCAATAAATATGCCTCCCCGTTGGTTTTGGATTGTTATGTGCACTGTACTCCAACCTACATTGTGCACACATTGTGAAGCCCTCTTCCTAGTAAGAGCCTCGAACAACAACGGTCATAATTAAATTAGTCCGTGACATGAGAAGGCAGGAGGTCGCTGGGAGTGATGTGTTATGTTGTGTTGTTCTGACTTAGACAAGCAAAAGCAAAGGGGAAGCAAACACTGGCGTAAAACAAGGAACGTTGGGGACTCTCTCCAGAACCACGTGGTTTACATTTAGGATGACAAATTTCTTCCACAAATGCTTGCAGCTGCTACCACTTTTTCTTTCATTTTTTTTTACTAAAAAAAAATCTTCCGTAGTAAATTCAAACAGTTGAGCGTTTTTAAATTGTATTACAATAACAAGGAAAAGACAATGTTGGGAATGTGATTATTAGTAGTATTACTAGCAGAAGCTTTTTTGTTTCGCACAAGAAAAATAAGGTTTAATGAATATAAAACCGGAAATTTGAATATTGTAAGTAAGAATAGCCCTCCTGTCTTCCTTTAGAAGAGAATTTTCTAAAACACTGAAACAAAGCTTTTCTAAAACGCTTTATTAAAATAAAATAGCGCAATATTTTATATATAGGTCTATAAAAAAGTAGCATTTTAGAGGATGGTTGTAATCGATACCCTTTCCGTGAATAAATTAATGGTTGGGTGAGATGAAGTTAGAAATTTAAACTCATCATTTAAAATAAGGGAGGGCGTTGGAGGCGACCGCTCCCCCCAAAAAAAAGGTTACCCTTTTATAGGCTTATATACAAAACATTGAGCTACTTTGATCTAATTTGATGTAAAACTCCGTTTATAAAGCCTATATAAATCGTCCAGGAGGTGATCCGTCCCTTTAAATGATCTTTCTAGATCCGTTACTGCCTCCAACTTGACCGAATCCTCACATTGGACATTTTCTGAATATAGAAATGGAAATTTTATATTGTAGATATCCCTTCAACGTTAGAAGCGAAATTTTCGAAAACCTCAAACACGTATTCTTCTATTTTTAATTAAGGGTTTTTATGCCGAGTTCCATTTTCCTAACTTTAGGGATTCGTGAGATGATCTATTTTTAAAACCAAAAAAATTGAACCTAATTTTATTTTCTTTTGTTACGTATTTCAAGTAATCGTTTTTATCCCTTGCTTTTATAAGAAAAGTAGTATTCTGTGCAAGTTTCGCGCTTCTATCTATTGTAGTACTGAGCGTTCATGACTAACAAGTTATAAGTTACTTTTGCTCTTTTATATAATAGTAAAGATTACTATATGATATTTTAAATTTGACCTCCATTTCAGAAGCACAATTGTATGATACTGGGATTTGTAGCTTAAGAGGCCCCATCACGGCGAAATTAAAATACCACTAATTTTACAGTAATTATGTGATATCTTCAAATAGATAAAAAATAATCGAAATGTGGAACAAGAGCGCCGTAGATAATATTATTTTACATGAGATACCGTTATCACGACTCACTTATCTGCTTTCGATTTTCAGACATTTAGAAAATCGGCATTTATTTTCGGTTTCTAAATGGCTGCAAACGGAATGCTACTAGACGACTCGTGATAATGGTACCTCATGCAAAATAATATTGTCTAGGGCGTTCTTGTTTCACATTTTGATTATCTTTTATCTATTTGAAGATATCACATAATTACTGTAAAATTAGCGGTATTTTAATTTCGCCGTGATAAGGACTCTTAATGTCAGAGCTTCCTGAACTGTTCAAACGGTCTAAAGCATTAGGCTGGAATTTCAAATTCTATCTCTTGCGGCTTCGAATCCCGCTCAGAACGTGTGCGTTTATGTATATCCCTTTTAACACTCTCATCATGATCATCATCAATATTTGAAATATATTTAAATTGTATTAGAATCATACATTGTAGATCCAATGTAGACAATTTCTGAAATTCCGTGTATATTTTTCTACTTTCTCTAAATAAATAGATAAAGAAATTTCTCATCTTCTGCTTTATCTTAAAGGGCGCAAATCACGAGACATAAAACTCAAAAATTATGCAATACTAGGGTCTATTAGCGTATACCGAAAAACAAATGTCCAAAGATAAGATACACAAGGTGCCCGAGAAGTAAATAACTATTTCTGGGAAGGAACACTTGATTCAAATGAAGTGTTTATAATATTGAAGAAGATATCGTAAGTCAACGAAATTACAGCAGTTCAACATTACTGCCCTCCATATCCAAGCAGATTTGGCGTCTCTCCGTGGTTCACCTAGCATACGCGTACGCTGCAACAGCGCTGGGTAATTGTACGCACCAATGCCTAAATGCGGTTACGCAGATGCGTTTAATTATCCCAGTAATGTTGCAGTGTATGTTCAAGTGCACTGCGGAGAGATGACAACTCTGTTATATATATAGGGTGTTTCAAAACAACACCGACAACGTTTGGGAGGTGATTCCTGACACCAAGATAAGACAGAAAGTATAGACCAACCTTGGTGCACAACTGTCTTCTTTCAAAGTTATATGCTGCCGAAAACATGAAAAAATAAACTTTAAAGGTTCACAACTCTAAAACTGTGGGACCTACCGGAGTCGGGTCAAGACTTCACTTGGGAACTACTATGTGCCCTATCCAAATATCCAAGCTTCAGAATCCTCTGGTACTTCTTCAACAATTTTTATAGGGGTAGTTGGTGTGTATGTCAGATTATATGCCAGTATCCAAACTCACTCTATAAAAATTGTTGCGAGAGTAACTTAGGATTCTGAAACATGTATTTATGGATTGCGTACATATTAGTTCCTAAGTGAAATCCTGACCAACCTATGGTAGGTTCCATAGTTTCGGAGCTAGGGCCTTTAAAGTTCATTTTTTCATGTTTTCGGCAGCCTATAATTCCGAAAGGAAGCATTTGTGCACCCGGTTGGTCTATACTTTTTGTCTTATCTTGGTGTCAGGAATCACCTCCCAAACGTTGTTGGTGTTGTTTTGAAACACCCTGTATATATATATATATTCTACTATTCGGGAGATTCTGTTAAATTGAACAGAATTACATGGGTGAAAGTAAACAATAATTAACCCCCTATTAAAATTAAACTTATGCTAAAAAATTAATCCAGGCTTTCTCTACCTATTTCATATGATGACTCCTTTTTTATCAATTGCTAGTTTATAATAAACTTTTAGATTATTTTTTGCTTATAGTTGTATATGCGTGTAAGCCTTACAGTTTTATAATGAATACAGACATAAAAAAATGCCTATCGAAATAAGAAATTCAAAATAATCGTTAAAATATGCATATTTCGTTAAAAATATAATGTAACTACATGGATCCTAAATACATTTATTTTTCTCACTTTTCTTGAAGAACCCTGCATGTATTTCTCTCGCGACCATCTAGGGGCCACGACTCCTTAGTAGACAATCTTTGCCCTAATCAAGCATTTCATTTTGCCACTAGCAAGATAACGGTACAAAGCATGGTCAGGTAATGAAATATAACTCAAAAATTATGATTAACTCTAAAACTTATTTTTTTTTGTTAACTATAATATTATGTAATAAAGATGAGAGTTATAGCAATCAATAGATGATATCGAGCTGAATAAATGACGTGTTAGTCAATTCTCATGAGTAGATTTCGAGAAAATCAAAAAACAAATTACTGGTAGGACTTCAGAGTGTGTTATTTATTGCTGAGCTCAAGTGGTAGAGCGTCGGCTTCGTATTCAGGAGGTCGTGGGTTCGATTCCCGCTACGGGCCATCCTGACTGAGGTTTTCCAGGGTTTCCGTCAGTCCTACGAGGCAAATGCCTGGAGGTACCTACTGAAACAGGCCCCTTTCCGATACCTTCCCAAATCCTTTCCATTGTTGTTGTTGTTGTTGTTGTTAAATATCCAGTATAAAATGCCCTTTGAGCTGTATCGGGTGATTGTTAAATAAATAAATTAATAACTTCTATTTATCTGGAACATTATTTATTCATTTGTGTATTGAATATCTAAAAAAAAAAAAAAAAAACCGTTAAGTAGGAAATTCATTTAAGTACTGTAGTTTGTCTTCTAACAATGACAGTTTATTTAAGTACTTAGAAGTAGAATGATTTAATTGTGTAGTCAGAAATAATTTACTTCCGCCTGAGAACGAATGCCCACAACATGTGGGCTCAAAATTGCAGCCAAAAAAATCTCGTCTTGTATTGGCAATCATAATGATTGCAAAGTTTATACATAATGAAAACATTCTTTATTAGTACCACGTCTAAGGTAAGAGGATAATTAAAAGAAACAAGTTTGACTTTGAAATGATCCCTTGTATAGATTTATGTATATTCTACAAGATAAGACGAAGAAATCTCATTTGAATGAGGAATAGCTAAATAAATAAAAATAGATCTTCCCTAAGGGTTCAGAGATCAGAGAACTAAAGTACCGTTGTTAAGTTTATTAAATTATTTCTTGGTAGCCATGGCATAAAATGAAACGAGCAAACATGATCTTGCTTGAATAACTTGTAAATAATTAAAAACAAGGAAAATTAAAACTTATTTTTAGTTCACGGTAGAGAAGAATGAACATAAGTCATAATTAAATTCTCAAAAGTATTATGATAACAAAGAGCTAACAATTGCTGTGTAGGAAGAAGGGGGCTTCCAAGACAAATCTCAAGTTCTTAACATTGTAGATTGATTCTGTAAAGTCTTAGCAAAGTACTACATGCTTTGTATACTGAAATCTGTGGTGTAATCCGGAGGATATTTTACTCTTCCTTGGCATTTAGGTAAGAGTTTCGCTCCCCCCACTTCCTTTTCTTGGCCTTAATTACCTTTTTGTAAGTCAGTTAGTAACTCGTTGACTGCGGAGTCTTCTTCTTGTGATCCGACCTTCCTTAAGAAATCTGCTACCACCTCTCTTTGGCGCTCTGCCATGGAGATGCTTCTCAACCGTTCGCTGTTTTAAACGGTAAACTTATTGAAGTTTCACGTTCATGTGCACGACAAGCTCTCATGCTGTCTTAACATTTAGTGGAAGCAAAGTAATTTCTTTGATCAGCAATCCATATGTGTTTTCTAACAAGTTCATTTAAAATTAATGATTACAATCCTTGTGTAATTATAAAGATCTCATTATCACTTTATCATTCCTCTTACTGATGTCGCTAGATTACGTTTATGATATTTTAAAATTTAAGAAGAAAGTGGGAGGTATAAACAAATGATTTTTTTTATGATAAAGTAGTTTTCGCATTTCACTACCTTTAACTTTCTTTAGGAAATCAGTCTTCGGTACAAAATTATCATAGTAATATATATACCGGGTGCACCATTTATAATGTCCCACCATTATAACAGAGGAACCAAGAGAGGGAGAGAAGCGAAAGTTTGCAAAAAGAAACTATAGGAAGGGGGACATCTATCCATATATTGGGTAACATCACCAGGTGAACAGTGTTGCCAACCCAATATAAAGTTATGATTTTTTAAATGGAATGACCTAAATTTAATTTCATAATTCGAATCAGCAATGAAAACAAAGACGAAAGAGATGACACTCGCAAATCAGTGTTGCATACTTTTTTAGAAATAACGTTAAACATGTGTCAAATTTAAACGCCTTTAACACACACAAGGAATGAAGTAGTAACTATTTGTGCACATTAAATTAAATACCGGGAAGAACTCTTTAAGATGACTTCAAGTTTAGAAGGATGAGTTAAACAGTGTTGCCACAACAGAAGAGAGAAAAGTGGAGTTTGGAAATAGTGCAATAACTTGGAAAAGGCTCCTAGTACAGTATGGTGTAAAATTCATGGAGCAAATAAGTATGTCATAAGGAACATTGTCTCGTTTATTTGAGATCGATAAGTCAAGTACTTACCGAGATATTCGGTACTTTGTAAAAGCTGAGAATTTTGTGCTGTACAAGATGGTAACGATGTCTCAAAATTCCCTTTTTTCCCTCAGCGTTGGAGAAATCGTGAAGAAATGATTAAAACGAAATAAAACATTAATGAATGAACATACAATGCAATGAAACCCATTTGAGTTCTTGAAGGGACTAATCAAACGTAATGTTGTGGATATAAATTGTTTTTGAGTTAGTAATACGAATTCATATTTCAACAATATGGTACAAATACGTTTACGAGAGTTACCTAATAGCTACTTTCGTGCGGTGAATACACTTATTCTGTGCAACTTTAGGGGAGTAATATCGAAACAATTCAATATTATCTCTAAATATTACCGACTTACTACCATTTCTTTTTTAAACACGAATGAATGAAATAAATAAGAGTTTGTTGCAATTGAAGCAATACAAAAGATGGTTTGCAAGGACAATTTGTTTGGCCGTGTGGTAGCTAGTGGGTGTAACCAGGGCCGTGCCGGATGGGGAGCGGGTCGACGACTCCGGGAGCCGAAGTAAGGGGGCGTAAAATTCGGGAGAAAAAGGAGAAAAGATACGAAAAATTGTTTGGAATGTATGTGTGGGGTCGCCGTCGTATACTCTCGCCCCGGGCGCTGATTTTTCACGGCACGGCCCTGGGTGTAACCAAGTACGTGTAACCAAGATAACCACTCACTTCCTTTGTTTGTTAACGCACATCTACGAGGATCATTCGGAAGCAATGCTCAAGAAATTCTACATTCAAGAAATGCAAAAAGTCGTTATAACTGCTATTCCGATGATCACTAACAAAATGGTAAATATTGCTTTGCGCTGACGCATTCCATAACGGAATGGTCCCCCAAGTCTCTCGCAATACCCATTCCTTCACAAATCAAATTCCTTTGTATGGTATAGTTAGTACACATGAACTCTCACTTAGGAACTTAAAATTTTAAAGTCATTGGCCTTAACTAGTACTTTTTTTTTTATTTATTTTGTTACCATATTATAAATCTCTGCAAAGGTTAGATGTATGAGTTGTAACCTATATGCAGTGAAATTGGTCTTATTCTGGAAATAGATAATTATATTTACCATAAAGTTCGTTTTTTTTTTTTTTTTTTTTTTTTTAACATTTCTACTTTGCCGCCAGCTTGTGAAACTGCACGTTATCTTCCGTAGTTGTCAGTTCATTTATTTAATGTGTAGTTACAATTCATCGAATTAGTTTGAAACGCGCTACTGTCTGATATGAGTTTCAATAATACTTGTCAGGGTTTCATACTTGTAGCGTTCCACTTGTAAACATAAAATACATCTTCTGTACACTTTGCACAACACCGGTGGAAAATTGGGTCAATGTTCCTTTAAGGAGGTCCAGTGTCTTTGACACCACTTCTTTCTATTGATTTTCGTTTGATTACATAATATAACGTTACATTAGGTTCTATTAGCAGGGTGCGAATTACGGGGGGGATGAGGGGGATTTTCCCCCTCAATAACTTTTTGTTCCCCCCCAAAGAAGTCAGCTGAAGTATCCCCACCGGGGATGCTCGCTTTCCCCCTCAAACTATGCTTAGTATAACTCCAAATTTCACTGATTTTTGCTATTTCTTGTAAATTTAATCTTCTAGCTGTATTTCGAAATGATCGATGTAAACTGTTCAGTTTTGTTCATTTCTTTTTTACCACCTAATTACCCACTATTTTCAACGTTGTTTAGTAGAACTATATTATTATGACTACGGTTGTTACTTGCAACTGTACCTTCGTACCCTTCAGTTCGTCATCGTTTGTGAATTTGAATGTACTAATTGCGTATAACAAAGCCACATATAGATTTATAAATGTTCTTAGCGGTTGGCCAAGAAGAAGTAAACAAATAGCTTCTTCTACCATACTTGGCGAAGTTCGGATATGTCATATTCATCCTCTATATTTGTATCGATTATCATCTTATTTTAATTTTTGTTATAACATGTTATTTCATTTTCCAGTGTACTCTTTGTTAGCACATGGTCTTCATTCCCTAGTAGGTTGTGTGTATGCAACTCAAAAGTTGCATTTAATTTGTGATAATTAGCATAGTAATCACTGCTTTTACAGTTTACGGAAATGAACTTTTGAAACTGTACTCAAAATCTGAGATATAGGTACTCTCTCGTAAGTATATGTTAACGTACACGCTGGGGGATACGCTCCTAGTGAGCAGACATGTTAATGAGGGTTATTTTTAGGTGAATAAACGAATAATTCAAGATTTGTTTCAGCATTTGTTAATACGACTGGTTCTCCGTGTCATTGCCCGTGTGTGTATAAATATTTCAACTGGAGCGGGTATTTTTAAAGTTAACCCTTCATTTTTCCATCATTTCGCTGTACAGTTTGCTGTCCACGCAATTAATGTTGTCTGAAAAACTTCAGTGTAATGTTTTACCTTATTTGAATAACGTAGCCCACAGTGAATCAACTCATCTTCAACCTAACAGTAAAGTAATTTTTAAGTGTTGACTTTCTGTGCCCATCACGGAATCGATATTTGGAGAAAAAAAGTCGTAATGAGCACAGCTTTAGCGGGAAGTAGAGGCACAAGCTCGAAATTTAAATTGAGAGATTCTAAATATTTGGCCTTCGATTTGACCTTGATGCGAGAAATCGGGACCAGCAACAATCCATTTCTTATTTGATACGCTAATATCTAGATTTTCTTAAAAAAAAAAAAAAAAAAAAAAAAGATATGTCCGGTTTAACTGATAATTTTAGTGGTTTTCACAAGACTGAAGTAGGTTTCTTTTCGCAACCTGTATGTATTAATGCAAAGTGGAAGCTTTCAATATGAGTGGAAAAATTAACTTATGCTTGTGATCATGGCTATCGCTCGAGCCGAATTATTAACTAAATAAACCATAGACAGCTACGGGGACAAGAGTGAGTACAACATTAAAACACGTTCAGAAAGAATTAGGGGAGGGTGTATGTCAGACAATATGTATGTGCATAGTTATTGTCGGTAGATTTATTAAATTAATAAATCTCTTATTTATTACAGATGTCACACACACACACACACACACACACACACATATATATATATATATATATGGGGGGTAAGGCATTTATTGTCTCATTTTGAAATTTGAACCTTCAGACTATGTCCTTTGGCCTAATTTTATCCCCCCCAATATAGATTATCTAATTCGCACACTGTCTATTAGGTTAGGTTAAGGGGGTCCAGTGTAGTTTTGGACACCCTTAACGGAACATGGGCCGAAAATAGTTTCTAATAGAACCATCTTTCATATGCACTCACTTATTTTATCCGTACTTGTAAGGATTTTACACTAGTAAACCTGCACTTGTAAACATAAAATACAGATGTGTTATTACTTTGTATTTAATTCTATCGCTTGCAGAAATTTGTTCTTTATAAATATATGTCTTTTCATGCGAAGTATTGAATTTTACTTGTAAATCTTTCAGAATTTGGTTTACCAAAAGTAAACCAGCTCCATATTTATTATAAATTCAAAGGTAAATAAGTCAACCAAAATACAAGTAGTAAGACTGACGTAATGTATTATACACGGGCTCACGCACAACAATTCGTGATATGTTTAACTTATGCAATATAGTGCTGACGGGGTTCAATGAAATTAGTTTTTTTTTTTCTTTCCTGTTGTTCTTGAACATAAAATATGAGTTAGGATAGGTAGGTTGGCTTTGGTTAGCTTAGCAAAGTATACATCTGGTAAACTCCTTCTATGATACTTCAGCAAACGTAAAAATATGTGAATTGTGCATTAATATCACAAAAGTCATCTCTTACATACGCAGCAGCTGCGTAGTAATTAATGAATGTCTTAAAATGTTTTATACGGCTTTATTCTGCAGTGGATTGTGTTAGCGAAATCCAAAGTTTTTTTTTTCTTGCGATACTTGGTATGCAATTATAATTATTATTTCATTACTTGCGTTCGTTTGCGATCTGCAAATTTTACGAACATTATTACGAAATTAGACTCACATACTGTTATTTAGTGTGGCACATAAGACCGTTATTTGTTATGGTACCAATAGATTCTAATGTTTGCACTTAGTGTTTACATGTACCCTTACGTACAATGTTATGTCCTAGCAACTGTTCGGAATATTTTATGCAATGTATTGTACGACAGTCATTTCGAACTTCCGCACACTGAAAGTAAAGTTTTGGAAGCAAATAATTTATTGTAAAAATATCTTTATAGGCCTTCAATATAATCTCCATAGTTGTTTATGACAGCTTCCCAACATTTGGTAAATTCTGTATTCTGGATAAGGCACCTTCACATTTGAGAGGGGGCGCGGTGGGTCAGTGGTAGAGCGTTCACCTCCGGTGCTTGGGGTCCCTGGTTCGATCCCAGCTCGCGCCGTGTGGACTTTGTGGTGGACAAACACCGTGCTCGTGGGTTTTCTCGGGGTTCTCCTGTTTCCTCCCACTTTCTTCATTCTACCATTTCACTCATCTCTCATCATCACCGTCTTCTTTAGCCTAACCGGCATAAGCGTGGGACGTAAAACTTAATGATTTAATTTTTTTCATTGTTGAGGTGTTTGATCACTCGGGTCACCTCACTGAAAGCTTTGTCAATTGAATCAAAACGTTTTCCATAGAGTGGTTCTTTCAATTTGGAAAACAAATCAAAGTCTGGTGGGCTCAAATCAGGACTATATTGAGAAGGGAAGTATTTTCCATTCATACTTTTCAAGTGTCACCCTTACTTGTAGAGCAGTATGCGGTCTTGCATTATCGTTCAAAATGAGGATGCCAGCTGCAAGCAAATCAGGATATCTTTCACGAATTTTCGTTCGCAGAACATTTTGCAGAAACAGCTTGTAGTATACGCTTGGTACAGACGTCCCCTGTGACACTCTATTCTAGACATCTCTCCATTCGTATCATACGGGATCATCGTGAGTGTAACCTTTGATTGTTGCCGGTGGAATTTCTTCGGGCGTGAGAGTCTGAACTGTTTTATTGTAACGACTGAGATTTCAGTTCTAATTCAGACTGTGTGATGAAGAATTGCAACAGTCCTTCGTAAAAACTGATCTTCTTCTGTTTGATAACGTTGAAGTAATTCTTTAGCGATTCTTTTGCGACATGCTTTCTGCTCTTTATTCAGATCATGCGGAATCCATCTCATCTTCATCTTCAGCTTCTCAGTAATGATTCTGTAAACTGAAGTGACAGTCATTTTGGCCTCATATGCAATTTTCTTTCATGTTTTCGTCGATCCTCTCTCAAAATGTCATTCACAATAATCTCAAAGGTGTAGCCTATTGCAAGGGCGTCCGCAGTGCTTACACGACCTTCACGGAAACGAGCAGAGCATCGTAATACAGTGCTATCATCCACTATACTATTTCCACAAACGTCTCGCAAAGCATTGTAAATTTTAGTTGGTATCTTTCCACATAGAGTTTCGATTTTGATATAGGAACGCTTGTCATCATGTATAACCTAACCTCAGTCGGATTCACCACTGAATTTCTCACAACACAGCAACGCAAACGAGAAAACACAGAAACAACCGTGAGGCCCAAACTCTGACCCAAACTAACTTAAAAGTGAACTTAATCAAACCACTGAAACGGTCGTGCATGGGCTGTGTGCAAGATTTTTGAAATGAACCTCGTACTTATACCTGGATTATCTCATTTTGTAATGATTTGCGTCAACACAAAGCGAAAATAAGCCTCTCCGTTTTACTTTCCGTACTGACGTGTTTATTTTGTAAGAACTCAGTCCCATGTTTGCTTTTCCTGAACTCCAAGAATGTGTCATATCACAATGGCTACGTAGCACAGGTTGTGCTCGTTTCTCGCCCTTGTCTTCTTTTACGCACATATACACTGCCGCTGACATGCGTCCTCCATATGGACACAAGCCCGTGTGAGTTTCAACTTCGTTCTGTTCAAATAGATGAAATGATAGTTTCCAGTCACCACCATGCAGAGGTTTGTACATACTTTTCCCAGAAGAATCGCTTTCCAGACATATCATTTTGAGTATATCAGAAATCTGTATTCAATTATTGTGAAGCATTGTACAAAAACAAAAAAAAAAAAAAAAAAAAAAAAAAAATTGATTGAATTATAATAGGAAAATTGTGTAGGTATTTCTTCTTAATGTTAAGCTGGGAGGGCACGGTGGCTCAGCGGAGAGCGCTTACCTCTGGTGTGTGGGATCCCTGGTACGATTTCCGGTCCAGTAAGATTGTGGTGGGTAACATCATGTCCATGGGGTTGGTGGGTACTCTCGCTTTCTTTCACATTTTTATCCCACCAATTCTTCCATCATCAGTCACTTGCCTTAACCATTGTCCTCCTTAGCTTAAATGGCATAAACGTGGTACGTTATATAGAAAGTTAACCTGCGCTAAGGAATAAGGATGCCACGTATAATTTGCAGAAGAACTATGGAATATTCTTTATACAGTATGTTTACACTATTTTGTTTACAAGGATACCCACCTTTGCTAACGCGCCTGGTCCCTATAGACACCTTGAGTTTTACTAGTTTCGCTCTGTTCTGACTTGGTTAAATATTTCCTTATTTTTTGTGGCCATCCAATACAGGTCTGATCATTTTTTTTGCACTGTACTCGTTTACTCGCTAGCTCAATACGGAAAAAAATGAAATCTTTGAGTTTTACGTCCCACAGTTATGCCGGTTAGGCTAAAGGAGACGGTGATTATGAGAAATGAATGAAATGGTGGAATGAAGAAAGTGGGAGGAAACGGGAGAACCTCGAGAAACCCCATGCACACGGTGTTTGTCCACCACAAGGTTCACTTGGCGGGAGCAGGGTTTGAACCCGGGACTCCATGCACCAGAGGTGAACGCTCTACCACTGAGTCACCGCGGCCCCCGCTAGCTCAATACGGATCCAATCGTTCATGCACCCATCAGGTTCTTAGTTTCTTGACCGATCAGATACATTTCTTGTTTTTAATGGCCACATAACAGAGGTTGTTTGGTGTTTGTTCCACTATAGCTTTTATTGCATATTTCTACGTGCTGTATTTTTACCCATAACGTTTGAGTCCTCATAAGGGAATCGGGGTTACTGTTGTATCGCCGCACTAGTTTTAGGAAATTTATCGGGTAAATTGCAGAATTTATGTAAGTTTGTGAGGAAGAATGAATGAAAGTCAGGTAAGGGGAATAGTAAAAGTTAAGAAAGTGGTTGTATTTGCTGACTGTTTTTGATGTTGTAAGCGGCACTGTATGTGGATGCGGATGGACTATTTCGCGGAGAGGTACACTTGTTTTATTATACGGATCCATAGACTGTAAAATGCACAGAAAAATTTGGGCAAGTCTCTAATTTGCCCGTTTCATGTCGAGATCAGAACTCAACGAACTTTACTCCTACTCCTATTTCTACTACTACTTATATTATGGATCCGTATAGTAAAACTACACGCCTAATAACGTAATAACACGTAACGTAATGTAATCCAACCAAATATAATCGAATGCAGTACATTTTGGTACTTTTTTCGATATTCAAATTGGTCCGGCGATACAGCAGTGATGCCGGGAATCGGCACCTATGAATCCATAAATGCAGCTCAGTTCTTAAAAACAATTTGTAAATTATTTGTAGTCAATTTCTTGCTGAATGAAATACAAAATGAGTTGTGTATATTCCCCTAAAATTGAACAGTACGTGTAAATATTGGATGATTTGAATAAATTTGCAAGAATTTAACAGAACTTAGCCTAGGTATTTTCAATTAAATTTAAACTTTAATTTATGTCAACTATTAATATCTACGTTTTATTGTCTTTTCTAACTTATATTCAGGAGAAAGACATTAAATTAAAGTAATATATCTTTACGATGATCAAGAAACAATAATTCGTAGCATACATTACAGAATTAATGAAACAGAAAAAATATTGTTTGCTTTAAATCGGCATGTCACAGAATATAACTTATTCACAGATTACTACTAAAATTTTTCCAACGCAGAGGGAAAAAAGGGAATTTTGAAACAGCGTTACCATCTTGTACAGCACAAAATTCTCAGCTTTTACAAAGTACCGAATATCTCGTTAAGTACTTCACTTATCGATCTCAAATAAACGTGACAATGCTCCTTTTGACATACTTATTTGCTCCGTGAATTTTAAACCATACTGTAATACGAGCCTTTTCCAAGTTATTGCACTATTTCCAAACTCCACTTTTCTCTCTTCTGTTGTGGCAACACTGTTTAGCTGATCCTTCTAAACTTGAAGTCATCTTAAAGAGTTCTTCCCGGTATTTAATTTAATGTGCACAAATAGTTACTACTTCATTCCTTGCGTGTGTTAAAGGCGTTTAAATTTGACACATGTTTAACGTTATTTCTAAAAAAGTATGCAACACTGATTTGCGAGTGTCATTTCTTTCGTCTTTGTTTTCATTGCTGATTCGAATTATGAAATTAAATTTAGGTCATTCCATTTAAAAAATCATAACTTTATATTGGGTTGGCAACACTGTTCACCTGGTGATGTTACCCAATATATGGATAGATGTCCCCCTTCCTGTAGTTTCTTTGTGCAAACTTTCGCTTCTCTCTCTCTCTTAGTTCCTCTGTTATAATGGTGGGACATTATAAATGGTGCACCCGGTATATATATATATATATATATATATATATATATATATATATATAGATATGTGTGTGTGTGTGTGTGTGTTACGTGTTTTAAGTTTTTCAAATATATTAATATCAATTTTACAGTGTTTTACAATGTAATTCAAGCTATTTCTCTCGGCAGACTTTTTCGGGACGGATGTTTTTTCATTTAATAAAACGGGAACTTCCCCCCTTTTTTTTTTGAAAAAAATGTAACTTTCTTATTCAAGTACCACTTTTGTTTCTTTGTAGTGGGTTGTACAATTACAAAATTACAAAAGTGAATCTACAACATCCAATGCTTGTGAGTTCTGAGTTTAGTCCAGGACTGGCTGTCTTGATTGGTTTTCAAACAGGCATTGCAGTTGTTGTAAGCAAGTGTAAGTTATGCAACTACTATATCCGAAATGTCGGTTTGGTTGAATAACCATCTTCCGAAGTATCTGGAAGTTATACGTCTTGATATATATATATTAGTGGTAGTCTACATTCAAGATGAGAGGCAAAAAAAAAAAAAAAAAAAAAAAAAAAAAAAGCTAATGAAACAAGGAACGTACATAAAATCTTGCTTACACCTTGCTCGCTGTTCAGGGAGACATCTTGTCCTTATCTTCAAAGAGTTAAGTTTATAAAATTAAAATTGCAAAAGGTTATTTTTGGATATGATCATTGTTCACATAATTCCTTCTTTCCTTACTGTTACATCGCATCAGAATTTCTCGAATCAGAAAGTTTCTGTTAGCGTTTTAAACTTTATCTCCCTGAAATTTTAGCGGCCTCAATAAACGTTTACATGTAGTTATTGTGGACTTCTAGTTTATTCATAAATAAATAATTTCATTTCACGAAAGTTTACTACAATTTTAGAACAGATACTACTAACAATGTTAAAATATTTAGTGAAACATTACTTAAATGTTAATGTAATAACTATAAATTATAACCCTTTTACTTACTATTTGAAAATGTATATGTAGTGTAATAATTTAAGTAAATTGGGCCTTTATTTTAGCAACAGTAAAAACAAAATTTTACGTACAATAAAAATTAATATTTATTATTCTTTTGCAACTGCAATCTGACTTATCACAAATCTGTCAAAATTGTAATTCAGAAGATATAGTCTACGTTCGTCTTGAAACACTTGAGACCTCTATTGACATAGACTGATTTGTTCATGATTGCCATACTTTCTTCTCCCCTGTCGTCGTTCGAAAGCAAATATGTTCTCAATCTCGTGGAAGCGATTATGGAATATATTTTTAGAAACAGAAATTACCGAGTAATTCTGTCGGAATCTTTACCCCGAGAATGACAACAGCGGATGCTTCTATGAAGTGGTCAGTTTTACATGTTTTACGTGACTATTTTCTAACAAACACAATATTTCACACTGACACAATATTTCACACTAGTATTAGTAGAAATTAACATTTCCTTCACTTCATTCAGGATATTTTCACCAATATAGTGTATTGTTTTGACACAATGAACAGACCTTTAGACATTAGTATTTGACATCAGAAAATCACTATTTCCCTTCAATTTTGATTTTTGGAAGCGTTTCTATTTAACATTACTTCTTTGATACATTTACCATGTCAGTGCTAATTGATCACTAAAATATCCATTGGATTTCAATGGAGAGAGGGTGTACGTGCTTTGGTGCACACACACAACAATGAAAGTTTTTCAGAAACTCTCTTCCATTTTTTTTTTTTTTTTTTTTTTACTTTCTTCAATTTTCAGTGTTGAATTTCTCACGCGTCTCTCCTGCGATAGAGTTGATCATGACATTATTGAGTTGGATTTAGCAGCAACTGATAACTGTTGGCTCCCCCCCCCCAAAAAAAGGACTATGAAAATGACCTTTATTTTAACTATTGGCGTACACAGAATTTCATTAAGGGAGATGGAGTTCAATTACCCTACTTCATATCACTGATCTTTGAAATATGTTTATAATACAGAAACATCTCAATCCGTGAGTAGCGCTTGTTGCTAATAGTTAACAATCAACTCTCTGCTACGTTCGATGCATGCCTACTTGCCTGCCTTTATTTGAAAATGGATAACGATTATGATAAACATGAACGTGTTTCGCTGTTTATTATTAAGACAAAGGTCACATTAAATATAAAATAAGGTTGTAATTACTTGTCTAAAAAACGGCGCCCACGGACAACAGAGCTTTTCTTCAGGTCAAAATAAGGTGAAAATATTATATAATGGTATACCCTCAGGGGCTTCCTTCAGTCGCTATAGAGAATCAAAAGTTCTACTATGTGGCAATCTCGCATATTAACTTTAAACCATTAGTATTGCTCTACGAATCCATCAGACAGTTATATCGATTGTTACGCTACTAAGTGGTCCTAGTTGTCAATATGTATTGACTTTAACTGCTATTTGAAAAAGGCGATGTAACTATTTCATAGATTAGTAGCTCAACCTTATGGTTCTTTATCTGCGACGTTGCACATAGTCCAATTCGTGTCTACAGATAAGTTAAAAGGTATACAATTTTATATATATATATATATATATATATATATATATATATATATATATATATATATATATATTGTAACACTCCTGCTCGGGCAAGCATCCGATGTCTTACTTGTGAGGTGCAGACGCGCGTCAATCCGTACGGTGTTTTCTGGATCCATCATCTTTGCAACCCAATCACAAGTATTTAATCTTCAGCTGCCGACATCACAGATATGCGCAACTGTCAAAACTGAAGATGCAATGTCGTCCTTCGGGCTTAGTCTCTATCCGCGAAGAAGTGAGCATCTGTGGCCCAGTGGATACGCCACCCCATTTTCCTAAAATGGGGAAAATTCTTGGTTCGCGGTAATGACGTGAGTACATGGAAGGAAAATACAAATCACAACGCGAGGTGAGACTTATGTGTAATCCTCACGTATTTTCATAATTTAAAAAATACAAATCTAAAATAATTAATCAATACAGAAAACCTTTAATCATCACTTTCTAGGAATATACAAATGAAAGTTCAAGTATACAATTCTTCAATTTACATTTTGTATTCTGATTGGTATCGAAACCCGAGAATACCACAAATCGTACATAACATAATACTTGTCGTAACATCGTAATATTGAAGACCATTTGTTAACAGGTAAGTATTGTATTTAATTCAGAGTACTATTTTGGAAATGTTAGGCGTAAGATGAATAATAAGACTTCATAGATATACTTGTGTTTACATATTTTAGCTGATATTCTATATTTTATTGTTGTTGTTCTTGTCTAAATAGTTATTTTTAGAGATCCTGGATATCTTCGTTATAGATGATTATGATGATGCCCTGTTTTCGGTAAGTACCACATTTATTTCTTTTTGTACATTAGATATTATTATTATTATTATTATTATCAAACTTATTTTATATTTTTTATTACTATTTAAATTATTTTATACCATTTAAACTTCCGTAGTTATACATTCGCTTCATTTCCCTTTCCATGTTTCTTCGTAGCAATGCTTATATTTCCTATGTTTTCATTATTTTGCTTTAGTGCATCATATAATTGTCAAATATTTATTTTTTTCTTCATTTTAATCATTAGCAATGGCAGCAGTACCGGTTATACAGAACACATCTTCAATATGTAGACACCAGGTTGATCAAATAACAGATAACATCCTATATCTCTCAGATGGATGATTGAACAGAATATAATATGTAAAACACATATCTATGATGTAGATTATGTTAGAATATAGTAGATGCATATTTTGTCTTGTATTTGAAAATTTTTGAAGCACGTATTCTACAGCTAAAACTGCCTGAATATTATAAATGGATTGTTTAAGATGATACATGAAATTTGGATAAGGTTTGTCGAGTTATTTATTATGTTCAGAAATTCATAATGTTGGTTATTCCTGGTGGCAAAAGAATATGGGAGAGAGATAGATCTCTCCCAACCTAAAACTTTAGAGCAGCATCGCTTTCATCTTAACCTCCTGGTTTCGAAAATCTTCTATAATTCTATAGTTACCTTGGTAATATAAAATTTCCTCTTATTCTGCAAACGCAGGAATAAACATATATGTCTAATTTCACTCCAAAGCACAAATGTTACTTAATTAATTATTTTAAAATAGTATTTAATCGATTTGTGACCTTACCGCTTATATTCGCCAATATTTAAAACGCAAAAGAAATTGTTTGATAAAATCGCAAAATAGAATCTCATAGAAGTACATGTATCAATTCAATTTTTCTTCTTCATTTTCTAATGAAAATATCTTCAGTTACAGATTAGCAGACATATTACCTACATTCAATTCAAACTAAAAATATTAAACGTTAAACAGATAAAATTGAACAAATAAATAATAATATAAGAAATAAATAATATGTAATGCATCCCGAACAGATAGAGAATAGGGGCGCATTACAATATATATATATATATATATATATATATATATATATATATATATATATATATATACTGTATATCTACAGAAATTTATTTTTACTTGTAGAGTAGCGCTCTGTAGTCTGTGGGCATCATTTTTAGAACACCCGAACACGTATAATTTATAAATTTTTATTCCATGTCAAGCACAATATAACCTAGAAGCTAAGCAACATGAACGTAATATATAAACTAAAGATAGTTGTTACCGTTTATCTAGGACAATGAAATATTTAAGAAGCTCTACCACCAACTTTACAATTATTTAAATTTCAGCATTAATATTTGGGCAAACTTAAAAAAAAAAAAGGAGAAGTTGAATATAATATAGAGCTTTAGCACAATTTCAACCTGTAGTGTCCAGTGAGGTGAAACCTTTCGAGAAACAACTAATAATATTTAAACGTGAATTAATATGCATATATCCAGGGGCAGATGCACAGGGGCTCTACCGGGCTCCAAAACTTTGTAATTCAACATAGGCCTACATTTGGACACTTTTTATATAGTTGCTTTCAAATGTTCGAAGTTCATGCCTCAATTCGCCTAGATACAGTGGTTTGGTTTGATTGGAACTCGATTCCGGAAAATATTTATTTTTAGATATTCTGTAGTTATAATTTTCTCCAGCCTAACCTCTGCCTAAACACATGAAACAAGAAGCAGGCAACGGAGAATAGAACAAAGATTCAGAAAATGTATAATTTACGCTCATCCTACGACCCATCGTCTCAGCAGAAAGGGTAAAAGTAAAAGGTAAAGTGACCGCCAAATATGTTTCTTTTCGCCTGGCTGTGTCAAACACATGCAGCTTTAGTAAATCTCTCTTAATTTGTTTATTAGCTGCAAAGATCTAAGATTAAAAATTAAGTTTTGTGCGGCGATACAATGCCATGCCACTCAAATAAAGAGTTGACGTGTTGAGGGGGTTACATATTTCTAGGAAAATAATTTCTACACATTAAGTACACGAAAGTGAATGTGATATGTTTCCCCCTCTCTTTTTTACTTTCTTTTTATTTTTCTTGTGCACGTACGTGTAATCACGCAATCTGTATCAGGTAGTTTTTTTTTTTTTTTTTTTTTGCTGAAATCGATATCTTGATGAATGTCTGTTCGATAACACAGTTACACCTCAAAATTTGCTGATTGCTTTTGTTGGCTAGACTACCTTACTTATTTTCTCCCCTACGTATTTGAATAGCAAATTTTACAAAACATTTATTCAGTTTTTTTAATGACTAGGAATTGCTTTCTAATAATAATACGATAATTGGAATGTTATGGAAACTAAAATTTTGGTGGATTAACTAAATATTAGTATTCAATAATTACGTATAATGAATAGTTAATGTATCCGTACTCCGTATCATTTGATTGAGTTAATCACAGCGGTTAACCATGCTTCATAATTTTAATTATCACTTCATTTGTTTCAGTTTATTGTCACACATCGAGACGGATTTAAAATGAACATATAGTAATATAGGAACCAGTAATATCAATGTTATCATCATAATGGGTATTCTGCCAAATTGGCAGGTCACTTGAGGCAACTGAGAAACTTCCAGTTTCTCCACACTGAGAAGCTGTTGGCTTCAGAGATCAACTGGCAGTTGTGTAAAGTGTATGAATCAAATGTCACGAGTGAAAGGTGGCCAGAAAATGATGCAAACTATTCACAGCAGGCCTTACCTATCATATGTACACGACGAACACCTCAGTGGCCGACCGTACATGTTTTACACCTTAATTGGAGGAAAGTGTGCAGCAAACAATTCTGCAGAACCAGCGGTTCGCAAAATGACCGAATTCCTCATATCATTTTCCGCAGATCTGTCCCTTGCTGTATGAGAACGTCACTCAGAGTGCACGACGGGTTCCAAAGTATCTGACACTTCAGCTTAAGATGATGCCCCTTGCATCCGTTTTGACATTCCTGCTGTGTTGTAACCGGGAAGGTGACTATGCATTCGATCGCATCAACACCAGCGACAAAACATGGGTGTCATACATAACAACAAACAAGAGTCACGGCCTCACGCCCATACTTCCACCTGTTTCTTCACCTGAAGCGATTTCTGTACGGACAAAGTTCGGACAGCGCAGCTCAGTTGCAGAGGGTTGTGACATCCTGGTTCCAGTGTTTGGCGACAGAATTCTTTGACACAGGCATACAAAAGTTGATGTCACGTTTCGACCTGTTCCTTCATCTGAAGCGATTTCTATCCGGACAAGGTTCCGACAGCACAGCTGAGTTGCAGAAGGATGTGACAACCTAGTTCCAGTCCCTTGTAGCAGAATTTCTTGACACAGGCATACAAAAGTTGATGTCACGTTTCGACCTGTTCTTTCACCTGAAGCGATTTTATACGAACAACATTACGACAGCGCAGCTGAATTGCAGATGGATATGACATTCTAGTTTCAGTCTCTTGTGGCAGAATTCCTTGATACATGCATACAAAATGTGGTGCCGCGTTATGACAAATGTTTCAAAACGGATGATGTGTGTGTCTGTTGAAAAGTAGGTTAAGTATCACAACTCCACAATAATAAAATCATTTTTCTCTGTTATTCTTCTTACATTTTGCAGACTATCGGTATTTACTTTCTAGATACGCCTCGTATATATACTATCAAATATAATCTCCGCCCCATTGAGGACGTATATTCTTGCCTTTGAGACTTTTTTTAAGGTAAAGAAATGCTCAAATAGTACTACTTACACGATAAGTATAGCTTCGTATTTTTGTGTTACTAGATCGATGCTTAATTTCACTGGACGAAATATAGCAATATCTGCTTATCTATAGCTAGTCATACGTTGTAGTTTAACATCTGCTACTTATATACCTTCATAGTAGGTGGTCTCTTAATTAGGCACGTACTGCTAATTCCGAACAGACATACCCTGTTGAATGAAATTTATTCTCGCACATTCCTTAATGACATTGAGTGGGTAATACAAACAACAGTGTTGCTTGCGCATACACGCAGCACCCAATGAAACGAGGCACAAGTAATTTATTGATGTCCCCAAAAGGCAAAACCAATGCTACGTTTGGATAAGATTACTATTCCTTTTTTTATTATTATTATTATTAATTCTGGTGATAATTTGCAGTGTCCAGAAATAAAATATATTTTGGTGTTTACAAGAAGAAATAGCTACTTTCCCTTTCACCTTATATAAACAGTTTGCTTTTTAATACGCCTTTAGACTACATTATTTTCAATAATTAATATGGTTTCTAATTAGCTATTTGTCATGGCCATGTAGTTTTTTCCTTAGGTAATCAGTATCTCGATTAGTTTGACGCAGGTGTCCATTCTTTCCTATACTGCCTCAGCTTTTTCATTTCCTTCCTTTCTTCCTTACACTTTTTATTATTTGTTCCGTGTTAATTCATTCGCGGCCTTCCTCTCGGTACGTTTTCTTCTATCATCCCCTCTATATTGTAAAATTCTCCCTGTGAAGGGGCAGTGAGAATATGTTTGGAATGTTTTCCCATTACCGGTTTATTATAAAATCTACTATAAACAGTATTCTACAAGAATAGCATAGTACAATAATGTAATTTTTGTAATGCAAGGTAGAGAAAGGTGATCTAAGGCACGAGCAGCCAGGGGCACGATTTCCACAGAGCTCTGCAGTAAGCTAGGTGGAGTGGATTAGGAAGCTCCAATGCTCCGAAGCAAGCAGAGAGGGGTGTGTGAAAGTCACAGAACTTCGAAGCAAGTTAAGTGACTGAGGTTCGGAATTGTGACAAAGCTTCGAAGTAAGCTAAAGCTGGAGGAAAGGAAAAGCCTAGATTTAAAAAGTAAACTAGAGGCTTTAGGTTGGGTATTTCCTAGAGTTTTAAGCAAGTTAAAGGAGAAATGATCAATCACGGACTGGTGACTGTTCATAGAACCTCTTCGTTATATAGGCGTCTCGGGAGGCGATGGCGGTGCTGCTCCATGTAGTTCTTTTGTGATTGTAGGTGTCGCTGATGTCTCCGCCGTTTATAACTTGTAGTACTCCAATGTAAAGTGTAGTATTCTCTCGTCCTATCGTCTAGTATACATTACATTATAGTCAATTGTATGGTTTGTCCATATCTCATAATGTGTCTAATTGTCTTATGTATTCTTTTAGACATACTTTACCCTATACTTGTTTTTTTCTTCTTCTGCCATTTCCAATACTTTCATTCGATACTTTAACTCATCCATTTTTCAACAGTTTTGTATAGCAATAATTTCTAATAGGCAAATGCGTGACGTAGGAACACACATTTGCGATGGGAAGAAAGACTGTGAGGAATATTTGCATCAAAAACGACAAAGATTAAGGTAGGGGAATGAAATAAAAACAAATGTAACCAGTATGGATCCACGAATAGCATATATGCGGAACCATAAACTACGTCATCAATCTTCTGCTTCGGACTCTGTCTATATTGTTTACCGGGAATGAAGGTAAGAAATCGTGACGTCACAGAGCATTTAGTTGGAAATGGCTGTTCTGAGGCAGTAGAAGTAGCTATAGAAGAAAAAAACTACAAAAATGAAGTAAGAACAAGGATCAATTTTTGAAGAAATCCATAGATTCCATCATTACTCGAGGACATTTCTAAGATTATGGGTATATTTGTGCAGGTTCGGGGGAGTTAGGGGCAAAATGTGAAATAGTAAGATTATAGGAGAAAGGAAAAATGTCTGGTAACTTCAGTTATAGCAGAGTTGACCAGTTGCATTTGAACATTCTCCTGCTTGAGCTCACTTCCTGAATGCTTCTCGCGCTCATTAATTTTATTTTGACTTGTGCTCACTCATACTATAGCAGAGCCAACAAGAAATAGTTTGTGACATTTCTTACCACATGCAGAGGGACAATGCAGCTCCTACTTTGGTAACTGTTATCAACCATTAATTAAATTGCCACTATAGATGCACCGAAAAAAAAATCCTTGACACGTGAGTAGTGACAACGTCACTGCGAGCTGTCAGAGACCTTCTCTTGCTGGCTCTTCTATAGCGTTATTAATTTCATTCAGGTTGTTCGTGCTTAAGCTTATTACTCTCAATAGGAGTTGGATTCACGCTGAATGATTGAGACTGAGACCTGTTGAACTTGAGTCTCATAGTTGCGAGCGATGGCTCGTGAGTTTCGACTCTCGTATATGTACTGTACATTTACATTTATGTGGAACACTATCTCCTAAGTTAAAATTTAGGGGGAAAATGTATCTTTTGAGAAAGATGGGACGAAAACAGTTCGATCATCTGTTTTCGAAAAAGAGGGATCGTTATTTTGCGGAGTAATAAGGTCAAATCGGTTGAGAACCTTCTTACTGTTGTCTTTGATCTCAACTTTTTTTTTCCAGAAGGATGGATCTGTCTGGAAGGAAGGAAAGACAGCAAAGTTTGATGATTACATAGGAATCTCTCATTAGCGGCATTTTCTTTGTGGTAGCAATGTACTCCGTAAAACTCTTTGGGATTTTGTAGCATTTTCCTTCCTCATCTTCCTCGTAAGATCAAACTATAATGGAAAGAGTGATTATATTAGAAGTACTGAGATGAGAAACACTTAAACTTATGGTTAAGAAAAAAGTGTCAATTACGATAGAAGAGTTCTTTCAACTTGTTCATTAATACAAGCTGTCAGTTCTTTTGGTACCTTTCGGAAAAAGAAATGGGGGACCAAAGAAAAGAGTAGTAACTATCTAAAAGATTTTATTCGAAGAATTTTTCTCTTCCCCTCGACTAGTCAGTTTCGGAAAAGAAGTTCTGATCAAAGAATCCACCACTAAGGTATCATCACCAAATATTTTTTTAGTTCCCCTCCCTTGACCTGATTATTGAATTTTTGGTGGTATTGATGTGCTAGCAATTAATTTGTTTTTTTTTTTCAATCCTAACAAATTATAATCACAAAGTTACAATCCTGAAGATGTTCACCAGCATAATTTTCGTGACGTCTTGTGCAGCAGAAATGGAATGGTAGCAGCAGCAGCCAGCATAGAGTTTATGTAGAAAGTAGAAATAGGCAAGGTATTGTCTATCCTGTCTGCATATTCACGGTGAAGCACAAGGCAGTTCAATTTCTGGCATCTTCGTTTGTGAACAAAATACAATTTAATGCAGAATTATGTGGTAGACCAGTACGGTGGCCCATAAAATGGTGTATGATATCAAGCATTTAAACAGCTCTGTTGTGCTTGAGAGGGCGAAGGAAGCTACAATAAGATATAAAAACAGAAAGATCATACGTGAAGACGAAAAGGAAGACCGTGAAGCATGGAAGCTTCTCAGTTGCAGCAAGTGACCTGCCAATAAGGGTAGAATACCTATGATGATGATGATCGTGCTTGAGTAAACTCGTTATCTCTATCTTATACATATGAATAGTTGTTTTAATCTTGCAGAAATCTAGAATCTTGACCCAGAGTGTTGCGAAATACAACATTTACCATGTGCTAGATGTCGAGGTCTGTCGGTTTCTATGCACATTGCTGCGTTAAGTCTCTACTTTGTTCTCCTATTTCTACAAAGATCTATCTTAATATTGTCTTCCAATCTGCATCTAGGTCTTCCTAAAGACAATTTTCCTCTTGGGTTTCCAGTTAAAACTTTGAAAGTGTGCCTACTTTCTTCTATTCTGACTACATGACCTGTCCACCTGAGCCTAGATTTAATCACCTTAAAAATGATAGATAAATGATATAAATTATGAAGTTCCTCTTTATGAAGTTCCCGCAGTTCCCCATTCTCGTTCCTCTTCGGTGTAATAGGCGCCTTAGGATTTTATTTTCCAATTCTTCCTTCTGAGTAAGCGACAATATTTCGCCACCGTACAACAGGCATAATTATCGTTTTATATATTTTAAGCTTGAAGTTGTTTATACAGATTTCGCGAAGATAAAAGAGAAATAATAATAAGAATTCCATGTTTTCATTCGACATTTAATTTCTATGTGGATATGATTTTGATCTGTTAATGTTGGTTCTATACAGATATTTGAAAGTATCCACTTTGTCGAAAGTATTATTTGATATTTGAACATCTCCATAATTTGAAGTATTATGATCACCACAAATTTCTATGTATTTAAAGGGCGTCAAAAATTTACACAAAATTTGAATTTTGCGTCATTTGTGCGGTACGATGCTGCCAAAGAAAAAAAAACGGACAGTGTAAGAGATGATAGTTCAGGTTATTACAAATGGAGTATTTTCGTGGATTGAAAGAACCACGCGTTTTGGTGATCATGAGCAGAAATAGTCGCCCAGATCATGCGATCTAACGCCGTTGGATTTTTTTCTTTGGGGTTTCTTGAAGTCTAAGCTTTATATTAACACGCCCGCAACCACCCACGCCTTGAAGGAGAAAATTGAACGCTGTATCATTGAAATTCAGTCACATTTATGCAAAACGGCCATAGATAATTTCAACCAAAGAGTACGTATGTGCCAGCGAAGCCGTGGAGGCAATTTACCCGATATACTATTCCATACATAACCCTATACTGTGTGCTTTATGAATCAATAAAAAGTTTACAATTTTTAATTATAAATCTGCTTTCTATTCTATACATAACCCTACACTGTATACTTTATGAATCAGTTTAAAAAAATAGTTTTTTCATTACAAACCTGCGTTTTTTAAATCAAAATTACCTCTTGCGTTAATATTCGGACACACTTTAGTTTATGTCTCTACATTTACTTCTAAATTCATCTTTCTGTAGGCGTTTAATAATATCTTGGCATTTCTTTCTGTTGCCCTCATATTATCCCTATCAGACTTACATCATCAACGGTAAGTCAAATACTAGTGAGTATCATTTAGCTGTCAATTCTATACCCTGACTGCTATTTAATTTTCACAATACACGTATATATATATAGATATAGATATATAGATATAGATATATAGACATAGATATATATAGATATATAGATATAGATATAGATAGATAGATAGATAGATATAATTATTTTTATATTGCATACACAGTCGTGCAGATTGTATTGTCGATATACTGCATACAATGCTTTTATTAGCTAAGTGTTCATAGCGTATGAAGAGCTCCTCCGTGGCTAAACGGTTAGCGTACGCGCCTTTGGCGTGGGAGACCCAGGTTCGATTCCCGGCGGGAGCTCATGTGGTTCGGATTCCACGTTAATCAGTAGGTCCACGTCTCATATAGCCTTGCTGCTGAACGGACGTTAAACTCAAAATCAACTGAACTCATTCATAGCGTATAAACTTATCTGCCGCTACCATATTCATAACATGTTACTGTTGTTGTGTGCCCTGCCTTTTCAGCACAGTGATATATGAGACGTGGACCTACAGTTGAAAATGGAATCCAAACCACCGTAATCAATTTAGACTTCAATGCTCTTCTACTGGGAATCGAGCCTGGGACCGAGTACACTAAAGGCGCGTGAACTAGCCACTAGACCAGCGGCGTGAGCCGTAACATATTGGGTCCTACGTAAAGTCGTACGCGTGATGATAACTTTGGTATTTAGAGAAACGTTATTGAAGTTAACAATGATTTATATCGAACAAGGTCAGCCACTACTTCTCCGTATGTTGTAAGAGTTTTACGTCCCCCGGTTATGCCGGTCAGGGTAAAGGAGACGGTGATGATGAGTAATGAATGAAATGGTGGAATGAAGAAAGTGGGAGGAAACGGAAGAACCCCGAGGAAACCTACGCATACGGTGTTTGTCCACCACAAAGTTCACTTGGCGGGGGCTACTTCTCCGTAGGGTTGTCCAAACTTAACTGAAGAAGTCAATATAAGAGAGAATAGGTCTTGTCTTCCAACCCTACAGAGTCGTCATGGCTTACCTTCTTCAACGTAAATCGTTGTTACCTTTACTAGTGTGTTTCTAGATTCGGAACAGCGTCATAACTTAGATTTTTTTCAAAGGGGGGGGGGGGGAGCAACATTTATACTCGTGTTTGGGTCCCCTAAAAAGTTGTTTTTCTAATTCTTAGGTTCCATCTTTCTCTTACTCTTTATGGGCCCTGTGGACCCTTCCTACGGTTAGGTCTGTGGGTTTGTTAGTGACGACCCTGGGCCCGTTCCATACATGATAAATTAATTAAGGGAATAATAATGACAAATCTCAAACCCATGCGAATAAATATTATTTCTAGGACTCCTAATAGTAGACATTTTTTACTAAAATGAGCCCACGACTCATTTTTGTTTTATTTACCTTCTGTGTACTGTTTTGTTTATGTGATGTACTGAACCTGCTTGATGCTTCATTTATAATTTCATGTTCGTATCGTATATGGAGTAAGAAAATTTTGTCTTAAAGTGGACCCCAATTGAACGTCGGGGAGCTTCCCTGGGGGGCAGTTGCCTCCCTGCCTTCCCATAAGTTACTCGGAGTCGGATAGGTGCGATTGCCACGGGTGCTGACTGCCACAGCCAATTATTGGTGCTGACTGCCACGACTGTCGCTGATTGCAAATATGAAGGTGCTGACTGCCACGAGCCTGGGAGAAACTGTATTTGGAAAGAGAGGAATTAATCCCTCATACTAAATTTATGATTATTAATTAATTTAGTAGGGATTAATTTAGTAATCATCACAGCAAATCTATGTGGCATCCTATAAGTTACAAAGTTGCTCACTAAGTGGAACGACATACACTTGGATGTTTATAAAGGGATTGTCTTTTCTGTTATATGTACAATTTGCACATTTCATTGTTTATATTAATTGTTTTATTGTATTATTTAATGGATATGATGGTCTGAAGCCAGCTGACAAGGGAAGTTTGAAAGAAGCACTCGCCTGCAGAGAAATAGGCATGTCATTTGAAGGACCAATTCATGCTGATTACAACAGGTAATAAAACTTCTGTACGTTGAGAACTGTTCGAGATATTCAGCTTGGAAATTTATATGAGAAAATGAGTGGATGCACGTTTCAATGCGTTAAGTATTCTCACCCATGGCGAAGCCTGATGGTTTGAAATTGCTATTGCTTGGTCACTGGGGTCCATTCACAGACAAATTGTCCATTACAGGTTGCATGACGGATAGCAAAGACGTAATGGTTGAGAAGATACCAAAGAATTGCACACGATTTGTGCAACCATTTGATGTGTTTTGATTCCGATCAATTAAAGATTATAGCAGTGTATTTGTACATAGTATGAATCTTCTTCATCTGGACGTTAAAATGTACCAACGAAACAATCAAATAAAGTTCGTGTCCATACGAATCACTTCCGATCACCGCGATACATTGGATTGTTTCAGTTTGCGTTCTGCAAGGCAGGTTACGAACAAATTATAGGCCTATAACTTTTGAATCACTTGTCGAATATGCTTTTTGCTTTAGTTCTGCGAACTGTTCTCTTGACGGATGCAACACAATTGCACATATAAAATGTTCATGGTGCAAGGGAGTATTTTGCCTGCGTCATTTGTTCATAAAACAGAAGAACAACAGTGATCAATTTTCATCTCTAACCTATGATTATTGTGAACAATGTAATGACTAATTGTATCTAACAAACCCGTTAGTTATTGCGAAGCTCTTTTTTTTCTGTTACTTCCGATAGCTTTCAATTCGTATGTCAATATTCGTTACTAATTATGTTGTTCTTAACGCGTATAAATGCGTATATCCTCATTTTCTCATATAAACTTCCAAGTTGAAATCTCGAACCGTTCTCAACCATACAGGAATTTTATTAGCTTGTTATAATCAGCATGAATTGGGACTTCAAATGGCATGCTTAGTTTCTCTGCAGGCGAGTGCTTTCTCCTGAACTTCCCTTGTGAGGTACAGCCAGCAGTGCTTTTTTGATGGAACTTTCAAGAGCTGCTCGAAACAATTTGCGCAGCTGTACACGCTGACATAGGGAGTTCAAGTGAGAATACATAAATCGTACCAATTTTGTACGCACCGCTCCTTGACAAAACTGAAAGTACACTCATGTCCAAAATTATTGTCGCATATCTATAACTGTCTTCTTGTAAGAATATAATTTGATAATTTTGCAGAGTACTTTTAATACTTATATTATGTGTATAATCAGGAAATTTATATTTGTGATAAATTTCATAGGAAAAGAATTATAAATACGAAAATCATAATGAGTAAAATAAAATGTAACTAAATGGACAAGAAAATTTTATTTTCGTTTTATTGTTCTTATTTACTGCTCTTTTGACATGACCACATACCACCACCATTACCACTACCACCATTACCACATACTTGTCTTTACCGATTATACACATACTAACATTAGAAGAAGTACCGGGCGAATTCGTTATCAAATTATATTACTAGAACAACATATTTATAATCATGTGACAATAATTTTGGACATGAGTGTACATACAGAGACCTGTTTACCTTTGTTAGGTGTTGGTCTGAACAACACGATCCTAAGACTCATCTAGTTTCTTTCATGCTTCTTGGCGTCCGGTAATGTTACGTCTAGCAACTTCCTCTCAGGCTCATGGCAGTCAGCACGCCATCGTGGCAGTCAGCACCTTGATATTGGCAATTAGCGCCAGTCGTGGCAATCAGCACCAATAATTGGCTTTGGCAGTCAGCACCCGTGGCAGTCAGCACCCCACCCTCGGAGTCAAGCTCTTAATACAACGCCAAAAACGACTTTACGTAGGACCCAACATGTTTAAATTTGAAGTAGAGTATGGGCCTATTATTATTAAAGTAAAATCAGCTTGAATCTACCATAGTTTTAAAATACGATTCAATAAACGTAAAGCCACTAGCCACTATTATTCAATAAACATAAAAGACATAAAAAACATTTAGTATTGGGGTTCAAGTTCATGTCTTTAAACGACAACAATATATAATTCTATCTGATTGAAAATATAGTACAAGAAGACAGGTTAGAAGACTAAATGAAGGCTGGCATATAATCACCAAAGTGCAAAGAGGACGTTTTTCGATTTTCTGTCTTTCCATTGAAAACACTTCTTTCCCGCAGCAAGTGGACCGTGAGACAAGTTTTCCCTTGATTGGAGGTCTTCGTGAGGATGGTGATTTTACCCTCAACGGAAAATGGAGGGAGGCGTGTTCCCTTCTTTTTTTCTATTTTAACTCTGACTACCAGCTAATGAAAGGTTGTCTGATTGAGCGTGTGGTTCACTGATCGTCGATTCATCAAGGCCTTTTTTATCCGCCACAACGCACACCTGACTTCTCTTTTCTTCCCAGCTTTAATTTCTACGACAGTCTCACAAAACGGATTCACTTTTTGAATTAAAGTCGTTCTTTTGGTTGAAAACAGTCAAGTATGGACTTTCAAACTGAGTCGCTTAGAGAGGGCTAAACAGGAGTGTGTGTATATAGCTAGCTTATAAGCACGAAGGTTCATCGTTGCAGAAACTGCAGTCTATTGAGGATTGTTGTTACCCATCTCTATAAGGTCCAGTGGTGGCTCTTGAAGGAAGTCATATAAGTAAAAAATACAATTTTATTGCTACGAACTAATAAGTAACACTTCACTCCTTTGAATCCGGAATGGCGGAATGCGACACATATTCTGAAAGAGCCAGGATATGTTGATTCTACCCACAAGAGCCGCCAAAGCTAAAACCTATCATTATATCCACGTACTATTAAGGTTCATGTATTATCTTCCCAACTTGTTGGTAGTCTATCCAAAGGTCTTTATATATATATATATATATATATATATATATATATATATATATATATATATATATATATATATATATATATATATATATATTCCAACTAGAATTGTATACCGCATGTCTATTAAATGATATAACATTTGCTGGAAAACTAACTAGCAACTAGCAACGTTTCTGAACGCTGCCCTCATATTAAGCTTTATTTGCTGGTGACTCTAGTTGTTTCAACAAGTGAGTATCTATCGTTTCACAGTGTGAAACTACAGAAGACTAGCAAACAATGTGAATTCAGTACTCGAACTTGAAGTAGTAGATTTATAACTAGTGGTTGCCATAGAGAAAGGTCAAAGATAAATGCTGTTACTCAAACGCTGAATTCATATCTGAAGGCTATTTACTCGCTATATCTTACTATTTTTACTCTATGGAGATTAACATAAAACCTGAAGTGGTAATTGTTGTCTAACATTTTTGGTTCCTATAAGAACAAGATCAGAGATGAAACATATTCTTGGTACTGAATCGATACTAAAAATCTGCTTGTCACCTACTGGTTTCCATTGTATTCTTATGTGACGAGTGTTGTAATCGAATAAATGTAAATTTTCACCACTTCAAGTTCAAACAGATAAATAAAAGTTGAGACAAAAGTCATTCGTCGCGCGCTCAATCTGTCAAAAATAGTTCTTTTTTAAATATTCCTCACCATTTTTACTCTGTGCAAATAGTATTGAAACCGGAACTAGTTGCCAATTCCAACCACTTCTGGTTTTAATAGAGTGTGGCAGATGATGACGATATGTTTTCTTGGGCTGCTGAATTGAAAACTAAAATCCACTCGTCGTTATCTATTACCATTTTTTTTTCTTTGGTAACCAACGTTAAATCCGGGAACGGTTGATTTCTACCACTTCCGATTTGAGTAGAGAGTTAACGGAAGACTTGGGACTTATTCTTGGGACACTGAATCGATTGCAAAACACACGTTTTCGTTATCACTTATCTTTTCTTTCCTTTGGAGAACCAATATTGAAGCCGGAAGTAGTAATAAATTTCAACCACTTCTGATTTTGGTAAAGGCTGCTTGTGTTGACGGTAGGTTCTCTTGAGACACTGAATCGATTGCAAGAGAAACGCTTGTCGCTATCTATTACCGTTTCTGTTCTATAGCAATGAACGTTGAAACCGGAAATGGTTGATTTATACCACTTCTAGTTTCATCAGAGGGTTAACGGAGGAGATGGAGTCTATTCTCAGGATGCTAAATCGAGAAACCGCTTCTCGATATCGTTTACCGTTTTACAGGCCCGTAGGCAGCCTGATTTCTTCGGGGGGAAGAAATGAATACTGACTTGTGAGGGGGCCATGACAAAGACCTCAAAAAAACATTATAAAATTGCATATTTATTTATTATTTACAGAATCTGTAACAGCTATACCTTCTTTTATACATAATATCCTATATTGATAATATTACAGTATACAAATTCAAGATTAAGAACACTGATCATAAACACACAAAGATTTTAAAAAAACACGATACTATGCAATTGAGGTGCTTGGAGCAATATAGTGCTATGCCAGATTTAAAAAATGAGATTTTACTATTTTTAGGATCCTTAAATATCTTATGGCACGTTGCTGTTGACAAGTATTCCAAAAATTGAGATTAGATGGCATTAAATATCGTGTTTTCCTTGCTTCTATTGCTTTATATTAGTTCAAATCGCATTTTCCTCGAAACAACTTAAATGTGACAGCACTATATTGCCCCAAGTGCTCCAATTCAATTAAATTACATAGTTTTTGTGTTAAATAGTACAAAATATATAAAATCTTAATTTATATAAAAGCACTTGGTAATACTGTTAATCAAAACATTTGGGAATTACATCATGTTTCCTTCAGAGAAGTTATGATATATTCAGGTGATAGTACATTTAAAATTTGAGAAAGCAATTGCAACGATGTAAATACATTATTTATACCGTATAACGAACTTACATCAAAAGGAGTTTACATGAGCACTTTGCAAACTCCGTGAGAAGCTGGCCTAAATCTAGTTCACGCAGAATGTCTTTATTGTAATCCAGGAGAACGAGGTCCAATTTTCGTTCATGATTTATGGAGAGACGTTGAGGCCGACGGAGAGTTCCAAAGTGTAAAAATCAGTTTTCGACTGTGGCTGTGGAAAGTGAAATAATTAAAGCAACTTCTGTAAGCAACTTTAGGCCCGGAAAAGCCTCGCCATTTTTTTTTTTTAATTTGTTCCGAGAGCTGCTTCAACGATGTGGTTTCATTTATTAGTCTATTTGCCAGATCTATTTCCTGCTTCAAATTCTGAAGTATTTGACAATGGTGATCTTTGTACGTATTTGAGAACATCGTACAGAGGTTTTAAGTTTTCTTCACTTCTGTTCCCACTCAGCAAAATAGTGAATGGCTCCAACCATAGCCGTCCCTGACTTATTGAATCTGCTGCGAATTTCTTCGACGGAGAGATCAAGAACTTCGTAGAACAATCTCCTCAGCTCATTCTTGTTTTCCTTTCCTTTTCCACATTTATGCCTTCCAAATCAACCACCGAATCAGTGAAACTACTGGTAAGTGTGCATTTGCGTTTCAACGATGGTTGAATTGATGTGTTTAATTCATACGCCTTCGTTACATCGTGGAGGAGATTTCCAAATATTTCTCCAACTTGCCGGCAAGATCTGAGCTGTTCCATTATAGATTCTATTAACTTTACAGCGGTATCAATGTCGAAACCTCTCCTTTGTAGTACGTTTGCAGATTTCAGATATCCAAGCACTCTGAACATGAGTTCTATAAGAAAGCAGAAAGACTTGCTAGAAATCGGATGCAGTAATCCAGTAGCTTCAATTTTCAACGACGCATGTTCTTCTCGAAAATATTTGACCGCCCTCAGGGTATTTGGTATGTGAAATCTGTTGTCATGGAGCACCTTGACTGTGTTTAGATGTCCGGTCCAACGTTGCTCCAATAATCGCTTTAAACTCTTTTCTTCGTATTCTGATGCAATGTGTTTTGTCCTGAATTGTTGACAAATATCGAAGGACTCCTTTAATTCAGCAACGGATTCAATCGATCTAGTAACAACCCAATGCAGCTGGTGGTTGAAACAGTGAACAAACAAGGTGTTTCTCTTTAAGTCCTCAGATAACAGGGCTTGTACACCCTTCTTCTCTCCGTTCATGACCGGTTCTCCATCGTAGCATCTTGTCGGTTTTCAATTCCACTTTCTTGAAATAGGCAAGCATTTTGTTTATCCAACTTGAGTACAGCCATGCATCTTTCTTGGACTTTAAAGTTGACAACAAGGTACCGAATGACGAAAGACAAATCTTCGATTCGTTGTTTTTGTGGTTTCGTCTGTAAGCAGTGAACAAAATGTACTTTCGCTTGCTTCGTTCACTTATTTTCCCCACAATTTGGTAAATATAATTGCAAGAATTTCACTGGTTTTAAGTCAGTTTGAAGATTCTATTCAGCGTTACTTTTTAGAGGGAGCAAAAAATAATTTAGGGGCAGTGTCTCCTCTAGCCCCTCTCCGGCTACGGGCCTGTCGTTTTAGCTTTTTGGAAACCAGTATTGTGACCGGAAGTAATAATAAATTTCAACCACTTCCGGTTTTAGTAGAGTATTGTAGTGGTGATGATATGTTCTCCTGAAATTCTAAATCGATTGTACAAACCGCTTCTCGGTATATTTTGACGTGGGAGATCCGGATTCGATTTCCAGTTGGAGCTAATGTAGTTCGGATCACACGTTAAGCTATAGGTTCACGTCTCTTATAGCCTCGCTGCTGAAGAGGACGATAAACTGGAGGTCAAATAAAAATCAATATCGTTTACCGTTTTTGCTCTATAGAAATCAGTATTGAAACCAAAGTAATAGTAAATTTCAACCACTTCCGGTTCTGGCAGATTGTTGTAGATAATGACGGTAAGTTTTCTTGAGAATTTGGATCGATTGCAAAAATCCGCTTGTCGCTATCTAGTACCGTTCTCGTTTTACGGAGAAAAACGCTGAAACCAGACATGGTTAATTTCAACCACTTTCGGTTTGCATAACAGGTTAACGGAGGAGACGAACCTATTCTTGAAACGATAAAAGAATTATCAAAAAAAAAAAAAAAAAAAGCCTCTTGGTATATCTTATCGTTTTTTCTCTGACACCTATTGACAAGCAGACAGACATAGCCGTTCTATAACAGTTTTGATCCTCGGTTCGATTCCCGGTGAGGACATTCCGTCGAAAAAGTTATTTTTTTTACGCCAGTCATTCTGAGTTAGATTTGCCTCATTCATACCAGGAAAATCCCGGAATTGAACCTAACATAATGGTCCCAGACCTCTTCCTTCTTTCTCCCCAATTCCGCGGACAGTGTTACTCTCATTCCTCATACGTAACGGGCTAACATGGCCATAGCTGCCCAGAAATCTAATTCCTACTCCTAATCCTATATCATTTCCGACACTTACATACATAGTTCGGAAATCTAATAATAAACAGAAATAGCATTACTTAAACTAGCATTTTCCCCATGGCGTTGGTCGCGCCAGGTGACCTGATTTCATAGCAATACCGTTCAGTGATATAACTCCGTGTGATTATTAATTACATTGTCTAAGAGACAAAAGTAAGGTCTATAGATGATCTTCGAGAACACATTCAAATAGCCTTCGATCGTGTAATACCTGTCATTTGGCAGCATTTGGCAAATTGGACTTCTTACAAACAACACATTGAATATGTTAAACAATTTTTTTCACTTCCGGTAAATCTTTGAGGAACAAGAGCTTTTGTTTTATATCATAGTTCCAATTCGCAAACAACCTGATAATGTCTACTTCATTTGAGGTCAATCAGTATACCCTGTAAGTATACATACAATCGATGTGTCCCGTCCAAGTTAGATGACTCGATTGTACTATCTCAATAATATTCGATAGTCTACAGCTACTGTGGAGTTCTATATCAAGTATCCCGATCCATTTTATTTTATTTTTTTCGTTTGTTCGTTTCTGTATTCAACAAATATTGCCCTTCAGCCTTCACTGTTTAGCAGGTATTGTATATAATGCTTAAATTTAAAATATGTACACGCTCTACTATTTTTAAGAACATTTTGTTTATGTCTACAGACAAAATGTACACATTTGTGAACTGAAAAGAAACGTTAAACCGTATAATCAGGGAAGATTGGTTAATTATTAAGAATTTTAAATGTCTCAGTTTCTTTATTTTCCTTATAGGTTGTCTACTATAAATGCATCTATTGTTATAGCGTCCATTGTCCAGTGGGAAGGGCTAAATGGTAAATTGCAAATACAGTTGTATATTGCACTTAGTTCAAGAATGTAGTAATCCAAAGCTTAGTTGGAGAATATAGTGATCTAGAACTTAGCTGGATAATATATTGATCTAGAGCTTAGTTGAAGAAGATAGTGATCTAGAACTTAGTTGAATACTATATTGATCCAGAGCTTAGTTGAAGAAGATAGTGATTTAGAATTTAGTTGGAGAATATATTGATTCTGAGTTTGGTTAGAGAAGATAGTGACCCAGAACTTTGTTGAAGAATACATTGACCCATGGCTTAGTAGGAGAATAGACCTACCTTGATTCAGTCCTTAGTTGGATAGTGAGCTAGGACTAGGAGATTATGTTGATCTAGAATTAGCTAAAGAATATGCTGTTCTATATATTAGTCAGAGCAACTATCAATTTAGCAAACGCTGTAAGTTTCACTTTTGTGTGAAGACTTTGCATTTATTATAAAACGCATCACTTGTCCTTCGTACCGTATGTAGATGAACAACACGAAGGAACTTTTGCTGTGGAGGGGGAAAATTATTACTCTTATTCCTCACATTTGAACACACTCAAACAAAATTAGCTTTTGACTTTTGCTTTTTATTGCTATTGACATCACGGAATAAAATGTATCTTTCATATATTGATTTACAACAAATACGTGATTTGTGTGTAAAGCCTAGCCCTGCTGCTGTTTCTATATGAAATACGAAATAACATTTTAAAAAAAAAAATTATATTCCCAGCTGAAAACTAGACTTAATACGTAGTATTTCACAGCTGGCTATGTCGCCAAATTATTGTTGTGAAGGCTGTTGTTGTAAATAGTTAGAATTATTCCTAACCACATAAGATCACTTTAAAGCATCCTTATGTGCACTACTGAGGTTCGAAAAAAGTAAATTTTTATATACAAATTGTAATAGTGCACAAAAGTTGTGCATTCACATGTTAATAAAGGGGGAAATACTTTTAAAAATTCTATATTTTATCTTCAGTTCAATCAAAGGGCATAATTTGAACGAAAATGATCAGAAACACTTCGACTTCCAATAGCATGAAACTATTATTGTGGTTTAATAATGGTAAAAATTACAGCGGTGCATTTAAATTTCGCGCTTATGTCCCAAAGTTAGTGCATTTCAGTGAAAATTCTACTTTTTTGGCTTTACAAACAGATGCATTCTTGTATTTAAAACATATTGTAAAGCTCTGCTTATGTAAGTGTAGGTAGAGCAAATTTCAGTCCGGAATCGTTCAGTATTTTACAGGAATACTACAATAATGTAACTTCTCTAATATAAAGTAGAGAAAGGTGACCCAAGCTCCGAGCAGCCTAGAGCAGGATTTCCACAGAGCTCTGAAGCAAGCTAAGTGGAGTGAATTAGGAATCCCCAATGCTCCGAAGCAAGCAGAAAGAGGGTTAAGAGTATCAGAGGTACGAAGCAATTTAAACGACTGAGGTTAGAAATCCCGACAGAGCTTCGAAGCAAGCTAAGCGGAAAGAAGGAAAGCCTAGAGTTCCAAAGCGAACTAGAGGCTTTGGGTTGGGTATCACCTAGAGCTCCAAAACAAGCTAGAGGAGAGGTTACCCTTCGAGACTAATAGCTGACGTTGAAATCTTCTCGATTACATAGCCGTTCCAGGTGAGGCGGTGGCACTGCTTTTCCATCGTTGTCATGTGCCTGGTGGCGTCGCTGTTGTCCCGTCGTCTGCAGTTGTAGTACTCCATTGTAAAATGCACGGGGTTGTTGTTTATAAATAGGAACATATGTTGGGTGTTTGTAACCATAAACATGTGTTAGGTACTTGTAAATACAAACATGTGGGACATTACAATATACAAAGTCATTTTTCCCCTAGAGAGTGATTTTACATATTTAAATTTGAGATGAAAACTTTAGCTTGCAGCTCTTTCCCTATTTGCAAAATTATTGTTGTTTTATCACGTGGAGGTGGCTACAGTTCGAGCTCCATCAACACCCGAATTAACCATCCAGGGCATGTTACATTTAGTTGGATGGTTGGAGAGTACCGTCTCTTTCAGCACCGAGGCTTTACGAGACACGAACTTACGCCTTAATGTGGAATTCGAATCCGACTGAAGGCACGTACGCTAGCTTGTTTTGGATATCTACGAGAAAGTTCTTAAATTACGTTGTTTCACCATTATCAGTCAGACATTATCATGAAATGGGATTTCAAGTCCAATTTAGGAATCAAGGAGTACAATGTTACTCTAATATAGCCATCTCTGTTACCTTGTCTGCACATTTTCTTTTCTACTGCACTCTTTAACATTTTTTTAAACGTATTTTTCCGCTGTTTGACTGTGACAGTGGAAACTTATACATTTAAACTCAGAGTTTTACTAGCCATAATTTATATAAAATTTTCTGTTATCATAGTTTCAATCATTAGAGGGGATAACACCTTACATTTCATCCAATCCATCAGCTTAAAACAGATCTTGGCATCAAAATGTATTTGAGAGAGGCTCAAAAATTCTATCAGATTTTTCTTTCGTCTGTTAATTTCTAGCTTTCAGTATCCTACTGTAAGCAAGCTCTCGTTCGTATTGTCTTTCAGTCACTGTAATCGTCAACTACATATTCTCAAGATGACAGAAAAATACGTTCCTTTTAATCCCTAGATCGATGATTTTTTTAATGTTCATAGGCATATGCCTCATTGTTTACAAGACAAAAAGATGCGCTTTCTACCTTATTTCACTGAGTGATACACTTTAACCCCTCAAGCTGGCATATGAATCACTACTTCCGCACCCTACTGGCAGTAGAACTCCATAGAGTATGCTGAGTTTTTCTAATACTCTGCATTTACCGAGTGCGTGCTCGGAATTCCACCCAAAGGGTAGACATCTAATGATGAGTGCACACTCAGGCTCACAGTTTAAACGGTTAATATCGAACCAGACAGCAACATACATCTTTATAATGTAAATGGCTAGTATCTTCAGTTCATTCCAGTCAGTGCTGCCAATTTGGGGGAAAAAGTCTAAATCTAGGGCGATTCGATTTCCAGGATACAGACAAAAAATAATTTTTCCGAATAGCGACTTTTTGGGTGATTTTTGAATGACAATTTGGCGACTTATTTACAAATCTAGCAACTTTTGTGTTACCACCAACTTATCATGTAATTAAATACTATTAGCTTGAATCAGTTCAGAAATATGTTTATTTCCTTTTGCTTATTTGAATCAGCTCAGGTGTTGACATTCTCGGAAAGTACATAGCATTTATCTCCATATTTCCGCTTGCCCTCTAACGGTGACTAACTCCAACATTTAATATTCTTTAGTTTGCAGAGCTTTCGTTTAGAGACATAAGTAATATATTATCAATAGCAAGCTGATTATCTGTACAAGCGTGAGTAGAAGTGAGGTGTGTAAGATTTTCTCTGTAGAATTTTACTTTTGTTCGTTTTTCTGAGGAAATTGATCATAAAGTTAAAAATATATATATTGTATTAAAAGTGAAACTATTGTTATTACATATAAATGCTTCATTTACGGTTTGGTAGCGTAGATAGCATTGTGGTTTGAATCGATCGCATATCTTATATATATGAAAGAAAGAGAAAGACGAAATTCACAAATATTTTTTTAGCGACTGTTGACTCAAAATTGGAGTCATTCATTTCATCTTCTATTTAGCAACTTTCTGTATCGACTTGTTGGCAACACTGATTCCAGCACTCCGTTAAGAAATAAATATTCGTAAGATCCAGTGCACGTCAACCATCGGAAATGACTGGACCCATCAGTCCAGTAAGAGAAACACGTTTTTAGATCATCCTGAGCACATGTGGTTGACGACGATAGTGGTTTGGAAACAACACATACAAAAGTTTGCTTACAGGAAAATACTGAAAGCTAGGAATTAACAGACGAAGGGGAAATCTGTTAGAACTTTTATGTCAACTTTAATACATATTGATGGCAAGAACTACATTGAGCTGATTGACTGGACGAAATGTAAGCTGTCATCCACTCTTATGATGGGAACACTGACAACAGAAAATATTTGATAATTTATGCAAAAATAAACTTTGAGTTTTAAAAATTTCCCCTGTCACACTCAAGCTGCAAAGATATACTCAAATTGTGACAGAGTCCACCAGAAAGAGCAACATTGCGAGCTTTGATGCCTAAATTAGATTGGAAATCTGATTTCAAGATGACATCCTTGACTGATAATGAAGAAATAATTTAACATGTCGAATCGTTGGGTAGAGGGTGAATGGAGCTTGAATTGTAGCTATCTCCACGTGGTGAGGTCTGAATCATTTTAGCAATTATAATTTTGCATAATGGACAAAGAGCTGCAAGCTAATGTTTTCATCTTAAATTTGAATATAAAAAAATCTCGAAAGAAAAATGAGTTAAAGAATGGTCTTGCACATATTTTAATACAAAAATGCATATGTTTGTAGAAGTGTTAAAAAGTCAATTTTTCATCGAATCTCATTAACTTTAGGCTATATACGCGAACTCTAAATATATATATACGGTACCAGTGTAATTTTGAAAGTACTTTTACTTCTATTAAACATTAAAATAAAGTAATTTCATGCTATAAGAAGTCAGAAGACTTTACCTTTAAAACCTGAGCGTTACATCAATATTGGTGTTTTCAATCATTTTTTAAAAACAAAACTTTACTCTCTTTCCGCAAACTGAAGATAAAATATAGGATTTATTCAATATTTTCGCTCTTTATTAGTATGCGAATGTGCAACTTCTATGTTATACGTATTCGATATTCGAAGATTTGCTTTTTTCGACCGATCCTAATGTACGTGGATACTAGGCATAGAAAATTCACACCGAATGACAACGATTTAATTTGATTGGCTGACTGACAAGTGAGGTAATCTAGACTGTAAAAAGAATCAAAAATCCATTAGATAAAGATGTTCATACACGTTCTAGTAGAAGAAATGTTGGCGCAGATCAACCAAATGTAAAAACGGAAAATGGGTCAAATTAAACTTGCTAACGCTCTGTCCTTCAAAATTAATTTGAAAAAAATATTTATTTTTTTTCCGAAAATAACCCTTTAACACCAAAACGATATTTTCAAGTCTCTTGTTTTCGAAATTGGTTCATTCGGCTACCAAGTTTCTTTAGTTATCAATATGAATATCAGAGTACGTAGGAATTTGGGCCACTGCATTTTCTTTCCCGTGTAGTACTTGCAAATATGATTACTTTATATATATCCCTGCAAAACTCCTACACTTCCCTAAATGGGATTTCCTTCAATTTAACACATTGATCTTTGCAACATTTTTTAGTTCGTGAAGGGCGTATGTCCTGAGTCATCATGCAACAGTCAAAGTCGTCTTACAGAGCAAAGTCAGCACGCAAAGCAATTCTAATTACATAATGCTTCAATTATAGAGAGATGACGTGACACTTGCAAGTCATGAGAAGTCTTGATCAGCATAACATAGATTTCACCAGTTCTTTTTCAGCAAACATACATTTGACGCAAGTTGCACATTAATCTCCGATTGTTAGTTTAAGATATTTTTAAGAAATAACATGTCTTTATAAACGTTCAAGAATTTTGCTTACATTAGCTAGAACGCACTTATAAATCATTTAAGACACCTAAAACATCTGTAGAACATTAGAAGATAGATGCTGATCAACAAAAATGTTAGCTTTGCATCTGTTAGCTTACAGAAACCATAAATATTCTTTAATTAGACAAATCGAAAACACTTAGATTAATAGTTACTGAAGTTTAGACACACTCATATTACAAAGCAACCATAATATTTCCGATGGCATTTCGCTATCGAGTATTGGAATACATTACTTTCTAAGACCATTGACGAAACTTTATCATTATACAGTTTCTGTCGTTCATTTTAAAGCAATCTCATATAGACACAAATTAAAGAAAATTACAAAGTAATATTCATAAGTACATTACTCAAGTTGCGTTAATATTTGTGAATATTCTAGTTATGTTCCATTTTGAGTAAATCTCGATGGAAGAGATAATAATAATGATAATAAAAGAATTTAAATGGTATTATTTATTTAAAACAAGTTACGAACTACCATACTAAATTTTCTCGCTCTCTTATCTATTAAGTTGAATCAAATCATGCTGTTATTATTACAAATGCATTTATTTAAGAAGTATGAACAAAATATAGTAGGCATTTTCGGAAAACTGTACGAAGAAAATTCACCTACAAAAGCAAAACACTTTTTGCGAATTGTTTTATGAGATATTATTTATACCATATTGTAGGATATTTACGGAAATATTTATTAGTGAAATAATAATAATAATAAAAAAACAAAATCTTTTTTGATAAAATTTTCTGAAGAGATCTCACTTTCAGCAGTAAAGTAGCCCTTGTGGATTTTTCCATGAAACAATATTTAGCCTACGCAACATTATAAAATTGTTGCTGAAATGTTTATGTGTGAAACAAAATAGTCTGAGTTATATTTGAAAAAGTCGTTCATGTAAAGAACACACCCCGAAGAGAAAACTAACCCTTGTAGGCATTTTGATGGTAAAGGAATTATGCCAAATTATCGAGTTGATAACGAAAAGTTTTTAAAAAGATTAAATATGAAGAAAATTATCTGAGCCATACTTGAGAAGATCGTCCGTAAAGAATTCATCCTCAAGAATAAACTTCTAGTTGTGGATTATTTAAAAACGGGAATGATTTTTGCCATATTGTAGGTTGATTATTATTTATGAAATAAGAACAATGTCAACTGAATAGTATTTTTAAAAAATGTCCGAAAAATTTTAATTCCCAAGAAAACTTTATGGACTTTATTATGCAAAATGGTCATACTGTAAGATTTTGAATAAAATAAATATTTATTAAATATAGATATAGTAAGAATTGAACTTACTCCCCAAGAGTAAATGTTGAAAGGTATATGCCACGTTTTATTCGAAATGAAATGAAATCTTTGAGTTTTACGTCCCACGATTATGCAGGCAAGACTAAAGGAGACGGTGATGATGAGAAATGAATGAAACGGTGGAATGAAGAAAGTGGGAGGAAACGGGAGAACCCCGAGAAAACCCACGCACATGGTATTTCGCTGTATTCGAAGTGGGCCAAGTAAAATAGAGGAACAGTCCCTTTCTCTTTTGTTTTTTTTATACCAGGGTAGAATTCTGCATAATTGAAAAGAAAAAATAATACACTGAAATTTACAGTGAAAAAAGTAGAAACCGTAATTTTTAAAAAATGAACCGACCTCAAAAAGCATTAAAAATTAGATAATAATAAACCAGATAAAAGCATAAAATAGCTTATTATTATTACCTATAAAAATGACGTCGTGTCAAATTGAACAAAAATGCAACAGTAATACATTATTTTCTGCTTTTAACATTATTATTATTATTATTATTATTATTATTATTATTATTATTATTATTATTATTATTATTATTATTATTATTATTATTATTATTTTCGGCTTTTTAGTGCATTTTGAAGTTGGTTATTATTATTATTATTTTTTAAGTTTTTAAATCTTTCCACTTTCAATGTCCAAGATACTCCTCGCAGTGGACGACCAATCAGAAAAAATGGATGATATTCTGCTAAAAGCCGAGCAACACCTGCATGTTATGATACCATTAATGACCTTAAACATCCATCAACAGTGTTAAATCATTTGGTGAAAGCTGTCTAAAAACATACTGTTTTTTTTTTTTTTTAATAAGTTTTAACCCCTTGGCTATATGTAACCCACAATACTTTGTTGATTATGTGGTTGCTGCTTATTTTAGAAAAAATAAAATGAAATCTTTAACTTTTACGTCCCACGTTATGCCGGTTAGGCTAAAAGAGACAGTGATGATGAGAAATGAATGAAAGGGTAGAATGAAGAAAGTTAAAGGAAACGGGAGAACCCGGAGAAAACCCACGCACACGGCTTATTTTAGAATGTTTTTATTTAGGTATTGCAGGAATTATTTGATTTTTTAAAATTAATTAATTTGGTTATTAAAAAAATCAAATATTTTGTACGTAAGAATCTTTGTTGGAAATACTTTATTCAATTAGTAAAAGTGCATTGAAATATCATCAGGGGTTCCCGATATAACCGCGAAAATACGTATACACATATCAAGCTGAAGATCTCTTTCTAAGTCAGTTAAGAAAGTAGAGTTGAGTTGAGTTCATTTTGAGTTTACCGTTCCTTTCAGCAGCGAGGCTACATGAGACGGGTCTTACTGATTAACGTGGAATCCGAACCACATGTGGTCCCATAGGGAATCGAACCCGAGTCTCCCACGCCAAAGGCGCGTACGCTATTAAAAAAGTAGAGAATCACCGTTTACCCCCTGTTCGATTACTTGGTACGTAGACATTATGTAACGTATCGGAATTTGAATGAAAAAGATACATACATTTTAGCTTGAAGCGCTACAATGAGATCATCGTCTGTATCCACTTGTTCGGATTCCTAAAACAAGTATAATTGGTAAGGATACATACCACTCTGTTTCGCAAAACTAACAATGCTTAGAGAGAGAGAGAGAGAGAGAGAGAGAGAAAGAAGACTTAGAGGGGCCTCCAATGGCGGATATTTCTTCTATATAATTTTGGGGAACAACATCCATATACACATGTGTTTCCTTATCATATTTCGTCCACCAGAAATCAATGGAAATTTTAATACAAATATGGGGGCTCATTCAAGAAAATTTGGTGGTCCTGGCCCCCTTGGACTCCTAGGATCGACACTCATGCATGGATCAATCACTGTCTGAATTACTGTTACTCATAACACATTGGAAACCACGCCTTTGTATATGTTCTTGTACCTTCATTATTTAAAGAGGAAGCTATTTAGCTAATGGTATTACAACCTTTCTATTTTTTCTATCAGAGTAACACATGTTTTTTGCAAAGAGTTACAGAGCAATGTGATTATCAATATTTCCCTGTAGTAAATCAATATTTCTCTTGTGTTATTGTTATTATATATTATTACTATAGAGACCCTCAGGGCACGTACTTTTTATTATTATTATTTTTTAAATATACTCTTCATGAAATCAAGAACAACAGAACATGGCTATTAATATTTCCTGACATATATGTCATTTGTAAATATAATTGTAATAATGGAATACGTAGTTCTATGTTTGAACAGAAATGTAATGTTCTTTCGTTTTCACATGCGTATTATTGTCAAAGTAGTTAATCGAAGTAATGAATTTTTCATAGTCCCAGGTGGAATACCAGGTAGAGAGAGAGAGAGAGAGAAATACTTTATGCAACAACAACTTGTACTGTACGTAAACACATTTTAATTATTGAAATGGAAGTAAATAATCCTTTTGGTCCTTACCACAGCAACATTATAATTAATACGTAGTAGTTAGTACGTATTTAGTGTGCTTTTAAATCCTCAATCTTTTATGATTCTCAACATACTTTACCGAATGTCTACAATATCGTGACACATATGGGTTATATTAAATTAGGTTAAAATTGGGTGTTTTGGCTACCATTCCAGACTTTGGCTGGTATATTTTTGTCTCAAAATTTGATTTTAACTTATTAACCTTTCAGGGACGATTTTAGGGACACTTTAGGAACGCAAAAAATGAACGCCCAAAAGGTATTGAATGACTTATTTGATAAGTTAGACGCAAATGAGGCTTATAAACAACACTCACCATTCCCATCCAGAAGTGTTTATATACCACAGTCATCAACAAAACGATCACGTGTGTGTTTATATGCCACACCGGAATTTAAAGGGTTAAAGGCTTCATAGTAAAAATAAAATGTTTCTTATAAAGCCTAAATTATTTATTTGCAACTGAATGTTGTATGATGTCACACCTGCTACTTCTCAGTAAATCACGTACAGAGAGCAGAGAGAGAACAGCGAACCTAGTATTGATAGAAGACACTGGTGACAAGCACTGTCGCAAATCCCGGGGGAATGAGGGGTCATCTTCCCCCAATCTTGGAACTGGGGGGGACTGTCCTCCCAATAATTCGATTTGAAATGTGTTTTTTGCGGGGGGGGGGGAGGAATGTGATGATTTGTGTCCGACTGCCTCAAATCTGCTCGCCTGTCAATGTTGAAGATAACTTTGCTCTCCTGATCCTCCACAACATTGTTTTTCAACTTCATAAATATTTTGAACATAGCTTTAAAATTATGGGAATGGTCTTATCCGTTTTCCCCAATGTTGAAGACAGATTTGCGCCGCTGGTGACAAGCAAACAAACCATAATTTATGGGTTTGCAGATACAGCCCCCCCCCCCCCAATGATTCATAACTAATTAAACACTGTAAATACGTGTTTTATCTCATTTCGCCTACCTTGGTACCTCGTTTTCTTTGCTCATCCTGTTATCTCTTTCCCGGCTCGGATTGTAAAAGCCCTTTCCTATGTCATTCACCAGGATTGGCCTAGACTTATTGGCCTTCTGGATGGCTTAAACTTGGCGCGACACATGCAATAGGAGTAGGCAACACACCGGTTGGAAAAGTCTGTTTTAAAGTACATTGATACATGTATTGGACAACGCAATTATTATGTCAATCAACTGATGAAGAGATCAAAGGTTCGAAAGAAAGATAGGAACGTGAACTAGGTAAACGGTTTGAGCATTGAGGTAGAAATGGCGATACACACACATACACACACATCCTATATATACGTATATATATATATATATATATATATATATATATATATATATATATATATATATATATATATATATATATATAAAGAGTAACAAACTCTAGTGAAGGGTTGGTTTGCGTGTTCATCAAACTTTGGTTCTCTTTTGTGCAGGTGAAGTGACGCGATCCCCAGCTGTGCTCGTGATAGCTGTGTCTCAGCTTCGTGTATCACTCGGCCCATGATCCTCAACAGCCAGAAAACCCTTCGGTCTCACCTCCCCTGCAGAGCTGGTAATTGCTCCAGAGAGTGGGCTCTGAGCGAGGGATCGAGGTTTGCATGCTCATATTCAATTGGTGCTTTGTTGTTGGAAACAATAGGCAAAAAGAAGAGGCAACGTTTTTCACCTCTGAAATGCACTGCTTTTGTTCACACTTCACGAGTTACTGAAGCGAGCTAGAACAAAAAAAGATTATATATTTTTTCTTTCTCTCTTCTAATATTTCAATCAATAGCGAATCGCTCAGGAGTAACTGAAATAATGGTTACTATCTAGCTTAATAGCATTATCAAAAATTTTGTATTTTCCTTTTTTCCCTTGTTTAAGGAATTGATAAATTAAGAAGACTTTGTTATTTAAACGGTCTTTGTCTATGTAGAAGAGCTACTTAGTGACTCGAAAGAAGGAAGAATGATCTACAGGGTGTACAATATGCAATGTAACCCGGAGTTTGGGACATGTTTTGCAAAAAAAAAAAAAAAAAAAAAAATAAATAAATAAAATTAATTTACACCTTCGTTACATCTGCCAACACTGTGTGGTTCCTAGTGTACTTTAATCATTGCTTTCTAGTTTAAAAATATATGTATGAACAAGGATTCATTTTGGTATAACCATTATTTGTGTATTACTTCAGGTTCAAAAGTTCTACTATTCCAAACTCCAGGTTGCATTGTATATTGGACAGCCTGTATCTTGCACTAGTAAACTCAGACATAAAGAAGCAATGGGGCAATCGGTATGTCAAATGATCCGTCCCGGGTTTGATTCCCGTTGGGATGAAATTTATTTTTGATTCTAAACTTATTTCAGTGCGGCTCATGGGTTCATTGGAGGCTTACCTCCATAAAGCCCGTAGCATTGTTTGTTTGTTTGTTTGTTGCAGTGTAATATCATGTATAGGATTAAATTGTACAATTCCTGTTGGTGGTCAGAATGAGCCAATTTCTACTGTTGGTGATTATCCCCTTTCAGAACCGATATTATTTGAGATGTGCGCCTACAGTTTAAGGTGGAACCCGAACCACTATATTGCATCAGTGTTCGTCCATGAAAATCGAGCCCGAGATCTTGTGTATCAAAGGCGCACACGCTAGCTACTAGATCAGCGGAGCTGTAAACCTTCATGGTCTGTCTTGGTGAAGGGAAAATGGAGGACAATTATACCTTTACCTCAACCTAAAATCCGACATAACCTGTATCGCGGGTTGGGTTTTAGTGTCTAAGGTTCTGGTTTGTAGGATTAACCTGATCTGGAAAGTACAACAGAACTTTTATTTTACCAAATTCTTATAGAAGGCGTATAGAATAGTACTTTTTCAATGGTGGAGTCCATGTCAGCTCAGAGGTAGCCGGTGGTAATAGCCGAGTGATATTAGGCGTTCGGCTGCAGATCATGAGGCACAATCCATCATTTGTTCTAGTCTTTCTGAAGAGCATGGGCGTTCTTAGCAATGTTGCCAACAACCTTAGCGGAAAATAGGCTAGATGGCCTTCAGAAATGCGTTTTTTACGCAAAAATGGCTATATTTTGAACTGCTAACTTATCACCCTCATTGTAAATTTTAAACACTTTTTTTTTTGTGTGTAGGATTATAAGTAAGTTATAGTACAATTTGAAATGTTGAATTTTATTCGCTGAAGATTAAGAATCAATATACATAACTTTAACCCACAAACGCCCAAGACCAGTTTTATTCGTTAGCAACTGCATTGAACAATACCGTGTTACATCGAAAACCTGAGAAGAAAACTAAACGAAATTCGTACAACAAGAGAACGGGTAGTGTGCCTGAAGTGGAACAACGGGGGTTTGGCTACATGAATGATAAAGCCCATGTAACGTAGTGAAAAATAAAGTGGGTCACTGGTGGCACAAGGGGCGTTTGTGTCCATCAACAACTCATCTGACTTGTGAAAGTCAACATTTCATCTGATTTGTGACCAGTTTAATTGAAATAAGTCATCATTGATGACGTAGCAGCTAGCCGAGGCGCTGGAGCTGGGATGGAGTAGTAGACCAAATTTCATAATTCTATCTTCATTTTCTTTTCAGTTACAACCAATTAAATTTGTTATTATCCAGATAGGAATAGTTGTCTTGGAGGACACGAGAAATGCATGGCAATTTCGGTCCAGTATAATCTTTAATTGTCTACAATGTTTGTGTGTTTGTATTACTGTTGACTGTATTAGTTATGATAAATCAAATAGTTGAAGTAAGTCACAAAGTATTTAGAAAACACACTAGGGAGTTCACCTGTGGTGCCAGAGGTTCCAACTTCAATCCCAGACCATGTGAGTTTGTGGTGGAGAAAAATCTTGTCCGTGAGTTTTGTTGAAGTTCCCATGTTTCCTCCTACTTCCTCATTTCACCAATCACATCATAATCATTTACTTTCATTAATGAACCGTCTCCTTTAACGTAAAGGTCATATACGTGGGTCACATACAAGCCCGATATTTCTGGAGTCTTCGTCTGTTATAGAGGAATGAGGAGTGTGTGGTAATTTTAATACGTGGAGTTGGCAACTGTGCAGTTTCAGCTATCCGCCACCTACGGCGCTAGTTGAATGTAAACCAAATGACAACTTGTTTGGAAAACTGGTCTCGCGAAGAAGTCCGCTCAATTATTTGATTTCTGTAGGCGAAACATGTAACCGCGGCTGAAACTCACCGGCAGCTGGTAGAGGTTTACAGAGAGACCATAATGCCTCGTCAGAATGTCGCAGAATGGTGTCAAAAGTTCGCGGCTGGTAGAGAAAACGTCAGCGACGAGGATCGCAGTGGCCGACCCAGCATGGCATCAACAAATTCGAAGACAGCTGGGACAACATCGACCATCCTCCCTACAGCTTGGACCTCACTCCAAGCGACTCTTACCTGTTCCCACACTTGAAGGGTCATCTAGGAAGCCGTCGCTTCGCTTCAGACGAGGAGACGAAACACATAGTGTCAACGTGACTGAACACGCGAGGACAGGATTTTTTTTTACCAGGAGGGGATTTTCAAACTCATCCCACGGTGAGACAAGTGCATCAACCGATACGGAGACCGTGCCGAAAAATAACCTAACATATGTACTATCTGTTGGCTGTATTGATTGTATGAAATAATATATACTTTCTGATCACTTCTTGTATACTTTCTGATCCCTTCTTGTATCATTCGTATACTTTCTGATCCCTTCTTGTATCATTCGTATACTTTCTGATCACTTCTTGTATCATTCGTATACTTTCTGATCACTTCTTGTATCATTCGTATACTTTCTGATCACTTCTTGTATCATTCGTATACTTTCTGATCACTTCTTGTATCATTGGTATACTTTCTGATCACTTCTTGTATCATTCGTATACTTTCTGATCACTTCTTGTATCATTCGTATACTTTCTGATCACTTCTTGTATCATTCGTATATTTTCTGATCACTTCTTGTATCATTCGTATACTTTCTGATCACTTCTTGTATCATTCGTATACTTTCTGATCACTTTTTGTATCATTCGTTGTTAAATGATATGTTTTCTTCATAAGGATACTCACATATTAAAATACCTTCTTTTTTCTTTCTCCTGCTTCATTATAATAGATGCAACAACCGTTCTTCAGGACTTCTCTGAATATTTGTGAAAATTAAGTTAACCCCTTCAGTGCGTAATTTTCAGATGCGAACCGCTGTAAAAAAAAAAAGTGTATATTTTTTTTTAGAACTTTGGAATTTGTTACCTTTTAATAACTTTTAAACCTCTCAAGCAATCACAATGAAATTTTCGGCATTATGATCTTTGTTGCTTCTAATTAGCTACTATAACTTGTCATTGTCGTATTTATGGTTATCATCATCATCATATGGTTAGGTTACACAAAATTTGGGAATGCCTCAACAGATCAAGCCCAATTTTTTCTGTGTTGTTTATTGGGGTTCCTAGGCTAAATATTGTCGGGAATAACATTACTCATACTATGGGCAAGTATATTCGCCATACGCAATACAAAATAGCCAAAGCAAAATGAAAGCGTATATATACGCCATCCGCACAGCATGTGCGTTTTGAAGACACGAGTTAACTCGCCACCCACACTGAAGGGGTTAAGAATGCTGGGAATCAGTTTTGATTTACGGCTGGGTTAATTAATCAGATCATCATCTTGATCCAATTTAAAACTTGTAACTGCGGGGTGTAATCTTAGTAAGAGGCGATATCGCGTGACAACATCCAGAACATTCTAATTTTCGCTGTATTCTGCAACTTTGAAATTAAAGATTAGCTTAATATCTAGATCTTTTGTGACAGTAACGCTATATTTCACATAGTCAACAAATTATATTGTTTGTTATATTTCAGCTAGAACCTTGACGTTACTTTAAATTTCAGTTTCCGCTTCAAAAAAGTACAATCGTTTTATTCATATTCTGGCAAAAAAAAAAAAAAAAAAAATCATTGCGAATAACGAGCAGAACTAACGATATTTATAAAGTTATTGTATTTTGTGATTTAGTTTCAACATTCATAATACTCAACAACATGACTTTTTTTTTTTAGATTAAACTTATTTCTCAGTATATGTAAGTATCTACAAGTACCTTTGAATGCAACGATAATTCATCATACCATGAACTTCAGACATTTTTGGTATTTTTAAAGATTTTATTGTATGTTTGCCTTCGCACGGATATTCAGTGCTCTTTAATTAAAGATTTTTCCTTTATATATTTATTCTGTCTGACTGTGCGTCCGTACGGGAGATATAAAACTTGAAGAAATACTGGATGGATCATCCTTCGTTTTGGCCAGATATGGGAGATCAAAAGTTAGCATTTGGAATTCGTTGATAGACGTGGTCCATCTAATTGATTCCAAGATTTGGACAGTAAAATATCTGTTCCTCATGAATTTGTATGGGAGTACTTATGAATATCATTCTTGCTTGATATACTGTTGTTGTTGAGATTAACTGGTTAGTATAATGATCAGGATGCAAAATCTGTCCCAGAAGTACAACACTAAACTGGAATTAAGTTATTTTCTACTCGTCAAATCAAGCTTAGATATAGTATATTTTTAAATATTCATTCGTCTCCTTAATTTAAGGGGATTTAGGATTTAGATTTCTGGGCTCTCGGCATCTAAGGCATTTAGCCCGTCACGTACATGATGGATGACATCCTTCGGCGAGCACACTATCCGGGGAAAGGGCAGGAAGGAAGCGGCCTGGGACCTATAAGTTAGGTACCACCCCAGCATTTGCCTGGTGTGAATGAGGAAAAAACAGGAAAACCTTATTCAAGGTGTCTAGCTTGAAAAAGCGTTTTACATTTTTTCTAACTAGTGCCCCCACCGGGAATCGAACCCGGGACCACTCGCACTCCTTAGTTTAATTTCAATTAAAATGCTATATTTGAGCCTAGACTTGTTAAAGTTTAGCTTATTAAAGAGCTTAATTTATTTTAAAAAAACGAAACCAAACTACTTCCCGTAGTGTACATTACGATGTTTCTAGTTCATATTTATTTTAAGTATACGATGTATATTCATTTTAAGTACGAATAGGGCATTAGAAATGTTATTTTAATTTTTTGTTTCGTTATCAATAATTACGTTACATTATGAATCTACGTAAACTGGCGTAAAGTTAAGGATATAGGTGAAATGTAATCTTGGAGGGCTTAATCGATTGCAGAAAACTGCTTGTCATTATATTTTACCGTTTTTGTTCTATACTGATCAACGTAAAAAACATAAATGGTTGATTTCTACCAGTTTTGGTTTCAATATCAATATATTCAATAAATACTTTATTCCAGGAGCGTCATTTCAGACTTCGCTTGAGTGGGGCGAGAGCGCCACTGATATAAGACTTTCACGTTTTGTACTAGTATATTAGTAGACAATCAATTAAAGTATATGTATTCCTCAAACTCTTGGGGGAGGGCAATTGTTTGTATAGTATTTTGTAAAAATACTTTTATAGTGAAACTTTTATAATAAAAGCCGATAGTGGGAGTCAATTCCGGACGCTATTTTTATTAACGCTCTATCTATAACCTATATGGGACAAAATTTTACAACATAGAGGAATTTTGGTATATAACTCCTTAAAAGTAGTATTAGTGCGTTACACATTTTACAATAGTGATTATAAATGTCCATAAAAGACCTTTATACACACCGAATATGTTTCTGTAAGGCAGCCATGTACCACAGCCGGCCCTCGAAATGGTTGCGTACCACTGAGTCCTTTCACCCGACTCACCTGATTCGTTATTGGAAATGTACTTCTTACATAATCTCTCCACGTGATTTTTTTTTTTTCGGATAACCGATGTCCACCTTAAAAATATTATTCGTCTTCAAACATCCAATTGACCACAGAACATTGAGAGACTAGATCAAAACAAGAAGGATCAAGTTTCTCACTAAAATAGTAAGTAAATATACTAAAATAGTATTTTTTTTTGGGGGGGGGAGGGAGGGGATTCTTTAGTATGTAAATATTTAGTCACCGTTGTAGCACAACGAACAAGTGTCTGCATTGAATATGACTATCCAACTCTTGTGAAAACGTTATATATTGTCTCCTACAGACTTGGACACCAAGATGTCCTTTGTGATTGGTCCACGCTCTGTTCCAACTTGCACATGCCTACTGTAAAGGGTAGGGAACACTTGCAGGAGTGACGGAACATATTGATGAACAATCGCATTAGCTATCAATGACTGTTTATGTGGAACATTTCATTTTAATATGGTTACTTATACGCAATATTACATACAAAATTATAAACTATACTGTGAACGAAATAAATAATACTGTTTGTATATTTGACTGGGCTGCCAATTATTATTTCAAATTTATTTCCTGCTATAGTAAGGATGTTTACATTGCGGTTTTAAATTGAATTTTCATATACGAAATATTTATTGTCCACACTGAGAATTTATGGAGAATCAGAGTTTTTGTGACACGGTAAACGAAAAAAGACCTCTTGTCGGTAAAGTAAAGGCTTACGTCAAACATGCTTTTTTTTTTTTGACTGATTATAGTTAACAAAGGTTTTGTTATATAAAAGGAAATACCTGTTCTTAAAGGAACTTTTTGCGCTGAATTCGAATATGCACTCGGTTTTTCTCCATCACGTACGATTTTCCCGTAACAGAGGGATTTTCGGGAAAATCCCTCAAAAATTTCCCTTTTCGTTTATTTTACACCCCAAGATCTTGTCCCCTTGCATATACTAACATAGAAATTATACCTAAGTATACTTTGATTCATATTTAACAAACCCTCCAAGTTTCGTAATAATCGCTTTATTCTTTCTAGAGAAATAAATATGTTTGTATGTATACTGTGTGTACTGTTTATTGCACCTTATAGTAATGCTTTCAGATCTCTTAAGTTGAGGTAAAACGTTTTGCTTTATTACCACAAACACATATATAAAATATAATACAATATAATTTACAAGTGTGACAATTTACAATAAACAATAATACAAATGTACCAAAAGGTCATGAAAAGACAATCAAAACTATCACAATATATGAAACTTCCATTGGGTTACAAAAACGTACACTACTTCCTTATTTTGTAAGAAATGTTGCATTCTCTAACAAGACCCCAACAATAGTCCCCCATATGAAGGATCCCATCGTCCCTGGTACCTTTTCTCCATTGCCATTATATCTTGGTGGAATCTTTCCCCCTGTTCGTCGCTGAGAGCACCTAGGTTAGCAGGAAAGAAGCTGAGGTGGGAGTGCAAAAAGTGGATTTTTAAAGACATCCTACAACCCAACTCTTTGTATTTCTGTACCATGTCCTGTACGATTTCTGTGTAACTCTCAGCTTTGTTATTGCCCAGAAAGTTGCGCACAACACACTTAAATGCTGTCCAGGCAGCTAGCTCAGCACTGTTTAACTTGCTGTCAAAGCTATCATCAAGCATTAATTTCCTAATTTGGGGACCAATAAACACTCCCGCTGAAATCTTAGCATCACTCAGGTTAGGGAACTTATCTCGCAAATACTTGAAACCTTCACCAGATGTGTCCATGGCTTTGACAAAGTTTTCCATAAGTCCTAACTTGATATGAAGTGGCGGTAGTAATATCTTATTAGGATCTACCAAAGGAGCGTATTTGACGTTGCATTCTCCAGGTACGTAATTCACTCTAGGTTCCCATTCCTTCACTTCATAATGTTTGTCATCAGCTCGGCTATCCCATAAACATAAAAAACATTGGTACTTCGTGTAACCGCACTACAGTCCTAATAAAATACCAACTACCTTGAGATCACAACATATTTGCCAACAATGGTCCTTGTAATTTATAAGATTTAGCAAAGTTGACATGGTGTCATAGGATTCCTTAATCTTCACTGAGTGCGCAAGTGGTATAGAAGGTTTTTTTTTTTATTTCCATTATGTAAAAGGACAGCTTTAAGGCCGACCGTTGACGCGTCGATAAATAACCTCCATTCTTCTGGAACGTAAGGAATTCCTAGCTCCGCCATCAACCCATTTATATCCGTACATACACGCACATTATCTTGCATTGAGAAATAGCTTGAAAATTGAACATGCCTTTTCCTGTACACTGATATGTTCGTTTCTGCATCCAATAAGTTCCACTGCTGGAGCCTCGTATATATATATGGAGAATTGTGTATATATAGGGAGAACTTGGAGAATTGTATATATATGTATTAAGATATACATATACTGTACGTTTTAAAAAAAATATACGTTGGAAGTACATTCTATTTTTATACACGTTTCTAATTTACAGAGAGCAATACAAGTGTGTTGTTGACTATTGTAAATATTCATTTTTATGTCTGTGTTTGTAGTAATAAAGCAAATCGTTTTTACCCAAACTCAGGAGATCTGAAAGCATTACTATCAGGTGCAATAAACAGTGCACACAGTATACATACAAATATATTTATTTCTATAGAAAGAACAAAGCGATTTTTACGAAACTTTTAGGGTTTATTAAATATAAATCAAGGTATACTTAGGTATAATTTCTATGTTACTATATGTAAGGGGACAGGAGCTAGGGGAATAAAATATCTGAAAAAGGGAAATTTTTGAGGGAATTTCCCGAAAATCCCTCTGTTACGGGAAATCTGTACGTGATGGAGAGAAACCGAGTGCATATTCGAATTCAGCGCAAAAAGTTCCTTTAAGATCAGGTGATTTTTCTCATGTAACAAACAAAAAGTTTAAATTTGTTAACTAGTGTTATGATACTTTGATATGTTCTTTACCAGTCCGAATGGTTTAAATATGCACTGACTTGTGAGCGAGAAATGCGATGAAAACGTAATTAAACGAGGTAAGGACAGGCTTCTAATACTTTTAGAGCCGATTTCCCCGAAAGAAAAAAAATCTGCAGCAACACTTTAATTCAGTGGTCTTCGTATTATTTACGATACTGGATCAACAGAAAAAAAAGTATGTCCCCATTTCAAATTGATTCTAACCTTAAACAACTCAATCCAAGATACGGGCGTTGAATGTTAAATGTGAACTCACATACACCACATTATTTTATAATACGTATATTAGCATACATACAGGGAGAAAGAGGCAGTTAGAAAGCAAAATGCGCTCCAGATAGGCCTAATGCCTGTTTTTAATTACTTATTTGTCAAGAAAACATTTCTTGTTAAAAGTTCCTAATACCCTATATGACTTAATTATATACTATTAGAAAAAATTATCGGGAAATGTTCTGAAGTTCCTGATCTAATTTTTGCTCATGAGATGAGTATTATGATATCTGAAGTAGCTTTTAATACCTAACAAAGTAATTAGATTCTTTTAAAATGGTGGCCAAATTTATTAGTATTTCCAACGATTAAGTAGTATTATAACGTTGTATTTAGTAAGTAATAATAACTACTTAAAGTCCTTTGAATATATATAAAGTCTATGTTGTGTAACGTACAATAAAGCACCTTCCAAAAGCAACCTACTTCTTACTAATCCAATTAACTTGTTATAGCAACGTGTTTCATACAAATTATGAAGTAATAAATTAGATATGTTATGACAACTCTAAGTAAGAAAGAAGAAGAAGGAGCCTTTAAAAGATTGCATTTAGCTATAATTATATTGATTTTCTGGCAGTTAAAAGTTCTTCGAGATATATTGCATTAGTTTCGTAACATATAGGAAAATATGTAACGAAAAAAAAAAAAAAAACGCTGTAATTCGAAGGAAAATTTTCTAGCGCTTGCGTCACATCTGCGTCATCTGTTTGAATGTGGAGTTGCTGGGATCGATTTACTAAAAGTTGTAGCGTCTACAAAATGATGCTTCGTAACTTTGAGCATGGATTTCATTGTGTCTTGTTCTGTATAGGTATTGGGATAAACTACCTTCCGCATAAAAGGGACCTTAGTTTGTTTTTTTATTATATATGCATATTCAGTACATTAAATGCTTTCATGTAAGATTGCGTGACGGTAATTAATTAAACCCATCTCCCTAGGATTCAACGTTATAATTAGATCCTGTTTCAAGGATTGGAGTTGAACATTAATTAATAAGCTTTATCTCGCCTTTAGTTTCAGCGCGAAATTTCTTTCATTAATCTGTGCAAGTGTTGGTATTCTGTTGCTTCGCAAATTAACTCGCCGAAAACACGGATCACTCATTCTATTTCTGTGACTCAAAGAGCAGGTGCACAACTGCCTTATTTTTTAATTAATTATCATGTAAAATATCCTGCTATTACCAGCAAGTCACCTGCTGCAAATGAAGAAGTTTTATATCATCGCATGAAACTGTACGCTTTAACATCGTTCTTCAATTCGATTCTTCTTCTTTTCTTCTTGCTTTTCCTTCCATCTTTTAAAATACAGTTTCTGATTAAATAGTATCTTAATGTGTTTCTTTTCCTGTTTTTAATTACTTCAAATATATTACATTTCTGGGGATACTTAGCCCCTAGTGGTTAGTGCATTGGACTCACCGGGTCCCGGGTTCGATTCCCGGTTGGTGTTTCCCAATTTTCGGCGTCCACCCAGCGTCATGAATCAAACTGGGAGTCACGTGAATAAAAGACGTGACGGCCATTAGGTGTAGAAAGCTCCTAATACGCTTGTTAGATGTAAAGCGAAGCAGCGTGCTCACCACGTGTTCGCCGCTAAGTTGGACGTAGTTGCTAATATATGACGTTGGAGCGGCTCAGGCCCTTAGGTCCGTTACGCAGCCACGCGGAGCTTCGCGTGCGGAGTCCTGCGTGGCAAGATTGTTCTATTGTTTCTTATGGGTGCATACATAGTCACGCGGAGGCCTCCGCGCGCGGAGCAGTCTCCACGTGGCCCTATCCGCGCTCCGTCCTCCGCGAGACGGATAGGGCCATTGAGCAAATGGGTGCTTACATAGTCAAGCTGAACTCCGCGAGCGGAGCAGCCACTTCCCTTTAAAATGTAATAAGCAAGGTGCATAGTAGCAAAACCAAAATGGAAATTGATCCAGAAAGACTTATATTACTGAAGTTGAATTAAGACCATGTTTATGGGATCCCGCTTGCGTAGAATACAAAAATCGTGAGATTCGCAATTTTTCAAATTAATTCATCGAACGACCGGACTGACATGCGAAAATAATTGAAGAACTTTTTCTCATCTTCTCGCAACCTACATACAGACTCAGAAAAGCTGTGTTCAAACTTCTTTGAGTAACTAAGGGGTGACTTTGGAACAGCCTATTTTTCTGTGTTTTTTGTTTTCTCTTTTTAGAGAGATAATAAGAAGCCACTATTGTCGTTTCGATCTTACTCATGTTGACTCGCAACACTGACTGAGAAGAATCCTGTATATAATCACGTGACGCGTAGCTACGGATGACTGTGTAAGCACACACGCGTAACGCGGAAGACGGAGCGCGGAGCTCCACTTGACTGTGTAACGGACTTTAAGGGATGTCATGCCAGTGGTTAGTTATATTTCCTTATTGGGATTTCTGTTTCATTTAATTTTTTCACTCTTGTACATGTATATATTTTGATCGTATATTGTCATTACTTGTCGCTTTTTCGTAATGTACATATTTCCCTGTATTCCTTACTTGTCTTTTGATGAATCTTTTTCATAACTCGTTCTCCAGAAACCTTCAAACTAGTTACTTCTTCTTCTTCTTCTTCTTCTTCTTTTTTTTTTTTTTTAATACCATGGGTTTTCTCGGGGCGATCGCGTGGATGAAACTGGCCTATTTTTTCAGCGCTATAATAAGTTGGTCGCAGTCACAGTGCCATATAGTCATTAAGACGCGTAGCCACTAACCAGGTAACTCGGTTTAATTTTCGTTGGATGGAAGAAATTTTTTCTTATTCCAATGCGGGCCAGGGCTTATCCAGCCTCTCTAAAATGTGTACCTGAGGCAATCTGAGAGAATCAGGCATAATATTGAATACATCGCCTTTTTGTTACCAAAGTGTCGAAAGTTTGCAGCATTATCTCCATCCCCATGTATCTCAAATTGAGGTTGAGTGGATGGGGGAATACTTTTATGCGTATTTCACCATTTTACCTCATTTCTCGTTTCTTTATTGCCATAGTTTTCTGGTTTTTAGAAGTCCTTTACCAACTATGGAGACTTCAAAAAATGAATATAAACTATGTTGGGAGAGGCTTTGTCCATTGTTCACTTATTTTTAGTGTATGGATGCATTTATTTCGTGAACAGGAGTTCTGTAAAAAGATAGTTTTTGGCTTAAATCGCAGAAATGCAAAACATGTATATCTCTATTTAACTTCCAATATTTACCTATCATACTGAAAAAAAAAGAAAAAAATGATGAAATGAAATGCATAACTTAAGCATACCTCTTTGCTAGAATAGAACAGTATTAAATGAAGCATATCTCAAAGGGAATTTGTTTCCCTTCCTTGAGATTTACTTTTGTCCCCTGAGAAAATGACAGAAATAGTTTTGCATATAGCAGTCAGCTGTGTGTGACTAGTAATGTTGACATTGCCTGCAAATTGAATCGCTTCCCCGAGGAAAATGTCTGAGTTTAACAATAGAACAGACTATGATAATTTTTCTCTTGAGCTCTTCAAATATTTTCAAATGTTGAATTTTCAAACAGTGCATACAAATATTGCTGAATTTGAGTTTGATTGGATCTTAGCGTCCTGTTCAGCAGCGAAAGGCGTGTACGCTAACCGCTTAGCCATGAGGGAACTCTTGGTAAATTCAATATCAAAGTGGTTCATTGATTATAACTAGTTTCTCGGCTTGATTTATAGCTACTCATATTAACCTCAGCTTTTGAAGATCCTTGGTTTAAAACAGTACTTTTAATGAGAGCGAGAAAAAAATCGTCTTTCAATGGTTATACCAATTCTTTGTTAGCATGCAATATCATAAAAGACTAACCAACATATTACTATTTTCATATGTGTAAGTATCTACCATTTTGTACTAGAGGTTTGTTTTGGTGGACAATCTTCACAAGGAACTGGATGATGTCTTCAGTATACTTTGTGATATGCCCTCCCGTCGTTTGGAACATCTCTATACATTACGCGTGTTATCCTAACAATAAACAATGTACACGCATTCAATTTCATTAAGTTCAATCCCAGATTTGATTACCAACAACTCGAACCAATCGTTTGCACGTCATAATATTTCATGAATATGCTACATTTGTCGATATGTATATGAATATGCTACATTTATCGAGATTTATGAATATACTACATTTGTCGAGATCTTTGAATATGCTACATTTGTCGAGATCTATGAATATGCTACATTTGTTGAAATCTATGAACGTGTTACATTTGTCGAGATCTATGAATATGCTACATTTGTTGAAATCTGTGAATATGCTACATTTGTCGAGATCTGTGAATATGCTACATTTGTCGAGATCTATCACTTAGAAAAATTTTGGCCAAGATCAAGTGACTTTTATTGACGGCGTACAATATATTAATATACTTTCTGTAATGAATATTTTAAGATTTTTCACTTGCGTTGAGAAGTATTTATTCCTTCTAAGAATGTGAATTAGGATAAAGATGCATCAGAGTCTGGGAAGAAATCGGAGATGGAAAGAGTGACACTAAAGATTTTAGTGCGGGTGGGAAAAAGAGAAAACATTACAAACATGGAAACCACGAGGACGCCGAATGAGGTCATAGTGATTTATTGCTGTCATTTTGTAAAAGAGGTGATCATGTGATAGGTTCTTGGAGCGTCTCCAGGTCTGCAAGTGGAAAAGCTTCGTTATACAGAAAAGTTTACGTCACAAACTTATCTTTCCTCCTGCCTTGATTTTTCTTTTTTTCCCTTTACTTTCTTTCCAGTTTTTTGGCTGGAATCCCACTTTTTCCCTTCTCCTGGATGAAAATGGATCGTAGACGAAAAAGATTTCATGGAGCTGAATGGAAGTGGAGGAAGACATTCTTTTGATAATTTCTCTTTGTGAACTGTCTTCCTGATACAAACATTCCAGCATGCAACGTTTGCTACATTCGATACAGTTAATAGCTAGGCATATCGAGATCAAGCCCCATGTTATGGACCCAAAAAAAGTTTGATTCTTCTATATAGTTTTTTTTCCCCTATTGCATTGTTTTGGTCTATTACAGCTTCTGAAAGACATTCTTTTTGGGCAATGAATGTTTAAAGTGAAATATAGATTCCATAGAATTTCAACACAGTGAAATCTGCTTAGACAATCAAGAGTGGAGCATGGCGCCTACAATGGGCTTCATTATCAATTGTCAAATGATTTATTATGTTGTTTCTTTATATCAACTTGTTTTTGTGATTTATTTGATGTAGAAGTTAAAAGGAGTCTGTGTCTTTGTTAATGTTGCCATATGAAAAAGAAAGGTTATTGTCTACGTAGGTTTGGCCGAGTATATTCTGAATATATACGAATTATTCCAAATAAATTGATATTGAAACTTAAAAACTTCGTTACTGAATTCTCTTTGTCTGTGTGTCTGTCCGTCTGTCTCTTACTTGCGAATTTTTCGATTTTGAGCCCTCCATTCGATAGAGCATCAAAAACTATCTGAGAAAGGGATGGAATTTTTCGCGTCACTCTTACCGTTCCCGAGATATTGGCTAAAAAAGTTCCGATTTCGGGAGATTTAAGGAGCTATATCTCGGGAAATGTAAGTCATAGAGAGATGACATTTTGCGAATTTTTCAATTTTGAGATCTCCAGTTTGAGCATATGTCTTCGTAAAACAATATTCGTAGAACTTTTTAACAGAACTTTTAAACGAAACATTTGGGAAAAAAAAATTACTACTCAAGGAAATTATAAATTGATAGATATATTACAAGAATTGTTTAATGAGCATAATGATAAACTACATAGAACAATTGGTATAAAAGCTGTAGAAGTTAATAAAAAACTTAATTCTTTTTAAGTTTGTTCTGGCAAAGCTTGTAACGGACCATTTTGGCACATGGTCCTAACAGTATATTTTATGCTGTAATAGAAATTAAATTTGTCAACTCTCGTGTTATCTGTCTATATGAAAGCCAAACAAAAGTTTGAAATAGTTTATTTATTTAATCGATTTATCATTGAGTCAAAGATTATTTATATAAAGATGTTCAATTTGTTAGTATATATGCAGATTTGGAATTATGAATTATATAATAAATTTCAATTTTCTATTTAAACATTTAACGAAATTATGTAACAAAATAACATGATACATTTTCCTTCCTAATCTATTGTAAATTTAATCTAGAACTCTTTCTCATACATGAAATCTTAAATTTGTTTATAAAAATATGTTAAAACAAATATGTAAGAAGAAGAAGAAAAGTAGTAGATACAGAATGTACTAAAAAATATAGATGATTGATGTATTAAGTTCCTGTCATGAAAATTGGTATTGATGCTTTATAATTGAAACAAGGTGAAAAGAATACATAATATTATTACAGTAAAAGTGTTAAATCATTTGGTGCACTGTACTGTGAAATTTTATATAATAATATTTATATTTTACTGCAGGTGATAAAAATATGAGAAACATGTACGAGTAAACAGTTAGGATCCCTAACAATATCTTATTACCTGAATACGTCGTACTTCTCTGTCGTAGGTGAAAATAGGTACCGTAGCTGTTCTTGGCAGATGATAGCATATCTATCTGGTCTATAGTGGTGAAGCGTACTGATGGTGGATGTGGCCGTATAGCTTAGTCTAACACTAGTCGCAAATGCATGTTAATCAGGATACTATAATAGTCACGGTGAAACTAAATATTTGAGGCAACGCTGCAATATTTAGCCACATGGTGCCTATAGAGCCCTGTCTATTGTGTCTGTAGCGTATTGCTCTCTTTGAAGACTTCACGTCTGTGGCAAATAATTGATTGTAAAACCTGATTGAGACATGTATTATGAGGCGCTATAGTCATACACACTTCATTCCCGTCCATCATCCTAATGTTCTTTTCTGCGATATTGATCAACTGCTAACTGCCATTCCAGCTACATCTAATAGTCATCCGTATTTCAAAAGACCATCCAAATAGTACCAATCACTTCCACATTGCTGCGCACCACGACCGGGGGACTTGGCAGCGTACCTTTCGATATCCAGGCCAACATAAAATTTTAATCTATTTGGAACCGTCTCGTGTTGCCTTGGTGATGTTCATAGTTGTGACCCGGCAATGTGAAGGGGCGGCTACAGTAGAGAATGGCGACCCAGCCAGGATGTCGCTAGAGGGCGTCTGTGTCTCTGTTTGGCATTCTAGTCGTGGTTGTGAAAGTTTGTGGATGTATCTTGTGAAAAATCTACGAAAGAGATGTAATTCAAGATCATGTGACGAAGGTGTAGAGATAGTCGGGGATCCAGTATATGAAAATATGATAAAGTCAAGGAACACAAGAAATGTAACGGGAAACAGAGACTCCCAATTCAAATACGCTTGTGGTTGTGAACCAAAAGAGGGTGAAAGTGAACCCACAGTGAAATGTGAACTGTGTGATGTAGAATTCCACGTTGAGTGTTTGGACCTTGAACCAGGACAATATGAAGTGATCTGTAGTCCTGAAAATAAGTGGAAATGCAAGAAATGTGTAGAAAAAAAGACTGAAATAGAAATGAATGATCTTGGAAGATCATCCTATCAAGAATGTGCTGTAAGTGTCGACAGTCGAACAGAAGTGCCTCAAATTTCTCCAGAAATGCAATTTATGCTGAGAGAGTTTCGCGAGCTCAGTAGCAGATTGGAGGAAAAGATCACTTCAGCGTTGCAACAGGAGGAGGAAAAATTCACTTCAGGAAATATACATTTTTCGAGTCGATACTCACTTTTACAGCACATTTTCGAGACGAGACAGCCACAAATCTTGTCTCGTGCGCATCCCTAATTGACACACACTATGAAGTCACAACTGTGAAGAAACCCAAGCCACCATACAATTGTACTGAATACTTTTATTTCTTTACTTAAACCTTCTGAGTTCACACCAAAACTGTACAATACACTGTATTCTATAGTCACTTAACTTTCAATAAATCAACGTAACGGATAATCAACTTACGTTCATAATAAGAGGATATTTCTCCTTCCATGATATCTTCTCGACTTTAAAACGAGTCCAGCATTTTAATATATTACAAAGTCTCATCAGTGATAACTCTTACATATTAAGTATATTACATCATCTAAAAAAATTTTCGGTTCAATCTACAGTAACAATTTAATTAAACCATAGTTGGATCCTATAATGTGTTCTCAAGGTTTATACTATGTTGTTACACTACATCAAAACAATACCGTAATAAAACTTCTTTGAAGATAAGATCTCCATATATACTAGGTACTATATTGGCAAAGAAATAAACTATTTACTATTATTTTCAATGTTAAGAGTTACACTAAGAGGATTGTAAGTGTATATTATAACTTATGATGATAAAATATTTATATTTGAACACAGTTTAAGAAATCTTGTGGCTACCATACAACCGACTTCAGCTACATATATCATGAGTCAGCTGCAGTTACCTAAAACACTCTCTGATTTTGAATAGCAAAGTTTCATGAAAGAGTGAGGTAAATATGTTCCATAGTGGTTGACCGAAAATGGCTACCAACGAGGAAGCAATCATGATTGTTCTTCACTCTTTTCTGAAAATCAAACGAGAAAAATCTATTAGCAAGTTTGATATCGGTCAGATGCGCATTGTGCAGATTCCATACGAAAACATTAGGAACTAGCAGAGTAAGGCTCATATAGACGAATTTACTTTCCTATCTGAGGCTTACTTGGACATCAACAGAATCCCTGTTTCCCAACAAGGAGTATTTCCTTGTAAATGGCGAGGTAAACTGTGAAAGCCACCGGTACTAGTGCTACATAATTTTCAACTGGTTAGACGCTTCCAAAGCAGTCATTGGTTCGAAGGTGGTAAAATATTGGTGTATATATCATTGGACCCTGCTTCTTCTCACTTCTCCCCTCTATCTCCTTCAGACAGCAGTATATACAGGTTCATTTAGTGTGAAAAGCATGCTTTGAAGAGTGTGTTCGGCATGATTAACAGTGTAATAACCCATCTTCTAAAAACTATTTATGGGTACCTCAGCAATTGGTATTTCTCTTGAGACTTACAAAACATAAACACATTGATACATTTCCATTGATGAGATGGTGTAGAATTTAAGTGCCATGTTTAATATTGTTTATTTAAAAGCTGGAAAAAGAAAGAAATATACACAAAGACTCTTAAAAATAGTACTAGAAAACTTTCTTTCTTTTTGTATGTGTAAATGCTGAACCTAAAGGTGAAGAGACAACTTTAACAACCGGTTTCGCATACTTATTCGAGAAATTTTAACAACCGGTTCGGGCGAACACTGAAATATCATAGTTATAATGTTATGTTAGTTCTACTACGTTATGTCTATAGTACACACATACGACACGGGGAGTCTAGTGTCACTTAGAATTGACTACAAAACAGGAGCTCGGGTTGTCTCATGTCGAAGAGACGTTATGTAAGTGATATCTCGTCTAGTCTTGGAAAATGTATGTTTCTACTTGAAAAGTTTTGTCTCGTCACATAGCTCACCACGAAAATGCTGCTTTGTCTCGTGGGTAAACTATGCTCCATTCCCAAAGGGGACTCATACGATTCAAATTACACGTTAAACTGCATGTTCACGTTTCATGTAACGTACTGAGAGATACATTAAACTATAAAACCAATCAATCAACGCATGTACAATGTTGGAAACTAGAAATGATTTCGTGTTGCAGTACACTGATATTTCCACTATTTTGATAACTACCTATAAATATATATATATAGGCTATAGCTAAAACCCAAGCAGTATTTCCAAGAAGATTTCCTTCATTTAACAAAGCTTCCCTCAAAATTCAGTTGTTTGTTATTACTTTCCTGTGGTTTGAAAACATTGGTAATCCTTTCGTGCCCACTCTGTTTAGACTCTGACATTATATCTTTTCTTCTGGAGGTGGTTTATGTATCATGTATCACATATGAGTGAAACTGTATCCCTACTCAAGATTGTTTATATGTCTGTTATTGTGGGGAACCGACATACGAAGAGCTGTAAAAGAGTGGTTAAAAGCTGGACTATCTCAAATAAAACTCTTCGAGTTATTGTTCATATTTCAATTAAGAGAAGACAGTAGAGATATTATTGTTTTTTTTATTGTTATTTTTAATACGCGCTTACTGGCTCTTTTTTTTTTTTAAAAAAAAAAAGAACAAATATACGTACGAACTGGAATTTCTGCGGTACATCAGATATATTTTAGTTTTATTAACCTAATACAGATGGCAAAGCGTACTGAATAGCTGAAATACTAATACTTGAATTTAGACCCTCAGAACGTACAAATGACATTTCTAAGAAATTCGCGTCGTGAATCTCATTACAAGATTTAACAAAACGTTTCTACATAAAAAGTACGATAAAAATAAACTGAACTTGCTAATTGAATTGCATATCTGCATATTGATTCTTTTTTTAAATCCCGAATCGAACCGAGGTCTCTCACGCTAAAGGCACGTACCTATCAACATGTGTAGAAGCTCTGGTTCACTCCAAGCTAAATGTATAGGGTAATTGGATCATGGGGTAAATCATGTCGATTAAAAATAACTTCATCGTAGAAACACGAGAATTAAAGATATTGCATTACCATTGTGTGCAATGTGCTATCACATCTCAGAAAAAAAAAAAAAACTATTACTGCCAGAACCTGCTGTTTGCTTGGCGTCAGAACAGTTCCAGAGTGCATTGCTTAAACAAGTATGTTTTTGTGATTCACAAAAAGAAGCAAATGTAAATTCTCATTCTTTTCATTGTGAGTTTTTTAAATGCATTTTTTAAAAATATATTTGAATTTCAATCATGAAGATTCATTGAATTATGCACACACTATAAACTGTGCGGTAATTTTAGCATTAAGTACATTAAATACTACACAATCAGGAGTTATTTATGACCACATATTTCGGGGTAAACTGGACCATTGCATTTATTATAAATTCGTTGCATTCAATTTATCATAAATGCCAAACGTCTTTGAAGTAAATTGTTAGCAGTTAGAGGATATTTATACCTGTACATATCTAGATCAGCAGTTTCTAGTTCCTAACATAAACCCTCAACAGATCCATGGATGATTTTGGATCTGAATGCAGCGAAAACACATTGATCTATGCATAGAAATCATGATGTTCCGTAAGAGGTAGCTGAACCTTCATAAAGCAAAGAATCATTCCACCCACCCACCCACTACCCACTCAATCCACTGACTATAGTAGATGTCAAAGCTGTAAGTGAAATGAGAAACAACGAGTTGTGACACACCCGATGCCGTTTAAATCCAAAGGTACATGTCAGGCATGTGCCTAGGGACGGACATAGACTGTAACTATCACTTGCCATCCATGTGATTTCTTTCTCAGATGTACACTTATGTCCAAAATTATTGTCGCGTCTATAAATATGTTGTTTTAGGAATATAATTTGATAACGAATTCGACTGGTATCTATATATATAAAAGAGAACGTACAAAATCCTTTGTCCGCTCATCACGCTAATACGGCTGAACCAATTTCTTTCATTTTTGGGGGGTTATTAGGATTTGGACCCTAGATGGTTTTTATCATATCACTTTAATTTTTAATTACCAGTGTCTTGAGATAATTGACCATTCAAGTGTCCATAACGTACAAATCCTTTGTTATTAGTTCATCATAGGTAAAAATAAACGTATTTATATGCAACCCGCATGACCGTGTCACTCGGCGGGTTAACATAAATGACAGGCGATATACAGCGGAAAATAGCTTGAATCTTCTGTTTAAAATTTTTTAATTGATTTGCTTATTTTTACAGACACTTTTACAATATGCCAGCACCGGGATGACCGCAGCGAAGCGGGGCGGGTTAACATAAATGACAGGCGATATAATGTTAAGATTTACTGCAATCTTCTATGGTTTTTATCATATCACTTGAAAGCGAAAAAGTAAAAATTATCTAAGTAACAAAGTTTATTGCGTTCCGGGGTGACCGCAGCGAAGCGGGGTGAACGCTGCTAGTTTCTTATAATGTTAATATGTGTATAATCGACAAAGACATGTATATGGCAAATTTCACGTCAAAAGAGCAGTAAACAAGAACAATAAAACCAAAATAAAACTTCCTTGTTCATTTAGCAACATATTGTTTTGCTCACTCTAATTTTCGTATTTATAATTCTCTTCCTATGAAATTTACCACAAATATACAGTTCCCGATTATACACATAGTATCAGTATTAAAAGTACCCTGCAAAATCATTATCAAATTATATTCTTACAAGAAGACAGTTACAGATATGCGACAATCATTTTGGACATGAGTGCACATAAGGCACATACTGAACACATTCCCATGTACTACCATGAGCAAAATAAATGACGCGTCTCTTTATTTTGAAATTTTTTGAAAATATCTCTGTTTTCTTTATATGTTAGAAATTTCAAAAGGTTTCCCCAGCAGGACGGGTTAATAACAAACCCGTTTTTAATATTTGTGTTAGATATTAGCTTAAAATAAATAAATTAGAAGCAAAAAACATTAAATCGACAGAAATCTCGAGAATTACCAACTCTGCTAAAGTGGGAAATTTTCAAGAACGGGAGGGAATTCTGCAGTTCAACACGAAGCAGCGACATCTATGTCACTGAGAGAAATGTGGATAAAATCTACAAACGAAACTTTTAACGAAATATTTCTAATATGTCTTATTTCGTGCATTATCTGCAAACTTCAAATATATGAATATATGCCAAGTATTAACGTAAAGATAGAGCAAAAAGTGGAAATTGTCTATGGAAAAGGACGAATTGGTAGCGCGACCGTAATGAAAAATTGTCTTTACCGTAGAACAGGGTCAGTTCACGTAAGGAAACAAATAGCTCAGTTAGTTAAAGCAACTAGTCTGTATGCCGAAGGTAGCGGGTTCGAACCCAGATGGAAGTGACGTTGTCATTTTTATTATTATGGTTATTTTATTTATTTTTTATGTGGGAAAGAATCAAATTGTAACATATGTGTAAAATTCATGACGATACCAAAAAAAGAAAAAAATGTCGTTGTCGCACTTGCATTAGCATCCCTAATTTTGTTTGCAAAAAGTTTAGTAATTATTTTCCCTGTGCTCACTGCTCACTATACGTAATGCTCGCTGGCGCGTTGTTTACCAGTAAATGTTAATCCTAATTTGGAGAATTTTATAAAGTTTCACAATATTTCTCACTAGATAGTCTTCTATCTACTTGTTTGGATATTTTGCTAACAGATTTCCCTATTAAATGTTTAATTTTCCCTAGATGTTTAATTACGGAAAAGTTTTACAATGTATTTGTATTAAATTGAAATATTTTTGAATTTACCACATGAGATAAGTAGCTCGAAGGAGGAAAACTCAAGTAACTGATATTCTACGTAAAAGCTACCTATTGTAGAATGATGATACTTCTTGCCATCAGCACATAATCTTCACGTTAGAGAGTCAGACAGAAAAAAATTCTGTTTTTTTCCTCCCTATGACCACCCATCTTAAACCTCTACATTCCATTGTTCGTCTCACAAAAATTCGGTGCTCCAAAAACAGTCATATAATAATAATAATAATAATAATAGTAATAATAATAATAATAATAATAATCCTGAATATGCCATCCTTACATAATGTAAGGATATCTTAGTTTCTTAGTTTAAATCTTAGATATCTTAGTCTAAAGTGCTTTCTTTAGCAATTATTTGAACAACCATGTAGGAGGGGGTACGGCGCTTTATTTTGCCCCTCTCATTTCAGTACCCTTCCAACAGAAAGTAATTTCTCATAAACAGGATAGACAAAATGAATAAGAAATATATTTACAGCATCCTCTCCACTTTTATGATTGGAATATCACGTAGCATTTTTTTATTCTACCAAAGATGCCCCTGTGCGGTTAGGGGTAGGTAACTAAAGAAATACCTAATATATAGCGCCCCTTGATTGTAATATTACCGCTTCTTTATCTGTACGAGGGAGCCCCAACAAGGTGATAAAAAGAATAGGAAAAATGTATATTGAATCCAGTGGCGGATCCAGCACAAACTTCTGGGAGGGGGGTAGTGAAAGATTCTTTTGATGATGTGAAGCTGTCACAAATTGCCACTTAACTAAACTAAACATAATAGTGGGGTGAACCGGAACCCAGTCAGTTTAAATTGATGTAAAAGTTTAATTTTTGGCTTCATATTAAAGTTTTGGTTTCAAATGAAAATTTCAGTCCCAGTGGTCAAGGATCAAATCTCGCGGGGCTCTTCAGTGTAGGCTAATACGGGAAAAGGCAAAAATATTAAAATGTTTCTAACGTTCGAATTTTTCGTCTATTTTAAAGAATTGTTGGGTTTCGTATTAAAGTGTTGGTTCCAAATGGCAATTTCAGTCCGATGGAAAATGATCAAATCCTGGAGCCGGGGTGCTCATCAGTATAGTGTGCTACGGCTCCATTATGGGAAAAGGCAAAAATATGAAAATGCTTATAACTTTCGAATTTTTCGTCTATTTTAAAGAAATTATTAGCTTCAAAAGTCTTAAAGTCTTGGCTTCAAATGACAATTTCAGTCCTTGTGGACAATTATCAAATCTCGGAGGGCTCTTTGGTGTAGGGGTTTCGGCTTCTTTATGGGACAAGATTCACGTAATTGATATTGCAAAATTGTTTTGTATACATTAGTGTAAACTTGCACCATTTTGTTAATTTTACCTCTTATATTTTGCAGATTTCAAATTCCAAGCATGTTACTTCTCAAAGCTAAAAGGCACTTACTAGTTTCATTAAAAGGAAATGTCTTTTATGAAAAGTTGTCATGGAGTAGACGAACGAACAGGCACCCAAACATTGGTTGAGTCGGACGGTTGAAACTCGTTAAGCTCACTTCAATTATTATTATTATTATTATTATTATTATTATTATTATTATTATTATTATTATTATTATTATTATTATTATATTAATAATAATAATAATAATAATAGAGCATTCATGGGGTCCGTGGCTCGACTCCACTTCGCGCCAAGTGAAATTTGAGGTAGACAAATACCGTGTGCATGGGTATGGGTTTTCTTGGAATTTTCCATTTTCTTCCCACTTTCTTCATTTCATCATTTCAATCATCATCATTCTCCCTTAGCGTAGGTGCATAATCGTGCAACGTTAAACTAGATATTCCATTTAATATTAATTTCAATAATAATAATAAACAATTAATTCAACTGAAAGAACTGTAATTTATGTTGACGGCAATTATCATAAATATGCAACCATTATAAAAACAATGCTTTGAGTAGAAAGATAATCCTTCCCAAGTGTTAACGAATGCGCACGAGATAAGACATGTCTCGAGAAAGAGACGAGACGCTTTTTTTGATATCCAAAAGAAGACGTAACAAATGTTTTGGACTCGAGATAGCTTTTAAAATGTCTCGTCTTGTCTGGAATGTCTCGAAAACAAAAGTCTAAGTTTTAAAATTATTTTTAAAGATCTATTCTCTCAAAAGTAGCTCTCTGCCTTAAAATTAATAACGGCATTTGTGATTTTTTAAAAAAAATAAACAATGTCTAAAGTTAATAGTTAACTTTTCGAAAAGAAGCTTCATTAAGGGTGAACCTGAAAGATGTCCACAAACTTCGGGAGATGATTCGTGCCATCAAAAGGAGACAAATAGCCCTCTTGCAGTTTTCGAGTTCAGCTTCGTTGTCGAGATACAGGGTTGCCAACTGGTCGTGTTTGAGAAACTCACTGGAAATAAATTCAACTCCAAGAATAAGCTACTACAGGTCAATTGACTTATACCATGCTGCAAGGTTAAATATTTGTTTATGAAGTGTGTACAAAATTTGCCAGTGTCCTTTCTGAGAACATCGTCGAGAAAAAGTCACCTCCAAAAATAAACTACCCCTCGTAAATTTTTCTAAGAGAAATATCTGATACTACAATATAGGGTTGTTAATTAAATATTGATTAATGAAAAATAAACAAAATTGTTAAAACAATTTTGGAGAAAATAGCTTTTTTCGATTTTCGGCTGTTAGTAAACCACACTTATTTTAGGCGGTAGGAAAAAAATGGGAAAATCTCCTGTAGGAATACTTTGTAAACCTTAAGTTTAAAATTTGGTGTAGATACGTTGAACGGTATGGCCTCTAGGCGAGTGCACAGAAAAGTGTACCGAACGGACGGACCGGAAGGACGGCTATCGAAAAATCACATTTCCGGTATGTAGACGCTTGAAGTATGTAAATCCGTTGAAATCTGAATTTGATATACTATTTTCACAATCACCATATTTTCTTCTCTCTTTTGTCGCTCGAAAAAGAAAAGCCTGAGTTTACCACAAAAAGCTAGGGTGTTTACCAAAAAATATTCAATTACAGGGCCACCGCACTAAACTTTTTCAATTCAATTTCTTAACTGTGTTAGGCCGCAGTTGTTACTGAAGTGTGTATTTGGATAATACGAAAAAAAAATCTATTATTCAAATACATCGAATGTCAGATTATCGAATAAAAAACTTCGATTGAAGAAAATCCACACTACAAAACTAACTCACACTTTGAGCACATTTTCATTAGACATATAATAGAGCAATTAATGCAATAATTGTTTATGAAATATGAAAAAATCAAATGAGTCATTTTCGAGAAAGTCGTTCAAAAAGAACACGTCAGAAGTAACCTACCTCTTGTGAGTTGTTTCGAACAACTCACACTCTTGTGAATATACTTTTGCTTATTAATGAAATATTTATTTGCGATATTTGAACAAAATCGCCTGTCGTTCGAGAAAATTGTTGGGAAAAACCTTGACCCCCAAAATAATTTATCCGTCGTAATTGTTTTTCATAGAAATGACTTATACTAAAATATAGGGTTATTAATGATATATTTATTTATGAATTATCAATAAAATTGTCCACGTAAGTTTTGAGAAAATCGTGAGGGAAAAATAACTCCCCGAATAAACTATCTCTTGAGGATTCTTTCAGGGCAAGCGAGTTATTCCATATTATTAGGTTTTTAATAAAATATTTATTTCTGAGTACGAACAAAATTGCTTGATTCATTTTAGAGAAAACCGTGGAGGAAAAACACCCCCAAGAGTAAACTACCCCTCGTATATTTTTTTCAGGACAAACGAGTTTTGCCATACTGTTCGGTTATTAACGAAATAAGTATTTTTGAAATACGAATAAACTCTTTTGAGTCATTTTTGAGAAAATCACCCAGACAACACACTCCACCAAGAATAAACTACCCCTCGCATTTTTTTTAGGACAAACGAGTTATTTATGCCATATTGTTAAGTTATTAATGAAATATTTATTTATGAAATATGAACGAAAACACTTGAGTCTATTTTGAGAAAATCACTGAGAAAAAACTCACCCCTAAGTATAAACTACCCCTTGTAGATTTTTCTCAGATAAATGCCTTATACCACAAAATAGGGTTGCTAATTAAATATTGATTTATAAAAAAAGAAAGAAAACAAGATCGTTAGAGCCAGTTATTAGAAAATATATTTTTCTATTTTCATCGTACAGGAAACTACCCTTGTTTTGGGAGTAGGAGGGAAATAAAAGAAACTATAGGAAATACTATGAAAATCTTAAACTAAAATTTGGTGCAAATAAGTTGAACGGTTGGCCTCTAGGCGAGTGCACAGAAAAGTGTAGTTAACGGACGGACGAACAGATGGACATGTATCAAAAAATAACTTTTTCGGTATTAGGGGCTATAGTACGTGTAAATTCGTTGAAATCTCAAATTTGATTTTTTTTCGATCACCATACTTTCTTCTCTCATTTGTCACTTCAAAGTAAAAGGAACTCAGAACTACAAATAAGAGACACCTACTTTTACACATAGACATTTATTGATTTAAAACTGTTTTAGTTTGTCATTTCACTTCCAATTGAAAGGTTTTACCATGACTAACGGAATACCAATGACGAGACGGAAGTTTTGAGGAAGTAAATGCATTCAGAAGTCTAGACTACATTACGCCTATCAGCCTGTTTTTACTTCTGCAATTGTTGACAGTTGTAATTTTGTCCAAACGCTACATGAAATAATTCTTGGTTGACGTCATTGTGTTACTATTTTAGCATTGTTCTCTTCAGACTTGGTTGAAGTTTTGTCTTAACGGTTATACATTTTTTCTTTCTTATTTCATCGTTACACATAAGAATAAAATGTTCTGGTGAGTGGATAAATTCGAACCTACGAACATTGAGTTTTCATTCTTCCAACACATTACCAATGGACCAAGCTTTGTCTTCACGTTAACGCACGGTTACAGGGTTTATTACGATTTAAATAAAATGGCTGGCTGTTAGAGTTTCCTGCCCAAATATTTCGATAAAAAATTTTCATTGCTTCGTAGATACGTAGAGCAATGTTTAGATACACATTTTAGGATAGTGCATTTTAGTGTATATAATAATTTCATGCCAGATAAAAGCTAGATAAGTTTTGATAAAATGTTTCATATGTAGTTCTCAATAATAGGCTTGCTGTTCGGGGTGAAGTTTCAAGGTTCAGCATTGACTAGCAGTTTTTGCTATTAATATCCCTTCTAACAATATTGGCAGTGGACAAAAGTTAGCCCGTGTTGAAGCTTTTTGCTCCTAATTTAATTATTTTACTTTATTATTTAACTAATATATTGAAAATTGTCAGCAGGCACGTATACAGTAATTTATTTCGGAAGGGGCCCGACTTCAATATTAGGATAAATTATAATAAAATTTTAAAAGATAATCCCAAAAATTAGGCTAGATTTACAGAAAAGTTGGGATTTCAGAGGGGGTCCGGACCCCCTGTACCCACCCCTAAATGCGTCCTTGTTTGTCAGTAACGTTTCCTCATTTTGAAATTCTCAAAAACTTCGGATATATAAAGGGAAAAGAGTTATTTTTGATAAAATATCACTTCAAGGAGACGCGACAGTTTTATTGCACATGGTGGTATCCAACGTTCACAAGGGCAAGAATTCCTTCCCTTTTATTCTTTTGCTATTGTGCTCTATCGAAAGGTTAGGTTTGTAAAATATTACTCTTACAAACAAGCGTGATTGGCAGATAGGAATACTGAACAGAACTCCACAGAAATGCATGCTGAACTTACGTTTATAGCTACTCTTTGGTGATTTGGCCTCAAGGTCAATCGAGTAGTAATTCAGTTCCGTCTCTGTTCTTGAGCCATGTTCGTATTACTTCGAACAGTTTCGCTAATGAAAAGCATGCCTCGTAATATAACAGACTTCTTTCGCGTAAGAAATCGAAACTCAGTTGGTCACAGCAACTTTTGTTACCTAACCATAAAGGCCTAGGGTCATCTTTAGTAGAATAAAAAATGTTACGTGATATTCCATTCACGAAGGAGGAAAGGTTACTTTAAATATATTTCTTATTCATTTTGTCTACTCTGCTTGTCAGAAATTATATACTTTCTGTTGGGACGGTGCTGAAAAGAGAGGGGGGAATAAAACTTCGTGCCCCCTCATACATTTTAAATTTTGTTACATGGTTGCTCAAATTATTACTAAAGAAAGCACTTTAAACCAAGATATCTAAAGTTACATTATGTAAGGGTGGCATATTCAGGAATAATAATAATAATAATAATAGTAATAGTAATAATAATAAATGTCTTTGGAGAGCCGAAATTATGTGACACGAATCATTACATGTAGAGCTTTAAGATGAGTGGTCATAGGAGAGGAAAAAACAGGGTTTTACTCTGTCTTACCAACGTAAAGATTATGTGCTGAAGTTAAGAAGCATAATAATTCTACAATAGGTTTCGTTTACGTAGAATATCAGTTACTTCAGTTCTCCTCCTTCGGGCTACTTACCTCATGTGGTAAATTCAAAACAATTTCAATTTAAGACAAATACATGTAAAACCTTTCTGTAATTAAATATATATAGGGGAAATTAAACATTTAATAGGGAAACCTGTTATAAAAGTGTCCAAAAAAGTAGATAGAAGACTATCAAGCGAGAAATATTGTGAAACTTTATAAAATTCTCCAAATTAGAATTAACATTTACTGGAAAACATTCGTTATGCACCAGTGAGCATGTAGTGAGTAGTGAGCACAGGGGAAATTATTACGAAACTGTTTGCAAAAAAAAATTAGAGACACTAATGCAAGTGCGAGAACGGCATTTTTTTCTATCGTCATGAGTTTTACACATATGTTACAATTTGATTTTTTCCCACATAAAAAATAAATAAAATAACTACAGTAATAAAAAATACAACGGCACTTCCATGGGGTTCAAACCCAATACCTTCGGCATACAGACTAGTTGCTTTTACTAACTGAGCTATTTGTTTTCTTACGTGAACTGAACCTGTTCTATGGTAAAGACGATTTTTCATTGCGATTGCGCTAAGAATTCGTCTTTTTCCATAGGTAATTTCCACTATTTGCTCTATCTATATGTTAATACTTAGCATAGATTCATATATTTGGAGTTCGCTGATAATGCATGTAATAAGACACATTAGAAATGTTTCGTTAAAAGTTTCGTTTGTAGATCTAATCCACGTCTCTTTCAATGACATAGATGTCGCTGCTTCGTGTTGAACTGCAGAATTACCTTGTGTTCTTGAAAATTTCCCACTTTAGCAGAGTTGGTAATTCTCGAGATTTCTGTCGATTTAATGTTTTTTTGCTTCTAATTTATTTACTTTAAGCTAATATCTAACACAAATATTAAAAACGGGTTTGTTATTAACCTGTCCTGCTGGGGAAACCATCCGAAATTTCGAACATATAAAGAAAATGGAGATATTTTCAAAAAACTTCAGAATAAAGAGACGCGTCATTTATTTTGCTCATGGTAGTACCTGAGGGAACATGATAGGCATACGCCTGCTATGTAATTGTGCTGTTAGGGCCCTAAGTTGCACCATCAAAGTGAAATGATAAAAAAATTCCAGACCCGAACCTCATTTATGTGGCAAATTTGATCGAGATCGGTCTCGAGGTTCAAGAGTTATTAAGTCACAAACATGATGAATTTCATATATATATATATATATATATATATATATATATATATATATATATATATATATATATATATATATATATATGTGTGTGTGTGTGTGTGTGTGTTTGTAATAGATAGATTAACACATCTGACATTGTTTAAACTATTTATATGAATACGTTTTAAAGTTATTCGACATTAGGTTTCTCCGTTGGTATACAAAAATAGTGTACTAAATACCAACCAGATCATCGACACTATTACATTAACATTTTTTGGTTTGATATGTTTATCCTAACTTGACAGCTTCACTTTACAAATGAAATTACTTTAATAAGACATTCAAACAAAATGAAGCACCAAAACGCAATGCTTGGAATGTTAAAATTTTAAGAGTTTTTCTTTTTCTTTGTCTTTTTTCTTTTAAATCTAACTCTCAAAGCACTACTGACATTTCCATTCAAAAAACACCTTCGCAACATCAACAATAAAAACGTTTCGAAAAAGAAAACACAAAAAGAAACAGCTTAGCACACAAAAGTGCTCGCGTTAAAGAAGAAAAAGTGTAAATTCAGCTTCTTTCTTGCATTTCGAGTGTCACCGCTAAGAACTATGGGAAGTAAGAGCTTGCGGGGGAGAAAAAGGAGTTTTTTCTTTTGTCTCTAAATGCATTTAGTTCGTGACAGAAATGGGCGCAAAATAACTCTCCTTGCACAATTTTCAGCCGCAGATGTTGCTTAGCCATTAGTACACCCATCTTCACTCAGAAAGCTGAGGAAAATAGAATTTAATTTATTTTTATCTATTTTGTGAGGAGTTGTTGTAGGGATCGGTCCGTAGGGAATGAGGAAAAATACTGAATACTGTGTGCCAAGAGTTTCCGACATTTCTGAAGTGTGAAACCTGTCCATACTCTATCACAATACAAGTTCATTTGTTACCCATGTTGTCGAACATATTACTATATGTTTTGCATTTCCATTCTGTCATTTGACTGTTGGAACAAGATACAGATACATTTGGTCAGATTGACCAAAAAAATAGGTGCTTGTGACCAAATCGTTTGGTCAATATAGTGCCAACCAAACGTTTGGTCTCCAATACGAAATCATTTGGTTACGATTTCTTTGGTTGCAAGAACCTAGTATTTGGTTATCAGTATCAAATATGCATTAGATAATTTTGACCAAATAAATAGAATTTGGTTGAAAATACCAAAAAAATGGTTAAAATGATCCGGGTTTGGTTCTTGGAACTAAACAATTTGGTTGTAAATACTAAACCTGCATTTAGTGCATTTGACCAAAATATTTGGTAGCAATTACCGAATACTGTATCTCCCCCAAATCCATCGACGGTTCCGAAGCCGCTACTGTGAATTAAAGTGAGCCGTTGTTAACTACCTCGTTTATGCGAATATCTACCATCGCTGAGGTGTTTGTTCCGTACGGACGTACACTGTTTCTAACCAGGGGCGTCATTTCAGATTTCACTTGGGGGGGCAAGAGCACCACCGACATAAGACTTTCACGTTTTGTACTAGTATGTTAGTAGACAATCGATTAAAGTACATGTATTTCTCAAACTATTGGGGGGGGGGAAATTGCCCCCTCCTACCCTCCCTAAATGACGCCCCTGTTTCTAACGCTTGAGCCCCGTGCCACGCTCCTGTCCTGACTCGGTTAGATAGCATTTGTGGATTTTAGTGGCCATCTAGCACAAGTTGGTTCGTGTTTTATGCTTAGATTTTATGCTATACGTTCACACTGTATTTATACCCATGACAACATCATGGTTACAAATAACGAATGGTAACCACGGCCAAATAAGTCATAGTCAATATCAAGTGATCTGGGAGAGAAACTAAATAATACCCCATATTTCTTCCGTGAATTTTAGATTTTGTGCATCTGTAAACTATGAATGCATTAATTTATTTTGCAAAGTTCTGGCGTTAGTGTCACTTTGTTTTTATCCCTTTTCGAAGGTTTCTAGTGGGGAATAGGAATTTCCTTAATCCCTGCCCCTACAATTTTGCACCCTTCTGTAGCGTCGTCAGTAGAGCTTGCCCCTTTCATCTATATATAAAGGCCTAAGTTTAACTTTACAATGCCGTTTCGGGTGGTATACTCACTCAGAAACGAGAAATTACACTCTATTAATTCTATGAAAATACGTCAAAACTGTCCTAACCTTAAGCTAACCCATTTCTATCCCTTTCTTACTCTTCTCTATCCTACCCTACTCTACTACACCCTTTTAAAGCGGTCCTACATATCGATGTGCAGCTGCTGCATGTATTGTAAAATTTACCCAAGGCGTATTTGTTACGCCAAATTTACAGACACTGAAATAACCCATACACATGTATACGAAAAACTAAGCTTACTTCGAAACACGTCGACTAGCTGAGGTAAGTTCCAACTTATGTATGTAGTATGTTGCTCAAATACATATAAGTTGTGTTGCTGCCAAGTGACAATTACTTGTCACTTCACATCACTGGGACTTTGGTGTTGAAGGTGAGTGCAGACAAAAGTCTGTTTCACACACGTCCTTTGAATTGCATACGGTGTAAACTTGTGATTGTTAGTTAAACGTGGTCTCCTTTTTCCGGTAGAAACACACACTTTCATATGCTCAAACCGTGATCACACTTTTATACTCGCCCCGCCTTATGCAGAGTCGTTTTGACATATGATTAGCATCATACTAAAAGCATGACTACCTGCAGGAAACATATGTTAGTCGAACGTTTTAGTATGGAACTAATCACGCGTCATTATGTAACCGACCGCTTATCGGTTACATTTCTGTTTAAATTGGCTCCCGTATTTTAATGTTTACCGGTTGAAGTTAAAGTTAGTTCCGTATAGTATTACTGTGCCCAGTTTTTTCATGGGTAGGTTTATATTAATTTTTAATGTTAATTCGTTATTATTGTTAGCAAAAGACATGGCACAGAAGGATAAATGTACTCATTTTTTTTAAATATGAAGTACGCACGTAAACACATCCGAAAATTTAATTCGAAAATTCTACTATTTTCTTTAAACCCAGTTATTACTAATTTATTTCAAATCATGCAACAGTTTCCTTGCAGTCTGTACAGTATTCTTAGAACAATTAGCATAAATAATACTAAATACTACTAAATCTTAGTTTAAAAAAAATTACCTAATATCTGGTGTATTGAGATTTTCATTCTGTTTACATTATATACACTGTCATTTGTTAATCATTCTGGCGTTCATTTGTTACTCATTTTGGCTATCACTACAAGAGGGCATTTGAATCGCTATCAAGCAATCGCTACCGAGCAATATGGCGACCGTAGGCGGGTTGAAAATTACCGGTCGCCTTGGAAATCGTATCAACAATACCGGGCGGATATAGGTGAGTCAAAAATTTTTATCATATTTAATATCTTTACGATCAGAATATAAAATTCAATACCTAAAGTAGTTTGTTTCGTAGGCTAAGTGTCGGTACTGATGTGTAATGACTATAAATATTACTTCAATCATAGTCAAATGTCTAATATCGAAAACCACGTTTATAAAGGTCTGGTAGTGTGAGAGAAATGACGTAGTTCACCACCATGATATAAAGGATACAGAAGGCGGTCTGAGTTAGGCTCCTTTAAATTTGGAAATTCGATAACTAAAGTAAACGTTTGGAAGTTAACCTTGTCTAAATTTTAATCTTTTGGTCAACCTAAACAATTAGAAGGAGAAGAAAAGAACCGAGGGGCCTGACTTCGAAATTAATCTTAAATACCTCTAGGCCCAAGGCCGCCAAGTATCATCTCCGCCATCACTGGTGATATAGAGTGATGGAAAGGGGATGTAGTTTTCAAAGTTGACGGCAACGGGTTACAAGGACGATATCCTACAACCGTAGGAACTCGAACTGGTGCTCCGGTGACATCAAATTTGGATTTTAAGAAGCAGGTAGATGAAACCCACCTTGTGGACTAAAAGGTTGGACTTACATAACTTGTGGAAACGTTGAACCGGTAATATCTATTACTTGTTTTCTCTTGTTCAGTCATGGAGTTCTTCAAGATTACTATATGTAGTTAAATCAGAAAGCGTTACGCGTCTTCATACTCATCATCGTTATCCACTCATATACGTTTACTGCATGCCATAAGCATGTATGATCGAATTATTAAATCTTATGTGTTTGATATGTGAACTCGAAATTTATATGTTGATATTATGGTGAAGCTTTACTTTGGACGCACCTCCCAATAGTAATGCACTCTGAGATTTTTGAATGTTTAGGTTAGGTAGGGTTATTTCAAACATATTGCTAACTTATGTCCCATGATGATGTTTTGTTTTGTGACATATTTGTTGTAGGTTAGGTTAGATCTGGATTTTAAAAATGTGTGTCCCATAATATTTTGGTTAGATTAGAGAATTTAATGTTGCTTTTAAATCTGACATGTGCCTTTTGTTTTGTCGTGTGATATATTTTGCTTTGCTGGGGAGAACTTTACTTTGCTTTTGCCGGGAAGAACTTTACTTTGAACGCACACTTGATAATTTGACGGTTTATGGTAGAATTTTAAGTGCTCCGTAACGTATGTCATTTGTAAGTGTTAATGATGAAATTTCTTTGAGAGTGCCTCCATATATATATATATATCAATGTGTCTTTCTGAAATCATATTTATAATACATTTGTTTAGGTTAGGGAAAAGTATGTCGTATGTGTAGAGCCAGTGAAAATTGTATTTTGAACGTGTTTTCCCATATTTTGTCGTGTGCCCCTCTGATATTATTTTGTGATATATTTTTGTATACGTGCTTTCATATTTTATCGTGGGCTCTTTGATACTATTTCGCGATACATTTCTACATGCTCAATAGTGTAAAGTCGGGAAAATTGTACTTTGAACGTGTTTCTACTATTTAGTTATGTGCCCTTTCGTAGTATCTAGTAATATATTAGTAATTTGAAATCTTCTTTCGTGTGTCTTGTCACATTGTTCTGCACCATATATTTAGCCTTGTAGATTAGGGAAAAATCAAAAATAACGTGTTCTTTGATATTGATATCGTATCATGATATAAGTGCGAATAATCGGTCTGTGCTGATCCAGTGAAACTTTATTTTGAACATACCTTCGGATTTTAATATCATTATTTCTAAGAATTACCACTTCGTGCAATGTTTTTTTTATTTGTTTTTGTTTAGGTAGATGTTTACTGTGGACGTGCCATGATTATACTATGAAATCAAATCTTCGTGCCTATTCATAAAACATATATTTGCCTCATCGGAAACCGGTGAAGTTAGAATATTTCTCAACTTGCTTTGCTCGAGCAGAATATGATTTCTTATGCGTATCCATCCCTCTTTAAGCTTAACTGGTTATGAACGAAAGCAATAATAAGTTAAAGTGATAATATTTTGAAAGGCGTTCTAATATTTGGACCTGTCGAGTAGATGTAGATTTTTTTTCGCTCGCTATACATTTGTAGATATTTCATTTTTCATTGATAGTAGTGTTTTTCACGTTATATGTATTATGAGAATGAAGAATAGGCTAATGTAAAGTAATGATGCTACTTATTTAATCTAAATTAAAAGGAATGACGTTGTAGTAGCAATGATATGGCCTATGTTTGTATTTCATTTGATAAACGACAGGGATATCATAAGGAACGAACGCCCAATTAAAAATGTTTTTTTTTTTATATATAAATACATAAGTAGAGAGCATGGATCGCCAATTTTGTTTTAGTATTAAGGACTTTCTATATGTACTAACGAAATATGGTTGAGAATATATATATGTTAAACCACTGTGCTAACATAGTTTAATAAGATGTCGATAAAGTGTCTTTGACATACAACGATGGAGGCAAATGTTTAATGACAATTCTTTTGTTGGATCTGTTATAATGTAATTGTTAACAAATGGCACGAATAAAATAGTCATGAAAATTTAACTCTATGATTTCGAATACAATCTATAAACTTAAACTTATACAGTTCTAGCTGTTCGTTTTTTTTTAAAGTATCATTTAAGTTAAACAATGGTGATTGTTCTTTCGTTCTTGGTTGGCCACAAAACAAGAATTTGGAAATCTTCTGATAATAGGTAATAATTTCAATTTTTTTCTTTTCTTTTCTAAAGCTAACTTGATTTTTTTACCCAAACATTAAGTTTAAGTAACTGTACAAAAAAAAATGGTTTGTTTTGAGCGGCGATCCAATCCAGGATTTGCCTGATATGTATTCATTAATTTTCAATACCCTAAAAACGAATTGTTTTAAGTGGCTTATCTCAGCCAGGATTCTATTTACTTTAGCGTTAAAACATAATGACTTAAAAACGATTTCTTTGATTTATTTTCGAGATGTTCTCATTCCTGGCAACACATGTTTGTTATAAGTGGCGACTCCAGTTTCAAGATTTTTCATTTATTTTGATATTCTCTCATTCCTGAAAAGAGGAATGTTTTAATTACGACTCTACATAAGGCCCGCCATGTTTACACAGAAATCAAGTAGATAGACGTGACCTTGGAACTAACCATTTTGGTCAGGAAAACCAAATCCCTTAAGATTTGGTTCGCATAACTGAATTAATAAACCAAATGTTCCGACCAAAAAATATAGTGTTCATGACCAAACACGCTTAGTATAAATGATCATATTTTGGTTAAACTAACCAAATAAAGCAGGGATGCAAATAAGCAACGAAATTTTACTCGCCCAAGGAATAAGCTACTAGCCCACATCTCACAATAGAAATCATTTACTTACCTTCGGTATGATATTAAATACTCACGCGCACCGATAAAACACTCGCCCAGGGTGAGGGGTTATTTGCATCCCTGAAATAAAGTGACCAAATGCCCTGACCAAACAAATATGGTATTCCTGACCAAGTCATTTTTTCAGTTTAATTCCAACCTGAGAATGCCTCCTGGAATACATCCCGTATCTTTCCAATTACAAATTGAGGAGATACACTATTATTTTATCCCATTTGGATTTTACGGCTGTCATCCGAGTTACACAATGTGAATAAAATGAAATATTTCAGTTTAACATCCCACAATTATGCCCTTTAGGCTAAGGGAGACGTTGATTAGAGCAAGTGAATGATGATGAAAGAATTGGTGGAATGAGAAAGTGGGAGGAAACGGGAGTACTCTGAGAAAACCCACTGACACGATGTTGTCCACCACAAGCTTACTTGGATGAGGATCGAACCAGGAATTCCACGCACTGGAGGTAAGCCCTCTATTACCACAGAGCCACCGTGCCTCCTTCCCTCCGAGTTACACAAATAGAACCAGGATTACGTATAGCGCTTGTGAGACCTTCTTAAAATATTTATTAAATTTGCTATCAATTCTTAATGAACAGTTATCAGAGCCGGTTGAATCATGCTACAATCTAGCCTTCTCGGAGGCGAAAGAACGTGGTGAGGAATATCCTATACTGTGAGGTTTGATCAACCAATTCCAGAAAGCTGTATTAACGTTATAGCAGATCGGTAGAAACTTGCAGTCATCGTAAACAAAGCATGGATACATTTGATCAATTGTGGAAAGATTCGAGCAACTATACGTACAAAAGCATCAATTTAAATTACGGCCAAATAATTGTTACGTTTGTCTGTCACCGAAAGTTACCCACATGGTTTCATAGTTCTGGCTAGATTTTTGTTACAGGATAAAATTAAAGCTACGTTGCCTTCCAACAATGTGCATATAATTGTTGCGTATTAATCAGAACCATATTTTAACGCATAATAATAATAATAATAATAAAGAAACCCCTACACTGTACGGAGCGGACACTAACCAGGTGAGGCAACCACAACGAAATCATCGTTGACGTTGTACAGACAGATGCAAATTACACGGTGAGGGGGAGAGAAAAATATATACAATGCAATCTGGATTGACCATATGTTATTCTGTTAACTTCCAGCCCAGGCACCCAACCGTAGAAAACACAATGCAGTGAACATAGAAAGTTGTCTATAGGAAACATAAATATATAGTACCCAAAGCTGTAAGGGTATACTGCAATTTGTAGCATTCGTGTACTGCACGGCGTATGAAATAAACGAAACTCAGGGAGCTATGTATTTTTAAAAAGTGGTAGGAGATAAGATCGAACCAAGGACCGCACGCCAGAATTGCGCTTTCTATACTGTTATATTTATACAGTATGGGTTACAATGAGGAGAATAATGAAGCGAGTACTTACTGTAATGTCTAAAACGCCAGTGCAATATGGCACAATCGACAGAACATCACTCTACATTAGGCACCTCCAAATAGTTATATGTGTAGCAACAATATTTTTACAATCACAATGGAAGGAGGAGTGTGTTATGTGCCCGTAACAGCACAGAGGAGTACGGAGGCAACAGACTGCAGGTTAAGGATATCACAGACATTCCATCCATCATTTATGTCCAGTACAGGTTTCCTAAGACATACTGTCCAATAATGCTTCCTTCTTCCCTCTAAATCTGTCTGTACATCACCATTTTTATATTCTTCTTCCATACGCCCTCTGTGTGCGTATATTCTAGGAGAACGAATTAACATAATTCTAGGAGAAATATATATATGGTAACTGCAGGTATATACGTCAGTGCAGCTAAATACGCCAAATGGGACGTTTCCGACGAAATCCGCTAAATTGCGCTTCTAATATGTGCCACGGTCTTGGACAAGCCCGATTTGACGAATACTCTGGGAGACAGCACTGAGACCGCCACGTACTGTTTACTTCGGAAGGTCCCGTGGAAGGGCGTTATTATTTTAATAGATGTAAGAATATGTTATTAGTACCATGCTAACTCAGAACATTGGCGATTGTTTACAGCAATGTACGCCTTATTTCGTGTCCGTCTAGGAACACTTTGTTTTGTAAGTGCAATTTCAGTATTTGTGACTCCTTGGCTACTAAATCAATATCAAGCATGGTGCGGCAAAATACGCCATTCTTGTGCAGGACTGACTCCAGAACACAAAGATGTTTTCATTCCATATAATATCAACGTAGATTTCTTTTAAGTCACAGTACAGTGACACTGTTTGTTTGTCTTCTTATGGACCAAAACTTTTCAGTTTCGAACTTCATTTCAACTTTGAGATTATCGTTTTTACATTTTATCTTTTTATCTTAATCTTGTACTTTGGTTATTCTATTTTCTGCTTCAGCCATGTAGTGTAGTAATATTTGAGTTCGTACAATACAGATAATGGAAGCAGTTGCAAGATTTGTTACAGGTTTCTAGTAGAATTCTAGACTTGGCGTAACTACCTGCACGTGTTGGTAAATATGCCACTTTGTAACACTTTTTTTCTTTCACTTTGGGTACAAAATTGAAGTGAGTCGCATCATTGCCACAATTTTTTCTACACGAGGAAAAGGCCACTCTGAAACCCACATGTATGGTTCTTTGTGTTTCATGTAAATTAAGGTCATAAAAAATCCAACACCCTTAAAATGGTGTATTTACCTGCACCTACCTTATACGGCAATAGCAGGGTGAACGCTCCATCCTTGAAATTCGCCGTCTAAAACAGAGGGATTCTGCGCACATTTTATAGTATCCGTATATCCCAGTTTTATCCAGCCAGTACATACATAACTTTTGTTTTCTCCGTTTAGGATCGTGATTCCTACTATTCCTTTCACCGGTATCTCAGCAAAGATCCACGGTTCCAGTTCAATGGGCCAGTGTACCTTTATATTTCTGGAACACCATCTTTCTTCTCGTAAGGTGTGCATGGTTTCCTGCTTATAGAAAATGTCCCAACAGGAATGAAATAAAATACACCTTGTACATTTACAAAAAAATCTTCTCTAGTGAAAAATGCGCTGTCGGGCAATCGTCAAAAGCACTGGTCGTCATATACACAGCCAATAGTTGAAGGATAGACTGTGATAGGTAAGTAAGCACTTCAAAATTTTTTATATGGAATCCTATCAACTTCTATGTAACCTCTTAATGAGGGCACCTACAATTTTATATACGTATATGCTTTAAGCACCAAATAGTTATTTGTAGTTTATTTAGAATTTTCTGGAGATTCCTCATAGCTATATGGTAGCGTAGTCGCCTTTAGCGCAAGACACGTGGGTTTGATTCCCTATGGGAGCTCTCACGTGGTTTGGATACAATCTTAAGCTATAGTTCCACAACTCATATAGTCTCGGTACTAAAAGGAGTGCTAGACTCCAAGCCAACCAACTTTAAAGTTCATTTCGTTTCTTATAGAGAGCCGTCTTACGAAATTGCAAAGTGTTATTTATCAGCACTCTATAAATGTTAGAATAACACATTCCCATGATTTAATGTAATTAAGAAATAGTATTAAAGATAATAAATCAGAACGGACAGGATGTTAGAGCTTCCTTGATAAAGACAACAAAACAAGTGCGAAGTTTATGGTTGCAGAGATATTATATATATATATATATATATATATATATATATATATATATATATATATATATATATACAGCTTATCCCAATATTTATTTATATAGCCACGTTGGTTAGTCTCAGCAGGGCGTCACACCAAACCACAGGATTTAACTGAAGTTGTGATACTCTGTATTTTTAATATTGTTCATTTGATGGCATTCCCGTTGCTTTTTTGATTGATGGTGAACTTTCGCTAATCCGATTATCAACACAATTCTCTTCAAAATTTCATTATCTATGTTGTCCTTTTTTATTTCCACCTCTCTGACATTTCGATTTACCTCTGTTGACAGAAACATGTGAAATAGCTAGCGGGACACTTTAGGCATTATGCATCAGCTACAATTTCTTTCTCTCTTTTTCACTTCCTATTATATTCTTCGTACGCAAATTATGGCTTCCTATATCGTATCTGAATTCTGCTCTGACACCTCAGTCTCCTATAAGTTGATAATATATATATATACAGGGTGGATAATTTATCTGAATTCCTCCTTGTAACTTTTAAACCAATTGACAAAAAAACGCTGAAATTTTATACCATTCTAATATCGGCAGAAGGAAATTGTTCAGTGTACTCTTTGATATCACAGGGACCACAGTGCTAGAGAGCTTCCCTCTGGTACATGGGATCCCTGTTTCATTCCTCAGCCAAGTAAGTTTCTGCCTGACAACACTGAATCGTGTATTTTCTCGGGCGACTTCCTTTTCCTCCCACTTTCTCATTCCACCAATTTTTCCATCATCATTCACCTGCTTTAGTCATCGACTCACTTAGCCTAAAGGGCATAATCGTTAAACTGAATGAAAGATTTTTCTTTGATACCACAAGGCTAACATAGTTGCCAACGCAACATAAAGTTATATATATATTTTTTTTCAAATAGCACAATGTCAGAAAATGAAAATGAAGTTTTTAAGTTTTACGTCCCACAGTTATGACAACTAGACTAAAGGAGACGGTGATGATGAGAAATGAATGAAATGGTGAAGTGAATAAGGTAGGAAGGAACGGGTTAACCCCGAGAAAACCCACGCACACGGTGTTTGTCCACCACAAAGTTCACTTGGCTCGAAACATTATGTCAGGTTATTACATATTTCAAATCTGCATATAAAACGGAAACATACAATATCACACTTGTCATGCAATGTTGCAAACTAAGGACGCTACCGTATCCCAAATATCCAAATTTTGGTAGCCTCAACAGCAATAACAATGCAAATGAGACACACGGAACAAGACAATGGACAGTACTTTACTGTATAACTTACTAAGATCATGATATGACGGATTTCAAATACATACGAAAAAAGTTAGAAGATATTGAAAATTTGACTTTTTGTCAAAATCCTTTATTTCGAAAAATTTATCAAATATGTACCTCATCTAGTTGCATTAGATAGTTTGCAATAGATGTAAAGACCACAATGCCGTTTTCAGCAATGCTATCTCTCAAACTGTTCTGGAGATATGGTAAAAACGGTTAAACTTTGCAACACTGCTTAAAATTATATAATTCCGAGAATTTACTGTAATTACATCTACCAAAAAATATCGTTGTAATGTTATAAAGCAAAGAACGAATAAATCAAAAATTGTTTTAAAACCTTCACACAAATATGCCATTTTACGAAATATATCAAATTTTACCATTTTTTTAAATATCTCCCGAATATTTTGAGATATCAAATTGCTGTAAACGACATTATGATCTTTATTAGGGATGACCGGAACCGGTTTTCGGCTCTGAACGGATCTGGTTCTAGAAGATCCGGTTCCAAACCGGTTTTTCAGATTCAGGTCTGGAGTTGGTTCCTAAGATCTGGTTCCGGAACCGGTTCTGAATTTAGTATGTACGATGTCGTCTCGTAATTGGTAAAAAAAAAAAAAAAAAAAGGAAGGTCTCAGAAATTTGTAATGGAAAGGTGGGTCAAAATTTGACTCAAAACTGGCAAAAATGAGCAAACCTCAACAATAGAAACAACTTTTATTTGAAACTTTTCCTTTTCAGACCAACTACGGCAAATTTAAAAAACTATTCTAATTTTAGTGTGTACCTCTGACTCTGAGGGGATTTATTTATAACGTCAAGACGATTAAAAGGCACGAGGGGCTATTATTCAACCATGGTTTTGACATTTTCAAACAGCTCTAATAAAGGGCAGACTGCATGAAAATTTCGATGTAAAGTATGAATTGTCCCTACGGATTTTGTGGGACCCCCACAGGCCCGGGATTTTAAACGGTTGTACCGAGAAAGAATGTTTGAAGTGCAAGTTGTTGGTATATTGATGAGTACTACTGACGTACTAGATGTGCTAGATGAAGTGGTGGAAGCAACAGACAGGTGGCGGCCGCTTGTTTCATTGGGCTAAACAATGTTGGTAACTGACAAACTCATTGGCTAAACAGGTAAACTGGCAAACTCATTTAGCTAGACACCAACTGGTGAACCAAAAATTCTTTTCTGCTGAGCAGAAGCGGGTCTGGGTGGGGAGGGCACAAATGCGTGGTCCTCTTTGCAGTGTTTTGAAGGTCAACTTTGCGTCTCCTTACAGGTCTTTGAAGAGGTTTCGGATCCAGGTCTAGAACCGGTTACGGAACCGGGTTTTCGGATGAAGGTCTGGAATCGGTTCCGGAACCTGGGTTTTCGGATCCAGGTCTGGAACCGATTCCGGAACCGGTTCTGAAAACGGATCTCCAAGAACCGGCTCCTCGCAGAACCGGTTCCGCCGGCACCGGAACTTTGTGGCCATCCCTAATCTTTATGTCATATGCGTCATTCGATGTAATACTTATCTGAACACTTTTGCGAAATAATTTGAAAAAAGCCATATTTTCAATTCCTTGCAGCTTCGTTTCTATTTGTCCGAAATAGTTATACAACGGCCATAGTATTCCACATTAAGGTACTTTGAATGCGCATTACCCCGTTCATTTCATTTACATTATTCCTGCCTCTTCCGCGGCAAAATCTGAAATGACACTACTAGCCGAAACGTCAGAATTAATTAAGTAATAGTTCAACACTTACCGAAAATGATTGATGGAGAGCAGATTACCCTGTTAGTTGAGTATCGAGTACTAATAAAAGCGGTATTTTAAAAAAATATATCGCACGAATCATATTAACTGGTTTGAAAGAAAACTGGATCTTCTGGAGTATTAAACAATCCTGGGGAAACAGGTAATGCACTGTCTCGACTGTACGGAGACACTTAAGAGCCCTATGCATAAGAAGCACAATTACTCCTATCATGTTTCTTCCTAGGTTTTGGACCTACAACACCATCTCAGGATTTTCCCAATATCTTCACCACTGTGAATCATACCCGAGACGACTTGCACTGGACACTGAAGGCGAGCGTGCTTTCTATCAGACCACGCAGGATTGCAGTATACAACAACATATGCACGCCCTATTTTATAGGGCTAAAGGTTGACCAAGAAGCACAGCTCACCCTGCAACCACCTTCAGACCTTCAAAACTTTCAGTTGTTCAAAACTTAAACAGTCAACAACATAAAAGTAAACTGGAGCTAGCCTTTTTTGTCTTAACACTCTGACTAAGAAGCCTGAACATATGTGCTTGTATATGGCTGTTAAAAGATTTAAAATGTGTGGTATTGAACTTATATACTTTTTACAGGAGCTACGACCAGACAATCTCCAGTCATAGGGTTAAGTCAGGAGAGACCGCCCGGTCAGAGTATTCGCGCAGGGGCCAGATGGGGTTGGGAAGAAAGGGGCTGTCGAATTATAACGAGCAGAGAATTGTCAACTTTTCAAGTAGAATTGTCAGTCAAATTCATGTTTCGATAGAAACTTTTCGCTGAGAAATACCTGTATGCTCCACTTTTGGAGGGTGATGCAAAGCAATTGCGTACATTTTCCCCAAACGTTCCGTATAAATGCATAAGGAAGTTGTAGTGTTAAGTCAGTACCGTCATTTCAAATTTTGCTAGAGGAGGGCAAGATTCTCTACTCATATAAGAATTTCACTTTTTTATTAGTATGTTGGTATATAATTGATTAAAAGGTATGTAATTCTCAAACTCATGGGTGGGGCAATTGCCTCTGTGTTAAGTAGTTAAAAAGTAATGGATATTTGAGTTAGTTCATTGTTGAACCTAAAGTTGTCCGTAGTTTACCACCATTCTGGAAAATTCCATGCAAACCATTAAGGTTTGTTGTCCCCTATCCAAATAGGTTTCGCAACCATGAAGTAGAAGTGATTGCGCAGACATTCATTGAACGCAGTAATAGGATACGTCACCAATGCGGGATAAATAACATATTCTTCGTGAACTTCGTATTAGAGAAAGTAACGGGAAAATATGCAATAGATACAGTTGTTTCCTGTAGATACATCGGGCTCGTAGCTAGCAGATGGCCAGGGGAGGATGAGCTCTCCTGCAACCATCATCATCCCCCCTGAAACTAAACTTTCAGTTGCTTGTTGGAATGTAACCCCTATGCATGAGAGATAAACTCAAGTCAGTCCCCCTATCCCCCAAAATATGATCTCGCTTCCGACTGTCTTAATGCTCTGATTTCTAGTCTCGGGTAAATGTTTGTTTCAATGTATTTTTATTCATTAAGTAAATATCTACATTAAGGTTGTTTGTTATTTTGGTAGCACAGTTGATGATTATGTTTTCATAGAACCAATATTACGTACAGCAGCATTCAAATGTTTGTTATCAGTTGTGTCATGTTCCTTAAAAATGTTTATATTTTCTTCATCATACCAGGTTGTTTCTGTAATATAACCGTCATACGCGATCTCACCTACCTATGTGACCATTCTTCCGTACTCCGGCGATTTAATTGTAATTACACCTACCAAAAATATATTGTTGTAATGTTATGAAAGGAAAGTAAATCAATAATTGTTTCACAAAGTTCCCACAAATACGCCATTTTAAGCAATATATCAAATTTTTAATTTTTTTTCACATTCTCCCGAATATTTCCGCTCTCCCGCTAGAAAAGATAAAGAGAAAAATAGCGATTTTGAAAACGACTGTTATGAAGAACACAATTATTTTAAGGTGGATCACCAACCGGAAGTCAGTACATATTTTAGCTCATTCCCTTATCTACTACGCAATGAAACGTTACATATTATAAATATTGTGCTATAGGATAGAGTATTGTTTCAGCTACAGCACAATATACTGATTCATTTGGTTGTGGCTCCTGCTATCGAAAAATGTAACAAATAAAAGAAAATATTTGATTCGTTTTACAATGATCACACAAAATGACACTAACTGTTAGATCTTCCTTGAAGTGTTTAATTTTACGAAATGTTTCTTTGTATGTGTAAAGTATTTTAAAGTAACGATCTTATTACGAAATAGATATATTGTTTAACCGTTTTTCGTGTTATGTTTCATATTTTATTTAAATATTAATTCACATTTAAGGAAATAGATTTTGAGACGAAACTTGCGCAGAACGATATAATGGGTTGTTGCCAAATTTGGATGCTAAACTCTAAACTAACGAATCAACAAGTATATCTACAAAAAGCATTGAACTGAAACATTTATTGGTTAGGTCGTGGATCAATGGACTTTTTGTTAGTCTCTGGTTTGTCCCGCTAAAATGTAGCTCGTCTCAGAAGTTACACCTTTTCTGTAGGCAGTGATGTATTAGAAGATCCGATAGAATCATTGGATGGCCAGAATGGACCTAAGTTTTGTAAGTCGAGGATATATTATGTACACTCATGTCCAAAATGACAGTCGCATATCTGTAACTGTCTTCTTGTAAGAATATAATTTGATAATGAATTTCAGGGTACTTTTAATACTGATACTACGTGTACAATCGAGAAATGTATATTTGTGGTAAATTTCATAGGAAAAGAATTATAAATACGAAAATTAGAATGAGTAAAACAAAATGTTGATAAATGTACAAGAAAGTTTTATTTTCGTTTTATTGTTCTAATTTACTGCTCTTTTGACATGAAATTGGACACATACATGTCTTTGCAGATTATATACATACTAGCATTATAAGAAATACCGGACGAATTCGTTATCAAATTATATTCCTATAATTATATTCCTACATATTTATAGACATGCGACAATAATTTTGGACATGAATATACATAGCAACTTTCGGTCTACATTATAGTCTTTATTGAAAATGTCTGCAAAAGACAAAAGTGAAACACTGATAATTTGGAAGCTTTTAGTTGTCATGAACGTCATTAGATATTTTCAACCAGAGTAAGAATCAAGAGGCAGAGAATGTATCTGACAAAGTTATTCTATCCTTAGCAATTAGTTATCTCTTTGGGCAATCTCTTGTATTAGGCTGGATCTGACATTTAATATAAGGACAAAAGCGAAGAGATCATTTTCGGTTGTGTTAGCAATTTCTCTCTCTCTCTCTCTCTCTCTCTCTCTCCCCTGATTGAAAACAAAGTTAGAGTGTTTTATGAAATTTTCAGTCAGTTCTAATTTATAGAGAGAATCTGTTTCTACTTTTCTGATAACAATTTTATTGTTTATTAATTCCTACATGGAAACAAAATGGTGGACATTACGCTACGAAAAAAATATATAATGTTCCTTTATTTTTGATCGTAGTATCATGGTGGACCTCCAAAAATCTATAAAATACTCTACAGGGTTATTACAAATGATTGATCCGATTTCATAAAGTCATTGTAATTTTGTTATTGGACATATTGTCACAAAACTTCTGGTTTCGGTAGAATGTTGCAGGAGATGATCATATGTTCTCTTGAGATGGTGATCGATTGCAAAAACAGCTTGTCAATACCTATTTTTTTTCTTTTAATTCTATAGCAATTAACGTTGCAGTCGTTACTTTGATTACTTTATTTTGGTTACTTTGGTTACGAGAGAATTGGAAAAGATTAATTTGAACTACTTCTGGTTTCAATAAAAGGTTAACGGAGGAGACGAAATTTATTCTTTGGACGCTGAAATGACTGAAAAAAAAAAAAACTTCTTCATGTCTTTTACCAATTTTACTGTGTGAAAATTAGTATTTAAACTGGCAATATTAGTAAATTTCAACCACTTTCGGTTTTGGTAGAGTATTTTAGGTTGTGACAATATTGCGTTTTGTGACGTTGAATCGATTGCATGAACTACTTATCCCTATCTATTACCCTTTTTTGTTCTATGGCGATACACGTTTTAACCGGAAAAGGTTAATTTGAATCACTTCCATTCTGAATGTAGGAGGTACGGACGAGATAGTACATGTTATTGGGACTGAAAATGGATTGAAAAAAAGAAATCGATATCTCTTACCAGTTTTGTTTTGATATCTATCAACAGACGGACGAACAACAGATGGACAGACGGACGGTCGTTCTATGAGACTTCCGACAGTTATGCATAGTATACAGATGTGTTCAAATTATTAGACTTACGTTCGAAAAATGCAAAATTGATGTTGCTGTCCTAATTTCGGAGTTCTAGAACATGTAATTTCATGGTTAAACAACCAACATAAGATCCTTCACTCGTTTACTGTACAGTTGAAGTGTTGATATCACCGTTGAACAGCAGATGCCATTAGTAGAGAGGAATGAGATCTGAAAGTGTTATTTCAGTTGTAGATAACTATTGTGGTTTCTATCAACAAATTGGGGCCGCGGTGGCTCAGTGGTAGAGCGTTCACCTCTGGTGCTAGGGGTCTCGGGTTCAAACCCTGCTCCCGCCAAGTGAACTTTGTGCTGGACAAACACCGTGTGCGTGGGTTTTCTCGGGGTTCTCCCGTTTCCTCCCACTTTCTTCATTCCACCATTTCATTCATTACTCATTATCACCGTCTCCTTTAGCCTAACCAGCATAAACGTGGGACGTAAAACTCAAAATTTCATTTCATTTCATTCTATCAACAAAATTAAAGTCTGAAGTGTTGTGGTTGCAGTCGTAAACAGTTACAACATTCAAAGGCTTCAACAGTTCGAATGGGCCAGTTTAGAGTGATCGTGACATGTTTTGTCTATTAATCTTTATTGTGTAAAGTCTTGTAATTGCAGCATAATGCGAAAAGCCAGAACTTTTCTCCATGTAAAGTGGAAGTTATCAAGACACTTCGGAAGAAAGATATAGAAAACAAACAAACAAAAAATGCTAGTAGAGTTGGGGTAGGGCAAAAATCTGTGAGTAAAATTTCCGTTACTATTAGCAACAAGCAGATGTATCAGTAAAATAGGGCTGGGAAGTGTGGACGAAAACCAAAGCTATTGTTAAGAGGTATCAGAAAATTAACAGAGCTACAGAACAGTAATTTGGACTAAGTTCAAATGCGTTTTCTGACGTAATGTTGTAAAAACAGTAAAATATTAAGAAACTGAATGTTGAGTCTAATAATTTGAACACGTCTGTAGTTTGGAAGTCTATAACGAGAAAAACAATTTTAACTTTAAAATCTAATGTTTTGTAATAACCACGCTATATTTTAAAACGAAACAGACCCTGAAGTGTATCAAGCTTTTCACTGTGACTCTAGTAAGATGTATACCGGTACCGCAGATTTGTATATCGGACTAACACAGACACACACACACACACACACACACACACACACACACACATATATATATATATATATATATATATATATATATGTATGGAAAGATAGATTGATTGATATACGCGTAGATATATAATATTACATACATAATAATGCGAGAGATTTTCGGCCGTGGCGACCAAGTATTTAGGCTTTTGTATAAATTAAATCTGTGTGAGGAAAGTGGTGACCAGATCTGGATTTCCCTCCCGTGCATAGCCTGTATATAAACTAAACAGGTCCCAATAATGTTTTTTTTTTTTTTTTTTACCTTGGGAAAAAAATTAATGCTTTCTATTTGTACCAGCAAACGGTAAACTTTGATACATTTGCCACAGAAAAAGAACTTTAAAAAAATGTGAATTAAACTCAAAGATAGTTTATATTGTTGTTTGTTACGGTTAAATATAGAGCTTCTGGAAATATTTTAAATATGACTGTAGAATACTATGTACTATACAATACTTTGTACAATATTTTTATGATAAATTGCACACAGTCATGTAATAAAAATAACGTCGTAACATTGGGATCATAAATGGAACATATTGCTTGTAAACGAATCCAGCTTCAATATTAACTGCGCTAAGGTGGAGAGGGGCTTGAAACGAGTCAGTTTATCATGTCTACGCTTCTGCAATTCAGTATTTACTTTCTACAAGCTCTATTTCTTTGCTTCCATTAAATATTGTAATAGAAGTAAATTTCTTTTTGCATCATAATTAAAAAAAAAAAAAAGTATCTTAAAATTTTATTTAAAAGCTGGTTAAAATCCAGTCCTAATTATATAGAAAGGATACCGCAAAACTTGCGCTTAAAGCTATGTGAGATGAAAAGGACAGCATTGGGTTTTGCGTTTGTGAACCTTTTCTGTTTTTGTCACAGTTGTAGAACACATGTATGTGACTAATGACTGTTTCCGGCAGAAGTACGACAAAGAAATAATAATAATAAAAGAGTACATTTTTTTTATTGAGGCAAAAGTAATGACTATCAGATTAATTGATAATTTAAACGCATCTGAAACCGTTAGTTAACGTGTGTCTCGTTTGAGTGTAAATTTCATTGACTGTGGTAGTAACAACAGCGCTTGTGTACAGGCAGTTCTTTACCAAATCAAGTACAAAGGGTACTAGGAAAGTTCTACAATACAGGTCTATTTATTTATTTTTTTCAAAATAATTTCCACTACATTCATTGGAAAACTGCATCCCTTTTAACTTCATTTTCACATACGGGTACAGTGCAAAGTCACAGGGAGCAAGATCTGGTCCGTAAGGAGGATGCTCAAGAAGTTTCAGTCCTAGTGGTCAAATATTCGGTCCAAGCTTTCGCGCGGTGAGCTGAAGCATTATCATGATGAAGGAACCAGGTGTAAAGTCTTGAATTTTGTCGTAAGTTCTTCATAGATTCGACGACTTTCGTCAGTCACTATTTACTGTACCACTTAGCTGTGGATTGAGTTAAGTTGATTTTGACTTTAACGCCCCTTAAAGCAGCGAGGCTATATGAAACGTGGATCTACTGATTAAAGGTGGAATCCGAACCACATAAGCTCGTGCCGGGAATACGATAACCGCTTAGCCACGAAGGAGCTCATAGCTGTCTTGTGTCATTCGAAAATTTCACGCTCTACAATTCCACTCGATTTGAAAAATACAACTATCATTTTCTTCTTCACTAATTGGGATTTTCTGACAGCTATAGGTATATTCTCATCATCAAAAACCCAAACTTTGTTCTGAGTCTTGGTCGGTACATCATAAGAGTACAACCAAGTCTCGTCACTTGTCACGATGTTGTTCACATATCGAGATTTTCCTTTATCAAACATTTGCAGCATCTCCCGGCTTCGTGTAACACGCCGTATCATCTGCTCTTCAGTCAGATTAAGTGGCACCCAGAGACAACAAAGTTTCTTTACGTGCAAATGATCATGTAGAATCAAATGAATTGCTGGTGCATTTAGGTGTAAAGTATCCTCAATCTGCTGATAGGTCACTCGTCTGTCTTCGTCAAGCATTTTCCTAACAGTAGTAATCTTTTCTTTCGTTTGTGCTCTTCCCGTCCTCTTAGCGTACACACTAGTAAAAATTCCACTTTTAAAAATCTCTGTAAGTTTGAGGTAGACAGCGTCGTGCCCGTGGGTTTCCTTGGGGTACTCCTATTTTCTCCCATAACCTCAATCCACCAATTCCTCTGTTATCATTCATTTGCCTTAATTGTCTGTCTCCAAGGGCGCCCATGTTGTGGTTTCCAAGGAGGGCAAGTAGAAAGCGACGTTCCAAAAATAGTTTCAAATTTTGCTGTAACTAATGTAAAAATGCAATTGCATTTTCGATATTCTGAAGTACAATTTCCTCTAGGGGAGGCGAGCGCCCCACCTTGTCCCCCCCCATGATGGGCGCCCTTGTCTGTCTCCCTTAGCCTAAAGGACATAATCATGGAATGTTAAACTGAAAGATTTCATTTCATTTCGGTATCTCAGATGTAGTCAGTAGATCAAACATAAATGGATTGATCCGCAGAGCAATAAAGATAATTAAATAAACATTGAACATCCAGTCTGAAAATAGTATTAATAAATCAGTCCCAGTTCGAACTTGTGTTATTGTGCTTTTGAACTAGTAACAAATTTTACCATGTTGATTGGGATAATATTTACCTATCTTAAATTGGAAGAAGGTATATAAAATGTGACAGGCTGCATATGCTCATAGACTGAGTATTACACTATAAATAGATATCCTCTAATATTTTCTAGAGAGAGAGAGAGAGAGAGATTAGTTGGAATGATTGACACGTGGATAAATACCGTTCTATTTAATCATTTGTTTGTATCTGTCAATCTATACATTAGCTTTAAATCCAAAACAGCGTGTTTGTACAGCTTTCCTGCATAACGTTACTCATCACAGTGTAGCAAAATATAAACAGGAGATGTTCCAATAATTCCTATTTCATGATTATAATCTACGTTCAATCGTACCTGAGATTAAAGTTATTCCTCATTTTGAGAAGAAATCCTGTATTTATCAATAAAAAGTATATCAAAGTTTTAAGTTAGCATGGGGGTCGCGATGGCTCAGTGGTAGAGCTTTCCCCTCTGGTGCATGCGGCAATTGGATCGATCCTAGCTCGTGCCAAGTGAGCTTTGTGATGGACAAACACCGCGTGTGTGGGTTTTGCAGCGGTTCTGCCGTTTTTTCATACTATTTTCTTTTTACCAGCTCATTCATCCCTAATCATCGTCTCCTTTAGCCTAGCCGGCATATCCGTGGGACGTAAAACTTAAAGATTTCATTTCATTTGATTTTAAGTTAGCATATTTAATTTGTTTTGTAATTGTATCCATCATTTTATTTAATATATATGTTTTAATATAGGTAGTTAGTTGAGGAAGTAGGAGTTTGATTGGTTTGTCTGAACTGGAAATTGTAGTCGTTTGGTTTTCTCTTAGCAGGAGCACTTGGATTGGTGTGACCATTCTGCCTTATCAACTCGTTATTTAGTGATCTAGCAACAGGTGAGAAAATGTGGCGAGTCGTTTAACTTCGAACCTATATCATTCTTTTCTTTTGTTTAAATTTTACTTCTTTTCCACGCTGGACAATGTTATCTTAGTTTATTTTGTTCTGTTCTAACTGTTTCCTTCTGCAAAATCACAACAACATATATGATTTTACTGTACGGATGTCTGTGCCTTATGTACTATTAAGTCCTTAATATTTTTTAATTTAATTCTATGCCTTATTACTGAACACACACAATTAGGACATTGAGTTCTACAGATTATTATTATTATTAACTATTCTTCCTTGCGGTAGGTCCTGGGACTAAGTTTTTTTTTTTTTTTAATTTTAGATTTGGGACTAGAAATGTTTCTTCCACGTTTCTCGGTCTTAAGTTAACCCCATCTTTTAACTCCCAATATTTTCTTCTATTTTTCACATCATTGTTCAGTTGTGATCCAGGGGCGGATCCAGGACGGACTTCTGGGGGGGCGGTGGGTTGTAATACTGTTACTTAGAGCTACTTTAAAGAGCTATAAACTATGGGATGGGTTTTATTTATATATAAAATAAGAAAGTTTCCTGTCCTGGATCCGCCACTGTTGTGATCTTCTTCTTCGTATTCCTCGCTTTCCTTCCATCTTCTATGGCGGTATGAAGAAGACATTTTTTTTCGCAAGAGGTGTCCAATCCAGTTGGCCTTCCTACGAAGGTTGCTGGTTAGAAGTGTTCTCTTTTCTCCTATCCGCTTTAAAACATCTTCGTTTGTTGCTTTCTCTGTCCATTTTATCGTCTCCGTTTTTCTCCAACACCATATTTCGAAACTCTCTAAATATTTTCTTCTCTAACTCCTGTTATGTCCAACTCAGCCATACAGTCCAATGTTCAATGTAGAACATTGAAATGAAATTTTTCAGTTTAACTTCCCACGGTTATTTCTGTTAGGGTAAGGGAGATTGATGATTAATGCAAGTAAATGAAGATGGAAGAATTGGTGGAATGAGAACGTAGAAGAAACAGGAGTACTCCGAAGAAAGAACAGGGACAAGATGTTGTCCACTACAAACTAATTTGACCGAGGGTCGAACCAGGGACACCATGTACCAGAGATAAGTGTTCAACCACTGAGCCACCGTGCTCCCCGATTCTAGAGATAGAATTTTTTATTATATTACTATTCAACATTTATACGATAAAATAAATTTAAACATCAGTACGAATAGAAAAAAGTTCAGAATTAACTGTTTTGTAGAAAGTATGTACACGGGTTTACGACCAGTCATCTGTATAAGTGTTTCCCTCTGATTCTTATAGATTTTTTCCATACTGAACACGGAAAAGATACTCAAAAAAATCCCATTAGGTCACGTTTACTTGCAAATCTAGGATGTTCATTTCGGACATCTGCCATTGAGCGAACAATTTTGTGAGCTAGTCTCTATTAGTAAATTCTTGCACATTATAGAAGTAAAATGTAGGTCAGTAAGAGGGAGGGATGAGGAAATATGAATATAGTGGTGAAAGGGGTATTTGGATTACTGCTTAATGCTTGATTTGATTGTCAGTTTAGCGTTACTTTTAGCAACGAGGTTATATGAGACGTGGACGTAGTGATTAACGTTAAATCCGAACCTCGTGAGCTCCAGCGAGAATCAAACCCGGATCTCCCACGCCAAAGGCTACCGCTGAATGCTTAAGCGGATAACCGGAAGTATAAAGATAAGACGAAAGATGTCACTGGCCAACAGAGTAACTACTGAACATTTACCCAGGAGCGTCATTTCAGATTTTGCTTAGGGGGGGCAAAACCCCTCGATATAAGTAAAATTTCGCGTTTTTCACTCATTTACTACTACTCTATTGATAAAATCTATATAAATCTCAAACTCAGGGGGGACAAATGCCCCTCCCTGCCCCCCTAAATGACGCCCCTGCATTTACCAGTCATAAATGTGTCATAAACGTCAAAATGTAACTCTGTTGTACGTGTTAATGATATAGTATTTTAGAATACACTAGTATACAGGATGGCCCAAAAGTAGGTATACAGACCAGCATCGATTAAATATGACATTTTACTTTATTAATATAATGAATTTATTTGCTTTGGTTTGTTCCGAGGTTAAGGTATAAGTGAAAATAAATTTAGAACAAATAAAGAAAAACTAAATCAATACCTATACGGATAACAATGACTAAATTATAAAATGTCATGAGCCGATCAATACGGGAATATATGCCTTCTCTGAGCCACTCTGTATTTAATATATAAGGCAAAAAGAAAGGTAATTTTTAGATTCAGTACACCCCGAAACATAATAATCAGTGGAAAAAAACCTGCGCAACTGACATAAAAATATTCTTGCTGATCTGTTTTTATGTTCATTGTGTAATGGTTGAAATATCTGACGTTGCAGAGTAAAAATAATGTTTCTCCACAATATTTGAAAATAAAGAACTAAATAGAATAAAAGACAAAGAACAACACCTTTGGCGTCGCCCCTGGCTTTCCTGGCCTACTGGCATGTGTAACGCCTTCGGTGTTATTTCTTTCAGAAAAAGGGATCAAGTAGAGTAAATAGCGTCCAAGCAACGCCTTCGGTGTTATTTCTATCAGAAAACGGGATCAAGTAGAGTAAATAGCGTCCAAGCAACGCCTTCGGCATTGTCTACATAAAGAGTAAAGAATTGAGAAAAATAAATAACCACGAATAATGCTTTACCGTTAACATAGTCGATTCCCGGGCCAGCTGATATGCACATTCTTAACGTAACTTGGCCTTAAAATGCCATTATAACTATCATCAATCAGCTTAGTGATTCCCAAAACTATGGATTCGACTTTATCTCGCTCATTTTGAATATTTTATGTTTCACTCCTTTCCACCTCCTTCTACACTGATGGGGCTGAAATAGGACTTAGACGGCATCGGAAGTGTCACTACTCATCTCAACGATCACGAAAACTATGAATTCAATACTGATATTGACCGATTTCGATAATATTTACATGTCGCTCCTTTTGCTAATCCCCTGTGGGTTTGGTGCTCGAAAGCTGGGAAGGTACGATAAATTTACTAACCATATTGCCACTGTAATGCCAAGAAGAAATAGTAATAATCACTAAGAAATAGGTCTATTTCCTCAAGTATTCAAAAGATAGTCATTTTCTATAGTGCTTATCTTTCTCCACTGTCACGATTTTGCCCAAGTATATTGCGTCAAACGGAAAAAGCATTCCTTAGATGAACACTATCATAAAATAGAGTTTTCACTCTTTGATGAAAAGCAAGTCCAAAGTCAACAGTTATTTCTTTTGAATTAAAAAAATGTTAAATAGGGCCCATCAAACATTCTTCATTCTTGTTTCCTAAGAAGCATGTAGTGCTTTCCCCCCTCCGTTTCACAATTAAAAATTAACATTACTCACCCAACTAAGGATCAATTTGTGGAAAATTACTCTGTTTTCCTTGCGTTTTCCACGTTTACTCTGGTTTGTTACAGACATTGTGTCACTTTCTTTTCTCGTAAAATATCCAGTGGGCTTTCGATCTAACCGAGAAAACTTTTGGGGGCTTTTATTCTACCTTCGGAAAATTTATACTAAACTTTTGTCCGCGTTCCCGTTATTCTATACCCCCGAAAAGACGATGGGTAATTTTAAGCACTACCACCTATTTCATTAAAAAATAGAGAACTAAATTGTTTTTGTAAGAAACGGAGTGCAGCTGATGTACTAGATCAACTATTCTCTGCTAAACCAATAGTGTTATTAAAAAATTTGGGAATGTGTGTCGAGTTAGGAAATTTTGGGGGAGGACCCTAAACTCGGTGGGCCCCCGCGTAAGTGCGCCCCTGATCCTTTAAAACATACTGTAGCCTTCATATTAAGTATGTTATCACTTTCAATCCTAAACCCACGTTGGACTTGGCATAACTTATTACTGCAAACAAACGAAGCCGGAGACGAACTCGGTAATATTGTAGAAATTCTACCGAATAATACTAATAAAGGTTGTAACCATCTTAAAATAGAATGTTTAAAGATTTCTTTGTAATGTATTTCGTATTTCTACCTTCTTTCTACTATCTGATACACATACCTGTACCAAATACATCGAATTGACAGAAAAATGGAATTTTCTGTATAAGCACAGGAGCAAAAGTGTCAGTGCAAACCGCACTGCACTTATGGTAGTAATTGCATGGTGGTATGGTATTTACTTTTCTGTCAAAAATTCGAAAAAAGGCTTCTTGTGATGAATTTAGTTTACTTGAATTTGAGCATAGTCAAATCAACGATAAGTAATTTCAAAACTAACATCATGTCTCAGTTTTGTCGAAATCCCAAATTATCATTTTGTTTTGACTTCAACGATTGAGAATTTACTATAAATTCTTTCTTCGTGATGCTTCTGTAGATTCACGTCTCATATAGCTTCGGCACTGAAAGAGATGCTAAACTCCAATTCAACCAATAACCTAAGAAGTTAGTGTGATTTTACTAAAGCAGTTGGGCGTACAAAGAGATAATTTATTTTTAATACAGTACTGTTAATAATTATTAATTCTCTATTTCATAAATCTTTTCACTATTTATAGAAATTCAACTTTTATCTTGAATGGCTCAGATACAAATTTTTATCCTCGTAATTCAGAAAATGGAATACTGAGAATGCGTGAGAGCTATAATTGAATCCTAAATTGCAATCCTGCTCCTATTTTATGAGACTGGTAGCCTATAATTCAAACATTATTTTTTTAAAAGGATAAAACAAGTTTTTCAGTAATATCTAGTTGTAGGTTAAAGAAACAAGAACTTCAAAATACTTTTTGTCAAATTTTCGCTCCAACATACCCATTTCTTTGAATGTCGCGATTCAGAGAGAAGACAAGAAGCCATGTTCATCAAAAATCGTTCTTATTTATACATCTCCTACTCAAGAAAGTAACATAATATACACAAATAGTCTCCCTTCATGGAGGAAGTCGTTGTTGATAACAAAAATGTGTTAAAGTACTACATTTTATTTGTTATGTGGATAAACAGTAATTTTAGTCGATAACATTGCAGCATTCCACGTGGGCTGATGAAGGAAGTACTTTATTCTGCCTCACTAAACAAAATCCGTTATCCGAATAGCGGTATATTGTACAAATATACGGATCCTTATGTTTACTACGGAAATCAGTACAGAACATACATTATCCATATGCTACATATTTTCCCGTTTATGTGTTACATCATGCCGTTGCAGGTTGTCGGACATCTAACAGTCTTCCGTATATTACATGCATATACGTATGTTACATACGTCTGCTATATATTACATACGTCCATCTGTATGTGAGATCCTGACCGCTTATATAGAGTTCTTTCGTTCGTACGGAAAGCACGTTTATTTGGAACACTTGTACAGAATGTACGTATAAATATACTTTTTCAGTTATACTTTTACTGTACGTTAGGTGCAAAAACTACAGGATTTACTCATGTAACCTGCGTTTTTACGTACTCCGTATACGCTTTGTTTTCTCAGGGCACGCCGTCGAAATAATATTCAACTTAGCGAAGTAAATGAAAATGAAATGAAATCTTTGAGTTTTACGTCCCACGGTTATGTCGGTTAGGCTAAAGGAGACGGTGGTGATGAGTAATGAATGAAATGGTGGAATGAAGAAAGTGGGAGGAAACGGGAGAACCCCGAGAAAACCCACGCACACGGTGTTTGTCCACCACAAAGTTCACTTGGCGTGGGCTGGGATCGAACCCGGGACCCCTAGCACCAGAGGTGAACGCTCTACCACTGAGCCACCGCGGCCCTTCAACTTAGCGAAGTATATTACTCGAAATAATAATAAAGCATAGCCCACTTTCCTATAGCACAAGTATCATACAAGGAAACTAACAGATTTATCAAATATTTATCAAATCAAAATATTTATCAAATCAACATATTTATAAAAATATTTATCAAATCAACCTGGTAATTGAAAATCGATCATTATTTTATCATATGGACACGCATTTTTCAACGTGTGAGGTTTGACAGGCTAACGATTTGTCTTTGAGAATCGCATCAATTCCTCAACATAACAAAAATTAAAACATTATTACGTTGGGTTGTAGTAATCGAACGGGTTCAAATATGAGAAAAGTACAATAGCTATTCTAAAAGATAACCCTCAATGTGTTATCTTATATATATATATATATATATATATATATATATATATATATATATATATATATATATATATATATATATATATATATATATATATATATGTCAGAAAACATTGGCCGTGTGCACCAACAAAGTTCAACTGCTGAACGAGGTCATAACCAAGCTTGGTGAAAATGTCTGTTGCACCTACAACGTTCAAGGTTAAGTCTAGGTCAAATGTTGGATAAACTTGGTTTTAATTTGAACAGCCGAATTGGAGGGTTTAAACTTCATTGATCCAAGTCAGTCTGTTCACATTCAATAATGTCTTTATATTTTTCCACTAATAAAATTACAATACATTTCTCGTATTCGAAAAATTTTTTGTTTGTGGTTTCATTATTTTTTTCCATCTCAATTACGATCACTGAAATTAGATTACCACAAATCTATGTACGCAATCTCAAAAGTCGAAAAGACCGCCACGCGATATGCTTCCTTCTTTTGTTACTTTGTTAAACAAAGATTAGAGACAAAAGACAACCAATCAGAGTAGATTTTTCCAAATTGACCGAAGTTTACTTAAATGAGATGTACTAAACTTCGATTTTCAATGGTGCAACAAAAGTTCTGGAACGACGTTTAAAAACTTGAAAGTTTAATGTTGAACGCGTTTTGGTGCACACTGCTGCATAAGGGAAATACCTGGAATTACCAGGGAACACATTGAGGGTTGACCCTTAGGATTAACTATTGTGTTTTTCTGAAATTTGAACCCGTTCAATTTATTCCTACACCTACAAAAGAACCTCTTTTGAATCTGCTCTTAACACGTCGACAATTGACATGAAATATCTTTGTCTCCTTTATCTAATCGTTTTCAGGTTATAGTTGGATATTTCTGTCTGTCTGTCTCTCTCTCTCTCTCTCTATCTGGATTTTTGTAGTATTGAAGATTTCGTACTTTTTTATACGTCGAGCAGCTGCTATCGTGGTTTTAGGCAATTACCTCATTGTTATCGTTGGAGAACATACGTGTATCTAGGAGAGCCTTACGAGCAAACTAAATCCACCCTAACGCCCCACCCATGTCGGCAGAGAAAACAGGCGTTGTTTTGATCTGCACTCGCACCGAGTAACCGTGGGATAATAAGCCGAGAGAGAGAGAGAGAGAGAGAGAGAGAGAGCAGAAGGGGAGGAAGAAAGGGTATTGCGGTCATTGTGCAGATAAAATGTATCCAAGGGAGACCGTACTTTTATTATTAAAAAAAGTAGCTATATGGCTAAAATATAACAGTTTTCCCGGAAGATTTTTTCGCCCTGACAGTGCTTTTATTATAATGGCCAATAATCTTTAATTATTTTGTAGAGATAAAACCGAAGGAGAAAAAGCTGAAAACCCATAAGCCTCAAATCTATATACACATATATTTTGGTGGTATTTTGTCTTTAATCTGCTCTTCGATAAAAAAAAGAGAGAGAGAGAGAGATACAAAAATCGAAAATGTAATTAGAAACTTGAGTGAAGAGTCTTGTACTTTATTTACTTACAAACAGCAACAGAATCATATGTTTCTCTTTTTAATGTTCTGTTTGTTTACGAGTACTATATGTGTATCTGTATATAGCTTAGCATACGTTGAGCTTAGCTGTAACAGAATACCATACTTGTAATGAACACGAGAGGAATATCTAAAGATGTTTTCAGAAGAACAATAGTAATTTGAAGGCTCATAAATTATATGAACTTAGTTTGCGACTTACATAAAATAAGTGAAGTTCTTTGTAATACTACCGTTTAGCGATGAGAAATATGTACGATGTAAAAGTTTATTGTGGTAGAATTTTCCATCAATTATCATAATGTTGTTGTTATAACAATATTTCATAATATCTTATGTGATGTATTACCTTTTTATTAGTAAGACTATTCATGGCTTTGGATTGATTGTTTTAACAAAAGAGACACTGACCAAAGCTTAAAACCCACTTTATTTTAAATTTTATTAAAGCTTAAAATCCGAAACAGTTACAAATTATAATTTAAAATAAAGTGGGTTTTAAGCTTTGGTCAGTGTCTCTTTTGTTAAAATACCTTTTTATTTTAAATTGTTAAATATAATAAAGTTTAAATCTTGTTTAATACTCTGTACTTGGTTACACAGATCAGCAAGGAATTTGTGAATTGTATTCTGTCTCTATATTGTCGGTTGTATAAAACTGTAGTTTTTATTGATGGCTTTCCGCAATAAAATTGTGTTCAGGTCTATCTTAATCATAATTTAAGTCAGGAGCATCATTTCAGGTTTAGTATGGAAGGAGGAGGAAAGATTTTCCAGTGATACAGTAGAGTACCGGAAACTTGGCCTAATGTGGACAAGTTTGTGAAAATGCTGGGTTATCGGGAATGGAGTTAAAAAAAATAGAATAAGTAAGAGTGTTTCCTCAGAAAATATAGTACTGTACTTGTATGTATTGGTTGCTTGAGAATACAACAGAAAATAAACTGCCCACATACCCTTAACCCTTAAGGGATCCAGGGTTTTTGGGCTATTTTTTAGACTTTCAGTCAAGCAGCAACTGCATCGTCCCTATTTATCCTAGGATCATGGTTCATACCTCATTCTCTTCAGAATGGAGCTGGCTTTCAAATGATACCACTTGCATACCATATACCAGGAGCGGGAAAAATGATGTCAAAGGGAAAATTTTGGAGGGAAATTTTTTCTCGCACTTTGGGCCCCTCTGGAGCGGCCCTGTGTGAACGTAGCCATCTAAAAAAATCTGATAAATAGTACTTGGTATACTGAATGTGTGTGCCAAATTTCAAGTTTCTATCTTGAATACTAACGGCGGGAGAAATTTTATCAGGAATTCCCACCATGCCCCAAATTACCGTAAAACACCATGATCTCAGGTAAAAAATTTCCTGAGACATCCCTAATTACCCTAGGGTCATGTTTCGCCCATCATTCTCTTCAGAATAGAACTGCCTTTCAGGCGGTATGACTCGCGTGTCTCCATCATGTATCTAAGGCGGGAAAATGATGAAAAACGGAATTTTTTGGGTCTAAATATCCTTTTTTTCAACTTTTAGCCCTCCTGGACCCCCCTGTTTTAACGCAAAGATATGAAAAAATCTGGTAAATACTACTCGGTGGACTGAATGTTTGTGCACAATTTCAATCTTCTAGGTGCAAAAATAAGACCGCAAAAAAAAAAAAAAAAAAAAAAACCGAAAATGTCCGAAATTCCTCTATACAGAAGTATATTTTGATAAAAATTCCCTGACACTTCCCTAATTACCCTAGGGCCATGTGTCGCACATCATTCTCTTCAGAATAGAACTGCCTTTCAGGCGGTACCATTCATTTGTCTCCATCATGTATCTAAGGAGGAAAAATGAGGAAAAACGGGATTTTTGGGTAAAAATATCCCTTTTATCAACTTTTTGACCCTCTGGATTCCCCCCCTGTTTTAACGCAGAAATCTGAAAAAAATCTGGTAAATACTACTCGGTGGACTGCATGTTTGTGCAAAATTTCAATCTTCTACGTGCAAAACTAAGCCCGCCAAAAATACTTTACATAACCCCCCCAAAAAAGTATTACACAAAAATATAACTTTTAGATTTATGACGTCATCACCTTCTATGTCTCGATGCAGGAAGGTCTGAAACCATATGTAATGTCTTCTACAATGCCTCTGAACTTGGAAAAAAAAACCGGACGAAAAAGCTCAAATAGAAGAGAAATAACGCAATGTACCATGAAAAATGCATATGGTACAAATTGTACCAAAAGTTCCCCAAAGGGTTAAACAAAGTAAAAGTATCTTTGACGTAATTTATGAAGGCAAAGGGTCTTTACTATATATTGTGAAGTATCTGTGAAATAACAGTGATGTGACTATGAGATGACTGTGTAAACTCTTAATTCGCTAAATTCAATTATTTTATTAAATCACATTTATCCACGACAGAATTTTTAACTCTTTAAAATTCAACGAAATAAAAACATTTCATTAATGTTGTACATTTCCAGACAGCTTCTGTAATCATGTATTTGTTAATTCTCGCTTTTGAAATTTTTAATAAACACGACTAGTTTCCTTCTTGATTTTCCGCATTCCCTTCCACATAGCTTGATATTTCACCGTTCTCTGAATGCCAGACTCAGGACTTTACAGCCAAACAAACCCACGGAGGACATATCGACAGGGGGTATTCGCCACGAAGTTTAGGAACGTGCAGGATCGTCGGAGGCAAGCACACCGCATCATTGGAGGACGACCGACTCCATGTCCCAAGAATACCATTCTGTTGGTTTATCGCCGCAGACACATTAGAGTTTGACATCTGAGTAGTGGCATGAAGGTGAAGAAGTACATCGTAGAATGCACATCGTCAAGAGAGAACTTGCCGCCCCTAGCAGATCAAAAGGATAGAGATCCAGATGTTGATTGATTCCAACATTTCCAGAATTCCTCCAGAGAAAGACATCCATCGTTCCAGATGACCAGGACGACACCAGTCTCATCTGAATTTTCTGACCGACTCTTTTGGACGAGTGAGTCGTGGCTCACTAGGAATGAGCGATGGTTCTTTGGGAGCCACGGATCTTCAGGAGTCATGGTTCTTTTAGAACCACAATTTTCTGGGAGCCATGGTTCTGTGGAAGTTGCAATGCTTGGGAAACGAATCTTGAATATCGCTCACTCGCGAACCACTCTCTTGCTTCTCGATCTTATTGGTTGGTTCAGTCAGTTGCTGTTTTGAAGTGAGGAAAACTTCGTTAGTATCTAACTAATATAGTATTTTGTTCTTAGGATATATATATAAAGTTTTTTTTTTTTTTTTTTTTTTTGTTTAGGCACAGAATAAACATGGAAGTGGATACCTCGTATATGAAATAGGTCAGTCATTTGGATTGGTTCGGTCAAACCTATGGAAAATTTTGATCTGGCCGAAATACATGTCCAATATAGCCAGAAGCTGATTTGTTGTTAATTTTATAGAGTTCATAATGCCAATAAAAACATAACATATTCATACTTGTGAGTTAAATAATTACGATTCTTTCTATTGTTTTGAAGAGATTAATAAACCAAACTTAATATAATGTTTCTACATATTCTCTTACATGATATACCGTAAGTAAAGGTGTAGCTGAAAGTCATGTTTAATATTTTTCAATCGTATTGACATACATTCACGAGTAGGACTATATCAATATACTTCTTTTTCTTTACAGGTAAGAAGCGAGATGAACGATAGTTGAGTTGCAGTGTTGCTTTTGTTATGGAGCCTATCCATGTGAGTAGCTATTCTGTCTTGTGCACTTAGATTTAGTTATTTGTTGAAACAATAACCTAGAAATAACCTTCCTTCGCTGTAAGATTCTTTAGAAAATAACATAATAACAAGAAAATGAGTAGCGATACTGCAGCAGCCATTTCTAATTGATTTTTATTATTGAAATTATTACATGACTTTTACTCGGAGGTAGGAACGCAGACAAATAGAAAGAACGAATTAAGGAAGCGGGCGAGACAGAGAAGAATGTAGTCACTACACGTTTTTATTATGGATTCACAAATGATACGGCTGCCAAAACTGTCATCTCTGTCATTGTCAACGTCAGATTTCTTGATTGCTCTTTATGTCTGTTCGTCAGGTTTACTGAGAATGGCAGAAGCAAGATATGACGTCACGGATCATTTAGTTAGTAATAATTAAAATAGAATATCGAAAGAATAAGTAATCGTCGAGAAATTAAAATATCGTAATAACACTAGTAACATAGCTAATATTAAAACAAACAACTCGAGAACCTGTTGGAAGAAAGACGTATCTCACATTTACAACTTGGCGAGAAAAAGAAGTTAAAGTTTTCAGCAAAGGTAATAATGCATGATTAAGATTTTTGGCATATCTCATAGCAAAGAAGTCCAAATCATAGACATTAGATATGAAATGAAATCTTTAAGTTTCACTTCCCACGGTTATGCCGACAAGGCTAAAGGAGACGGTGATGATGAGAAATGAATGAAATGGTGGAATGGTGGAATGAAGGAAGTAGGAGGAAACGGGAGAACCCCGAGGAAACCCATACACACGGTGTTTGTCCACCACCAAGTTCACTTGGCGAGAGCTGGGATCGAACCCGGGACCCCAAGCACCAGAAGTGAACCCTCTACCACTGATCACGGGTATGCCATGGTCAGAAGTAGCCAAGACCAACCGTACCACATCTATAAAAGAGCAAATGCAAAAGGAAAAGCTATTGATGCAGCTTCAGCATACGTATTTGCTACGTGAATGAATGAGAAATCACACCTGAAGTGCCAAATTTACTGATGCCCCACTTGATGGCCTTTGGCGCCCCCATCCCTAGTTTGGGACATAGCGAAACTGTTGATACTTAACTATTTACTTAGGAATGAGCACTCTTGTCACATTAAAACGGGCACGAAACAATGAATCTTTGTGACTGTGTGAATTTGTCGCGAAAAAAGGAATATTGACAGCTAGAGCGTCTGTTGCGATTTTTCTTGGGGAGCAAGACCCCCATCTACATAATTGTACGTTTTATATTAGTAAATTAGTAGTCAATGGATTAAATTATAGATCTTGTAAAACTTATATTGAGGACAAAGGTTATGAAGTTCCTATGCCTGCATTTAAAGGCAAAAAATTACAATTGTCCACCGCAGAAGCAAATGATACCAGTTTTGTTACAAGAATGCGTTGGGCAGTTGAAGATACACATGGGATGCTGAAAGAAAAGTATCATCTGTTGAATGAAATATTTGACAAGGAAGTGATAGCTAGTATCGGCTCGTATTATAGAATTGCTAGTTTTCTACACAATAAATTCTCCATACGTGTGACATAAGATGAAAATCACTCCGCAATCACCGCAATCATGACAGGAAACGAAAACACCTTTGCAGGCTTTGTTGAACAGAAGAAATCGCGAACAAGAGAACCTCCGTTCACATCTATTTCTTCACAGGATCTTCAGGATTTTCTTCGAATGACCGAAACATATTTGAAAGGATTTTTTTTTTTTTTTTTTTTTTTTTTTTTTTTTTTGTGGATCCTTCCAATATAACAGGCAATATGTTATTTGGCTGAAATGTTGGATGAAAGAGGTACGGTAATATTAATATGCAGTACGTTAACGATAACGACAAGATATTGAAAACGACAGTGAATTCAAGCAGGAGTGAAAGTGGATCTGAAAAGGTGGGGGACGGTAGGTAGCGGCATGACATCACGCTGTCCCTCTGCCTATCTTTGCCCATTTTATTTTTTTAGGAACTGGGGGACACCGTACATATTTTTTTTTTGGAGATGAGGGGACGACGTCTCCCTGCGTTCTCCCGCACTTTTATCCCTGCATTCAAGACATACGCAAAGCAAGACATACAAGTGCTTCATCTAAAACCAAATACAGAAGGTTACAAGAGTGTCATTAGGTATTGTTGCGACTGTGCAAATGGATTGCGAACAGTTGGCTTTTGCTCACATGTTGCAGCCATTATTTATTACCTAAGTTATGGAACATATTTGTCGAGGATCCCCAAACCAGCACAAATATTGAGCAAAATATTAGATCACGATACTTGTGTGGCATAAATGAAAAAAGTGACAAGGACTGAAATACGTACTACAATGTCCCTTTCATCCTTATTTGTTTCACACATTGAAATACTCGCACTTCTTGCATGTAACTTACTTTCCGTTTGCACTATATTTTCTTCTGTTTCTTGGATGAAATGTATTTCTTATTTAAATGTTCAAGTTTTCCACTGCTCTACTTCTTATCCTCATTCAAACCTCTCAGGACCAGTGGGAGACACTACAACAAAGGTTACATTACATTATGCTATTGTTGATGGTTATTCTCTTTCCAGCTGAGGTTATTTCACTCTGATTGAACACTATAGGTATAGGTATCATTGATTTTTTATATTAACACTCACACTGAAACTTTAGGCATCCTCAAATGGGATACTTACGGGGGTCTAATGACAATTTTAAACCTCATATTCATGTTCGGGCTGATTGATTCAAATAAAATAAACACCAATATCAATAGTTTCACTTTCACTCAACGTGTTTTGATGAAAATTAACACTAGTATGAAGATATGAAGTGTTCCCATGTAGAACGAAACAAAATATATGAAACTTCCAAGACTGATTAAAATATGTTGTTATCTTTGTGAAATAGCTGCTACATAATTTGCTTTATTCTTTTATGGAAATTAATAATAATAGATGTTCCGAAACATTGGATTTTCAAACGTTAAACCCCGAGGAGCAGATAAATATTTTATTCTCTTCGTGAAATATGGGTCACATACTTTCTCTTTCTTTCCCCCTTGACGATGAAGGTAAGAAAAACCCTTGCGACTATCTACTCAATCGTTTGCGTTCGCCTGAAGGCAAAACGATACACAGCTAAGAAGAGCTTTAAAGACGTTCTCAGAGACCAGCTTGGATCCTACTTCTCTCTTTTGTGTCACTTGAAAAACAGAATTATTTATTTCGTGACTGTACCATGCATGTGGATCACAACACAATCAACGATCTGCTAGTGAGCAGCGTATTTTCCTATATACTGGGGATGGATAATTCCAGAATTTTTACTTTCTGGAATCCAGAAAGTAAAATCGGAAAAAAATCGAATTTCGGGATTTTCCGAATTCCGGATTTTTTCCGAAATATAGAAAATGAAATTTTCCGATTCCGGAAAATAAATTTTACGGAATTCGGATTCTGGAAAATTTTGGCCATACCTACATACGCAGTACATAAATAAATGACAATTTTTCCTGCAAAATATAAAATATCAGTTACTGTTGGCAACGAACAATACATACATATTTTTAATATCACAAACTTCCATTCTTTCGATTTTCTCAAAATTTACTTCTGATAATCTACTCCGAATCAAGTTATTGTGTTCATCTCGATGTAATCTAATCTCTTATACAAGGTGGACCAAAAGTCACTAAAGGGTTATAACTGTGAATAACTTTTTTAAAATTTATCATTAGTTTCCATTGATAATTCACAGATCTATCAAATCAATTGCAAAATATCTATCAAGAATATCAAAATATCTAATCATGAAAATGTCAAATAATATTAAATATTAACATGTTGAAACAATAAAATGTCAGTTTAGTAATCAGTAATATTTTTGGTATCGATATTTTAAAATCGAGGGCCATAGGAATGCTAATGATCTTCCTCTAGATGATTTGTCTCTACAAGAACAATTCATATTTCAGTAGCCTCTTCCGGAGAAGAAATGCAAATGACAGTATCGTCATCATAAATTCTTTTCCCTTTCTACTTGCGCAAAAATAATTTTAAACTCGGACAGTAATTACCCTAACGCAATAGAAAATTAGGGACATCACTTTGCCTTGTTGTAATACAAATACATTATAATTAAGTCTGCTTTAACACCCTAAAGGGTTACAATTTCAGGTAAGATTTCTTTCTTTTAAAGTATCAAGTGTCAAACGGCACTGGTTGTTGTTTCTTAAAGTGCCAATATTAATTTAATACTTTTGGATTTCAGCAGGAGGACAGAGAATCTTCTTGTAAATAATAGTAACCACCGACATGGGAACAAGAACTGGCTCATTACCGTTGTGCAGGATGTATTACGTTTAATCTAGAGTCACATATGGAAGGACTCGATGAACCTACTCTTCTTTATTCTCGACTTACCACAAATTATTTGCATAGTACTTGCATGTTATATAATATTGTAAGGATCCATATACTTATACGTACTGCAAGCCACATTTTTCATTACAAACACGTGTTTTTTTATAGTTATAATCAAACAGTAGTCGACGACGGAAGGAAACTACACCTCGGGAGGAAACAAAGAGGATTCGGAAAACTATGAAGAAGACCGACTGCCCCTACATAGATCCTCCCTTCAAGATGACTATAAAAGAAGTGGACGAGACGAGGGAATTGCCAGTTCTGTGCTGACCGTTCACTCAGTGTTGTCAGATGGCGGGAAATTTCCCGCAAAACGGGAAATTCTTAACATTTGCGGGAATGCGGGAAATTCTGGTTGAAAACGGGAAATTCTGTCAACTTTTCCTCCTTTTCATGTCATCTCTTTCTTACTCCTTATCTTCATCTTTTTGTACTTGGAATAATTCATAGATTGGAAGCGTCTTTGAAGATCAAGAGAACCAGAACAGCAAGAGAGGTTTATAAACCGAACCAAATGGAACTGATTGTTGCTCGCGCCAATATCCATTTTCTGCGAGGAGAAAGAAGGGAGGGAAGGTTTATGGCCCATTGCTTACTATATTTGTTATAACCAGTCAGTCATTAATGGAATGTTAGGTTGAAGTGAGGGATAGGGAAAAAGGGTATGCTTGGAAGTAGAACACACATACACACAAAATGTATATTTCTCTCTATACCAAATAAACTCCAGATAGAAAATAGGATAGCCCTATGATGGATTTCTCCTTAAAAGATGTAGGCTGCTTCTGATTGATTTCTCATAGCTATTTGATTTTAACTTGAAGTTATTAATATAATGATTAATTAATTAATTATTAATAATTAATTAAATTAATTAATGATTGATATTCTTCCTTGGTGGGAATTTTTGCAAGTATCCGGGAAATTTCAGGGCTTTGAGCGGGAAATTTGTTTTTCTGAATCTGACAACCCTGCGTTCACTTACCAAAATCTTCTCCCGAAGTGGCAATGGGCTACCGAGGCTTCCTCTAATACCTGATCCTGGGGCTGCCTGAGCTACGGAGTATAGGCTAATCCTTTAAAACCATCTCTGAGGCTGCTATGAGCGAATTAGATATCCTTTTAATACCTACTCTCGTTAATGCCATGAGCTACGGAGTATAATTTATCCCTGACTGAGGCTTTTGTTGGCTAAAACAAACATCCTTTATATCGAGGCTACATGGTGCGCTGAGGAACTTTTGATCTTATTGTACAATGGAAACATTAAAAGACTTAGAGGAAAGACTTACAAAAACTTTGTACAAATTTTTATAAGACACTCTTTTTATAATAAAATAGTGAAGGGTTGAAATTTGTACATTATTTAGATTCTACCTACAGAACATTGCAATATTTAGATCAACAGAGACACCATATCTTCGCATCTTGTTTACGAAACATCTTACTCTCTTTTTATCTGTCTGTTGAGCCATCTAAAATGTGTGTGTCAACAATTCTTTAATGCTTTTGCTTTTCGCCATAATTGCTGTGATAGCTACTTAATTTCCAACACTGGTCAACAAGACTGCAGAATAACTCTAGCTGGGTCAGCGCCTATACTCAGTAAATAACGAGATAGTACTCCGATCCATTTTATTGACAAAAAACAAAAGTATCTCAAATTCAAGATAAATCAAGTTTTCAACTATTTTAAATAAATAGCTTGAATGCATTATGTATGTGACATCCATTAAAATGAACTTACTTGTTTCAAATAGTAATTAAGGTTATAACTTAGATATTAATTATAGGCACATTCAAATTACAAATTCAAATTTACAGCTAAACGTTTTTCGTGACAAAATTAATTGTGACAACAGTTGTAAACTAATAGCGCATTGGTAGGCGGTGTTGTACCCTTTCCTCCACCTCCTCAACTTCCGTGAACATTTATTTTAACAAGTCACGTAGCAGCCATATTATATCGAACATCTTGTTTTGCGGTGGGAGACAATTTTTAAGTGTGGAAGATTTATGATGCAGAAAAGCAGCTGTTAAAAATATAAAGTTTCTTTTCCTTTCCCGTTAGACCTTCAGACGCCGTCTCTGTACGTGTCACATGAACGAGGGCTTCTCCTCTGCATTCCCAAACAACCTCTTAACTACCCTGTAATTTCCGAGATAGCAACGGTAGCAAAGCTAAAACGAAGGTGCTCGGGGGGGGGGGGGAGGAGAGAACGGGTAACCTTATTCCAGATTGTCTTTTTATGTTTGTTCCTTCTCTCGTTCTTATTTCTTTCTCGGAGCGAAAAATAGTGAGATATAATTCTTCTACGGTTTTACAATGATTTAGTAGTCATTTGTTCCGGTAAATATTCCTGAATGTTTTCTGTCCTGTTTTACAGCAATTTCTCCAAAGATGTCGAGGCTTTTTTTCCGAAATAGAGCAAATGTTTATGAAATTTGAAGCGAAACGTAATATAATATATGAATGTTTTCTACAAATTATAGATTGCAGTAGTATCAGAGCTGAAAATTAAATGAATTTTTCGGTTTTACGTTCCATAGTTAGGCCTTATTGGTTGAAGGAGATGGATGATGAAGTGAAACAGTGGAATGAGAATGTGGGACGAAACGAGGGCTAGGCGAGGACGAAACGAGTTCCATATATATTAAAATGGAACTTTAATGCTTCCTCCCTGTATAGCAAACTTTCTCCGTTGGCTGGATAGTAACCTTCAAGCTTTTATTTAAAGTTTTTCCATCGCAGTATATTCATATTTTAGTTTTGTGAGGTTGGGAGTTAAATTTCTCAATTTTCTCCTGCGCTGCACTGAGACGGATCTAGCCCAAAGCCGGGAAGGGGGGCCTTAGGTTCCCCAGTTTTTTGAGTAACAAAAATAATTTAAGTTATTACTTATACATTTTTGAAAGTTTATAGTAAACTTATAATATACCTATCATAGTCTGGGTTCTGGTTGGCCTCTGCAGTTTTCACCTTCTAGAACAGCCTCTGCTGCAGTGACGTAGCTGAAAGGACGGCTTGAACTTTTAACTTCAAAGAACTTCAAAAAAAAAAAAAAAAAAAAAAAAAAACAATAAGACTTGACGTTACCATTGGCAAAACATTGTTGTGGAAGATTGATTCAAAAATAAACGTAACCACATGATAACATTATGCGATGAAGTTCTAAGAGTTGTTTAGCATTTACAATATTGTTAACAGTTATCTTTTTCTCTGTGTGTTAAGTTTTCCAGAATTTAAAAGAGACACAGTGACAATCTATAGCTTCTAACTATGCATATAGCAGAACTTGATAGATGTATGACTAGTGAAAAAAACTTTCCAAAATGAGAAATTGAAGTTCTTTGGAATCGAAAGTACGTCTGAAATACATTAGCTGAGAATACAAAGGGTTGAGCAGATAAAAATAATATCGAAATAAGCAGACTCATTCGAGAAAACAGAGATCTGTGGTGAAAAGAATTTGAAGACTGCAGTCAAAATTCAAAGAATTAATATTGCATTAAAACTTTTACTTCAAAAATAATATTCAAATACACGTATTTGCGCCAAATACAAATAAAGCAATTACTGATGTGAAAACCAGTTTAAATAATAAAATGCACTTTAATTTTAGGCTTAGGAGTTAATCTTATTGATAAATTTTCTCTCCAACTGTCTAATTGGTTTTACTCTTTACTTAAAAACCATTCAACATTATTTTTCTTACAGCAACGTAACTAAATATTATTAAAAAATATTTATTTAATCATAGCAATGTACTGATTAATCTGTCTAGCTTTCAGACTGAATTTTAAGTAACATTTTTAAATAGATTATATATATAAATTTTTAGAAGTAATTTTCTTCGTACTAATGAAGTCAATGAAAAGCATTTCGGGGCAAAACGAGGAATAAAAAGTTTGTCCAACTTTATAAGTCAGAAAGTCTTTATCAATGTGATGTACAACTTTTGCTAAGAAAAATAATTCCATTTTTGGCACTCACAAGGACATATTCTGTCATTCTTTAAGGCGAGTAGGTAGTACTTAGAAGAACCATGGAGATTTCATCGGATGAATATTCATAGTTTGCCTTAATGAAGAAATCAAAGCTTGGAAACTCTCGAGAAGTTTCCCTCTTGGATTTCGCAGCACAGAATCCTTGGCAAATGTCATTGGTCACATTAAATTTAAGATCCTGGTATCAACTGCTGGAGATCGTCTTCTCTTTTGGGCCATAAGAAAGTGTTTTTCTTTTATTATTTTTGGAAAGAATATATCGTTACGAATATGGAAATAAACGAGCAAAATTTAGTTTGAAAGTTGTTCTTATTACTTTTCACCTTTTATTAGATTGTTCAAATTGTGCTAATGTATAAGTGTGGGATGTATTAGTTAGGTTACTTATGTCTCCGTCCGCCATTTGTCGATAGGTATCAGAACAAAAGCCAGTAAAAGAATCAAGAAACAGTTTTGTTATATGGACTTAGCTTCCAAGGAATAGGTAACGTGTTCATTTTTCTATAACTATTTCAATGGGAAGTTAAAGAAAAATAATATTTCCGGTTTTAATGATAATGGAAATGCACAGTGGCTCAGTGCCAAAGCGTTCACCTCTGCTATGTGGGGTCCCTTGTTCGATCCCAGCTCACGCCAAGTTGAGTTTGTGGTAGATAAACACCGTGTGCGTAGATTTCCTCGAGGTTCTCCTGTTTCCTCCCACTTTGTTTATTCCATCATTTCATTCATTTCGCATCATCACCGTCTCCTTAGCCTAGCCCTCATAACCGTGGGAGGTTAAACTGAAAGATTTCATTTCATTTAATCGAAATGGACCGTAAACGGTAAAGCGAGAGCACGTTTCTTGATATGGATTTAGCAACCCAAAAGAACAGATCTTTCTTTGCCTTTAACACCCTAAATACCAGAAGTAGTTGAAATCTACTACACTTTAGGTTTCAATGTTGATCCTCATAGAGCAGAAAACAATAATAAATAGCGAGAAATGTATTCCTTTATACTTCTGGTTATAATATTGAACTTCTCGAAGTGTACCTTAGTTTCATAATGGAACGAAACACACTTGTCCTTTGCTTGTTCTAGGATATTTCTAAAAGAATTTTCTGTTAGAAACTTTTCAGCATAATTCTGAAAAAAGATGTACAAGGCATATGCTTTATTATAACCGGAGCAACTTTTGCAGGCAAGCAGAATTTGTGATATTTTCAAGGACAAATCATTGCCTGAGATACCGTTGTCAGTTTTACCGTATAAAGTCGTCCTTCCAAACTTTGGTGACGAAAGATTTAATTGAAGGGCTTGGTGAAAGAAGGGCTAAACCCATTTCTCTATGAAACATGAGTTTGTGGTTGAAGTGCAAGCTAGTATCCCCTGTGTTATTCATTGGACTAAATGCACTGTGGGATATGCAATAGTGTTCTGCATCTACTCCTTCAAACTAAAATACCTACGCTACTTAGATTTTTTTCTACACTAAAATTGCATTTCTCTCCAAATCACAACATTGTGAGATAGGCCCTTTTTCAATTGAATTGTAATACATTGCGCAACATGTTTCTATATCCATCTTTTCGTTTTCATATTATTTTAGAAGGTTTATTTCTTTATTTCAGGGCCTCTGTACTAGTTTCTTTAGCTATAAATCTGACAGAAACAGGAAATTTTGGAAGAAGAGCGAATGGAACGATTTTTTCTATTCTATATTATATCAATGGTTGCGACCAGAGTTTACTGCTTTGAATGTGTAGATTTGCACTAACTTATAGTGCATTTTCCACTTAAGATGTTAAAGTTCGAAGATGAATAATGGTTTATAATGAATGCTCAATAATATTTGAGTACAATTGTGTAGCTAGAATATACAGCCTGTGGTACAGTAGTGCATTACTACTTTATCTTGCATTAAAAACGTAAAGAAGGAATCAAGGCCTAGAGCTGAATGTTACTCATCAGATTATGCCGTATGCTAATTATGAAAATCTGATAGATGATTTGAGAAGAATGGAAAGAAATGGATAGGTTTTATTAAACGCCTGCAGGAACGTTGGTTTAGAAGTAAATAGAGAAAACTAAATACATGAAAACTCACCGTGAATATAATAGTGCAAATTAAACCTACGTTGAGGTATCAAATAATATTTTCGACAGAACATGAATACTTTAAAATGTCTAGGAACAACATTAACAGATCAAAAACATATTCACGAAAAAGTTAAAAGGTCGACTAGAAGCAGGGAATTCGTGTTATTATTCAGTCCAAACTGATTTGTCTTCGCCAAGTCTGTCGAAACCTTCGAAGCTTAAATACATTAAATGATAATTATGTCTTTTGTACTATATAGTTAAGAAACATGGTCTATGTTGAGAGAATATTATTATTTATTATTATTTAGAGAATATTACTGAAATTTATTTGAGAATAAAATTCTGAGGCTAATTTTCGGGTCCAAGAGAGATAGAAATGGTAAATGACAAAAACATTATAATAAGGTACTTCATAATTAATGCTGTTTACAAACCATGGGTTAGGGCCATCAAGTCTAGGAGGCTCAGCTGGGCAGGTCATGTGGCGAGAATGGAAGAAAGTAGAAACGCTTTTAAAATTTTAATCGTAAAACGACTATTAAGAAGACCGAGCAATAGATGGGAGCAGGCGTGGATCCAAGGAGAGGCTATAGGAGCTATAACCCCCCTTAACGATCAGGTACACACTGGATAAAATGGGCTTCAATCCTGCTTTACACTGGATAAAGCTGCAAACTATGGTTTAGCCCCTCCCTTGATCATATCCTGGATCCGCCACTGGATGGGAGGATATAATAATATTAAGATAGATTTTGCAGAAGTAGGGATACAAAGTAGAAATTGAATGGAGTTGGTTAAGGATGGAAGTCAATGAGATTTTTTTGTAATTGCAGCATTGAACCTCTGGGTTCCATGGGCCATGTAGTTACTTAGTTAATGTCAGCCTCTCCTTTCGGAACAGGTCATGATGCTCAATGACTATAAAGATAAAAGCTTCACACTTCCTTAACTCCAGTAGTACCACGCTCTGGTCATTATACTTCCTCATCCGTTACAACATGCTTGAGGCGCATTGGAACGAAGATAGAACGAGAAAAATCCTCCCTCACTGGTGATCGAATCCGGACCACCCAGTTGTTAAGCAGAAGCCTTACCGACTACATTACCGCAGTTCTTCCTGCATTACCGTGCAATAAAGTATTAAGAAGCATTGATCCCAAACTATTAGGATTCAAATCTTGAAATTTTGTGTAAACATTCCCCACGTAGTTAATAAGAAATGGTTCTGTTAATTCAATACAATAGCTCTATGTTACTAGAATTGTGTTAATGTTTGACAGAAGTCTGCTGCTATTTAACTTTCATCACACTTTGGAGTAAAATGTTAAAATGGTAGTCGTTAAACGAACTATTTGACGTGAGGAGGAGTTATTTAGGAATACACCATTGGTGTTGTTTTACGTATAGACCTACAGTTGCTATACAGCTACTTCTGCAAAAACAAACTTTCATATTAAACGGTCATGACTCAAGCGAGAAAACAAAGTGACCTATAAATTATTTATAAGTAGTTATGAGAAACAAATATAATTGTAAACGAAGCAGGTAAACATAGGGACAATAGATGGCGTCAAATCTACTAATATAAATTTCAGAAAATTCGCATGATCTTACAACTCTTACAATATATATATATAATACACTGTTCGTTACTTGATATAAATGACAAATATACCACGTAAAGCTTTGGTCATAGCTGAAAATAGAAACTAATACGAACTCTCAATGTCAGTTATTTATATAATTATTATATCCTTCTAGGAAATGTGAACGCGCGTATTACAGTATACGTATATATCTATTTGATACACAGAATACTTAGGTGGCTGTGATACCTTTGCTAAAGCATTGTTTTTAGCAGATAAAAGGCTCCTCTGTCTACTGCCAAATAATACAGTTATAAATTAGTATCTTAATGGAATATATTTGCATGTTAGCAGGGCAGTTACTAATCACACATGGTATATATAGAAAGATCGTCATGACACTGTCCCTATTTCCGTATCCTTTCGTTCAATTACTTAGCTCTGTAACACCCTCACAATGCTATTTTCACACCGCTCAACTGTCTCTGTGTCAAATCGGTGCTTCCAGGCCAGTGTTAACCACAACACCGGATACTTGGTGTTGAAATAGCACGTTAAAATGGGAGTTATGTTGGGATCACTGATCTGTATTAAAATTGAGTTCTTTTAATATCATTATTTATTGATATGTGCATTAAGTTGGTAAGATATAGTTCAACGAAATGTGGCTCCTAAGGAAGAAAAGGGGCTTGAAATATTTTTTTTCAGTTTTCAAGATCTACAAAACTATTAGGTGTAAAAATTTGAAATTTTGTAGAAATAATCACTCTGTAGGTAATTACGAATTAAAGTATTTATACAAGCTGCAGGTAAGAGGGAATTTTGCGAAATGCAATTCATAAATCTGAGGTCCTGAATTTTATCTGCCTTTCTCCAGGTGTTTAAAATTAGTAATCATAGATGCCAATAAGATGGCTATTTACAAAATGTGACTTCTGAGTGGAAAAAAACGGGTAAGCAAATTCCTAGTTCCAATGAAAGCGTATTTGTACCGTACTTGGAAATAGAATAAAATGTACTAATGTATACACACACACACTGGGCAGCCAAAATCGTATGACCATCAGCTACATTTTGAACGAACTCGTTAGGCTGACGTTAAGAAACACGACACAGCAGAGCCGTCCGTTAAATGGCGACAGGAATTTCACAGAAGCAAGGCCCTACAGACCAACATGGAATCCGAACCACATAAGCTCATTCCGGGAATGGAATTCGTGGCTCCGACGACAAAGACGCGCACGCTAACCACTTAGCCAGGAGGAGCTCATGTTTCATTATATAAATAAATAGAAAAAATGAATACATTTGTAGTTGAAAGTGTCCAAGATTATGTGCACATGTCTTTTTTTTTTTTTTTTTTTTTTTACGTTTGTTTCTGTCACTATTCTGTTGACGGTGAACTTTCCACAGGTTTTAATCTCGTATCATGTAACATGCCCGCTTTCTATTTTTATCTTTTTTGTCATTTTATGATTGTTTTCTACGTGTGGTGGCGATGATTGGACGTTAAAAGTGGGGGAGGGGAGATATGATTTGAATATTTGTGTATCAAGGTTAGTTTCCCTTGTTGTTTCTAACACTTTGACCAAAGGTTGCATAACTAATAAGATACTATTTTTTTCTGTTAAAATACTGTATATTGTATTTCATATTTTAGTAAGTAAGTTGACAAGAGCAACGCAAGTAACTCCTAGCCCTTTGTACTCTTAAACAACGATGTAAGAAGGGATTTAATTCCTTGCTCATAAACATCTTAAAATTCTGTCTGGAAAGTTGTGTGATCAGATTATTTAATAACAAATTTGCAAACCAAATAAATAGAAAGGATAATATTATTCATAGTAATAAATAATGAGAAGTTATATTGAAACTGGGGAAACTGGGGAGAAGTTATATTGAAACAACTTCTATTTTTAATTCCACACATCTTAGAAAATGAAAGACAGTAAATACTACAAATATATGTTATTATATTTAAAGAAATACGCAATTGTAATATTAATTGCTCTGAATTGCAATTAAAACACAATTCTTGTAGCTTTCTTAATTCCACGGGAAGACAGATAACATGCAATACATATTCACGCAACGGCAAATAATATATGACACCATTTTTTGTATGAACCAGTAATACATACAAAAACTTAACATTTCCAAATGAAACTATATACATTAAAGGGTCACTTCAAAAAAGTTGAGGGTAACTGCTCCCTCTTGTCCCCTAATCGCCACCCCTGTCTACTTGTCACCTGAATATTTATTGGAGGCAATACTCAGATGGTCTACTTCTATTAGAGAATACGTACCGTACTCTGCCGATGCTGTGCCATCAGTTGTAGCTCAGAATACTTATTAAATGAACGTAACAAAATGGGGATGAAACTGATGCACAAAACGGTACTTAACTGTAAAATTATGGTTGAATATAAATGAAATTCAAATGTTTCAATTTTGAAAATGACTAGTTGTGGGAAAGGTAAGAGAAAGAGAAAGGTTTTAACTAAGATAAAGGAATGAGCACTAGCCTGATAGATCCAACGAGGCTGGCGTCGTCCTGGTCATCTGGAACGATGAATACCTTTTTCTGGAGGAGCCTGGATAAACTGGAGTGAGTCAACATCTGGATCTCTATCCTGTTGATCTGCAAGGGACGTCGAGTTCTCTCTTGATGATGCGTTTTTACAATGATATTCTCCTACACTTTCATTGCACTAGTTTTAACTTAAGCTCGATGTATCTGCGGTGATAAACCAACAGAATGGTATTCTTGAGTTATGGAGCTGGCTGTTCTTCAATGGTTGCTCCGCTTCTCTCGTCGATCCTGCACCTCTCCTAATTAAGTTAAGAGTTTACACGATTATCACATGGTCACTTCACATCTAATACACAGCTACTTTACACCCCCTCCTCGAGACTGGAAATACACGAAAATTTCAATTTTCCGTAGCATAATAAAGGGAAAAAATCGAAGAAATTTCAAAAAAGAAATGTTTGTTGAAGATAAAGAGTTCTTTATATAACATATTGTTTGTTTTGAATGAAGTTTCCATTGCAAACTGGAACTTCACAGTACATTGTAACAGAATAGAGAGAGAATAATTTCCTTTGTAAGAAAATTCGAGGGACGTAAGGATCTAGGTTCATCTTTTGGACTTTGCAAGGCAGTCCCACTTTTTGTAACCGGAAGTGTATAACAGAATAAGACAGAAACCGTGGCGCAATTGATGACAAATTTTAACAGTGACAAAGTACGAATGTGTCTGAGTTTACAGGTCACCGTATGCTGTTAGATACGAGCTTCCGCAGCCAACGTCCCACACATGTACCAATGTTAACCTCACGGCATCATTGATAATCACATACCCATGGTGATTGTACAGCAGAGCAATGGCACAACATTTTACAGTATGATCCGATGAATCACAATACTGCCTTTATAATATGAATGGCCGGGTTAGAATCTGTCGCCTTCTAGGGAACAGCTACTGCAGACGTGCAGAGTAGGATGACAGGCCGGTGGGGGCTGCATTATAATTTGGGAAATCTTAAGATGGTCTTCGATGTGCCCAGTTATGTGTGTGGGAGGCACCATGGTGACTCCAAGCTATCGGGAGGTCATTGCTGATAATGTAAATCCATTCATGTCGACCATATTTCTGAAGGAATAGTTAACACTTCTGACCAGAGTATATATACTGATTTATTAAAACTAAATTAAACTGTAATGGTTTCGACAACTTAAAGTTACGTTTATCAGACACTAATTGCAGATTATTCCTTTAGTGAATTAAAGAATCATGATGGATAGAGTTCCATATTTCTAATTGAGATGGTACCTTGTAGTAGGAGAACGCTCCTTACACAAGGTCAGTGTTGTGTTGTAAGGTACTTGCGGCAAATAAGGCCCACGTAAGTATAAATGCTTAATTAGTTAAATACATATGACGTAATAGACAAAAATTATATGCATTTTATTTGTCAATGTTTTATCTATCATATGGTATATTTACTTTTAGTCAAATATTGAACTAAGTGTATGAAAATGTATCAAAGAGAAGAATACAAAATGCCCTTATTACCCACACGGTAAGTAAATAAGGCCCACTATTTGAAAAGTAAAAGTTTACGAACTGAGAGGCCACTGGAACTCAATTAACACCTGACATTTTTACAACACTTCAAATATTAATAATAAAATGATATGAAATTATAAGGATATAGGTAATCTCCCATGTGTTATGCAGCCGTTAGTTAAGTCGGTGCAAATAACTAAATTTTAAAGAATGAGCTTGAACACATAATAAACAAGTCACCATTGGAAACAGATTTCACATTAACTTTCAACACTGTTTACACTTGATAACACTTGTAGCAAATGAATTCTTTATCATCGGCGTCGACCAAGCCAATGCATTAGTCGTGTACCCATACACCGCACCCTTTACATCTTCCCATATAACCGACCAATTCTTTGTCGCATAATGAACGATACCACGATACCTCGAACTCTCAGAACCGCACGAAACTATGCTTAGAAAATACCCAGAAACAGTGGTATGAACCGCTCGCATGCATTAAAAATAGAGATTTGTATTATGAAACACACCAAAGCAGAATTCGAACCTGCGAACCCCCATAGTCATCAACTAGAGCCGAACACGATAGATCGCCCTACTACAGAGGCTGGTACTGGCCAAGAAAGAATAACAAATTAACATATCGTACATTCAAGTTGCCAGTTTCTAAGTATTTAACAATGCATATATGTTTTATAGGGTAATGAGTGCCAGTAGATTTTTGATGGGTCTTATTTATCGACCATGTACTAGTCATTTTATAAATCATTATCTACAAACATCTTTCGAACTAAAACGAAGTAACTGAATACTAGGATACTGAATACTAGGATAATCATAAATATACAAGATGTTTCGGGTTAGCTTCATTCTACAAAAAAAAAAAAAAAAAATCTACTTTGCCTCCTAAATTATATGAACACATGAAAACTTGCTTCTCGATGCTTCAACACTGCCGGAGTTCCGTCTAACCATGCACAAGAAGACGAACTCTCTCAAGGAGGCATTGTGTGAGTAATCGCTACTTGTGATGTTGTCAGATTTCTCCTACAGTGCTTCTAATCTATGAAATTTTGCACTGGACCTTATTTCCTTCCGGGCCTTATTTGCCACAAGTACCTTAGTTGTTCGAGGAGCACAGTGCTGAATTTCAATTGCTGCAATGGCCCTTAAATTCACTCTATCATAACTTAATTGAACACCCTTCAACTCACATTTGAATTCATTAAACGTCAGATTGGAAATTTAAAGGAAAAGTGATTTATGTGTGCAGATGTGTGCCGGCCCTCCAGCCATCTGCCAAGGCATCATTGTTTCCATGCGAAACGGTATTGTTGCTGCTGTGCAAGCAAAAGCTGGTGATAGCAGATGTTTGGTAGAGGGTCATAATGTTCTGGCTGGTCAGTGTATACCTTTCAAATATTTACAATGAACCTCAGAATGAGTATTCTTCTAGTGTCATAAGAAAATAATGTACTTACATTTTCATTGTAACACGTGTAGGTATCATTAAATGATGAAAGAGGCTAACATATTAGATTTGAGGTGGTTTTTATGTGTTACTCCCAGAAATAACATTAATGTTGAAAATAATTCATATATAAAAGTAGCATATTAATAAATTAAATTGATTTAATTATAATAAACACACACACACACACACACTATTTGAACATACAGTATGTACAGTCAACCTTTCAGCTGTACTTATATCTCTTTTGCCGGGAACTATGACCAGTTAATTGAACTTCAACAAAATTAATAAAAAAGTATTGAATCGTCAAGAGATTAAAGGCACTTTAGTATTTAAACTGTGGAGCAATTATTCCATGCTTGTTAAGAATTAATTATCAGTTTGATCAATGTATTGATAGATACAATATTAAAAAAGAAAACTGAATTAGCTCTTTGTTATGTGATATTAGCAAACATGTATTAGCAGCAAAACTCTCAAATATGTCTATTGCTTACAAGTTATAAATATACATTTCATATTTTAAATGGACTAAACTCAATTATACACTGTTTAATGAAACAGTTCTATCTAAAGAGCTAGAAAAAAATAAAAAAATATTGTGCAAAACCTATTTAAATGTTGATTTTAACGAAAACGATTTATTATTATTATTCCTTTAAAAAAAAATAAATGAAGATGCATGAAATTTATGTGTAATCTGTAGTTTAGTTTATATTTAATGGTTGACACTGGTGCTATGTAGAATATAAAGTGTTGCCAGCCACAATGGTGTATATATATATATATATATATATATATATATATATATATATATATATATATATATATATATATATATATATATATATATATATATATATATATATATATATATCCATCTGAATTAACTATTACGCTTGCGTTGAGAACCAAGCAAGCGCTATACGAATCTCATTCAACCATGATATTAGAGTAGCGTCACACACATACACACACGAGAAATGAGAAATGGATTCGGGTTTCACGAGTGCGTGTAAATGAAGTAATTCCACCATGATTAAATCTGATGATGAAAGCGAGATGCAGAAAGCCTGAGTTTAGAACAGAAATGTAAAATAGTTGCGTTTATTGCGGAGAAAGAAGTATAAAAACGAGGTCTTAGACTTAATCAAAGAACTATCAAAGTATCTTGACATATCATAAATATATATTAATATATATCTCCTTACTCAAAACAAAGACTTTAAAGAGGGTCACGTTGTCGTTAAATGTAAAATCTGCACAACTGTATTGTCATTTTCTCGGAGCCAACGACGTGGTCCTGTAACCCAGGTTCTTTTGGTGCGAGTTAATGTGGTGTGAAACGCCTTATATTGTAAGAATGGATCATGCATGATGCTCTGTGCATCCGCTAACTGCACGAGATTCAAGCCTCCGTCGTGACAAGAACCTCAAGTTAATAGTAGATTCCGTTTCCATAATCTCTATGTTGTATAAGAACGGTCCCGAGTTCGATTCCTGGTGGGAACACTCGGTCGAAACAGTGTAAATATATATAACCTGTATACACTGTAAATATATATATATATATATATATATATATATATATATATATATATATATATATATATATATATATATATATATATATATATTGCAAGGATCCCCACATCACAACAGACGCACGTGTCAACTCAACACGTGTTATTATTTACAAACAACATAGCAGACAGCAAGCCAACGCGGAAGGACACCGAGGAACGCCGAAAGCAGACGGACCTCACGAAAGGACCCGAGGAGGACAAATAAAAGGAGGAACACCGAGGGACCCAGATCAGTCGTCCAACTGATCAAATCACCTACACCGCCCTGAGGTCGCACTGGACTAGGGATCCTCTCAACAACAAAGCCTTGCGAAGCTGCCTTGAGCTGAGGGGGCTATCCTTCCAAACTCACCGAACCGGCAGGTGCCTTGGAGACTGCTTTGAGAGAAGGGGCACCGTGCAAAACACCTATACTCCTCTACTTGGACATTAACGAGGAAACAGCATTATTCTCTTTGTAATCAAAGACGTTTTGTATTTATCAAATTTTATAATAAAATTGGTGAAGGGATAAATCTCGGACCATTATTGACTCTACCAAAAACATTACATGGTGATAGGCACCGGAGTTATGTACGGGACGCTCTTTTTATTAACTTTTTTAACAGGCACAAGGTCAGTATCAAAATCTATTTTATTTAAGTTTAACTATCAAAATTCTAAATTTAATTATCAATTTTTCTCTCTTCCTTTCCTTAAGTGCGATCTATGCCGGAAACTAGATCGGGTAAACAGACATATAGATCAAGAGAGAATAACACAAATATGACAGAGGGTGCATCCAATTTATCCTTTAATATGCCACACTTAACGAAGTATGCGGGACACATGCACGAGGATCCGGACAGGTTTTTTATGATATTCGACCATATGGCAGCAATGCAAGCATGGTCATCGGCTAAGAAGAAGGAGATTCTACCAATATATTTACAAGACACGGCACTAGATCTCGTATTACAGCTTAAAAATCAAAATCAATTTGACACAATGACATATGACAATCTAAAATCTAAGTTAGTAGCTTTATGTAGACCAAAGGTCCCATCGTATAAAGCAGAGCAGGAATTATTCGAGGTACAACAAGGAATGGACGAGCCAATAGATTCGTACTTTTTACGTAAACTCCGAGCAATAAGGCAGTTATTACCGGAAGCGACTGAAGAACAAAAGATCCACCATTTATCTTTGGGTTTGCAGAGGGATTTCCTTAATAAGATAGCATTAGAAAGGTTTGCAACGGTAGAAGCGCTACAGAATAAATTAAACATACTGGAAGCAGCTAATGACCTTTTAAGGAAAAGAGAACACGCAGAGCTATCACAAAAATTACATATGTTATACGGCCAGAATAATATACCTAACCTGCATAATACATCCTATGGCCTATCAACCGAACCAAAATCAATATATCCTGGACAACAGTTATACCATCATACCTATCCTGTGCAGATGCAACCTGTTACACAACCAATGAACAGCTATATACCAGGGTATCAACAACAAAATAATATTTCCATGGCAATTCCTCAACCCAACCCTCAAGAAATTCAAACCTCAAGCCAGGAACCTAAGACCGTTCCCCACCAAGAGCAAAATCCTCCACAAAATCACCTCTCTACCTTGGCCAATAAAATGGCAGAATTGTCGCTGGTGATAGCCCAGACGAATTATAAAAGCCATCCGAGGAATTGGAACCAGGGAAACGGAAGGAGAAACAATAATAATGGGAAGAGAAAACAGGGACAAACCCGGAATAATCGACACGCTGCTCCAACGGAAGATCAAATTTTGGTGTGCGCAATATGCCGGAAGCGGGGGCATGGGGCATCTAATTGCTACAAGCGTCAAAAAAACGCATAAGGCAGCCCCTTGACAAGGGGGCCGATAGTTACACGGAACGAGGAGACCCAAAAGAAACCGACACAAATTACGAAATTCCTGTAATAAACGAACAATCAGAACAATTGGCAGAAAGACGGGAAAATATTGCATTAGAGGACGAAAATAACAGGTCGCATTTAACAATTAAAACTAAATTAGGCCTTCAAAATGCGATAATTGATACAGGAAGTACTGTTTCCCTATGGCCCACCTAAATCGTTCCCCCTGGGACAAATATAATTCCATTTCAGACAATAATAAAAGGAATTTCAGGCAACAACATTTATTTGAACCAAATAGCATTAATAAAATTTAAAATAGGTCAGACAACATTCACTCATTACTTTAGGATAATTGACAAAACAATGCCAATAATCATAGGAATCGATTTTCTCCAACGTTCGCATTCCACCATAGATTTAAACAAGAACACAATCTCGTTTTTTAAACGACCGAGGAAACCGCAGTTACCAGTTCAAAGTACAGAAAATACATTGTCAGCTTTAACAACTCAGATAATATCGCAGACGGATCACAATTGTTTATACCTGACTAAGCAAATAACTTTGCCTCCAAGATCGCATACATATGTACAAGTAGCAGGAAAGAAAAAAATAGCTGACAGAGAATTCCTATAAGTATCATTGCTTCCTGGATTACGCGAGAAATATAATTTAAATGCCCTTGATCAAAAGATAGAAACAAGCAAAATGGTCATGTTAATTTCAAATCCAAATGGCAAAAGCGTAACTATAAAGAGAAACACGCCAGTGGCGGCTCTTGAGGAAGGGCACGAAATCTCTTTTAACGCCCTAGAAGAACCAGATTTTTTTGAAAAAGCATATCAATTTAAAACAAAAGAAGAAACGGAAGAACGTTTAAAGTACACAAAAACACTTTTCAATAAAGAACTTTTTGACGTCAATCCCGAATTGGACAGAAAACAGAAGCAAGCAGTTTATGACTTGTTATTTAAATATAGAGACGTTTTTACATATGCACCTGATGATATCGGATATTTTAGGGGATACGTTCATAAAATCAGAATTTCTAAGTCTGCCGTATTCCACGACCGCTCCCCACCTATTCCATTACATATTAGAAGTCAAGTAGATAAGCAAATTCAAGACCTTATTAAGGCAAACATAATCAGGCCAACTGACAATAATGAATTCTCTTCTCCACTTCTTGTGCTCAAGAAGCCTAATACGAAGGAATTTCGAATAGTTCTCAACCTGCAGAAATGCAACACTTATACCAAGTATCTGTCGGTACCATTTCAAGCAACAGAGGACGTTCTAAACTCTATAAAGGGGGAAACTTTCATAAGCATTGCCGATCTTTCCAATTCCTACTTCCAAATCTTGTTGCATCCTAAGAGCCGTAAATATATGACCTTCGAGCTCAATCATAATAGAAAATCATACGAATTTTTGAGATGCACAATGGGGGCCAAAACAAGTTCCCAAAGTTTAAGTGTCGCCACGAGAATGATTTTGGAGGGACTACCAGATAGAATTACAAATTTTGCTGACGATCTTGTTACTAGTTCGTATAATTTTCCACAGCACTTGCAGGATCTAGAATTATTATTCCAGAAGCTTAGGAAACACGATTTTCGAGCATCACCCAAGAAGACCCACATTGGCTATCAGGAACTTAATATATTAGGACACCTTGTTAGTGGGGAATCCATTAAAATATCTCCAAAAATAGCTAAAAAAGATACGAAATTTTAAGAGACAGACTACAAAGCGGATTCTCAAAAGCTTTATCGGCCTATGCTCATATCTTAGGGCCCACATTAAAGACTTTACGTTAAAAATTGAGCCTTTCCAACAATTAGTAACATCCAAATCTAAATTTAAATGGACAGAGAATCACGATGTTCTCTTTGAATAATTGAAAGAAGATATACTAAACGCTCCATCACTTGCTCACTTTGACGATTCGCTAGAAATTCGCGTTTATAGCGATTGCAGTCAAACTCAGGCAGGAGGACTACTCGCCTGCTATGACCCAAAAACTAACACTGAGAAGGTGGTTGCTTATTGTTCCCGGAGGCTAACGAAAAGTGAAGAGAAAGCAAGCATTTGGCAAAAAGAGTTGTACGCTCTTATATACACATTGCGCAAATTTCGCTACTTTCTACTTAATAGAAAATTTAACCTGTACGTCGACGCAAAGTGTATCGCGACAATGAATACCCAGCCGGACAAAGTTGGGAAGTACACAAGATATAAGTTATTTCTAGCTGATTATGATTTTGACATACAATATTTGCCTGGATCCAAACACCCAGCAGACATAATCAGTAGGCTAGAACAGGCCCAAGATATTCAGAACGAAGGTGAAACAGAAGAAAATAACGAAGAAAAAGGAGAGGACTATTATGCTTTTAAATCAAATAGCCTTCAAGTTAATGCTGTAGAAGCAGGAAATAACGAGCCTTTACCGAATATCGCAAGAGAGCAGCGCCAGGAAGAAAATTACCAAGACATCATTTCCGTTTTAGAAGGAAGGGAACCGGAAAAGATCTCCACAGTCAGATCAGCAAGATTTTTTTGTCTTAAAAACGGCATCTTATATCGAAAACAAAACCACCCCGATTATGGATTACTACATCTTTTATGCATACCGAAGTCCCTAGCTAATTTGTGGTTCACAACCTTCCACCGCCAGGCGACCAATCCACATTTTGGATTTTCAAAATCATACAAGACCGCTATCAAGAAATTTTATATGCCATATCTGAAAAACTATCTTGCTAATAAGATACGCATGTGTACTGAATGTCAACATCTGAAGAAACTAGCACAAAAGAAACAAGCCGAACTCTTACATCACCCGGTGGGAGAGATAGCAACAACATGGATATATGACGAGTTAGGGCCCCTACCAAGCAGAGAAGGAAGAAATAAGTACATACTAGTAGCTACGGAACTAGCCACACGATATGTCATTGCAAAGACAGTAGACGCCATAAACGCGGAAAACATAGAGAAATTTCTGGAACATATTATTATTCTCAAATTTGGAGCTTTTACAACATTATATTGGGACCGACACCCAGTACATGGAGCAACTCGTTTACAGAATTTGGCGCAGAAGTACGATTTCGTATATAAGTACTCACCCGCATATAATCATGCTTCCATAGGATTAGTAGAGCAAACTAATAAAATCATACAGAATTGTCTAAAATTTTTTGTGCAAGAACACCATACGGATTGGGAAAGATGGTTACCGCACGTTATTTTTGGTATCAATACGTACGTACAAGGAGGGACCAAATATTCTGCAAGTTTCTTGTTGTTTGGTTATGAACCCACGACCCCGCCAGAATGTACGCTAGAATCAAGACAACATATACAAATTGACAGAGATAAACTAGCGGCCATCAGGAAGAAAGTACGAGACAACCTGGAACAGGCATATAATAAACAAAAGAAGTTTTACGATAAGCGCCATAGACAGACAACTTATAATCCAGGGGACCTTGTATTGGTATATTATCCCACAAGGAAAATAGGCTTACCCGAACATTTCACAGTTCACTATGACGGCCCGGCACGCATCCTGGAGAAGATTAATTCAAATTTGTATAGAGTAGAATTACCGTCTAAATTCAAGGACAGAATTCAAGAAATTGCGGTGGATCGTTTAAAACCATTTTACGAAAACCAAACTGAGGGAACACAAGATTAAGAAGAAAAAGGCACAAATCCAAGAAGAAGAATTTAACAAAATTTCTAATACTTACCAGGAAAAGAAGAGGAACTAACACACACACACACACACACACACACACACACACACAAAGATGCACTGACATAAATTCGCACTTCTTTATTTCAACTATAAACTATATCTCATTTTGTTACTTAACTTCGTTACAATTTGTATTTCCGTTCTCTTCGCAAAATGCAAGATCAACATTTTTCTCTTTCTTTTTTTAGTTTCAAAAGTCATTAATCCTTGCAAGGTCGAAATACAATACTTTCTTGTCTTCAACATCTTTTCTTTAATACAAACGTACATGAATGCTTATTACGTCACTTCTTCTCCTTATACAGGATGTTCATAAATCAGGCTCTTGATAACATTATACAGAGTGACCAGAAATTCACATTCTCTATGTTTTTTTAAGAAAAGAAGCTATTAAATTCCAAAACTGATTATTCTCTTTTCATTCGTTCTAATAATAATTAAAATGTGCCTTAATCTTCATAAGTCCCGTTACAAAACAAAACTTAACCAATTGGCTAAACATACCTTCACCATTAGGAACACACAATTCACTGGCGTCTACTAATACTACGGAAGAGACTTCACTGATATAGACTATTCATACCGGATGTGAGCAATCCTTAATAAACTGATATATTTATTCATCACAGTGATGACACTTCTACCCACTTTGAGGGAAATGATAAACTGTTTTTGATCCTGCTTAGTTGGGAAAGAACTACATTGTTATTACCATTATGTGTATATTTCACAACAAGTTTTTCATAGTGATATTGGTGTATTATACTCCTATACTCCTCTACTTGGACATTAACGAGGAAACAGCATTATTCTCTTTGTAATCAAAGACGTTTTGTATTTATCAAATTTTATAATAAAATTGCTGAAGGGATAAATCTCGGACCATTATTGACTCTACCAAAAACATTACAATATATATATATATATATATATATATATATATATATATATATATATATATATATATATATATATTCTTAAATGTCTAGACATCCTTCTTCTCAGAAGACAGCAAATTAATTTTGAGTCGAAAACTAAGGAACAAGAAACTTGGTTCTCAATTGCTCCTTTTTTCTAGATTAAAAAAAAATATATATCTTTCTTCAAAGTCTAGCATTAAGAGGTAGTCCATAAAGCAAATGTAAATTAACGAAGAAGGCAGAAAAAGAGAGGAAAGAAACTTTTATTTGATAACATTTAGCCCTTGATGTACATCCCAGAAAACAATTAGTTTTGGGAATTATCTCTGTGTTCTCTCAATGAAAGAACTAATTGTTCTTTTCCCCGTTGGAATTACTCGCCGGAGGGCTATTACGATGAGAACAAATGAAAATAATAATCTTCCGGGAGTTTCCAAACATCCAGCTGTCGGAATAATAAACGGCTTAAAGGCAACTAAGGAATGACTGAGTGAGAGAGAGCTTCTCTCTCTCTCTCTCGGTTTCTCAAAGCTTTTTACCTCCCTTCATAATTAAAACTTTTGTTTAAATATGAAATAAAATTAAACCATAGTTTTTGTGGCATGGAACAAATTAAAATATTAATGTCGTTTCCACCTAAAATTAGCTTCTGTTTGAGCTAATATGAATATGTATAATGTCCACCACGTGTAGCAATCAACATATACATATATGCGTAGACTATAATGAAAATAATATTCTAAATTCCACATAAGTTTGGAAAACAACTATATGTTATGCCAGTGAAAAGATAGTCATTTATATGAAACTTCGAAAGTTTCGAGAGCAAATATTCCCACCTCAAGAATTAGTCTGAGTATTTTAAGAGAAAATTGTTTATACTAGAACTTATTTTATAGTATCCTGTAAATTTTACGTTGATTTTATTTGTTTGTTATGGGTTTCCAATATATTCATCCAATCATTGATGAATAACGCGTAAAAAAATATATAGTAGTGTGGCTATCTTGTGGAACCTTGTAGAATGCAGAATCTTGTGGAACTCCTTATTCTATAATAATCGTCTCTTTTGTCCGTTGATTGTGCAAAGTTGCAAATTTAACAAAAGTATATTGTAGGTAAAAAGGACTGATAAAGTTCAGTCAACTTCAGGTTCCAATGGAATCGAACCCTGTTTCGGATCTAGATATTATAATTACCAACTTCTGAAGAAAAATATAATTTAAAATGTGTGATGAAATGTATTGGTAAATGAATAAATGATGAGAGTTGAATTGATAAATATTACGGAATGGATATCGGAACCCGGTTCTAAACCAATAACCGTAACCGTGAAGTTTATCAGTGTTTGCCAGTAAAACCAACAAGTAACTGACAGCACTAGTTTCAGTAAGTTTGAACTAGTAAGTTTGAAATATACTTTAAAAATAACTCAGACCATTAATTGGTACCGAATGGTAAAATCAAGCAAACTACATTTGTTACAAAAAAAACTCAACCATAGTGTAAATTAAACTGAAATAATGAAATCATTGCTAATTTTGGAAAGTGCTATTCCACTATACGTTAACTGGCTTACACAACATCACATACATAATCGAAAAAACAAAGACAAGTTACGAAGAAAAGGACAAAGTAACCAGTAAGTACATGACAATAAACTTGAAACAAATCGCAACGGAGAAAGTTAGAAGGAACGAATCTATAAACTTTGAAACAAATACCTATTACGAAATACAAACTCAGGTCTTTGGATTGGTAATTCAACCCACAAACAAACACACCACCATATATCAACAACATTGCTCATATTTTGGTTGTACGTATATTTCTATATTTCACTATTTAATAAAATGCATCATGCACAATGGAAATTATTTATAAGTAATTTGGAGCTTTCAATTTTGAGCATAAGCTAACAAATTAACTGTAATATTGGTTGTAGTTTTGAATTATAAATTGGAAAGGAAAAAATACATTGAATAAGATAAAACAAAATCAGCTAATAGAAAATTTTGGCTCGCCTTGTATTTTCAAGCTATACAATAAAAAAATCTGAATATTTGCACTTCTGTTTGATTTCAAACAAAATTTTCTCTGATATGTGTAGCTTACAGCAAAAAAAAATATATAGCAATTCGAATAATAATTTCATTTTTGGAAAACTTACAAATAGTGTACGAAAGAGAAAGGGGGACTAAAAATAATTAGATTAAAAGTAACATGGACAGTATTAATTGCAAGGCAGTTACATATAAATTATTTAAACGTTACTATTTTTGACCAATAAATCTGACCCATATGAAAAATGCCGTTTGACAAGGAACATTTGTTTACGTTTTCACTACAAATTTCACAGAATAGTTGGACACAAAACAAGCTAATCGTTTCCATTAGTTCCAGATAATTGTTCTTTTCCGTATGCACACTTAAACATATATTACACAAAATTTCAAAACACTTATACGTAGCAGGTTCACGACTTTATAACGTGCTGTACTAACTAATGCTACATACGTCTTACTAACTTGATCATTGGCGTGGGAGAGCCGGTTCCGATTTCCGACGGGAGCTCATGTGGTTCGGATTCCATGTTAAGCTGTAACGTCGCATGTAGCCTCGTTGCCGAAAGGGACGCTAAACTCATAAATAATCAATTAAACTTCACTGATTAAAACATACATGTGCATCAACGCGACCCACTGGTGCAACACATGCAAATAAAAAGAAGCACATAAACGACACACATTTTAAATACATAATGAGCAAATGAAAATACATATACACCTATATTACAATAAAAATTTGAGGAGCTTAGAAATTAGTTTAAAACAAATACAACTGTCAAACATGTAATTAGTCTTGTAACTTGTCGACTGGTAGCAAGCACGAATGAAATATGAAAAATATTGTTCACTGACGTTATTAAAGTTAACTTTTGGTTTAGTTTCCCCCTTTTTAAATGCAAATTAGAACTAAGTAATTATATCGGTGATAAATTTGGAGAGTAGAAAAGGGTGCAGTGAACCAACATTATGCGATGCATGCATAACGGTGACAAACGGAAGCAGAAACTAAACACGGTGCAAAGAAAAAAATGATATATGAATGCTCAAACGAAGGGACGTTTTAAAATCAAATTGGATCGTATTTTTGGTTGAATATATGCTATGATATCTCCTGGCTCGAGAGGAGAATCTCGAGGTAATTCAATCTGACGTATTAACAGCTAGTAAACACATGATTAAAATTACAAATGACTATACAAGAAATACACAGAAATACATAAATATATAGAAAGTAAGTAGAACATTTTTGTTTGGTCGTTCTTGGAGGAAGATGAAAGTCCATTGTGGAAACAAGCCTTTCCCACTTTAAATATATTTGGTAGGCAGATGAGATACCTCGACAAAATAAACCACATTTGATGTAGCCTCCAAAAGTATGACAATCCAAGCAAGGAATTGGCATAAATCCAGTGACTAAATTCACTTTTCGGGAGGTAATCTGGACATCTAAATTGATTGAAGTTCTTGTGGAATGGATATCGTAAAATGTGGGAACATTAGCACCCAGTGGTAACATTGGCATAGAGTGGAGTAAATTTGGCAACATTGTTCCACAGCAAAATTTTCTATTATTTATTAGTTAATATATGCTTTGGTCAGAATTTGTCTGTTATTTTATACAAGAAGTTCCAAAGCTAGAATGAGTGGTATTCAAAATTTTCTCTCTCTTTTTAGCTCTTTTTTTTAAATAATGGTAATCATGGTAATAAGGTAATGTTAGAAAAGTATTTGGACAAGTAAAAGGTAAACATACCCTATTTTTTTTTTTTTTAAAAAAAAACCTACCCGGAGACGATTTCATATATTCATTTCTCAAAAGGAACGATACTGTGTTGAGAACAGCAAGTAATACTAAGAAATTTCGAGCATCCGTTACAGTACATGTACATCTGTGGCAGATTATTTCACCAGGACAAAGAATGCGCTACATTCAGCAGAGCCTTCCCTCGTGTACAATTTTGATGAAATAAACTTACGGGGCGACTCTGGTTCGAAAAACTTGTTGATATCGCAGGGTATGAAAAGAGTAGAAAGAGTGCAGGATTATTCTAAAATGAATTTATCTCTTATGATGAGCATCACTGCAGGCGGAGAACTGCTAGCACCATTTGTAGTGTACAAAGCCAAAAATCTCTATAAGGCCAGGACAGAGGGTGGCCCTGAGGAATTGTTTACGATTGTACGAAAACTGGTTGATTTGAGTCCAAAACATTTGAGTGCTAATTATTCACGATCCTTTTACCGCACGCCCAGAAGACGGACGGAAAGAAATGGGTAGTGGATAGTGGTAGTGGTTGGAGTAGTAGTAGAGACAACTTTGGTATCACATGTTTTCACCTGCTATAATAAAGGCCTTCAAAGAAAATCAAATATGCTTCACAAAGTTACCTCCGAATTCTACTCATATTACACAGCCTCTAGATGTGGCTGTGTTCCGTCCATTTTTGTAATTTTCTTCGCTTAATTTTTGTAATCTAGGGGTATATGTTTTCCTATATATATAAATTGTACAATTAATTAGTAGTTTCCATAAACTAAAAATATCGTAAAATATTTTTAAAAATGCTTTTAGGTGTCAATGTAGCCTCCCTTGCGTAAAAATTTTCTAAAAATCAAGCCTTATAAATGACTTGCCAAAGTTACCCATATACGAAATAAAATTGGCACCAAAAAATTTATACAGGTACAAATTCGAATTTTGAAAAAGAAGTTACAGATATTAGAAATAGGAAGGTTCAAATGCCATGTTGACTTTTTTTAAATGAATCTTCAATAGTTTCTGAAAAGTCCTGAATAAACCTAAAAAAAACTTGTCAATGTTCCTCCATTTTACGGTACGCGTCCTAATTATTGAAGCAACAATTCACTAATAGCAACCTTAGCTCAAGCATCGAGCTTCCATGACGAAGTTAATAACATGGATGCGACAATTGCAATTCCATTGCACAGAAGATTAATATTCGTATATCCCGTAATTATGCACTATCACCAAGTAACTGTTAATTTGGGCTTCGTTTGGTTCACAATATTCAAAACAATTATGTACTGTTATGTATACACAATATAACCAGACCAATTTGGCGGACTCTTTTGCCCTTGACAAGATAATGATATCCAATCCACTATTTAGAAAAAAAAGTACTTTGTCTCTTTCTTAGCATTGAAATTATATCCAAAGTAATTTTTGCTCAACTATGTGATAATGTGGCAACGTACAAGCGATGGCAAGCCAATAATTAATACTTTTTGCTCGTGTATCGGGCATTCAAAGGCAAGAGAATCAATACTCAAGTTGTCAAAGAAAGAGACAAGTTTGTACGAAACGCTTAAATACATGAAAAAGTTTACATTTTTTTTTTTTTTTTTTACATTTTAAGAGTTATTTACAAGATTATTACAAATTATTGGCCAGATTTCATAAATTCACTGTAGTTCTATTATTGAACATATTGTTACAAAGCTTTGCAGACATATTGAAAAACTCAAAATGTTTTTTATGTTGCAGGTTCGCTTCTGATTTTTTTTCCACGAGAACGCAGCAGTAAGCATATCTTTAAGATGGCGATAGATGCAGAGAAGAAAGTTCATGTTATGCTCGAATTTCATTCACATTAGTATGTCCTAAGAGTGCTACAACACCTCCGAACGAACTTCAACGAAGGTCCATTAACTGCCAAGCCCATTCGGTGATGGTATGCATAGTTCACAGCTTCAGGATGCCTCTGTAAGAGGAAATCAAGTGGTCGACCAACACTGACTGAAGAAACGATCGTGGGGGAGATGATGACCAACAATTTCTGTCATAGCCTCCACACTCTCCGGGTCTAACTCCATGCAATTTTTGTGTGTGCCAATTTACTTGGCAATTGATGGATCTTTGTTGAACTTCATTCGGAAGTGTCATTGTACTGTTAGGATAAACTGATGTGAATAAACTGAGTCACCATCTTGAGTAAATGCTCACTCCTGCACTCTCATGGCGGAAATCAGAAGCGAACCTGCAACACAAGAAAACGTCTTGAGTTTCTTAATACGCCAGTAAAGTTTTGTTACAATATGTCTAATAGTAAAGCTACATTGAATTTATAAAATCGGGTCAATAATTTGTAATAACCCGGTAATCTGTTAGCCGAAAAGAGCTTCAGACAGATCTTAAAGATGAAATACTTCCAAAATGACCAAAAAAAAAAAAAAAAAAAAAAAAGGACTTAAATCCCTTATGCATTGAACGCGATATTTTGCCGGAACCACAGTATTGGATTCTAACAATTTTAAGCAACGATTAACAGAATGATTATGCTAATTTGTGAAAGAAGACATGCGCCACTCCAAGAGTAAAAGTAAAATTAAGTACCAGAATCGCATACTCCCATTTCTTGTTGCTTAAGCCGAAAAGGAAAATTCTTTTAAATAGCCAATCAAATGTACGATATTAAAGAGTATCATTCTATCATTGAAAAGTGTCACTGAATTCGATAAGAAATCTGGAGGAAAACTAAATAGAGCGGTAAAAATTACTACCAGCATTCTCATCTTGCGACAAGAAAGAGAAAACTAATTTGAAAGAGATAGACAAAATCAAATGCTAGAGGAAATGCCTAAGAGTTTAAAATACAGATAAAGGAGAAGGAAAGAATTATTAATATATTATGTTTGATCAAATGAGAAATGTTCGTATCAGATGAGAAAGAAGAAAGAAAACTATATGCTATTTGATCAGCAAAAGTTTGCTTTGAACTTAAGTAAATATTAAAAGTTTGATTATTTCGGTAGCCATGTTATAACGAAAGCGAAAAATGAAATCCCCAGAAGGTCCCTTTAATAATAAAAGTAATAAGTATACAGTAAAAATCTGTTTTACGTCAATGAAGTTAATGAAATTTAAAATTTGAAAAGGTTATGAAATAAAACCTAATTATTGTATAAACTCTGCTAAAGGTAGTAAAGAGGATTTCGCGGAAAATACATTTCTGAAGGAATGAGCCTGCATTTATAACAAAGATTAAGAGTTTCTAAATTGTTTTTCTTAGATGTTTATGCAACCCGTATCTCTTAAGTGTTTTGAGGATTTGCCTATTAGCGTTACGCGAAGTGTACAATCAGTCACAAAAGTTCTTTTCGTTTGTAGAAATTAGTTTCGTAAATAACTTTAGAATGGGACATGAGTGCAGTTTTCAGAAAATTAAAAAGAATGTAAGTTTCTGTACGTTCCAGTCATACCACCGCGTCAGTCGCAAAATAAATTTTATCAAAAGGAAAGAACTTTTGTCGCCGACTGTACATTTATGAATGAATGTATAGGATAGTCAGCTTTAAAGTTACTGTTTACTCGTAAACAGATTAACTCCATTAACGAATTGGGTCGAGATAATTGCTGTAGCTCTATATTGTATAAAATAGTATTGAAGAGTTATCGTGTAGAATATGTACTTAAGTCTGTACCAATTACCACGACGATCTTATTAGTCCCACTGGCGTGTTCCTAATGGTTAGAAATGTAATACAATAAATAAGTAAGAAACAAACAGTGAGACTTCAATTTCTCATATTGTATATTCCAATAACATATGGTAAGTTGATTTATGCGAAGTTTGAGAGCATTTCTTAATAAGTTTTTTACTAGTAACAAATAGTGATATAGCCATGAAGCCAGCTAAGCAGTGTGAGTTTGTTTTTAATATATTTGATTTGGTTAATATTATTGACATTCTTCTGTAGTATTAATGTTTTACGTCCCTCAGTCAATTTTCCTTAAAAATCAGCCACAAGGTAGGTATACGACATACGACAGTAATCGTATATCGTACGCCACATGGACATCTACAGCGGGGGCACGAGAAACCAATTGCGTTCTTCGAAATACATGTCAGACCATGTTATATTTACTTACTTACTTACAGTTAAATATATTAACTGTAGTCAAGAAAGATAAGCAATGCATATAAATAATTAATGTTTTTACATGAAGCATTATATACATCCATACATGTGTATTCGCGACTTCGCTTGTTGTCGTCTTTCCCTTCCTTGGAAAAAAAAAATCCTGTGGGCGTTTCTGCGTACGTGGACTACAGAACTTACCTGATTTTGACCGGACTTGGCATGAAGGTGGATCTCGATGTGCTTAACAAATGTTGAAAATATAGTTTTGAGCAATTCTTTAGTTCCTGAGTTACTGGCCATGAAAGTCTGGGGTTAAACTTAGTCATTTTTGCAAGGAAAAACCACTAACTAATAGGATAGGAATTAAAGGGAAATAAACGTTTAAAACATTAATTTGAGGTTAGATTAACGTTAAATGAATATGGTCTGCACTTATCAGGGCTGGATTAAGGGGGCTTAAAAAAGTTGTAACAGAGGCGGATCCAGGACGGACTTCTGGGGAGGCGGTGGGTTGTAATACTGTTTCTTAGGGCTACTTTTAAGAGGTCCAAACTCTGGGATGGGTTTTACTTATATATAAAATAAGAAAGTTTCCTCTTCTAGGCGGCAATTGGCCCGATCTTTCCCCTGGATCCGCCCCTGAGCTGTAGACACGGGCCTCTAGGTGGATGGGAGCCTCCCCTGTGATCAAAACCTCAACTGGCTGTCTAAAAAAAAATCATACAAGATACAATCATCATAAGATAAAATATGACCAAAAATATGAATAAAATATCTTCGGTTGTGACATCTACCATCTCAATAAATTAATATAAATCAGTTTTCGAAAAGAAGGCGAAGTCAGCAGGTGCTACATAATTTTTCTAGTCCCGTGCCTCCAGATGGGTTAATTCGGCTCTGACCCTTATTATAATAATATGCTAAAATCAATGAAAAACGATACTTCTCGGAATTGAGAAACTCACTCGTCGAATAGATTTTGCTGGATCTTTTAAAAGTTTCGAGAACATTGTTCTTACGATGGTATTTCCAAAAGTTTTGGGAATGACATTGAAAAATCTAATCCATTCATAGCATGTAGTGCCATCTATGTAAGAAATAATGTAGCAGTTTCGCTTTCAACTGAGTAGCTGCGCCAGTTCGTTGGAGGCATCCATTTGAATCAGTCACAAAAAAACTTGACTTTGCATACTGCGTGACAATGCTGTAGCCCACACAGTTGTTATTGCCGAGGTTGTAGTGAAAGACTGCGCCTTCGAAGACATTCAGCACCTACCCCACAACCCAGATTTAGCACTGGAGCCATGGACTGGACCATTTTCATGCAAGATGTGAGCTCAAACATACAGTTAGTGATTCAAATGACTGCCTCCAGCGAACCGATGCAGCTTGACAGTTGAAATAGAAATTTATACATTATTTCATTCATAGATGGCACTGTATGGCATGAACGGTTTATTACCAGTGCCGCGATTTTTCAGTGTCAGGCGAAAAAAGCTTTAGGAAATACTCTCGCATCCTTAGGATTGGTATGAAAGTGATTTAAAAGGAAGTTATTTATAATAGAATTTATTATCCTTTTTGTAAATTGATTTTGGGTTAGAAGTCAGTGAAACTTTTTAAGTGAAACTTCCAGGATATCAATATTAAAACCTGAAGCTTAATAAATAGTGCTTTTAGTTGAAAGTTAAGGCTGGAGATGAAATGCATTCTCGGATGCTTAATCGGTTGCAGGAAAACACTCTTCACTATCTATTACCGTTTTTACTCTATAATCAGTAAATAACTTCTCCTTATTATAAATCCGATTTTCATCAATACCAGATGGTAAAAGTGTGGGGGAATGCGGAGGGACGCCGTCTCTCCACCTCGATAAAATAGGTACGGCGTTCCCCATTCCTAAAAAATACAATGGGCAAAGATAGGCAGGGGGAACGGCGTGGCGTCATGCCGTTACCTACCGTCCCCCTACCATTTCAGATCCACTTTTACCCCTGACCAATACTAATCTAGTAATATAACGATAAAAAAAAAACGTGAAAATATTACGTCAGTGGGAAATCTTCTCCCTCAAGCAAAATCTGAAATGGCGCTGCTGTTTATAGTGATCACTATGAAAACAGGAAATGGTTGATTTCTTCCACTTCCGGTTTAAATATCAGTTCCATCAACGAACTCGATTTCTAACATTTGACCCTGTACATCCTAGTCAAAAATTGATGGTGATCCTTTTTTTTAAGACGTTTTTGAGATATTTTGTTTCCTAGATACGCGGGAAGATAGAGAAAATATATAAAGGAGTTTTCCAAAACCAAGCTCCTTTATAACTTATTCCAAAAGTTTCGGTACCAAAAATACGGAGTAAAATCTTCCGGAAGACTGGACGAAATAAACTGAAGTTCTGATACAAAGAATAAGAAAACATAATTTAAAACAAAAAGAAAGTATATTTGAAAGTAGCGAAAGAAATAGGGATTAAGAAAAGAATGCACTACTAAAGTTAAGTAAAAAAAATGCACATTGGTGTGCATAAGTTAAGAATGAGATAGATAAACTAACATAAAATATTGTGTAGTCGGTGGAAATGAATGGAAGCTCGGCAGCATGTTGCCAAAGGTCTCGTACACGTACACGCAAACAAGATGGTGCATGGCATGACATCAGTGTCACCCTACCACGAATAAGTCTGCTCCTCCAACATATTGCTTTTGAATAAAAGGGATAAGACATCGTGTGTCAGTCAGAGAGTTGTTAAGATGCATTGTGGTAGTGTTACTCAGAACAACATTAAAGACAACATTGGGTGTCTTCACAAAGGGAAGAATCATCGAGAAACTGGAAAAACAAAGTATGACAGGAGTGTAGTCCGGAGTTTCACGTGCACGGGGAGCGTTCCGAACCACAGACAATTCTGCGAACGAGAGGTGATGGGCGACAACGATCAACTACAGCAGCGAGCGATTGGTACCTTGTGTAACACAAAGAAGTCTGACGTCAAACAGCGGGTGAAACATATTTAACAGAATTGCAAGGCGTCCAGTCTCATACTTCACATTGGCACGCCGAGTACCTGGAGATAGCCTCCGTGCCCAACGGTCGATATCTGCATATTGGCCGTTTGTAGTGGTATCAAGAACATCAGGACTGAACAGAGGTGGTGTGGGGTCTTGTTCTCTCTTCAGATGATAGCAGATTCATTCTAAGCAGTGATTCTGGACGTATACTTATCTGACGAGAAATGAGAATACGCAATGAGCCCAGAAACTTTGTCGAACATGATCGTTTGGTGGTTGAGATGTTCTGGTGTGGGAAAGCATAACGTTACATGGCCATACCGACTTCCATAATTTTGAACGCGGGCATTGTCCGGTCAATGTTATTGTGACACTGTACTGTTTTCCCACATGCGTCTTTTTAGAAAAGCAATTGGCTCTGATTTTATCTTTATGGATGATAGTGCATGACCTCATCGAAGAGTGCAGATGATGGAGGTCATGAAACGAGACTATATTTGGCGAATGGACTATCTCATCGTTTATTCGGCTTGAACCCCATCGAGCACGTGCGGGATGCTACAGGGGACACCTTGAAGCACACGTGTTGGATGCTATAGTGAGACGACTTGAAGCGTGTCCAGATGCACCAAGAAGCATCCAGTAGTTATCAACAGCGTTAGTGGGGGAATCCATACAACTCATTACCAATCTTGTACGCAGCATGAGAGCACTTGCAGCATTGCAGAGCATGCATCGTCGTACGCGGTGATTACATTCTTATAGTGATCATTTCACACCTTCTGTAATGTAAAGGAATTGTCATGAGTGACAGTAACTTGAGTGTAAGTTATTGTTTCCGTAGAAATACCATGTTTGTTCTTCTAGTCATATGTTTCTTCCTGTTGTTTCCTGCATCATACTGTAGCGTTCCTTTCTATCTATAGATCAAGTTTCACCGATCTATGCCACTTACAAGTGACACAGTATGCGAAACTTACTTTCGTCCTTAATTTTTGCATACCAGTATATATAATAACTATATATAAACTCATATAACTGTCCATGCAGTACATTACTTTGAAACCATTACATATTAAAAAAAACATACAATCGTTTATAACATAACCGCAAATAATTGTGTTACAACTGGAAACCCTGCGGCTGGTCCGTCGAATGAGAAAATTGTAAAAAGAGAGACGGGAAAATTTCATCACAGACACAGGGATGTCAGAAAGCGGTAGAAAATGAGAAGTAATGTGCGTAATTACTTGCGGCTGAAAGCAGCGTTTCTGGTGTCTACGTGAATTTCTGACTATGAGATTCTGAAATCTGACAGGCTGCAATGCCAGAGAAAGGGAGGGGGCAATAACATTCAGATTCTTTTTTTTTTTTTTTTGGACTTTTGCCTGTGATCTTTTATGAATCTCGTTTTTAATATTGGTTCCTCGTACATTCCAATTTTTCCTTCCTTTCATAATTTTTTATAATGAAAGAGAGGAAGAAAAAAGAATTTTATTTTTCGTAGAAAATTAAAGATAGAATGGGGGCAGTACTTGCCCAAAGAAATTTATATTAAAAAAAAAAACTCTTTATGTGAACTTAAATTACGTTGAGTAAACGACTGTCGAATCTGAAAAGACTTTCAAGTACTTTTTTATTTTATTTTACATATGTAATTTTTCTTTTGTCGAATATGTAAGTTAAATTCGTACAGGAATCGGAACTAATATATATATTTTAAAAAGCTAATATAAAACGAATTGCATTTATAACGTTTGCTTTAGAATTTGTAATTTTTCTGTTCCTCCAGTTTTGTTTCCCTATTGTTTATATAGGGTTGGGCAAAAGTTGACTACCGGTACCTCCCGAGAGTACATTTGCTGAAAATGTTGTATTTGTTTTGAGCTGCAAGTAATACTGTTTAGTATGATGTATATTATATACTTGTTCTTTAAATGAAAAAGAAAAAATACACATGAAGAAAATGTACATCATTGGCGGTTCCACACACTTCGTCATTTTTTTCAACTTTTAATCTTTTTTATACCAGTGACTATCACTTTCTTGAATATTTTAACGTTAGGTTGGAGAATTTACGTTGACTATTGTTCATAAACTGATCAACAATTTTGGGGGCGCGGTGGCTCAGTGGTCTCGCGTGTTAGCTGCCCAAGAGGTAACACGTCTTTCGCTGGTCGTCCGTCCAGTGTCGTATCGTGCGAGAGGCATTGAATGCGCCCAGCGTACTTTGTGTTTGCTTGGAATTTACGCTGACTTGCTTACAATATATTTCAGTTTAGTGGTGACTAGTGAGTTTATTTAGAATTATAAAATGTCTATCAAACGTGTCAATACATTAAAATTAGGATTTCGTGCGATTCCTAACCGTCCGTCCACAATAAAAATCCATGAGTTTATTCAAACTACGTTTAAGTTAAAGGAAGAACAAATACTGAGTATTGAGTTGGATATTTATCGTAAATGTGTGTATATTAAGTTATTGTCTGACTTGTTGTGTGACAAATTATTAAGAGATCATGGTGATAGTGTTAAATTTCAAGATGATAGTGGAACATACTCCGTGACTTTAGAATTAGCTGATCGACCTTTAACCTATGTGCGAATACATGCTATTCCCACGGAATATAGTGATACTGATGTTACGCGTGCCTTGTCTATCTATGGAGAATGTAAAAGTATAAAAGACGAAATTTATGACGATACTCATATTTATAAAGTTAGATCTGGACGAAAGATCGTGACTATGTATTTGTTTAAACCTATACCGTCCTTCCTGGATATTCGTAACCAGAAGTTCCTAGTAACTTATTTCGGTCAGGACCGTACTTGTTATTACTGCCAATCTAGAGATCATTTACAAGATCAATGTTTTCAGCGTCAAAAACGGGCCTTTGTTTCAACAACAACCCTGGAACATACTGAAAGTGATAAGGAACGCTCTCGGGTTTCGCCAACCCAAGAAATTAATGTGGTTAAACCTGCTAATTTGCCTACTTTAACGTCAGATGTTGACTTTCCAAAGTTAATGACTGAGCTTACTACCCCTGTGATACAGGGCCGTTCTCTAAACACTACTCCGATAGTGCCAAAAGACAGTGTTCCTAGCCGACCATGTTCCGGAGCAATTAAGGAAAACGTCTCTCCCAAGGATATTAGTGATAGTCAGGACAGGACCTCATCTGCAGCCCCTCCAGCTTTACATGGTACTTCTTCACTGGCTGAGTCAGATTTTCCACGGGAACATCAAGTTGTCACTGAACAAGATAGAAAGACGCTTTTGATAGACAGTGATTCCTCCTCCACTAGTGTTGTTGATGGTGATCAGAAGCTCGAGTGCATCTATAGTGTATCGGAAGTTTCCTCTGTAAGTCCCATTTGTCCAGTTCAGTCCCAGGAAAAAGATCATCCTTTCCCCCCTGTGAGTTGTCCTAGTGGGAAAAAAGGATCTGATGCCCGGAATTCCCAGGAAGCCTCCCAAGACAAGAAACGGAAGAAAGCAGGAACGGCTATAGCTCAAGTAAAACAACCTAAGAAGACGGATCAAGGACCCTTAGAAGTATCACCTAGGATCACCCGGTCGTCTGTAGCTAAATTAGTGAGTACGGAATATCTACCTGATACCGCAGTTCCTTCTTCAGGTGAGTCACCAACAGTTTCTACTCCTACCTAAACATTCAGAAACACAGTGCTTGCAGCCAAATAGTGGTGTGGTATTATGAAGTGTGTTGCTAACATTAGACAACTTCCTATAACAATATTTATGTGTACTATCTTAAAACTAGCAACTATAAATATCAACGGAATACAATCGCCAGTCAAACTTGAAGCTCTCAATGACTTTCTACTTAAATCTGAAATAGATGTAGCTTTTCTCCAAGAAGTTGGTCCAAAGATTGTAAACGTACATCCATCATATAATGTATATAATAATTGTACATATAATAGCCTTGGTACTGCAATTTTGGTTAAAGAAGACCTCCCGCTTACAAATGTAGAATTACATCCTAATGGTCGAATTATCAAAGGTCAGGTTAATGATATAACTCTAATCAATGTTTATGCGCCCAGTGGAAGCCATAATAGAAAAGAACGGAATAATTTTTATGCAAATGAGGTAGCGCCGTTTTTTAGTGGCCCAAATAATGTTATCTTTGGCGGAGACCATAATTCAAGTATAACTCACACAACAGAACCAACTTACCATTATTGTCCTACCTTAAATGAATTGGTAAAGAATTTGTCTTTGGTAGATGTGTGGGACTTCAAACACCCAGATTTAAGGGGGGACACATTTATTACAAAAACTTCGAGCTCAAGGATAGACAGGATTTATGTAAATGATAACTTCAAATCCCAGGTTGTTTCTGTATACCGATATCCCACGTGTTTTACTGATCATCTCTGTTTAATAATGGAAATTAAAATTAATGACCACAAGATTGCTCGGGGACGGGGATATTATCACATGAATAAAAGTCTGCTCAATGATGAGTCATTTTGTCAGCTCTTTTCTAAAAAGTGGGCTTATTGGCTTAAACAAAAGAAGTGGTTTAAAACATATATTGAGTGGTGGAATCAATACTGTAAGGACAAAATCCGAAGCTTTTGTAGGTGGTATTCTTCTGAAATTTATGCTGATAAGCGAAAACTTTATAATTTCTATTATAAATGTCTATTAGAGGCACAAACTGAAGCGATGACAAATCGCTCGGCCCTTATCTCTGTACGTAAATACAAAGCCAAATTATTACAATTCCATAAACAGAAAATGGAAGGGATTAGGTTACGTAGTAAAGTTCCAGGGTTTCCGGAAGAAGAACAATGCTCTCTTACACATGTGTTAACAGAAGCCAAACGTGGACGGAGGAAACTTATCACGTCACTCACAGATGCTCAAGGCTCCATTCAAACTACTCAGGACAATATTCGTAACACCCTGTATGATTATTACTACCAGTTATTTGGGGTCGCTGCTGCTACCGGCTGCGAAAATAAATTACTTGACAGTGTGCCTGCAGTGCTAAATGATGAAGACAATCAAATTTTATGTGCTCCGTTTACTAAAAATGAAGTACAAAGAGCTGTAAATGCTGCAAAAAAAGGAAAATCTCCTGGCCCCGACTCTATCTCTGGCCGTTTATATGTTAAATTTTGGAATATAATGGGCGATACACTAACATTGATTGTAAATGAATGGTTCTTTGCTTCAGAGACTATCAAGCGCCCTAATCCAGCCGTCACGGTCTTTATCCCTAAAACTGTTCAACCATCTAATGTTAGCCATTATAGACCTATATCCCTTCTTAATACAGATATCAAAATTTTTAGTAGATGTATTAAAAACAGACTACAAGACTACATGGATAAGTTATTACAAAATTTGCAATATGTGGCTGTTAAACAGAAAACCATCTATCACCTTTTATTAACTATTAGAGATAGTATTACTATTTGTAATGATTGCGCTCTTAAAGCGGCTCTGATAAATTTAGATTTTAAAAACGCCTTTGATAATATTGAACACTCGTACTTATGGTCTGTTTTCAGAAAATTCGGTTTTAATGAACAATTTGTTACATGGATGAAATATTTTTATAAAGATGCTCATACGAAGTTAAATGTTAACGGTCACCTATCCAACAACATTCCCATCAAACGTTCAATAAGACAAGGTGATCCCCTTTCAATGTTGAGTTTTGCTATTAGCCTTGCTCCCCTGTTATATGCTATGAATGACCGCCTAACTGGTCTAAATATTATTACCCCTGCTATAAAAGTGGCTAGTTATGCAGATGATGTAACAGTTTTTGTCTCTTCTAAACTAGATCATTCTCTCATGATGGAATGTGTTCGTGAATATGAGGTAGCATCTGGGGCTAGATTAAATGTTTGTAAATCGCATATGTTAAACATAAACAATAGTATTGATTTTAATGATATAGATACCGTCCCTCAGGCAGACAGTATCAAAATTTTAGGAATTACTTTTTATTCAAACATAATGCACACTATTGATCATAACTATACGAATATTGTAAACACACTGCGTCATTTAGGTTATGTAAATCAATCCAGAAATCTATGTTTATATTCTAGAGCTAAATTTATAAATGTTTATCTCTTAAGCAAAATCTGGTATTTGGCAAATGTATTACCTATGCCTCAACTCATAGGAAAACAAATTCAAAGTTTATGTGGTTGGTTTCTATGGAAACATCAGGTCTTTCGTGTTAAATATGATGTAATGTGTTGTTTACATTCACAAGGTGGCATCGGTCTGTTCAATGTGCAAGAAAAAGCTGCAAGTTTGTATGTTACTCGCTCAATGACCTTGTTCACAGACGAAGCGAATAGTGTAACACAACAACTGCTCACTTACGTATTAGCACGAACGGAGAGGAGTCTACCCTTGTGTCTGGCTGACCTCTCTCAAAGCTGTAAGTACTTGGAAACTATTTTGTGTGATTATATATATCTGTCGCAGCTTTTTGATTTTAAAACTTTAAGTAGTAAAAAGCTGTATGTTTTTAAAATGACTAGATTATATGTCCCACCTAAAATTGTGTTAGATGAGTACTTGTGTAATTGGTCCAATATTTGGGCCAATATCAATGACTTGACCTTGTGTGTTGCCAGCAAATCTATCTGGTTTATGATTGTCCATAATGTTATTGATACTAAAGAAAAGAGAAACAAATATGGTTTTAGTCCTGATGCTCTTTGCAATAGATGTAACAATATAGATACGTTGATTCATAGAATCACGACATGTCTGGAATCCACAAAAATCTGGTCTCAGTTACGTCACTTTTTAGCCATTCTTACTCGTAGTTCGGAACGCAATATAAATATTAGCATAGTTTTAAGACCTGATTATCGTTTTTATCCCGTTAGTAAACAACATAGTGTCAATTGGTATATAGGAACGACCGTCAAATATATTTTTAATTCCAACTTAGAAGCAGGGGGAGCCTTCTATGTACAGTATTTACAAAAAGAATACTCCAAATTAGCAAAGGATGTACGTAATAAGCTATTTGCAAATTTTATAGCCAACTCATTGTTCTAGTAACTTCCTTTCTTTGTGCCAAAAGCCTAACCAATTCAATGTAATTGATTCTTGAGTTACAATAAATTTTCTTAAAAAAAAAAAAAAAGTGGTAGAGCGTTCACCTCCTGTACTTGGGGTCTCTGGTTCGATCCCAGCTCGCGCCGTGTGGATTTTATGGTGGACAAAACACCGTGCTCGTGGGTTTTCTCGGGGTTCTCCCGTTTCTTCCCACTTTCTTCATTTCACTCATCTCTCATCATCACCGTCTCCTTTAGCCTAACCGGCATAATCGTGGGACGTCCCCTTAATTTAATTTCATTTTATTTGATCAAGAATTTTTCGCTTATTTATACTGATGTATCAAACGTTCGGAGCTATGGGTCAACTGCGTTATGAGAAATGATGCCAAAAAATGGAACGAATGGAAAATTGCTAAAAATTGTTGGTTTTCAATCTAAAATGGTATAATTTTCTCAATTACACTGTTCGTTTAGACTTCACAGTGTTAAAACACCCTATGTTAAATGAAAAGTCAACTTTGTCACTTCAGTAGACGTACGTCCGTGACCATGGAGTATTAACTGACAAAAGGAAAAGACCTGTATCAATAATATTGGTGACGTTATCATAGGTATGAGCCTTACCATATCCGTAACTTTACGGTTGGTAGTTAAACAAAAGAGTTATTTTCTCCAGGGCCGTAACTTGTGGAGGGGCAGGGGGCAACTTTCCTCCAGGAAAGCTCCCTGTCGTTCGAGAGGGGCCCATTTTAAGACAAAATTTTCTTACTCCATATACGATAGGAACATAAAATTATAAATGAGGCATCAAACAGGTTCACCACATTACATAAATAAAACAGCACACAAAAGGTAAATAAAACAAAAATGAGTCGTGAGCCTATTTCAGTAAAAAGTGTCTACTATTGGGCGCCCTAGAAATAATATTTATTCGTATGGCTTTGAGATTTGTCAATATTGTCCCCTTAATTAATTTGTTATGTATGGAACGGGCCCTGGGGCGTAACTAACGGTCCAGCAGACCTTGCTGTGCGGGAAGATCCACAGGTTGTGGGGTGGCACAAAGAGTAAGAGAATGAAAAAAAAAAAACTTTTTCTAGGGGGCCCATACACGTATTAATGCTTGCCCTTCCTCTCCCAGAAAAATCTAAGTTACGGTACTGATTTTCTCATAACCACTTTTACGGCAGCTATGGTATTTTACAGCGCAGATGATATCTCAAATTATATCGAATTAGACTTTCACACTTCACTTGTCATTCAAGTTTGATAGTTAGGCTATTATTATTTTTTTTTCAGAAATTATCCACTTCATTCTTTATGTTTAGATCAGGAGTGTCATTTGGGGAGGGTAGGTGGTAATTCTTACCCCCTAGTTTGAGATGTGTAGTTAATAAACAACATAGCACAATGATACACTACTTTTATCAGGGGAGAATCGGAGATGGATCAATGATACCTGACAGGCAGTAATTTTATTCTTGCTGTGCTTTCTTTTACTGAATTACAATCATTTGCAACTTTATTTAAATGCTTTATCTGGTAATTTTCTTATTCTATGGGCATGCAAGCTATTTAGTGTTGTTTAGAAGTGTTGTTATCTATCATATCCATTTGTAAACAAGAAAATATACTAACCTTAGAAGAAACCTGGCAACACTTTTAACAATTGTCATTATCATCTTACCAAATTAAATACTTTTTTTCTTGTTAAATTTTAGTCATTGTTTGCGAAAGAGTTTCAGGTTAAGAAATGAGACTATCGTGACAATACTGAATTTAGTATTTATACCATACAATACTTGACGCAAAAAAACTAATACTGTGTTTCATTATACATAAAGTGATTAGAGCTCCTTCATGGCTAAGCGGTTAGCGTACGCGCCTTTAGCGTGGGAGACCCGGGTTCGATTCCCTGCGGGAGCTTATGTGGTTCGGATTCCACGTTAATCAGTAGGTCTACGTCTCATATAGCCTCGCTGCTGAACGGGACGTTAAACTCCAAATCATCATCATCATCATCACCATCATCATAAAATGATAAATGACAAGTTAAGTTATCACTTTCTGCTTCCCACATATGACAAATTCACACTACATGTAACATAAACCTATTCTATGTTTCAAAACCTAGAATTGAAAGATCAGTCCCGTACAAATCTTAATATTTAATTCAGTAGACTTCTAACTACCGTACGTACATATTTTAGCCCTCTGAAGTTTTCCGATCCGCATTGTATAGAATTGAAAAATGAAATGAAATGAAATCTTTTTTTGAGTTTTACGTCCTACGGTTATGTCGGCTAGGCTAAAGGAGACCGTGATGATCAGAAACGAATGAAATGGTAGAATGAACAAAGTGGGAGGGAACGGGAGAACTCGTAGGAAATCCACGCACATGGAGTTTCCCCACCACAAAGTTCACTTCGTGTGAGCTGGGATCGAACCAGTGACCCCATGCACGAGAGGTGGACACTCTGAGCCACAGTTTTAAAAAAAGATAACCTATCATACCTTAGTTTCCTTAGAACCCGAGTTTCCTCTATGTGTCAATCCATGCAAAGTGATCGTGAAAAAAGAAAATTTGCCGCTTGATCTTTTCAAAAAAATCTAATTTTTTAATGAATGTTTATCCTATATCAGGGTACTTCAAAACCACAATTATTTTTTTTTTACAACATCCCATGGAGACGCAACGGCTTTCGCCATTTTGCATTTTTTCGATTTTGGGCGTTTACGTTGTTTTGAATATTTCAGCATGTATTTGTCCTAACAAATTGAAAATTGCTGGACGTCTCCAACTCGTGCAGAGCTAACACTTTGATCTCTTAACATTTTTTCCTAAAACCATTTGAAAGGGGTGAAATCGGAGCCTACAGTAGCAACATTTTTGGACATTGAAAATGTGTTTGGGAAGAGGAAACAACTGGTGTACAGGTCTGAATTTGTGTGTGCATGTAGTCTGAAGAGTTAATACACAAAAATTCACAGACCTGTAGCTGCTCCCAAAGGCCTGAAAAAAATCATAAAGTTGGAGAATTATACCAATTTAGCATATTTCACTGTCTAATATTTCCAATGGGCTTGAATGAAAAAAGTCTGAAATTTTGGGAATATTTAGTCCTTTAGTATACCATAACACACAACAAAGCGCGTTTTGTGTTTTTGAGCAGAAGGGAGTCAAAATATTAAGTAATGACGTCATACTCTAGCACAAAATCTTCTTTGGACATTGAAAACATGTCTGGGAAGAGAAAACAACTTATGTAGAGGTCTGAATTTGTAAGTGCATGTAGTCTGGGGTCATAAGTTAATACACAAAAATTTGCAGGTCTGTAGCTGCTCTCAAAAGCCTGAAAAATCGTAAATTTTGGGAATTATGCCAATTTGGCATATTTCACTGTCCGATATCTCCAATGGGCCTGAATAAAAAAGTTTGAAATTTTGGGAATAGTTAGTCCTTTAGTATACCATAACACACAACGCCGTTCCCAGGAATCCACTGCACAACACTGCAGGACGCCACGAGCCAGGTCGGGTGAGTCCATTCTGCCCGGGAGGGGGAAGGAAAGAAATCGGCCAAACGTAGGCTGAACAATCACTGTATGTCAACACCCTATCCAGAAATAGCTCGTTCCTCAGACAAGAGAGTAAAGAAACACGGGTGTCTGCTCCCGTTGCCTTCTAACCCGGAGTCAAATCGTGTGGGAGTCATCGACCCAACTTGTAGTGCTTCCCAAGTTGATGGAGGTAGTGCCAAATGGTTTCTCCATTCACACTGAATGGTAGTCTCAGTTCCTCACGTTTGCCCACTGTTCGCCTCAATTGCTGTCTGACGGTTTTCATTTTGTACATGTGTTAGTCTTCTGGCACGTGGTGCGTCTTTGAGTGTTTCGTCACTGTTCTTAAACTTGTTAAACCACAGCTGCACTCTTCGCCTAGTCACGCACCCTCGCCAAAGGACTGGGATATCTTCGGCCCCGCTGCTGCGGCGTTTAACCCCAGTTTGAACTCGTATAGCGTACACGCCCTTATGACGCTCTGTGAAGGTGCCATGTTCACTCTGTCCTTACGCAAGTTTACGGAGTAACTGTACTGCCACAACCAGGTAGTATGTTGGAAATTCCTACTCCAACAACTGACCTTTGCCTTATCTCCATTCGCATTCAACTCAGAGTGTGAGGGCCGATGGAATACAGACCTCCAAAAGAAGCGACAGAACTTTCTTGGTTACCTTTATAGACTGGTTTCAAACTTCACATGTCAGATATGAGTGGGAAATTACTTAGAGAGAGATTATGAATGAAAATGAGTCGTAAAATAATAATACATTTATAAAAGTGATAGTATGAATAGAGTGATAGATTTCTGATGATGATGATGATGATGATGGGGGTTTTATTGCGAAAAGTTAGCAGGTTCTTCTAAGCACTGGTGATAATTTAAGATGAATTTTCCTGAGAAGACTTTCAGTACAGAAGGGTTACAGTGATACTTCGAAAATAATTAACGTTAAACATAATGCGAGATATGCACTGGTAGAAAATCCCTGAAACCATACACTGCTTGGATGATACAAATATTACTCATCTACAGTAAGTTAAGCGACTAGGTTGCTGTAATAGAATTATTTAAATTTATTATAGTACAAATTGATTCCAACACCTAGATATGTCAAAAAATAATTGCATTCTTGATACGGATACGAACATCAAACTAAATATGACAACCATCATTAAATTCAGGATATCAAGAGACCACAGAATACTGGTATACGATATTTACCAATCATGCTGATCGACATATTATATCACTCTAGAATTGTGGTATTCAATTTGTCACTCAAACATTTCACATTTAAATAAGGAACTGGTATCCCGTTCGGAATAAATAACAATTAAAGATTTTTTTTTTCCTTTAGAAGTCAGGTAACCAATTAGAAGCAATTTTCACTCAAAATCATTATCAACTTAGTTTGATTTCCATTCGTGATGTTTTTCCACTTTAGAGTTCCTTCGTGGCTAAGCGGTTAGCGTACGCGCCTTTTGCGTGGGAGACCCGAGTTCGATTCCCGGCGGCAGATTATGTGGTTCGGATTTCACGTTAATCAGTTGGTCCCATCTCATATAGCCTCGCTGTTGAACGGGACGTTAAGCTCAAAATCGACTCAACTCATTTTTTCCACTTAACTTCACTTAATTTCTTTCAGTTTTTACACAATATGATACGAAACAAGCAGATAATCTATGTTTTATGGTTGAGCACGATGTCACTTTCTCATAATATATCCCGATTGCGATTTTCTGATATAAATATCACAATGTCGAATAAAGCTTCAGGATACTGTGGTTCAGTGGTAAAACATTCATCTCTGGTGAAAGGGGTCCCTGCTTCAATACCAGGCCATGCAAGTTTGTGGTAGATAATACTGTGAACCTGGGTTATCCGTTTCTTCTAACAATCTCATTCCACCAATGCTGTCATAATCGTTAACTCTCATTAATCTTCCGTCTCCTTTGGTGTACAAAAGACAGCCATGAGACGTCAAAGTAGAATTTGATTTAATTTAATTTCATCTCATATAAAACTTCAAAGGTTGAGAATTCTATTGTGTAAAGTTATTAAATATACATTTATCTTTGTTAACAGGTGATCTGTGGATAATTTCCTTTAGAATCTTAATATGCTTCGATTGATTACCTCAGCAAAACTCATTCGCTTTTATGATTTTACCTGAGCGTTATATTTGAGAAAATTTATTTACGTTACGCTTCGGAAACTCAAACTTTGTTTTTCTATATACTGGCTGAACCTACGCTCTCTACACAGCAAATCATTCACATATGAGCATGAATCTCGTTGTTATTTCTCACAACATCTGTACATATGTCCTTTTACAGACACAAGTGAAGGACGTCTTGATAAAAATCGGCAAGGAATACCATAAAAAGGATATTTTTAAAATTATTTTTTCAATATCTCGCACCGTTTGCAAGATTTGAACCTACTTCCGGTTGGAGTTTCTAATTCATATATGATCAGTATTCTTTCTTCTTGCATGTAGTTTGTAATAAGGAAATACATTACATACAGATTAATTATAATGTCAGTGATATATTGTGTTCATTGGGCAAAACACTCCAACTAATAAAGATTCATCTTAGTCTGGAGAAATGGTTATCCTACCTTTTTCATTGTCATTTGGGCATGGACCAAACGCCTGAGAGATGTACAACCCATATACACAATTATGTGATGTTAGAATGTATAACTTGTAGGATATGATGTTTTTTTAATTTCAATACTTTCAGTGTACTCCTAAAAATGTAATAAATAAATAAATAACGTGTCACTTTTTAAAAATATTCAATTAAAACTGGACAATCTACACAAAATTTGGAATCTTCCTGCGAAAACTTCTAGCACTTCTAGTTTTCCAGATCTCATTGTCGAAATGATTGGAGACAAAAATATAAACTTTTCTTTCGAGACAAACATATAAACCTAGAATTTCAATATATAGACTAGCTGAACCTACGCTCTCTACACAGTGCATCATTCGCATATGAGCATAAATATCCTTCTCATTCCTCACAACATCTGTACATGTCCCTTTACAGACACAAGTGAAAGAAGTCTTTAAAAAAATCGGCAAGGCGTATCATAAAGGGGAGATTTTATCGATTATTTGTTTCTCAATATCTCGCACCGTTTGCAAGATTTGAGCTTACTTCCGGCTGGAGTTTCTAATTCATGCATGACCAGTGTTTTCTTTCTTCTTGCTTGCAGAATATAATAAGCAAATACATTACATACACATTAATTATAATGGTAGTTATACAATATGTGGTATTCATTGGGCAAAATACTCCAAAAATATACATCTTAGACTTGAGAAATGCTTATCCTTCCTTTTTCATTATTATTTGGACATGAAACAAACGCCTGAGATATATGCAACCCGTATATACAACAGTGTGGTGTTTGAATGTATAACGCATAGGATATGATGCTTTAGTTTTTTTTATTCAACGCTTCCAGTGTACCCTAAAAACTGTAATAAAGAAATAATGGCCATGCTTTTTAAATATTCAATTAGAACTGGACAATCTACGCAAAATTTCCAATCGATCAGTGAAAACGTCATCTTTCTAGAGCCTGTAGTTTCCGAAATCTCATTGTCGAAAGGATTGACCATAAACATATAAACGTCCACAGCATATAGTTTAAAAGAACTCGGAAGATGGCAGAACAATTTAGGTGCTTTGATTTTAGAGGAGGCTTATTAAAATACAAAAGTTTGAATAGTAATTTTATATCATAAACTTTATGAAAAAGATCTAGTTAACTAAGTTATTTAAAGTACACGTACTTAAAATATTTGTCTCTGTTAAACGTGAAATCACACATAACCGTAAATGAAAGATTTGAAAACCAAAGTTATAAGTTGGAGCTCAGGAGCTTATAATTGCTATTGTAGCATTTTAATAGATAGATATTGAAATCAGAGTACAAGTTCCACCCATTAGAATCTTATGTTATCATCGCTTATGTAAATATTACGGTATGAAAAATACAGATTTGAAATAATGCGGTATGAAAAATTCATAGTTCATATTCTATTATCTCTTTCCAGTCGCTATTTTATTTTCTCTCCCATTATTTTTGAGTAATGCCTCTTCTTGTTCTTTACATTAAATCCTTTACAAATACATTATTCTCATATTCTGTGGTCAGATTTCTGGTTCCTGGTTAAATGTATATGATGCCACTCCTATAACTTAATTATAGTGCTAATTACAATCGATTGACAGTGAATATCCAATTTCAGTGTTGCCAAATCTTTATATGTAAACATAACACGTAAGGAATGGTTTCAGTTGCACTTCGAAAACTTTGGGTCACGTTTGATCTACTGCTCTCAGTTTTCACTTTATTTTAATACTTAAAGGTTTTCATTACTTTCGTTCCAATTTTCTTATCTATATACGAAGCCAATTAAAATAACAGGACAGCTGGAAACTACGCTGTATAATAAAAGCCGTGGGAATGTAGTCATTAAGACGTCTTACAAGAAAATGAAATGAGATCTTTAAGTTGCACGTCCTACGATTATACCGGCTAGGCTAAACGAGACAGTGATGATGAGAAATGAATGAAATGGTGGAATGAAGAAAGTGGGAGGAAACAGGAGAATCACGAGAAAACCCACGCACATGGTGTTTGTCCACCATAAAACTCATTTGGCGCGAGTTGGAAACAAACCAAGGACGCTATGCAAAAGAGGTGAACGCTCTACCACAGAGTCAACGCGGCTCCAAAATGTCTTACCTACCAATTGGACAACCTGGGGTCGATCCTTGGTGAGGTGGAACATCTTTTTCATTCCAAGGATGTATGATCACCCTTTCGACACATGTGCACCAATTTTATTGATTCATTTCTCGGTAGTTTTATGTAAATTTCACGAGGATCTAGCGACAATCTCTGGAACTAGACCTGAAATGATGTTAATACTGTAATTGTATGTATGATTACGCTTACTCCAACATATGTGCACCAATTTTGTTGATTCACTTTTAGTTTGAAAGAATATACTTCCTTGGTGATTCCATGTAAATTTCTTAAGGATCTAGCAACAATCTCTGGAATTAAACCATGAAACGATGTTAATATCGTAATTATGTGTATAATTACGCTTATCTTCGATATATTTACACCAATTTTATTGGTTCGCTATTTATTTGAAAGAATGTGCTTTCGTGGTGGTTTCAAACATATTTCGTTAAGATCTGATACATGCGTTCCAAACTAGATCGTGAAACTCCTCAATGACTGACCGTGTTAAATATTGCAATTAACCTATTTCGATGAATCCATGTTCATGCGTAATTTCAGCATTTGATTTTTTGATTTTGTTTATTGCTTTTTGGTTTCAAAGAACATATTTTCTCAAAGGATTAATTTGTATTTCATTAGGATCCGATGATAACATTTAGACTTAAACCATGGAACTCTTCAATAACTGATAGTGTTAATACCGTGTGTATGTTCACTTACCGAGACCAGCAGACCAACATAAAAATGTATTTTTTCATACATGTTTCGTAGGCCGACCTATTTTATAAGAAGTTAATGTCCTATTTTCAGGATAAGTAGCTAGCTAAACTACTTAAGTAATGAAACAGTGTTGTAAATTAAACATAATAAAAATTAATGAATTAAAAATGTACTAAAAAGCAGAAAATAAACCCTTTTAAAAACATTAATTGACTTGAAAAATGAAATGAAATCTTTGGGTTTTACGTCCCACAGTTATGCCGGTTAGGCTAAAGGAGACGGTGATGATGAGAAATGAATGAAATGGTGGAATGATGAAGGTGGGAGGAAACAAGAAAACTCCGAGAAAACCCACGCACACGGTATTTGTCCATCACAAAACTCACTTGGCGCTACCAAGGACCCCATACACCAGAGGTGAATGTTCTGCCACTGAGACACTACGGCCCTAACATGATAAAGGATTTTAAAACAAGAATTAACTAATTAAATACCGTTTTATAAGCATTGAAGCCCTACTTTCTGAAATTATCCTGCTTTCCACTCTTATTGCGTTATTTGCAAAGAATTCAGAAAGAAAGGAGCGGGAAATGTCACGAAAATAATTTTACAGTGCTTTACTTTTGATGAAGGATGTATAATTTGAATTTAAAGAAGAAAATAAAACTAGATATTACTGTTGCTTTCCTGTATTTAATTTCTTCAAAGTTATATCCTAATACCCGAAAAAGACAGTAGCACTCATAACTTGTAAAAAGTAATGAAATTAAGCGTACCGATGGGGGATCACATACATAGACTTCACGCCACCTACACGCGATAATTAAGTTTGTACTTGGAGAAAACTTGTGGGTCGAATGAAACAAGACTGGTGGTAAAATGTAGGGGAAACCACTTTGGTCCCTTTAGACATGTTTACTTAATAAAGAGGAAGTATTGTATCCAGCAAACAAAGAGGTAAATGAGAATAAGGAAAATAACAAAAATTTAAGATAAAGAAGCTAACTTCTAAAAAAGTTTTATTTTCTGCAGTTTACCTAAAATATTTTTTACAACAGTTTTTTACCTAAAATAAAGAAGAAAAACATTTACTAATTGCAAAGAAGAACAGGGTTGCCAAATAACTGAGACTAAGTTCTAGTCATTGCGGCTCAAAATACCGGTGAATTTAAATCTACCCTGTGACGTAACTAGGCGGGCAAACGGAGTTGTGCCTCGGGCACCGGGTTGGGAGGGCGCAAAATTGGGCAAATATGTGAGGAGTGTTTTGGTTTGGTTAGTCAGGGGACATAAGGCTAGTGCTTGCCCCGGGCAACAACTAGCATTTTGCGTCTGCTAAATCCACCAGAACATTATCTCGAGGTCCCATGTCTTCCTTTTTCAAAATACTAGCTGCTTACTATCTATTTCTTCCTGCCACGAAGCAGTGGTGGATCTTGAAAGTAAAAACTTGGGGGAAGTCAGAACCCAGTCTATGTTATTTATATCATGAATTTACTATAAACTTCTAAAAATACAGGGTGAGTCATAAGTCTCCATACAAATGATGACAATACTGCACTACAGTTATAAAATATGTTCCACATATTTCCCTTGCATGTCGAGACAAAATGACAGGCGATCCAACCAATTCCGACGAACATTGGTCAATGTTGCACTTGTTACTTGTTTGCAAGCTGCACTGAATCTTTGTATAAGATGATCCAAATCCCGAATAAATATTAGTCATCTTGTATGGAGACTTACTATCTGGAAAATACGTAAAACATAAACATTAATCATCTTGTATGGAAACTTACTACCTAGAATATGAAAAATAAACATTAGTCATCTTGTATGGAGACTTATGACTCACCCTGTATTAAATAATAGCTTAAATTCTTGTTGTCACTCAAAAACTAATCGAGGGGGGCGGGCTAGATTCACCACTGCCACGAAGAGTAGGATAACGGAACGAAACGTTCTATTAACAGGTTGATGCAATATAACTTTTTACGGCCTACTCAGAACAATTGTCCGTTTCACCCCCATTCGATTCTATTCCAAAGTTATATCGAATTATCTGGTTTGTTTTAAGTTCCATATTTCTTCTAAGCTAAAGCATTTCTAGCAAGGCTAACTATTGGGCAATATGTCACAAAGAATGCGATGTGCTTTGGTGAACAAAGCAACCAAAAGGAGTTAGAAATAAATTGAAATTTAACATCTTTTAGATACCTTCGGAATATTTAACGGTAATAAGGAAATTAAGAGAATACATTTTCTTCTTTACAACCAGATCACAGCCTTATTGGGATCACGTAAGATATAAGATTCTAATATTATTATAATTGTTAACATACGTACGTCTGTATGTTAGTCCATACGAAAGTTAATTCTTGAATTGTGTTTGTTGCACTAGAAAACTAGAGCGATTGTCTAGGCTTAATTCGTTAATGAAGTCAATCCGTTAACATCCTAACGAGTAACGGTGACTTACGTTCATTCGTTATTCCACTCAATAATTATTGAACGAAATCGAATTTCTAAATTCTGTTTCTTTCAATAGATAGCTAGATCGATTATCTTGAGGGAGTTCATAGATGTAGTCAATCCACTAATATCTTAACGAATAGCTCTAACTTTAACGGTGGCCGTTTCTAGACACTTGAACCACAATGAATTTTTGAATTCGTTTTTTTTTTTTTCAGTATACAGTGTATAGCTAGAGTGAATTCGTTAGCTAGAGGGCAGGTGTATTAGGGACAGATTACGAGTCTCAAAAAAGGGCATTACAGGTGCTGGAAAGGGAGGTAACACTTGACACATTGTTTAAACTTACCATGTTGAAATCGTCCGCAATCGGCTCCTTTGTACTCAAGCAGAAAATTTACCATAACTACGTACATTCATAAATAACACTACATACAAACCAACCATAAACGGCACGAGTGTGGCGTCTACGGAATGTGTTGTTGCTATCACTAACCTTATATTTAAAATGGATGCAATTTACTATGTATCAATAATAATAATAATAATAATAATAATAATAATAATAATAATAATAATAATAATAATAATAATAATAATAATAATAATAATAATAATATCACTAATATAAAAACACTAAGGTAGTAATTTTAAGGTAATTCAATATATTAAATATGAAGTTATAAAGATCAAACAATGTAGTGTGTCTAAGTTTATACATCGCTTTCTGTACAACAGGGGTTTTAAAAAAAAAAAGTCAGATCACTTTCTTCTCAAGCAGGTCAACCGGAGGACCGCCTTCAACTAGAAGAACTTGTTAAAATATGATTTGTCTTGTAATGAACATGTAGTTTACTTCAATTGTTTTTCCGCTTCCTTTGAAGCCGCCTGAGAATTGTTTGGCTGCATAGACTATACTTACTAAAAATGCTCAAGGATACTTTTTGCTCAAGGATACAAAGGTGCACACTTAAAATATTTTTTAGATCTAGAAATTGTTGCACGCTTGCACCATCCATTGACCAGTGATGCCAATCTGAAAAGTTATAAAATCCCATCTTGAGAGTCAGAAAATCCCATTTTGCTTTTGGATTCCCATGCTATACTAATCACAAGATAATAATGATAATACAGTAATAAAAATATAAACATAAAACTATTCGGTCTTTCACATATACAAGATAGTTCTTATGAATAAGTATTTCCTTAATCGAAAACAAGTTTATTTCATTTATTTATTTATTTTTGTCAGAAGTGCAGTGTCTTCATCATGCGTTGGTGCGATCACCTCCCACTGAGCCTAACGATACTTGCTACATTCTTAAGACATTTTTATGGAATGTTTTGAAAGTTCATTGTTTATCGTTTGATATTTCTTTTCTTTTCTTTCACTCACTCGTTCATTACGTTATAATCTTCTTTCTTTAAACACCAGGGTATAGTTTCCGTTCTTTGGCAGTTGATTTTTGGATATCAGACACTTCACAAACCACTTCCTCAGTAGCACAAACTTTCCTTACATAAAAAGAAAATTGTTAAAATTTCACAGCACTCATTCCACACTTATTAATGATTCATTAAGTCTAGTTTTCGCTTCTAGAAAATTTCGTTGGCGTAGATTTGATATATGTGAAAAATCCCGTATGTTAGCAATTTCGAAAAAAAATGTTTATCTCTTTTCAAGAAATTGTGTCAAAAAATCCTACGGGTTGGCAGTTGGCATTGTTGCTATTGGCATCCGTCAGGAAGAGAGCTCATGTAGCGGAATGGCGTCTATTAAGGGAGGGGGCCCAAATTTCGTCCCCTAATCATGTTTTCATACCTTGAGGCTGCATGATATAGGTTAGGAGAGCCAAACTTGCACATTATCTATAGTGACTATTCCTTTATTGGATAGCCAAGATGAGTTGCGTGTATCAGCATTTAGTTTTATTTTTACAATATGATTTCAAAAGTATTGCAATCTGTCCAAAAACAAAAACGTGGTTCTAATTCCGTCCCCCATTAAAATTTCAAAAGAAAGTACAACGTTAAGGTTTCTTTCGTAATAAGCAGTTTTATTTAACTAGTTACAAAAAAATAGGCAGAAAAGTGAACATGTGTAGCTGACTATGATGATGTACTTTTAACTTTTACGTGTAACGAAGCAAACTACAAACAAATGAACTAAGGAAAATACAAGTAAAACAAGGGCAAATAGAATTATAGAAAAACTGGTTATCAGGATAAGAGGAGGATTTAACCATTTAAACAATCCCGGTAGATGAATGTAGCACGGCGTTCAGCACCACAACAAGCTTCATGAAGCTATGTAAGGCATTGCGAGCAGCGGATCCACGTTTCACCATGTCTATCTGTAGAATATTTTCCCTCACAAATTGTACATTGAGCATCAGCATCATCCTCACTAAAGCTGTCAGACGAGTCGGCATATGGAATGTCAAAGCTGGAGTCACTGTCGCTTGTTGTGTCTTCTTTGGCTTTCCGGAAGGATGGTTTCCCGCACTTTTGTTTGGCACTAGTAGGTTGAACACGTGTCTTCGAATGTCTCGAGCGATTTTTTGCCATAGCTCCTTCAATCTTTCTCTTATGGGGCGAGCTGGTGATAACAGTTGCTGTACCTCGTCTCGTAGATGTTGATGGTTGGATCACTGGAACGTTCCTAATGTTTTGAGGAGTAACTGCTGGCTGCTGGTTTTGAAACTGTTTGCTGGTGGATGCTTGGTCAGAAGGACGGATCATATCATCGGGATTATAAGTTCCATCCTGATGTTTAGTGTCAGACTGTGGATGGCCAAGAAAATCCGCTTCACTAAAAGTATTCGGATTGTATGGAATAATGCCCGTTTTGCGAAATCCGTTGACAGCTGCTTGTACGACTGCAGCACGCTCATATGCTTCACGGAACAAACCAGCTACCTGAAGATTGCCAACTGTGCGACCAGGATGGTTACTCAACCAACTTTCAATGGCTTGACCATAATACGTCTTCAAGGGAAACATGAAAGCAACATCAAGCGGTTGCAGTTTCGATGTAGAATGAGGAGGCAAGCAAACTATTGACACTCCATGTTCGCGAGCAACATCTATTACATTGATGTTACGCGTGTGCGAATAATGTCCGTCTACAATTAACACAACGAGGTCTTCTTTTGAAGGTTTTGTGATCAACAAGAAATGTTGAAACCACTTCTTAAACAGATGGCCGTTATCCATCCAGACGGGTGAACCGCTCCGATACTTCCTGGTGGTGCCCCATCCATCAGTTCATTTTTCATTAGTTGTCTTGGGAAAATCATCATGGGAGGCACAAATTGCCCAGCAACAGACATGCACATCACTACAGTGATTAACGAACCGCGCTCAGCAGAGGACACTTTATGCACCTCGCGTTTTCGTTTTATGGCCACAATTCGCGCAGCTTTGTGTTGCGCGATCGAAATGCCCGTCTCATCAACGTTGAACACTTTGACCGGGTTAAATTGCACTTTTTCCAGTTCTGGCTTTAACAGAGCAAAAAACTGTTCAACACTTTGGGGGGTGAGTCCTTGAATCCGAGCAAGTGACAGAGATTGAGGTTTTCGAATTGAGATTTCGGGATGTCTTTTGAAGAATAGACGCATCCACTTACGTCCAGCTGTTTTATTTTCTACTGAAAACGGGTGTGGAATATTGTTCCGAATAGCAAGTTGATAGGCCATGCGTCGTAAATTTTTCAGTGTTACACCGTAAAAGTGCTTCTCCATGACCATGCAGTATTCAACAAGTTGTCTCTCCAAGTCGGTGGTCAGCACTGGTTTCCTGCCAATTGTCTTCGCTACCAACTCTTCTCCACTTAAATGTCCACCTTTCTTCACATAGTCTTTCAATGTTGCCCTAGAAACATTATACATCTTACTGGCTGCTTTGTATCCCAACTCTTTCTTCCGCACTGCAGCAATCGCAGTCCTCATAGCATCTTTATTCCATTGTTTCCGGGGACCCATCTGAAACAAATGGAATGCATGTGTGAGTTCCTAATTTCGTCCCCTGGGAATAAGGGGACGAAATTCGGAACATACAGGGGGACGAAATTAGGAACAACTTTCACGCTCACATGGCTCCTCCTACTTTCCTAACAAAAATAATTTGTGACACTTAAACACATACAAATATTGCTATTGTCATCTACTTACACCACTGACATGTGGACAGTACCAAACCAATACTTCCAACAAATACAATAGAATAATATGAACAACACTGCAAGAACTCACCTTCGCAAAAATCACACGTTTCCTCGTCAAACAAGAGCACACACGTCCTTGACCGCTACACTCTCACAACTGCCCCCGCTTGCCTTCCCCTGCACAAATGTTGCTGCACCGACAGCGCTCCTACCATCAACAACGTGAAACTGAAGGGGACGAAATTAGGCACGTGGACGAAATTTGGGCCCCCTACCTTAACTTCTAATAGCTAGCGTTACTAACAGAAGAAATAAATTCCCTTTTATAATAGCAATGCTTCTCAATAAAAAAAAGGTATATGATTTACTGAAATGATAATGATTTAACCATGCAGACTGATTGCCCACATCGCCATTCCTAACGAATGTGTTTTACCACCATTAATAATTCTACACACATCACCAGTTTCAATATTAGATAAGTATTGTAAGAAGTCTGCCGTAGGTTTACGGTCAGTACGAAAGAAAACTTACTTGTTTAAAAATTTCTACATAAATACTCTATTCCAGAAATTTTTTGCTAACATATGACATAAGATGTAATCTATTTTATGAGTCATTTAATAATAATAATAATAATAATAATAATAATAATAATAATAATAATAATAATAATAATAATAATAATAATAATAATAATAATAATAATAATAATAATAATAAAGTTCTTGTTCAAATTGTTTTCGTTTTCAAGATACAATACATTTTCCTCGTTTAGACGTCTCACCTGCTACAAATAAATTTCTTTTTGCATCCTCCTCCTGAGGAGTTGAATGGACATTTTCAATGTATACGGAAATATTTTCGTTGTTCTGTACATCGAAAGCGATGTATTTCTTTTTAACATCTGCCTCTCTTGTGTATTTTCACAATAGAAAAGATAGAGATTATACCCTCTATTATATGCAATCCAGGGCAATTTAACAGGGGTTGGCAATGCTTGAGAGAGGCAAGAATAATAATAATCTGAAAGCAACTCGGAATACATTTTGTGTGGTTGTGTTACAGAGACATCTAGACGACCGATGCAGAAACTAAAACGAAAGATAATATTGTGTACACGATGCTCGAAACACAGCTCTATTGCGTTTTATATCAAAGAAAACTAACCTACGAAACGAGTTTTCATCCAAGCTCTTGAAGGCTGTTTCTTCTAAGCACCTAAAAGACTGTCCAAATAAAGAAGAAAGATGAAGTTTGTGAACACGAGAACGGAGAGAATGAGTGAAGAAAGAAAGAAAAAAAAAAAGGTACATGGCAAGAAGGTCTTAGCAGATACTCCAAGACTGATAAGGTCTTTATATTCGGGCTTAGTAGAAGAAAATGAAAGTGCTTTAAGCGAGAAAGACAGCGACACGTGGAGAAGTTTGTGGAAATAATAAGATAAAAAATGAACCAGGTTAGAATAACGGAGGAAACCAACCACAACCAGAATTCTGTATTTAAACCTGTTAAATAAGATGTGCTTCAACATAAGCAAAAATGTTTCTCGAAATAATGACATCGTTAAAACGTATTAATTACGGCTTAAAACTCAAATCATAGTAAGTACAAAATTGGTAGTTTGCGAAATGACAGGAAAGAAACTAAAATGAAATCTTTAAGTTTTACGTCCCATGGTTATGCCGGCTATGTTAAAGGAGACTGTGAGATGAGAAATGAATGAAATGAAGAAAGTGGGAGGAAACGGGAAAAGCCCGAGAAAAGCCAAGCAAATGGTTTTTGTCTGCCATAAAAACTCACTTGGCGCGAGCTGGGTTCGATCCAGGGACCCAATGCACCAGAGGTGAACACTCTATCACTGAGCCACCGCGGCCCTTTGAGAAGGGATTGAGTTTCGAAATAAAATATTAGCTAACACTCTCGTCAAGGTCATAATATGTTCTTTAATACTTTTCTTAAAAGAGAACTAATATAAAAACTAACTAATTAAGTGATTAACTATGGCCTATGGAACCCGGAGGTTCAATGCCGCGTTCACAAAAGCTCTCCATTGACTTCTCTTCTTAGCGAACTGGATTTAGTTTCTACTTTGTATTCCTATTTCTGCGAGATCCATTTTAATATTGTCCTCCCATCTGTGCCTAGGTTTTTCTAATGGTCGTTTTCTGATTGGTCTTCCAGTTATGACTTTGAAAGCGTTGCTACTTATTTAAGAAAAAAAAAAAAAAAACTAGGAATGTAAAATTTAGAGAAACAGATAAATCGTGGAACACAAAACAGTTCTTGTTTTCCAATATATTATCAATCCAAGGTCTTCTTGTCAATTTAAGGGCCTAGGGCGAAAGTAAATTATGAGGTTAGTAGTGTAGTTAAGAATTCCATATCCAGCATAAATAAGTTACATGTACTATGTGCGTTATTGTTAAGAGAAATCAAATAACAATAGATAGATATTTAACTATTCATATTTTTTTTTTATAAAGTACACAAATTAATAATAAACTTTCCCAGCATTATTTTTATAAAGTACACAAATAATACTTTTCCAGTATAATACTATATCCTATCAATTGAATCAGTCATTGCGAAAAGGCCATATGTCCATCCCCACCAGATTTTCATTTTTGTGCAAAGTCGAGACGTACGCAATGAAACGCGCATCCCCTGTGAAAAGACCAGGTCAGAATATATTACATATCCTACAGTATTACCTCAATATCATCGATGGCACTGTACACGTCGAGTTTGCAACGCAAAGTTTTTTTTTCTTGCTCCTCAACAATTTACTTTGGTGGATATATGACCTTTTCGAAATAACTAATATTCAATTGCATCAGATTGGGAACAGACGACATAGCATTGTAACACCATAAAAATGAGTTTCTTTCGATTTTTCTCGAAAACTACTCATAATAATTCACCTTAAAGTTTAAGAGCATATAATAATTTTGGGTTATATCTTATCAATCCTGCTGTATAATATCGTTCTACTATTTTAATAATGATAAGCCTGATAAGGTACACTTCAGAATCAGTTTCATCTTAATACGAAGCATGATTTTTTAAGCCACATACATTTTTAGCTTTACAAAAACAAAAACTCATTATCGTTATCATCGGTTTTCTGGAACACTACACATTAGTCACAAGCTTAGGATTGATATTCCAAAAGGAACGGATTCAGAGAGATTCTTCTACATTGGAATCGTATAAGACCTTTGAAAACCAGCTTCTCGTACATAGGAAGCAGCAGGATTTCCAGAAATAAAAATACAAAGCACAAACTAATGAGGCAAAAGTTACAGGTTCAAAAAGCTTTATTTTTTCTATTTAACTAAAATATTGCTCAAAGATAACACAAATATCAGTTTATAGATCACATCAATTTTAATAAAGTGGCATGCTTAAAGGCAAATTCTGCAGTGTAGTTTCCGAGGAAATTGACATAAATTATCTTTGTTATTTTTATTAACGAAAAAATATGCCCAAAGATGAAACACAAAAATCGATAGATTTTATTGAACTAAAATAAACGATATGGATGAGTATGAATCTTAAGAGGCCCTACGACGGCGAAATTAAAATACCGCTAATTTTCCAGTAATTATGTGATATCTTCAAATAGATAATAGATAATCGAAATGTGGAATAAGACCGCACTAGACAATATTATTTTGCTTGAGGTACCGTTATCACGAGTCACCTTTCCGTTTGCAACCATTTAGAAACGCGAAAATGAATGCCGATTTTCAAAATGGCTGGAAATCGAAAGCAGATAAGTGAGTCGTGATAACGGTATCTCATGTAAAATAATATTGTCTAGGGAGCTCTTGTTCCACATCTCGATTTTTATCTATTTTAAGATATCACATCATTTCTGTAAAATTAGCGGTATTTTAATTTCGCCGTCGTAGGGTCTCTTAAGATTCATACTTATCCATATCGTTTATTTTAGTTCAATGAAATCTATCGATTGTTGTGTTTCATCTTTGGGCATATTTTTTCGTTAATATTTTTTTAAAACTGCAATTTCATTCCCAGTCGAAACTGGGCGGGCCACAGAAGGTAACGCCTTCTCCGGGGCCAGGGAAAAACTGAAGTGTTAGAGGTGCCTGTTTATAGATGGGATACAGGAAGTTATTGACGGTGGTGATGTAGGATCATTATTATATCTTTAGATGCAGTACAAGAAGTGCAGGGTAGAAGAGATTATGGATGATAGATATGCTGATGGGTTTGATAGATGCGACGGCGTGGGTTATAGGTTGGCGTGGCCTGGTCAAGCTCATGCAGTGCAAGTAGATGGTCAACTGGTGGATAGGCATGTAGTGGTCGTGCAGGAGTCTGATCGAGCAGTGCACCAAGAATTGGATGGGCCTCAGCTATACGGCTCTGTATATAGCGAGTGCGGAGACGATAGAGATGTTTTAAAAGCGTGGGTATGAAGATAAGAAAGATAATTTATATCAATTTTCTCGGAAACTACACTGCAGAATTTACCTTTAAGCATGTCATTTTATTAAAATTGATGTGATCTATAAACTGATATTTGTGTTATCGTTGAGCAATATTTTAGTTAAATAGCAAAATAAAGCTTTTTGAATCTGTAATTTGGCTGATTAGTTTGTGCTTTGCATTTCTATTTCTGGAAATACTGCTGCTTCCTATGTCCGAGAAGCTGGTTTTCAAAGGTCTTATACGATGCCAATGCAGAAGAATCTCTCTGAATCCGTTCCTTTTTAAATAGCAATCCTAAGCTGGTGATACTGGCAATCCTAACCAGAAGGGGTCATAAATCTCTACCACGTGTCGTGAAGAGTAGTAGTTGGATGTTCTGAGGACTCTCAACTCTTTGAAGAAGATCTTTCTAACCATGTCCTGTATGTTGCCAAAAATAATTGAAAGTATATATTTTAATTGATCTAAATTGATATGAGCCATTAAATCAAAAACCGAGACAATGAACTTATAGTTATTGCTGTTGGAAAATGTCATAGAAAATTTTGAGTCGGTAATTGCGATATCTTGTTAAATATTCATGTAGAAATAAGTTATCTACGTGTTATCTTGTAGGTATTCTGAAACACTCGCAGGTGGGTAGACACAGGCCCGAAACCAGTCACAGAGGTTTGGGGAAAAAGTTCGAATAAGTTAGGGGGACCAAGTCATTAAAAATTCTGTTACAAATATCTAAATTGCGTTTTACTATATTAATACTAGCATCTTGTATTGAGGCCTGAAGGGACCACGAAAAGTATAGGGGGGCCTGGCACTCCTCTAGTTGCGGGCCTGGGTAGACATCTCCTTAATTCTAACTTAGTATTATGCTGCCTCTTTCAAAGCTTTTCCAAAAATGCCAGTTTTTATGCTGTCTCCCTCAAGATCAGAATGTATTGGTCTTACTGCCTGGGGCAAAATGAGATGTATGCTCGGGTAAGGGAAGGGAGGTGACTCGAGTTGGAAGAAACACTTGGTTGTCAGCTATGAAGAAAAAGAAGAAAGGTATCCCCTGAGAACTGATTTAACTTAAAAAAAATCTGTCCTCCTCTTTCTTCCACTCTTCTTTTTCCTGCTCCATATCTTCTAGAACATACCTCATGATATGTTTCCTTCTGAGACAAGCAGATAAAATCGCAAATATTGACATTGATTAGTGTTTGTAAATATTCCGTGATTAAGAAGGCATTACTTTCTGATACCATTTTATATGCCAACCCCTTTTTTTCAAAGAGCGATGAAAGGGCGATAAGTTTGTTCACTTCGCTACATTATTTACATTAAAATAACATTATTTAAATAGAAGAAATCATACATACTGATGACAAACAAGAATTCTACTTTTGGTTAATTTAAATTTAACATAAAAATTTCTTCATATTTTATTGTTCTCAGGCGGTGACGCATTTATCGTCCCTTGTTATTCCTATTCTCGTCCTTATGATTCTCAAATCCTTCAGTAGTATCTCTATCTTCACAGAAAATTATTTAAAACTGCGATATTAAAATATTTTCTTCTTGTATTCATCCAGAGGGAATGCTGAAAATAATGAATAATCATATAATAACCAAACGTAAACAAACTTGGATTTGTTTCAATTCATGTTCTAGTTCTTTCCGTTGTTAATTGTTTACCTACCACTTCGTTGTTCCGACTCCACACTTTGTGCTGTCAAATTATTACAAAGCATATAAAATTTATATTTCAAGTTGCTTTCGCAATGTTAACAACATCAAACGAATAGCTTACAGCTTTCTCAATATTGATATAGTCTTTTAATCTGGTTTAACTTGTAAACAGCATTGAATTTATGAATTTATTTACTTTTTACCACCAAAAGGTAAATAAGCAAATACATTTAAACTCTGGAAATAGACCACAATTATTTGCACAAGAAGCATCCATTAAAATGCCAATTTACTTTGTGATAAAAGCACATGTTATATCAAGATCTTTCCTTTTTGGTAGACAAAAAAAAAAAAAAAAAAAAAAAAAAAAAAAAAAAAAAAAAAAAGCGGAGATATTTATATACTCGAATCATTAAAAACCATTAATGACTTACGAAATATAACGAAAATAATGAATAAAATAGTTGAATTAAATGGAAATCCACTGAAGTAACGTTTGGAATAATTTGAGTTTGTGTTGAAATTTTTAGTTTTGTGCCTTATACAACACGTAGGGTATAAAGAACGGGTCCTACTATTGACGTGCGCCTTACGAACCACGATCAGGATGGTATTACGAGCAGTTGTGGACGCATAGACCATCATGCAAGGTCATATCTGTTAGTATAGGACATTCCTTACACACACGGTTGCTTTCAAGACAGCTAAGTTACAGGAGCATGATCCCGCCGCTGACACAGTCTTAAGAACAGTGTGAGACGAAATAAAAATAACTGTATTGAAGGTAGTGAAGAAGAGGAAAAGCAATCTGATTAAGTCACTGCTAGAAATGAAATTATATTCTGATGAACACGATTGATTTTACTGCAAGGAGAATCTTCCCAGGAAACGATGAATGTAACAATTGTAATTCACTGCAGCAAGTCCTTAATCGATTGAGCTGAAATTTAGTATAGAAGAACCAGGCATGAAAGGATGCTACTGAATATAGCTTAAGGGGGTAGTTAATAAATCACAAAAAAAACTGTAGTTATATACAAACAGAGGTAGACATCCTAGCAACCTCTAGGGAGTGGGAAGTGGGTAAGATGTTAAAATAATCAACAACAATCGATATTAGTGTCGAATCTAAAGCTTTTGGGATCCCTGAGGTAGAAGTCTGCACGGGCCGGAATTTTTAGTCCGGATCCGGCCCGGCCCGAGTCCGAAATATGCTTTAGCATTTAGGCTCGAGCCTGGCCCGACCTCATGTGATAATCCAATGAGCCCGAAATAAGCCCGAACTACAGAAACTTAACAATTAACGCAAAGTTGTACCTAGGTATTTTTATTTACAGCAATTAGAGGTTTTAATTTTGGTGTTGTGCTTTAAAAGTTCTCTAGAAAGAACGGTCCATTAAATATCGTTGTACAGTTTATTTACAAAATTAGGCCCGGAAAAGCCCGAGAAATATGGTTGTATATTTAAAAATTTACGGCCCGAGCCTGGCCCGCGCCCAAAGTGATATATACTTTGTAGGTGCGAGTCCGGTTCGCTCAGCCCGGGCCCATGCAGACCTCTACTCTGAGGTGAATAGTGACACTTTCAATGCCGTTTACGATCAATATCAGCTTCCATCAGTGCAGGAGTGAAAAGGGATGCAAAATAGAATATCCAAAATGATCGATATTGATAGTTTTTGGGGTCGCTAAAAGATGACAAATCTTTGTCTTGACGATCTATATCGATCACTGTTACGGTATGACTATTCACTCACCCCAAAGCAAGACGTTGCCGAAAGTTGTCCTTGATCTCGGTGAGAAAGAGATACCTCTCGGAATACCGTGCTTTGCCTCTAGTCCTAAAGTTTGGACAACCTATTCCAGCTAAAGTTTCTTTCCGCAAGAATCTCATTTAAACAGTGCAAAATATTCAAACGTCGCGAGAAATTCTACGACACATTCACAAAAACTGTCGGTGACTGGAGCGATTCCGTCTCCAGACTGGAGGTATCAGAATGTGATATCTTCCTGTTCTGAGCGAAATAACAGCATACATGACACAAGTTTTATGTCAACTGACAGAGGAGAAAGTATTTATATTTCGGAACCTCCAGTCAAATCTCCATCTCGAAACAGTTCCCAAACCATTATATCAACTTGACCGTGAGTTCAATTTCGTGACTGAAGAAATGAAGACAGTGTTGCGTCATCAGATTCTACGACAGCAGTTTATTCAGTTCAAAACTTCTTCTTGGCACATTGGTGATGTGACTTCTTTCCGGTTGCTAGAATGGATAATGGTTGGCACATTCACTGAGAACTCAGTTGTTAATTGTTAACATGTTGCAATGGGCATACTCAGTCAACCTTTATATTTTACAGTTGTGTATAGCCAGTTCTCAGGTTTACTTGGTAAACCAAGATTGGGATTATCAAAACCTGATCGAATACGTAACTGCAAAAGTTTGTCAATAAACAGTAAATAAATAAATAGATAATCTATTCCTGCAGAATAAATCAATCAGTTATTAATCAATTAGTCATTATCAGTTATTATTTAACAGATATGTTTTTTCGATTTTCTCGAAAATTGCACATGAGAATTTACTCTCAATAATGTCAATATGTACAACTCGATTTGATGTATTGACTTATATATGTTTTATCTTTCAACAATATTATAAATATTAATCAACATTTTGGATTATATTTCAATGACTATACTGCATACTATAAGCTAATCTCGCCAGTGCTGCGGTGAATTCCTTCAGAAGAATATGCTTCAGTATCAGATTCATCTTAATAGATCGCGTAGCTACCTTTGCATCAACTTTCTCAAAATCTACGCATCAGAATGTAAAGTCATCCATATCAAGTTTTCATATCATTTTCTTCAGTTGTCGATTGATATACAAATATGTCTAACCATTGGATATTTTCCCTTTTAAAGTTTTATAATATTGATTATAAATATACTCCACAGTTCTGGATAATGACAATCACATTTTAAAACATTTTTCTGACCAGAACAAAATGAATTATTTAATAACTATACGAATTTTGTTAAAGTTTACTGTCATCTGTCTTTTCTCAATGTCTGATGAAGAGGACGTTAGGTCCTTGAAACTGTAACAAAACTCATATAGTTATTAAATAATTCATTTTGTTCTGGTTAGAAAAATGTTTTAAAATATAATATTGATTATGAATATGATGATGATGATGATGATAGGTCGGAGTTTAGCGTTTCTTTCAGCAGCGAGGCTATACAGAGCTATAGCTTAATGTGGGATTCGAACCAGATGAGCTCTCACCAGGAATCGAATGTTGTATAATTATAAAATATACAGGCTGTTAATAAACTATAATGATAAATTTGAAATGATTTCGCATATGTAAATAAGAAAGACGTGCATGTGGACATATGGAGAAAGGTGCATAATTATTTTCGAAACTACATGGAGGGAAAAAACGTAAGTGACGTACGTGAAAATGTAGATTACATGCGTAAATCCTGTGGAATTTGGACTTAAGTTACGACTATAAGTAACACCCTGCATGTATAACTGAAAACGTATGTTTTATAATACTTTTCATGTAAGTGTTCCATTTATACGTACTTTCCCTATGAAACAAAGAAATGTATATAGGTAGTTAGGATCTCATACACAGATGGACATATACGTATGTCATACATGGAAGACTGTTAGATTCCAGACATCCTGCAGCGGCATGATGTAGCATCTAAGCAGCAAAAAGCAGTACCTATGTAGTATATGGATTACGTATGCTCCGTACAGATTTCCGTAGTAAACTTATGGATTCCGTATATTTATACAATATACTGCTGTTCGGATAACTCATTTTTCTCAGCGTTGAACCATCCAAAGCATGAAAAAAATGCATAGCAGCGCATGTTATTCTGAACATGAGAAACCTTGTAATTGTGGTAACTAAAAAAATCCGACTTCCTGCCGATGTATTCCGTTCACGACTCCTCGTATTCAAAATAACTCATGATACATTTTAGTTTCTCCACATTTTTCGACAACACTACCTCTGAAAATATGCACCTTCTCCTACAGGGTCATATAAACGTTTCCCTTATTTTGGTATTATGCATCTAATAAAAAATTGTTGTTATTGCTCGTAAGCACCCTGTATATATAAAGAATGAAACGTTGAACCACACACACATATATACACACACAAATATTTTTGTAATTATTACCTTCAGGTAACTTTACATACGAATGTTCAACATTATGACAGGAATTATTACTTAATATATCTGTACATAACATTCACTGTTCTAATGAGTTATTCTAACAAACTAAAGCAGCATATACATTACATTTCTCTCAAATTCAAATGAATGAAAAACAAAGTTTCAAATCAGACATTTTAATTATAGTTCGACGTTAATTAAAAGTGATTTCATACACTGCAAATTAAATCGAGATCAGCATGAGTTGCTGGAGGATAAATACTAAAAAAAAAAAAAAAAGTAAACAACCATTTTCAGCAATTTGTACAAGTACATTATTCATATTGAAACCCAAAAGACTAAACTTGGTCTTCATTTTTGTGTTTGATAAAACTTGAATACAAAAAGCTGTGGAAAATATAATATCAGCGTAAAACATAACTAAAAGTGATTAATTAATTAATTAAAACGGAATATTCTGCTTTATTTTATAAATAAACAAATATACTCAATAGTATTTCTAGGAAGCTAATCACATAATGTTACAATAATGTTTTTTTTTAAAAAAAAACAAGCAGAAGTGACACGTGTACAACACGTAAAATACTTTGGTTTATATGATGTGATATTTCCTCAATTGATATTGAAACCGGAAGTAGTAGTAATTTCAGCCATTTCCGTTGTATGTAATATACTTTTGAGACATTTAATTGATAGCAGAAAACCACTTCTGACCAACGGTTACCCTTCTTACTCTATAATAATCGACGTTAAAACCAGAAGTAATTGATTTCTTCCACTTTTGATTTTAGTAGAGTTATTAGTGTGTATATGGAATACATTGTTGGCATGCTTAATTGATTGCATAATATCACTTCTCCCCATCTATTAAATACTGTATTTTACTCTATGGCGATTAACGATAAAATTGGAAGTGGATGATTTTTGCCACTTCCGGTCTGAATGGCTGAATTCTGCCACTTCCTGTTTGAATAAGGGGTTAAGAAAGAAGATGGTACCTATGCATAGAAAACTAAACCGATTTTTTTTTTTTTAAAAAAAAACGCTTCTTACTATCTGTTAATGTTTTTGTTTTATGTAGAACAAAATATCTTAACGGGAAGTTGTTTTGGATTTATATCACTTGCAGTTTCAGTAGTGTGTTAAGGGTAGAGATAAAATATATTCTTGGGACGCTTAATTGATTACAGAGAACCGTTTCTTACTATCAATTACCAGTTTCGCTCTATAGTAATCAACGCAAAAGCCAGAAATTGTTTGTCTACCACTTCCGGTTTGAATTCCATCTTTATCAAGGAAATCGATGCCTTACTTTTGATCCCTCTTCATCCTAACCAAATTTGGTGGAGATTCATAAAATACGGACACAGACAGTTTTATCTGTCTCTCTCTCTCTCTCCCTATATATATATATATATATATATATATATATATATATATATATATATATAGGGTGTTTCAAAACAACACCGAGAACGTTTAGGAAGTGATTTCTGACACAAAGATAAGACAAAAATAAAAGCTTCCTTTCGGAGTTATAGGCTGCCGAAAACATGGAAAAATGAACTTTAGTCCATAGCTCCAAAACTATGGGATCTTACAACGATATAGAATCAAATATGATATATAATCGCTGTATAGCCTTGGTTCGCAACTCAAATTAAATTAAACAAGAGCCTCACTAAAATAAATACACACACTTCCTTTAGTTATTTGCTTCCATTTTATTTATATTCTGTATTTCTCGTTGTCATGCCAACGGCGTGCCATAAACCTTATTATTTTAAACATTGGAATATCTATATTTTATAAACATTCACATTGCATCTATTTTCTTTTTCTTCTTCTGCATATATAATATAAATCAGCAAGCTAGTATTAATATATAATGTAGCATTGTACAAGCCCAGTATTAATATACAAGGTACCATACAATGTACCATTGTACTTGTACCGTTGTATATTATGGCGCCTGAACGGAATTTCCTTTTTATTCGTTAACTTTTATAAAAAGGAAAAATAATTCTGGACCGTTTACATACATATGAGAATTATCCGAGTTTTGGAATGCACCTCGTATATTTAAAAAATATAATTTATATAATTATACATACATATATATAATATTTACTTCTATAACAATATTATTATCATATTTATCATCATCTTCATATATTTATACATTTCAACGACGATGAGGTACATTCAAAATTAGATTAACATCTAATTTAAGTCCCTTTTTTGTGTCCATTTGCAAATTATTTTAATTCTTTTTCAGGGCCATAAAAATGCATCATATCAATCAATAATTATACAAATCAATAATTATCTATTTAGGCATCATGAAGAATATTTTGAGAAAGATATATGTGATATTCATATGGTTGTTCGTCTAGCAAAGAATGATCGAATATAAGATATAGTTAAATAAAATATAAATTGAGATTGAAATATCGATACTAATCATGACATGACATAATAATTAATATCTTATTAACATCAGAACAATAATAATGGAATTGATATTTCAGTTTGGTAATTACAGGAAAACACATAAATAATACGAAGCACAAACATTAAATAATACACATAACATAAAGCAAAGTCAATTGAGTACGGGTCCCTTCAGGCGCATTATAAAATTGCTTATAAAAAACAAAACTTATTAACTTCAATTTATATCCTAGCATTACAAAGATGCTTTCAAATATACTTCAATAACCTGGAACATAAATAATGAAATTGATAATATAAATATCAAAGAAAACACATAACATTTAAGCATTTGGTCCTATTAAGAATTAATTTGATATGTCCTTTTAGACGTCCCTACATTAGGTTAAGTTATATGACCAATGCATTTGTTTGGATTGCATCGAAAGTCACAAACCGGAATACAATCTATCGCGTTATTTACTTATACAGTTCTTTGTTTTTTACTTTGAGAATTTTCGTCATCTTCGGGATTTCTACGTAATCTCCGTCGAACGTGATTAGATCTTATGCTTACATGCTTCCTAGGTGAACGTAATCGTACTACACTAGGATTATGTCGAGTCACACAATCACATCTACTGTCACTACCAAGGTTAGGTTCGGTTCTCTTACCGGTATCACATTTATCGTCACGACTAAGATTAGGTTCGGTTCTCCTTCGTTTCACTGGAGGTGTAATATCATGTCTTCTACTAGATCGGTATTTGTCCTTTACGTGACATCCACGGTAGTCTGTCCTTCCATGGTTTCCTTTTCTTCTACAGCTAGACTTGGCTACATTATCGGCACACATGGATCTAAATTTTATTGCACCTTTTACATTGGGATCACCCTTTAGTCTCACATGTTCACTTCGAACTTGGTTACAAAGGTTAATTTGATGCAAGCTACTACTGTATTGAAACATTGATGTATTTTCGAAACTCTGCAACCTCACACTTGGATGATGGAAACCAATGCACTGCATCACATACTGTGAAAGCATCATCGGATTGTTTACTAACATCCTTCCGGTCCTTTTGTTGAATACACCATTCAACTGATTTAATTCATTCGGCCACTCAATACAAGCACTGTTGGAAACACATGTCTTCTTTCCACGTCTCAAAAATATTGGAATCAACTTATTTCTTGCTAACGGGTAACGCAAACTGTTAATAGCGTTCTCAAGATAAGGATGGCCATAACCTTTCCCATACTGGTTCATACCAGAGTCTTCGCTACAAACAATATCAGTAAAGCAGTCAAAAACATTCAAACGAGGAAAGAAGTTGGGATAATCCGGCACAACCAACACAGCATCACGCCTCTGTGGAAACTCTACAAATTCCACCCATACAGACCCAAAATTTGTTTTCTTAGTGGTTTTTATCAAGTCACTTTGGTCCATTTTTTCATCATGATGTCTAAATTGGGCTGTAATTACCTGGTTCATCTGGCTTACTTGTTTCTGCAATCGGTCCCATTTATCGTCATTACGTTCTTGCAAATTCTGAAGCTTTTTCTCAAATCGCTGAGCTTGATCTTGTAACTGTTGGTTCTGGTCTTTAATTTGTTGAGATATTCCTTTCAGAATATCTAACACACTTTTCGAAACATTCCTTTCGGTTTGAGGTATTTGTGTATCTATTGTTTCATTAGCCATAATATTCGCTTTCTTTCTAGATATTATTTTCCCACTTCGTAAGAGGGTGAACTCTCTATGAGGCTCTAAGGTGCTCGCTTTACTTTGCTTCAAACGATACCCTAAATTTCTTCACTGTCCCGATGTTTTCGGCACCATTTTATACAACGATATAGAATCAAATATGATATATAATCGCTGAATAGCCTTGGTTCGCAACTCAAATTAAATTAAACAAGAGCCTCACTAAAATAAATACACACACTTCCTTTAGTGATTTGCTTCCATTTTATTTATATTCTGTATATCTCGTTGTCATGACAACGGCGTGCCATAAACCTTATTATTTTAAACATTGGAATATCTATATTTTATAAACATTCACATTACATCTATTTTCTTTTTCTTCTTCTGCATATATAAATCAGCAAGCCAGTATTAATATATAATGTAGCATTGTACAAGCCCAGTATTAATACAATACCATCGTACCATTGTACTTGTACCGTTGTAATCTGAGGTAGTCGGATCAAGACTTCACTTACGAAGTAATATGTGCGCTATCCAAAAATACATGTTACACAATCCTAAGGTACTCACGGAACAACTTTTATAGAGGGAATTTGGCTACGAGCATATAATCTGAAGTACTCACCAACTACCTCTATAAAAATTGTTCCGTGCCAAAGTCTGCACAAAAGTACCACAAGATTCTGAAACCTGGCTATTTGGATAGGCCACATACTGGTTCCTAAATGAAGTCTTGATCCGACTACGGTAGGTCCCATAGTTTTGGAGGTATGGACCTTTAAAGTTAATTTTTCATGTTTTCGGCAACCTATAACTCCGAAAGGAAGCATTTGTGCACCCAGGTTGATCTATACTTCTTGTCTTATCTTATTGTCAGGAATCACCTCCCAAACGTTGTCGGTGTTGTTTTGAAAATGAAATGAAATCTTTAAGTTTAACGTCCCACGTTTATGCCGGTTAGGCTAAAGGAGACCGTGAGAATGAGAGATGAGTAAAAATGGTTGAATGAAGAAAGTGGGAGGAAACGGGAGAACTCCGAGAAAACCCAAGAGCACGGTGTTTGTCCACCACAAAGTCTACACGGCGCGAGCTGGGATCGAACCAGGGACCCCAAGCACCGGAGGTGAACGCTCTACCACCGGTGTTGTTTTGAAACACCCTGCATGTATAAAGGAGTTTTGGTACACCAAACTCCTTAAACATAAGAATATATTTTTCCTAATATTATTTTTTTCTAGTAGTATACACAAACACACGAAATTCGTGTACTTGTGAAGAAATGGTGTTACAATAGGTTTCTCAGGAAAAAAATAGAAGTGATTTAAGTTACTAAATTACGCACTAGGACCCCAGAGTATGGATTCATTGTATTTTGTTACCAAGAATCAGAATTTGGAAACCCCAGGACGATTGACCGTGCCAATTTGTTTTGATGGGTGAAAAAGTTGGGCGTTTTTAGAAAGGGAGAATACACATAACACAACCAGACAAAAACAAGTTCTATGCAGCGGACCCCAGGGTATGGGTTCGATGTATTTTGTTACCGAGAATCAGAATTTGGAAACCCCAGGACGATTGACCGTGCCAATTTGTTTTGATGGGTGAAAAAGTTGGGCGTTTTTAGAAAGGGAGAATACACATAACACAACCAGACAAAAACAAGTTCTATGCAGCGGACCTCAGGGTATGGGTTCGATGTATTTTGTTACCGAGAATCAGAATTTGGAAACCCCAGGACGATTGACCGTGCCAATTTGTTTTGATGGGTGAAAAAGTTGGGCGTTTTTAGAAAGGGAGAATACACATAACACAACCAGACAAAAACAAGTTCTATGCAGCGGACCCCAGGGTATGGGTTCGATGTATTTTGTTACCGAGAATCAGAATTTTGAAACCCCAGGATGATTGATAGTACCAAGTTTGTTTTATGGGCGAAAACACGTGTCCTCTCTATCCAAAATCGCTCAAATGTTTGCTCATTAAAAAATTTACACGGTCAATCGACCTGGAGTTTTGAAACTTGGATTGTGTGTAACGAAATATAGGGTGGCCCAAAAGTAGGTATATACCCGTGCATTGATCAAGTATAACATTCTAGTTTATGGGTTTATTGGCTTCTGCTCTTCCGAGCTTAATGTAAGTAATAACACATTAAGAACAAAAGATAAAGAAACTAAGTCTACCTGATGGATAACAATAAGAAATGATATAAAATACAATACTGTACTGTATACCTACTTTTGGGCCACGTATGTACAACGAATCTGCTGCACAGAACCTTTTTTTTTGTGGGTGTGAAATTAATAATTCAATAATAATAACACAATGAATAAAAGTGCAAACGAAATGAGCATTGTAAAAACAAACCGTACCTGGTTCGATTTGTTTGTCCATGAGCGACATTTTAATTGCAATTTAAAGACTATTATATTTTGGTTATTTCCAATGCATTAATGTAGGGCTTTGTGCATACTTTAGGAACCAAAAGTCTGCACAAAATATTTCACAACCTTTTGTGGTAGGTAAAGATCTGTCACCATGCCAAGTTTGATTCCGATCGGATGAGCTCGGTGTATGACTCATTATTTTCGAATATATGACGCATAATATGATCGTCCATAACTCAAGAACCGAAATCCTTCACATATAATAGCTCAAGCGCTAGTGCGTTGGCTTCGCATTCGGGAGGTCGCGGGTTTGATTCGCGGTGCCGACCATTCTGACTGGTGTTTTCCTCAGCCCTACCGGACAAATGCCGGGATGGTACCTACTAAACAGAGCCTGGGCGATACCTTCCCAAATCCTTTCCATTGTTATTGTTGTTGTTAGATATCCCGAAAAAAAAATGGCCTCTGAGCTGTATCTGGTGATTGTTAAGTAAATAAATAAATAATATTTTACACATTTCTATAGTTAGTCGAGATCTTCCAGTTTGCCAAATTTAATCACGATCGGATGGATTCGGTTTAATTAGTACTTACATAATGTTCAGCGAAAAATCAAACTATAAACGAAGACAACAAAAAGAACTATTTTTAAATATAACAATTATTATTCACTGTTATATATTAAATTATTCAAACAAATACAACATTTTTTTCATTTTATAGTACACTTCTAAAAAATGTGTACAATATTTTGTGCATAATGGAATAATGGCATAATCCTTAATAATATTCTGTATAAAGTAAATGGGGCAAAGTATTGAAAATTAAACTGAAAATGTGAAACAAGAGAGGTGTTAGGCATAACTTAATTAGGAAGAAACCATAAATTTGTTGCACACGGTTGAAGAAGTAACTATTTTCAATAACTTTTTTGCATTTACTGACAGAACACTATCATCAGCTACAATGTTTAATGTTATTATGGCCAGAGAATAGCAAGTGTCAAAATCAAGTCTGTGCATGTAGTTTTGAGAAACTTGAGTTATCCACATTCCTTCATATCCTCTGTAGATTAAGAAAACAATGAAATTTTGTTTGCTGCAAATATCAATATCGTGCCGCAACTATCAATACCAAACAGTATCGAGTGCATGCTCAATAACAAATGAAAGTAAAACAGCAGGCAGACGTTTATTGTAATGGTTAATTATATAGCTTGACAGTTTTAAGAGTTTATCAACTGTGCTAAATCTATCAAGCTTGCGTATATGGTAAAAGATGAGTGTGTAAGTACAAGTGGAGGTGCTTTTACCAGAATACGTTCTCGAGTCTTGCTGAAAACATTAGTAAGACTAATCGGTCGGTAAGATTCAAGAAGTGTAGGATCATTGCCAGGTTTTAAAAATACTACTATTTTAGCGAGCTTCCAAAACGTTGGAAAGAATCCTGTAGTTAGAGTAGTCGTGTAGAACATGCGAAGATATCATGAAAAGCTGTTGGTGCCTGGCGAAGTTGAGTGGAAGTGATAGTATCAGCTCCGGAAGATGTATTACGGCGATTTCTGAGAGAGCCGACTAAATCATCACTGGTAATAAGAGCTGTGATTGGTTCAATTGGATCTAAACGGCGTGACAAACATCTTGGCATTTGAAGGTGGCGCTTCAAGTTCCCTTTAAATGCTGCTACCAAATGAGAGACCAACGGTATTGCCACGTTTATTTTGCACACATACACGTCTATCCCCTGTCACCTGATCGCGCTGTAGTTTGTCTGCTTACCCATAGCCACACCCCTTTACCACTTGGCAACGTCACGCCAGAGCTTTGCGTTTTATTCGTTTAGCTGAAATGCCAAGATGTTTGTCACAGGTCTTAGTTGATTTACTATGGTAGATGCAAACAGTGTTTGGTCTCTTCCTCTCGACTTGATTAACATCCTCGTTTCAGCTAACACTATGCGACTTTATGTTATGTGAACAACACTCCATTGCTACCATCACCTCATCTCTCACCACATTCAAATGTATTAATTACAATAAATAAATTAATTAATTTAAAAATCCTGATACCCACTCCTAATACCTTCTTACCACACTTAAATTGATGTCACTGACCCAAGAGAAGGCGTTACCTTCGGTGGCTTGTCCATCTATTATGGGAATGAAACTGCATTATAAAAAAAATCAGACCAGGTAGCTAATACTGACTTGTCTGGTTAACTAAATATATACGATTAAATCAACAAGAGAAGTCAACATTAGCTCATTATGCAACAGAAGAAACCATTACATTTTGTTTGAAATTGCGTGATATGTAGATCCGCAGAGAAAGATTTGAAATTAAGTGAAATTTGGAATACAACGAAACCAAAATTAATTTTAGAAAAGCGATTGATATAATCACGAATCAAACTGTAACATGTATTTGTTAAATATCTTAACTATATATAAAACTACATGAACTGACATAAATTAAAAGGGTACATGGAAAGTTAAAATTTGGCATGAATGTAGCTTTCCAGGACTAACCGACAAGAAAATTGCCAAAAGTCAATATTTTTTAATTTTTAGGGGGTCTAAAAAAAGGATGAAGAAATTCCCCATGTTATTTAAATGTTTCTTTTTACCTATAATTTCATATTTTAGGTACCTGGAACTCGAATAAAAACTTGAAATCGGTATGCTTGTATGTTTTCATTAGCGTCACCTAGGTAGGCCTACATAACTAAAAATAAAAATTTTGAACTTTAGAATGGTTTTATATGGGACTGAAAAATCTTGCTCATGTTATTTAAATGGGACAGCTTTTACACCCCAAAATTATTGGGCACTTCTTGTAGGGCTACAACGATTAGATTTGATATGATCATAGCTTTTCGGAACTAACCTACAGAAAAATTACCAGAAGTGAACATTTTTAGTTTTTAATGGGTCAAAAGGGGGGATAAAGAAATTCCCCATGTTATTTAGATTATCCTCTTTTTGGACCTATAATCTTATGTTTTAGGTACTTGGAATTGGAATAAAAACTTGAAATTTGGTATATTGTAAGTTTCTACAAGATTATTTAACAACATTACTAAGATAAAAATAAAACATTAGAGTAGTTTTATGGGGAACTGAAAAATCTTTCCCATGTTATTTGTATGGGACATATTCTACACTCCAAAATATTTAGGCATTTCCGGCAAGTGTAGAATGATGAAATTTGGCATGATTGTAGCCTTTTGGAATTAACCTACAGGAAAGTTGCCAAAAGTGAACATTTTTAGTTTTTAAAGGGTCTAAAAGGGGGAATGAAGAAATGCATATGTTATTTAAATGGGGGTTTTCTTAGAATACAAAATCTTATCTTTTAGATAGTTGAAATACGAAAAGAAACTTTAAATTTGGTAGAATTGTGAGTTTAAAAAGTGCGAAGCTGTAGGCTGAGTAAACGCAGGTGTCTAGGGGCGAAGTCCCCATCTGGCCAAATTTAAGAAATGTTAAGAACAAATGCACTAAATTCACTCTTGATGCAAAGGCTGATACATAAGAGACGCGAGGCTGTAGGCCGACGAAACGCGGGGGTCTGGGGGTTGAACCTCCATCTAGCCAAAGGCTAGTTAAAAATATAAAAGTATTACAGTGTAAAAATTAAAATTATGCCATAGTGATCATGGGGAACAGGTTTACAAAGATATACATAGTCAATACATTTGAAACGAAAGTCAAAGAAAATAAACAAAGGTTGAATATCAAGTGTTTTATTTATTGAATTATAAAAGTATCCTTGAAAAGTTCGTATCCGATGTTCTAATATATATTAACTGTAACAACCAAATATTTTGTGGGTTTTACGATGTTCTTCACCATATTATTATTATAACACTGAACAAAATGGTGATTAGATTAACTGTAAAGTTAGTTGTAATTTCTCTTCTAATAGCGACAATATTACGTATTTTATTTAAGCACATGATCTATTTTCTTGTAGATGCATTAATTGTAATGAACTAAATACACGAAAATAAGAAAACTGACCAAACATATAACGAGTTAATCAACAGCTTCAGTAGCTAGATTTTACTGAAATATTTCAGAAGTTTGTCCTCTTATATTAAGATAAAGAGTAAGTAATAAGTTTGTGTAATTGCGAAAGAGTAGACATCTTAGTGTCAGCCTTGGTAGCTGCTAGGTTCTATCTTGACAGGCATTGAAAGTGAAGAAAAGGGTGGATAGGAGAGAGCCTTAGGGGACTCCGGAAAGAGAGTGCACTGCCATTCCGGATACCCTTGAGGATACGAGGAGGAAATTCGATTTGGACAACCTCTTATCTCGAACAAGAAACAGAAATGACGAATCCTGCAAGGAGTTTGTGATCTGAAAGAGACAAGGCCACCGCCGCAATGTCACTTGCTACTAAAGAGATAGCTACTTCTTTTCTCTATCCCCACCGTGACCCCTTTTCTTTGTTGTGTCTGGAGTATTTTGCATACACAAAGAGTAAGCCTGTCATCTTGGGGGAAGAGGGCGGGGAGAAGGCTCAGCAGATACCGTGAAGATGTCTGAAACAATTTGCATTTCACACGAGAGCATGCAGCTGATCTCGGAGATGAGATGAAAAGGAGAATCTGAGAAGGCTGACGCTAGATAGAGAGCACCTTACGATAAAGCCTCACATGGGCATATAGTAAACAGACACGGGCTCTAAAAACGTCCAATGTATGTATGTTTCTTTAACGCTTGCAGGATCAATACAAATGTCAATGTCAAACAATAAAATCTATGTGTCACTTGACGCTCTTCTCTAAGTCACGGTGGAACATTTTGTTATGAACTTTATGTCGTTATATGTCAGGAAAACATAAATTTTCCTCTTTTTAGCTTTCTTTCACCCTTTGCTCACACAAGTAGCTCGTGAAATGTGAAGACAGAATAGTGTAAACGCCTAAAACGTACTGCATCTTTCCCGCATCTTTTGTTTGCAAATAAACTTACTTACTCCCGCACGCGCATGCAACATATACATTACGAGTACAAAAGGTATGATACAAAAGGGGGCATAAGTCGAGGCGAAATGCCGGATTTTAAGATCAAGTAAAACAACACATAGTGATTATTTTGAGACTTACATTCTTTTAAAATGCCAATGAATATGGAATATGAACGAATTCACAGTTTCCGAATTATGATTTTTCGTTTGCGGATGACTTCGTGAATTTCCTCTCAAGATTCGAGCCTAGCCCTTTAGCAGCCCCTACTTCACACCCACTGTTATACGAATGAATATACGGTTCAAAATACCACTAAAATCATCTCACCCGACTTTGAATTTGAATTTGGTTCTCGAATTAAGGCCCTTTATTTTATGATTTTGGACCAATATTATGCTCGATATAACTCCAAAAATTTGTGCATCACGTTGGTTGGTAATTATTTTCATGTTACCTTATGATGAAACATTCTCCGATGTTCGTTTCCCATGAATCATTCTCGAACACCCTTTGTATATGAGCCAAAGTCTGTACAAATTTCAGCATTATAAATATCTGTATAAAAATTGTTTTTACCAGCTTCATACAGACATTAGAAGTCATACTTGTTTTCAGGAATTACACTAATTGTACAGTTCTGGTCACAAAAAGTGGGGCTGCCTTCCAGAAACTAAGTCCGAGAAAATTACTCTAGATCCTTACGAATACTCTTTAGCTCTGGCACTTCCTCCCTGCATCTTTGCCACAGACACGTGTAGATATTGAACGATAATATTGCAGTATCCATATGATAATTACGTTGTACACAAACAAAAAGCTACAATACGAATATTATGGTAATTGTAAATCGCAAATGTAATATATTATTTATATTTTTACTCTAGAATTATTAAATACGTGATGGAAGTAGGGAAAATATCGTAACTACAATCAGACTACAATGATTAACCATCTGCTTCACATGATTTGCTAATTGTTTCAGTGCCAAATTTAGTGGCCCCAAAACATATCTTTGTCTAATTCATTTGAAAATTCATTATAAAAATGAAATGATATGAAAATTTTGAGTTTTACGTCCCACGATTATGCCGGCTAGGCTAAAGGACATGGTGATGATGAGAAATGAATGAAATGGTGGAATGAAGAATGGGAGGAAACGGGAGAACCCCGAGGAAACTCAAACACACGGTGTTTGTCCACCACAAAGTTCGCTTGGCGGGAACAGGGTTTGAACCCTGGACCCCATACACCAGAGGTGAACGCTCTACCATTGAGCCACCGGGCAGCAGAGTAAAAGCAAAAATATTCGAAAACATTCGCTGCTCTCTGGCATAGCATGTGATTCATCCTACTCGTCTTTTGTGTAGGAGGTTGAGAGGGAACTATATTTCAGGAAACAAAGTAAAATCACATTTACTTTCAATTTCAGTATTACAACATCGCAGAAAATAAACCAAAATACCTGAATAAGTTTTGCTGCGTATAAGACGAGTTGTTTTTCTTCCTTTTTTTTAAAAAAAAATGCTGGACTCTTAAAATGATATTTTTGTCAGGAAAACAGATAAAGATTTCTGTAATTTATTTTGTCAAGTTCTTGAGCAAGTGACTCTACCTAAGTATAATTAGTATTCAAAATAAACATACCAACAAGATGAGAAGATTTTTTTAAAATTATGAATCTTTACAAAACATATGATTTGTTTATTACTTCTATCTCTGGTGCAATGCGTGCGGACCGGACTTTGTGGTGGACAAACACCATGAGTATGGGTATTCTCGGTGTTCTCTCACTTTCTTCATTCTATCATTGTCTTCCATCGCATTATCACCATCCCTTTTAACCTCAGAGCATAAACATTGAACGTTAAACTAAACACAAATGTTCTATTTTTAAATTTGACCCCTCAAGAAACTATTTTAAGCTAAATTTTATAGCAATTCCAGGACGAGAAGTTGAATATTTAAAATATAAGAATATTGCTGATGTTTCATTATGTTAACCCAACGCATTTTAAATTAATAGTATCCGACGACTGAAAGAAAGTACTGTAGGATTCTTATAACAGCATTTCTTTTTAGAAGTTAGTCACACTTAATACAGATTCCACTTACACCCATGAAAACAAATCAGAAATTTTGCGTGTTTGCTTCTCGTTCTATCTATCTTTCTTTTTTTTTTCCTTTTCTGAGGTAGATCACTATTAAACTAAAATCCACAGTTACATTCATTTGTAACTTGCTATCTTTATCCTTTATTTGTGTAAAACTGGGGTATCTCTACTACATTATATTTTCTTTATATTGCACCAACTTAATCCAATACATAACCTTATATAAATCGAAAATATAATTTTCCAGCCCTGGGATCATCCGAACTTAACATTTTAATATTCTTTAATGAACTCGTTAATGAATTCTATTTCTGCCATGAAATTATAAATACGATAATCCAGTATTGTAATAACAATAGCATAACATGGATTTACATATATATGGAGTAAATCTTTGAAAACAGCTTTAAAAACGTCAAATAAGTTGAGTATAAAGGAAAGAACCTTCTGTACATTGATTCGTTTCACCACATTACTTCGCCAATTTACTAATTTACTTCGCTAAATGAAAATGCTTGTTTAATATTGCACCATGTGATCTCTAACAGGGAATAACCAGGTCTAAGTAATAATTTGATTTGATTTTTAGTTTAGCGCCCATTGTATGAGAGACGCTATTTGAAACGTTGACCTACAGCTCAACGTGGAATCCGAACTTCATGAGCTTCCGCCGGGAATCGAACCCGGGTCTTCCACACCAAGCACGCATACGCTAAGCGCTTAGCCACGAGGGAGCTCCTAAATAATAATGTAAGCCTACTTTTCTGTATAACAAAATTCCAAGATTAATTTTAAAGCTGGTTAAAATAAAATGAATTCTTTAAATTTAACGCCACATGATTCTACTTTTCGCGCTATAAGAGGCGGTTAAATAATGAAAGTGAATGATTATGGGGACATGAATAAAAATTAGACCACCAGGACATTACGTGGTCCATCAGAAACACATACTCACATCGCCTGACTTCGAACCAAGGACTCTTCGCACCAGGGGTAAGCGTTCTATCATTGGTGTGCAATGCCCTCTAAAAAGCTGTTTAAAATTTGTGTGAGCAAACGCCGATTTCGACACGAATATGCTCATCATCTTTATCAGTTGATCATCAATTATTTCTCCATTATTCACATACTGTTGTTTATTTATTGAAGTTCTGCGTCCTTTTTCAGGATCGAGGCTATATCAGACGTAAATTTAAAGATTACGGTTAAATCTAACAACTGTAATGCGTTCAATACTCTCTCATCGGGAATCCCACCTTGGAACATGTGCACCAAGGGTTCACATATTAACCATTAGACTGGCGAGAACAATTAATTATTATTATGGAAGAGTTAAATATTAGAGGAGAACACGTATTATTATGATTGTAGAGTTAAATGTTAGAGAAGAACTCATATTATTGTGATTGTAGACTTAAATATTAGAGAAGAACTCATGTTATTATGATTGAAGAGTTAAATGTTAGAGAAGAATGTTAGAATGTTATAGTGTAGAGTTAAATATTAGAAAAGAACACGTATCATTTTGATTGTAGAGTTATTTATTAAAGAAGAACTCATTATTATAGAGTTAACTATTAAAGAAGAACTCATATTATTATGATTATAGAGTTAAATATTAGAGAAGAACCCGTATTATTATGATTGTAGGGTTAAATGATAGAGAAGAACACGTATTATTATGAGTGTAGAGTTAAATTTTAGAGAAGAACTCATATTATTATGATTGTAAAGTTAAATGTTAGAAAAGCACACATGATTGTAGAGTTAAAAATTAAAGAAGAAGAACACATATTATTATGAGTTTAGAGTTAAATATTAGAGAAGAACACATATTGTTATGGTTGTAAAGTTAAATGTTTGAAAAGAAGACGTATTATTATGATTGTAGAGTTAATTTCAATTCGTTTCTCTAATCTATAGCATGGTAAACACTATGTTCCTGTATGAGATCCTTGTATCGGCCTTTGGGATTATCAGAACGGGAACAAATATTCTCGCTGATGATCTCATTGACGCCTAATGAGTCTATGTTCTCACAGGGAATCAAGCTGGGGACCAAACATTCGAGATAGTAGAGCACGCTAGTCATTCATATACTCTGAAGAATCCTCAAACCACTCCCCTACAAAATAAAGGATATGGTCGGAAACCGAACAGGAGATTATAAACACTAAATATTAGATTAGACTAAACTTCCAACAATTCTAGAGAGTCCGGGTGTAAATACCTGTACAAGAGAAGAAACGGGACACACACACACACACACACACACACACACACATATATATATATATATATATATATATATATATATATATATATATATATATAATATTTGACAAAGTAACACAGTTCGATCAGAAAATTTTATTGTACTAAATTCCAGCCTAAGGTCAAATACGAACATTCCTGGTTGGGAAATATTTTTCGTTCGTGCAGTAACAGCCACAAAAATCCACTACAAGAGGTAAGAGAAAAAATGATGAAACAGAAGAAACGTACACTACACACACACACGAATGAATATACAAGATGCATGCAGTAGTACGTAATATATATATATATGATGGAATGCTGGTGACATCAAATGTTAAGGGGGTTGGGAGGGAAACGTTTTCCAATCCATTACTTTCGGCAGCTTGTGGAAGATTCTTCCACTGGCCGCCATTTACAGTTGTGTAGGACTCGACGATGGAAGACGTTGTTGCAAAGTGGCAAGCAGAGAGATTTTGGTAAGGTCAGAGGCGATCTTTCCGGTGCAGAAGATAAGACTGTAATCGGAAAGGCGAGCTGTGTTCGTCATTCGGAGGAGTAATAGAAAGAGAAATAGAGAAAAAGAGAAAGAAAGAAAGAAAGAAAGAGAGAGAGAGAGAGAGAGAGAGAGAGAAGATAAAAGGAGATTCCACTCTCAGTTGGAAGTTTCTGAAGTGGCTTTGGTACTTCCTAAGCTTAATGGAAATAGAGAAAGAGGCCAACAAAGAAGGTTTCAGAGAGAAAGGAATGTAAAAGTTTCAACAACAACGAAAAGCGAGAAGATGCCATATTCTTCCATTGGAAGTTTTCTTCTTCTTCTTGTGGAACCTCGCACACAACTTGTTCTCATCCAACTTTTATTATTTATTGTGAAAGTGCATAGAAGGAGCAAATTGCTCTATCTTTGGCTACTGGTTCTGTTCTATTCTGTCCTCGGACTTATTCTTAAACTCCAGTCTGTAATCTTGACGACAATTTCCGCCAAATTTGCTTTAAGATCTCCTTACATTTAGAATTATTCCTTTAGAAAAGTTCATCTCAAGGAGCTTTGAACTATATTGGAATTTACGACACAATTCTCTCTTTTAAGTTACCATCTAATTAGGTCTGAGAGCATCGTAAATTTAATTTGAAAAAGTTGTTGTTATAGTAGAATTTATGATAAATATGATGCAAAATAACTTACGTGAATACCTTGCTCCTGTAAATCTTCTTTTCTTACCAGACCCATACAGAACAGATCATCTGTAACACTTCTGCTCGAAGTGTAAAATATTCTTTATGGTAGACATTTTCATTCACTATTCTCTACTAAGTCAAAACTACCCTTCTTAAGTCGTGGATTACAGTGTAAACAAGCGCAAATCATATGAGAGTGTTTATGGAATCTGAGACCAATAATGCTACTGATAGAATAATAGGTTTTCTATACGACGACAATATACTAAAACTAGGATTATTCTAGCTTTCAGCACGAAACATCGGGAAATCATAATTTGTTTTTAATGGACTAAAATACGTCATTAAAAGAATAATAAACACTTCTGACCAGAGTATATACATTTATTTATTAAAAACTAAATTAAAGTGTAACGGTTACGACAACTTAACGTTGCCTTCATCAGAGTATACACTGGTCAGAAGTGTTTATTATTCCTTTAGTGAGTTCCAGAGTCGTGACGGATGGAGTTGCACATCATTAAAGTTGTTCACATCTTGATTTCATACACTTTCATCGATTTTCTCAAATCCCTAATCGAGGTAAGGTTTCCTTTTTATGGTACATAATTCAACGAGCTATCCAAAGCAATAATTTATTTTGATGTACGTCGATGTTCGATGCAAGGTAGAGACTTACTCTCATAAGATAATGTCATGAGTTTTCCCATTGGTTAAAAACTTCATACCATCATATGTAGACTATATTCATATGTAGACTATTAGTTTGTTGACTATTATATGTAAACTTCATATGTAGACTATTATTTTGTGTACACTATAAGGGATGTTTAGAACATGCGGTGGTATAGTTGGCTAAGGTGTGATATGATTCTAGGTGGAAGCAAACATTTTCCTCATTTTCCCATGGTTCCAAATCGGTCAGCGGTTCACCCAGCCTCTTTAAACTGGATATGTAGGGACACTTAGTGGTTTAATGACGACCTTGAGTGTAATGTTGATTCATCATCTTCTGTAAGGCCGAAGTCAGTAAAGTGTTACCGAACACAAAAATACGATATTTGTTTACCTCAAGTCTGCTCGTGTTTGTATGTATGTGAATATATTTCACCGTAAATTGAACAAGAACTGTTTCTCTGATTTTCACGAAACCATCACTGCTTTGATTGAAGTTTTAGAATGGCTATAGCCTCTTATAAACTTGGCTTATGCTTCAGAGAATACAAGTACAATAGTTCATTACCTATTTGCACGAATAGAATATGAGGGACCCAGAAAGAGGACAAGTAACTATCTATTACTAAACTGCAGAGTATCTTGGTGTAGAAGATGATGTCTCACTAAAATGCGTTGAAGAAGAACATACTTTCAAAGACATTCTGCAGGCTTAGAAAAACTGTCTTTGTAAGAGTCGAGAGATACTACACTCGAAATTCCTGTTCATTTAGGGGAAACCTTATAACATCTCCAAAACTTTCCTAATAAGGAATAAATGCCCAAACGTAAACAGTACTTCGAGGTAACACCATCTTTCTTTGACAAATTATATTATAGCCTAAGATTGTCGCGTGATAAATATACGTTGATTTGAAATCTAACGATATAAATCTGTACGCCATTCTAATTTCATTATTCGGGTATTTAAACCATATTATTATTTTAAATTGATACATTAGCACTCAAAGTATCGTACGATTATGTAAATACCTAATTAAAGAATGCACACCTCTCTTTTACTTGCATTTTCACAATTTCTACTTCAACTACTAGTAAAAGAAAAATCCCATTCAACATTTTGATATGATTTAACTGTCATGTAAGTACAGTCTACAATTAATCCCGTCTGATTTCAATATTTATTTTGAATGTAATATAGAATGTAAATGTCATATCTCTAAGCAATATAGAATGTTTTCTCTAACTGGTCTTCTAATACTTGTGTATGGGGCAATCCAAATGAAATCGACCAATGATGGTTGCTGACAAAATTTAGTTTCTTATTAATTTTGTACCTAAGTTTGTACCATTTTAGGGAGTTGAAAACGGACATTCATTTATTTTTTAGCCGCGCAGGTTTTGTCGTAGCGGCCATTTTGTATAGGCGCCTTGGTACATTTTTAACTTTTTAGTACATTCCGTTAAACGCCGTAACTTTTTAGGTTTTAAAGATAATGAGCTCAAACCAAAACCATATGAAAGATAATGGAATGGGCAACGCTCTGTGTTCTGTGTTGAGACGTGGTTCAGAAAGTTGGGAAAAGAAGCTTTGAACATTGAGGTTGGAAACCTAGAAATTGCAATTTTGGAATGTACATTTTGAAACGAAATAAATGAGACTCACCTTCAATTCTTTGACTACATAGAGACTAGATAATGGACAACGTCCCAAACAAGTTTCATATCTGAGAACTATATAGTTGATTTTTTGGAAATGTTTAAACATTGCAAATTTTTGAAAATCTTGTATTTTCACCATCAAATATCTAAGGAAGGACAGAAGGGAAAAATCCCAAATTTGCACAAAATAGACGAAAGTTGTGCAGTAACAAATGAGTAAAATTGCGTCACTGAGACTTTAGTAATTTCTGAGTTATAAGGGTTTTCTTCACTGGGACTTAATATCATGAAGCGCCATTGGAGTGAATATAAGCTTTGTAGCAAAAGTCAAAATAACACGAAAGTAATGTTAAATGGGTAAAGTGTGCCTAATTTATGACTCGTATCTTGTACAAAAAACGAAAGTCGTCTGTTATTTCTTTTCTGCCTATAGCGCTGCTGTTGAGACATCAGTGAGGTAAATAGTTGACTAATTTGTGTACAGAGTTTGGCACTGATATTGAAAGTACGGCCTGTAGGATTTGTGAACTCTGTGGGTGTGAGTTTCCGGCGAACCTTGGTGATTGGCACCCACACTTTGTCATTCGTACATAGTTTAAAATAGGTTCTTGGGCCATGGGGATGGAAAAAGTGATCAAAAAGATCGTTATTTTCCTAACTGATGTCTTCAATTCCCCAACCCACCATTTCTGTCAAAAATACAGGCTACGGTATCATTAGGTGCAAATGACAACATGCTATGTTCTGGAAGTATTGAAGTACTGCAATCAGTAAATTCTTCTGATTGTGAGTATTCATATTATCTAATTTGGTTTTTCGTTAAGGTACAAATCTATGATATGATCTGGTATTAATAATTCTTTTACAAGTAGCAAATCTCGAATTTCTTGCTGATTGACTGTTCTTCTTCTGATGAAACATAGATAAATTGTATGCCTGAGGTACTATATCAACACAAAACCTGCACATTTGTTCAGTTTATAAAGTCGTGAATTTCACATCACTGCAACAACTTATAACTCAGAAACTACTCAAGTCTCAGTGATGCAATTTTACTCATTTGTTACTGCACAACTATCGTCTATTTTGTGCAAATTTGGAATTTTTCACTTATGTCCTTCCTGAGATATTTGATGATGAAAATACAAGATTTTCGAAAATTTGCAATGTTTAAAAGTTTCCAAAAAATCAAGTATATAGTTGTCAGATCTGAAACTTGTTTGGAACGTTGTTTACTATCAAGCCCGTTACACAGATAGCTGTGCTTTCATTTGTTTTCTTTATCTGTTATTCTTGTGTCAGCATATATGAACATAAGATGGCAGAACTGTTGCCTGTGTTACTGTTGTCAGACGATTCACAGGTTTACAACAATATGATTGTGACCTATTACTGAAAACATAGAACATTATTCATTACTTGGCAGAAGTGCCAAAGATATTTTGTAAAGCTTTGCTCATATTAAACGATAAATACCAATGCAAATTCTTTTAGGTAGTACCTAGTTATTTTTGATATGCTCGGAAGGCGATGTCTTTGTGCTGAATTGACACACAAGTAGCACGCTAAAGTGGTAGTCATTTTGTGTTGTTTCAACACCTCATTTTTTTTTACAGTGTACTAACATTCAGGACTTCCTCGACTATTACCACAATATTATTCTCTTTTGCTATGGTTGGTTGTCCATTGCGACTAGTATCGTGATGTCCAGTACGAAAACGACCAAACCATCACATATTTTTTCATGGGGTTGAGTAGAATTTGTTCCTTCATTGTATTAAAAATGTAGAATATACTCAGTTTTACGGAAGTTCATTTTTTTTTTCACGGCATAACACCAAAGGCATCACTTGGGGAGGACAGGGAGACAACTGACCCCAATGTTTGAGAAAAACATTATTTTTAATAAATTGTATGCTAATATATTACTATAAAACTTGTAGCTCGGTAAGTAATCTTGCCCCCGTGACAAAATCTGAAATAACTCTTATGTACAAAACCTTACGTCTCATTATAAGAATTACAGAACTTCTTTGCACGTCTTCAACTGTCAGTTGTCAAATGACATTAGGCGTGATTCACTGAGACTCATATACCCTGACATTTGTAACACTTTGTGAAAAAGGCTCAAAACTTTTTAGACAACTTATTACTGTGACTTTGAAACGGCTAACCGTGTTTGAATGAAACTCCTACCGTTCGAAATATAGAGTACTAGCACCAATTACCTGCTTCGCTGGATTAAATTAAGAAAACAATATTAATATGTTTCGTTAGTCAGTCACATTTTACTAGTATTACTAAAGCACTCCTTGATATTGGTCATGATTTTTATATATCCCCTCTCCTCCCCATGTTGCGGGCCACGGCATCAGAAGTGTCATTGTTGATCTCAGCGACCCCGAAAAGTATGACTTCGGCACTGGTATTGGCCATTTTGATTATATATATCCCTTCTACTCCCGTAGGTTGCACCGTAAAAGTGAAATAACGAAAACATTCCAGGCCCGAACCTTATCTATGTTGTAAGTTTGATCAAGATAGGTCTAGTGCAGGAGCGTCATTTCAGACTTCGCTTGAGGGGGGCAAGAGCACCACAGACATAAGTCTTGCACGTTTTGTACTACTATATTAGTAAACAATCTATTGAAGTATATGTATTGCTCAAACTTTAGGGGGGGGAAATTGCCCCCTCCTGCCCCTCCTAAATGACGCCCCTGGTCTAGTGGCTTAAGAGGTATTAAGTTTCGTTTATTTTTATAGATTTTTCCCCTCCCTTCCCTCTCCCCTAAGTTCTACCGTTACAGTGATATAATAAAAACCACCTCAGGTCTGAACCTCATCTATGTTAAAAATTTTTTTAAGATTGGTTGGGTGGTTTAAACGTGATGAAGTCACAAAGACAGTCACTTTTATTTTTACTTTTCTGACATATATCTCTCCCTTCCCCTCCCCTTCGTTGGACTGTAAAAGTGAAATGAAGAAAACATTCCAGGCCCGAACCTCATCTACATTGGAAATTTGATCGAGATTGGTCAGGTGGTTCAAGAGATTAAGAGTTACAAACATAGTCACTTTCAATTTTATAATATAGATTCAAGATTCATTCACACATAACTTTCATACACACATATCATCAGATTTCAAAATGGTTTTGATTTGATTTGATTTTGAGTTTAACGTTCTGTTCAGGAGCCAGGCTATGTGAGATGTAGACCTACAGTTTAACTTACTCCCGGAATTGAACCCGGTCTAGCGCGCAAAAGACGCGTACGCTAACCGCTTAGTCGCGAGGGAGCTCTCAAAATAGTTTTAATGAAGACATCCAAATGTATTACAAAGTGCAAATTAATTGTAGTTATATCAAGTTCAATGTAGCTTCCACCGGCTGCACGGCACACATCAAGCTGATAGTCGAACACTTCCACATCTTTAAACACTTAACGGGTTTTCTGGCTAGTTGACTGATGGTTAGTGGGAGGTGTTACTAGCGTGCGTTGCTTCTGCGCACTAGTGACATCCTTTGTCAATGAAATTAAAATTCAACACTTTAGTTTTCAAGCTATAACACTAAAAGAAATAAATTCAGACGCCTTGTATAATTCTTGCAATTCGAATCAAATACCGCTGTTGAAAATAAATATATAAATGAATAAGCATTTATTTTCATGGATAAGTAAGCATTTAATTTATAATAATTTTAAAGTATCTCAGGAGTTTCAAGCTCCCTGATTTACAAGCTGGCTATTTTATTTATTTTTAATTTTTTTTTTAAAGAGAGAAATTTGATACACCATGACCTATGACTTATGTACCAAGCTTGTCATTTAATCAATTATTTAGGCATTTCGTTTTTTCATAATTCTATAAATAGGGAAAAAAATGCGTTGTTATATTGTAAAAGAAGAGGAATACATGGATTCCTTTGTCCTCTAGTTTATTGAACATACACATGGAACAAAATGTCTCCTGTTTGGTGATGTAATAAAAGAACTTTGAAAACCGTAATTCATATATTTAAAATGAAATTCAAAACTCATCAACAAAACATTCTTCTGACAGAGAGAGAGAGAGAGAGAGAGAGAGAGAGAGAAAGAAAAGCACATCCATTTCCAGATAATATATTTCGGTCAATATAAGAACAAAAGAATTAAAATGGAATTAAAATGTGAAGGCTGTAGTATTTCCCCTGTATTCTGTCAAAACATTTTCATAAATGGAACAAAATTTATGGTGTTAACGAAGGTATTTTGTTTCATCTCGCAAAACGTAATTAGAATTCAATAGTAAATAATAATAAAGCATAACAGGCATTTATTCGTGCATAATTATATTCCGATGAATTTTGATCCCGTATTTTCAGTTTATTGGCTACTAATTTTTCATTTGTTTTATTCAACAAGCCTTTTTCCCCATCAATTCATAATAATGGAAATGGATTTACCTGTGTGATTCTCTTTTTTATATGAATATGTGTAAATTATGTAGGCTATAACTCACGTACCCGAGCGGACTGAGTAATTAGGCTCATCATTCAGGTGAGAATTGACTTGGACCTGCTCGGTCACGGGTATTTGTAACTGTTAGTGACTATATATATATATATATATATATATATATATATATATATATATATATATATATATATCTTTGTCCTTCTGTAATTCTAGGAACAAATAAATTCAAACTACAAAGGAAAATTACATTAATCTATTTCTTTAAAAATAGTTTCTGTTGGTGGCCACCTAAAAGCCACCTAAAGTATTTGTATTTTCTCCTTATTTTGTGTTCACCTATCAAGTCACAATAAATGAAGTTATTTCTCTTTCGTGGACAATACTTCCAGTTATCTTAATTGATCGCAATCAATGTATGTTCGATTATGGTAGACAATATATATTCATGTGGACTTATTTGAGTATTTAATTGTAAAGAAATTGTGGTTAGCATATAGCTCGGACTTATTCATATCCGTTAATTTACATCACATCCAAAATTTAAGCATAATGACTGTTCGAGACATAGGGCAAGAAGAACGTAAATAAATCGAATAAAAGGTAGACATCACCACTCCGTCTTACCAACACACTAAAGTATACATATCATACACGGAACAGGTCACATGCAAGAACCATGGAAGCAGGTCACACAACACAAATGGAAAGAAAGAACCGGAAGTCATGCTACAAAACACCGTGAGACGCACTGCCAGAGAAGTTTTGATAATTAGGCTATTACCATCAGTTTTGTGTTGTTCCAATTCACAAGAAAGGCGATCAAACTGATTGGTTTCCAATTCGCTAGAACACACATTATTATTATCCTCCACCCGATAACCAAGAGACTAAAATTCTATTTTCCACCAATCAATTGATAAAGATTTTCCCGATCTTTGTCTTACATTATTTCATACACACTGATAGTATATAAGAATGAAATTTTGGTGTGTTTACTCGAAGTTTTCCATTAGTACACCAAAAGAGAATTGGGATAGTTCCTTTTAAATACGAAGAACCATCAAAAAGTATATACACTAATTCTGTTTACAAGAAAATACTTCATTTATTTACGTTTACGTATTCCCTTTCAAAAGAATCCCATTGCACAGCAATATTATACACTCAGCGTTTCTGTCAGTTCTGAAATACGCTCATACGTCCTCGAAGCCTTCTTTAGAAGCATGTCGAACACCATCTTCATGTTGGATCTTCCCAGTGGTATCATAACAAATCTTGAGCTGGACTCTTGAGCTGGACTTTCATCTGGCAGAAGATAGAGTAGATGCGTAAGTAAGACCATGCTGTTTCTGGCGAAAAACTAACGTGTGAGGAAAGATAAGTGACAGGATGTGTTGTCGCCAAATATCTACATTTAATGCACCTCAGATCTCAGCATTTTCCCTGACTGTCCTCCCCTAGATGTTTTAAAAACTTGCAGTAGAACTCAAGTCTGAACATTGGGAACGAGTTCTTGACAAAGTCATAAGAATCTGCGGTTCAAGCGATGCATTGCACCGGGGGCTCTGGATTAAGGGATCCCCGCACCAGCTATTTGAAGCTCCTATTACTTATTACTGCATACTTAAGTTTCCCTGTCTTTCTTTAAGCGTAAGATATGTACATTGGTAGCCTGACTTGCAGGCTGAATTAGTAAGGCTGACTTACATTGTTCTAATGGCGTTATCTATTCATGCTCCAAGAAGGAGTTGGCTAGCTGCTATTGCAGCACAGTTCAAAGGTGCTGATTCCTGAGTAAATTTGGGTGAACCCTTAAAACTATGTTTCGTTTCTAGGTATCCCAGTAAAAATCCAAGCAAAGATATTCAGATCCTAGGAATCCCCAAGCAAACTTTTGGGGGCCAGCTCCACTCGGTACATCAAGATCGGAGCCAACGAGAATGAAGCCTTGGATAACCAAACGGCCCGTTATTACGGTTTCTAACAAGGAAATCAAGCTCCAACTATTACTTATTCAAATAACTCGCTGATTGGGGTCCCCATAAATATCTTCCTGCACAAAGTCTCCAAAGAGATTTACTGTGGCAGCACTGATTCTTGACACCCTTTTGCGAATGTCGAAGAAGTCAATGTATATGCACTTGGTCGAGGTGAAGACTTGCTTTTCCTTTTTCAGCAGTGAAGATGATGGGCTATTTCACTGTGATGTCTTGCTTCGTCTCTGTACCAGATTTGTTTAATTTAACTAAAATGTCACTTTTGCTCTTTGTTCCAACTTTATTTCCACGACGAATTCTCAGACGTGGCAGCATGCGTGGTCAGACTAACACTTTATTGCAGAGTCCCGATGTTCATAGGACGATGCCTCTCAGCATACTGATGAATGAAGATTCCTTCTCTCTGTAATTGAGTGTGCACTCCTGTGCTACCATCTGTCGACGAGTTCAGAACTAGCCTTAAAACCTTTTGATACCGTCTTGTATATAGACACACTTACTTCGAAAACTTTTTCTCAATTTTCCTCGGTTTATATTTTCTGGTATAATGACTAAATTGTTAATTAAGTTAGTAAAAATACATTTAATGACTGTATTTGTTTAAGTCTGTTAATAATCAACAAAACTCACAACACACAATTTCTGGAATGAAAATGTTAAATGTATTTCATTTTAGTATTATACTGTATTTCCATTTTGTATAAAAATGTACATCTTTGACTCTTACGAACAATATGTCTGTTATAGAACTGTATCAAATCAATTTCCAATACATTTCGCTTTCAGCAGTTTATAATCAATAATAATTAATTAAGAACACGAAAATAATAAATGGTGTAGACGAAGTGTAAATATTGCTTTATGAAGATTTTAATACACCGTGAGATAATTGGTTATCAGAAAGAACAAAAATTAGTACCTTTGTTACTCAATAAATGCTACTAATTAACTTAATCCAAATATAATTACTGTATTGTTATAAACACAATAATTAGGAAGCTGTATGTTATGTGTCTCGGCGAAATTACTTAACGAGGAGTACAAAAGCTGTGTGTATGTATATAATGTGTGTTTCCGCTTGAATGTCACGTTGTTTCCCTTTTGAATGTTTATTATCTTTAATTATGTTAGTTATGTATAACATACATGCAAATAGAATCCAAAAAGAGCGAGACAGGCAGAGAGAAAATTACAGAGAAAAATATGATACTGACAAACCATGATTTGCGAGTTTCTTGCTAAAACTGAGAGTTTTAATATTATTATTATTATTTTGTATTTCCATGTAACGTGCAAAGAGATGCAATAGGATTACTAACAAGGAACTCCTTGAGTGCGAGGTCGCAAGTGCAATCTCTAATAAGGTTCATTTCAAAGTGTAGTGTGAACAATGATGACAGGGAAAATATTAGCTGCTAATGACTCACCATGTACATCAGGAGGGCGACAGAAAATACAGCTCACAGATGACGAGAAGAACCCTAGCAGAAGTAGTGTGACGTAGGTACGGGCTCGCCCACTTTTCGCACGGGGGTTTCAAATGACACCACGGAATAGCACACAGATAACTACCCGAAGTAGCAGACGACATCTAAGTATAGACCACACTTGAAAAACCGAAAATGGACTTGACCGTGTCGTTGACCTTTCCCCGCTACCCCTGTTTTAGGGTTCTTCTCGTAATCTGTGAGCTGTACGTGTCCGGGAGGTGCAGAGATCAGCTTTCTATGGGATGTATGTATTACACTTCACAAAATAGACATTGTCAACATTCACGAAATTTTCAAAACAAACCATTAACTTGAACCACCGAACCGAATGAACACCGAATGAAAAATGACGGGCCACAGTGATCAAAACTTTTGCACCACCAAGATCGAAGGCGAAATTCTTGGGAGTTACAAACTGTTCAGGACGTTCAGCTAGGTATCCACTGTTAAAGAATGCACATAGAATCATATTAATGTAACGGGGAGATGAGCACTGATGGAACGTGATGGCACCCGTTACACTAATATGATTCTATGTTCATTCTTTAACAGTAGATACCTAGCTGGACGTCCTGAACAGTTTGTAACACCCAAAATTTTCGCCTTCGATCTTGGTGGTGCAAACATTTTGATCACTGTGGCCCGTCATTTTTCATTCGGTGTTCTTGGTGCAAGTTAATAGTTTGTTTTGAGAATTTCGTGAATGTTGACAATGTCCATTTTTTGAAGTGTAATACATACATCCCATAGAAGGTTGATCTCTGCACCTCCCGGACACGTATTTTCTGTCGCCCTCCTGAGGCACATGGTGAGTCATTAGCAGCTAATGTTTTCCCTGTCATCATTGTTCACACTACACTTTGAAATGTACCTTATTAGAGATTGCACTTGCGACCTCGTACTCAAGGGGTTCATTGTAAGAGTACTCAATGAAAGATCTATAGAAAAAGGAAATACGTAAATGTTGTATTTATTGATCTAGAAAAGGCTTTTGACCGTGTGAATTATGAATTGTTTTTGGGAATTCTAACGAAGATTTGGTTGGAATGGAAAGATCGAAGACTCATAAGAAACTTGGATATGAACCAACAACTAAGTGTTAGACTAGGAGAGGAAATGACAGAGAAGAGCGCTATTGGAAGATGAGTTTGACAGGGATGCTGTCTCGCGTCATCATTATTTAATATGATGGAGGAGGAGATAGTGAATATGAGTCTACAAAATAAAGATGACATTTCAGCAGGAAGTAGAATGATTAAATGTATACAATTTGTAGATGATATAGCGCCTGTTGCGAAATTTGAAAAGAAAATCAGTAAGATGTTAGAAGACTCGAGGAAAGGCTGTGAAGAATAGTTATGAAAATAAATGTAAGAAAGACAAAAGCCATGGTGATTTTAATTAAGTAGTTAGTGCCAAATATAAACGTAGGAGGAAGCATAGAAGCATATAGAACAGGTGACTAGTTTTCGATGCTAGTATTATTAATGATTATATGAAATGCAAATATGAAATAAAAGCAAGGATAGGAATGGCAAAAGAAGCCTTTAGGAGGAAGAAGAGTCTATTTTGTGGGACAAAAAGTTGAGGAAAAGGCTCATAAAATGCTTCGTATGGAGTATTGTTCTCTATGGGACAGAAAGTCGGATATTACACAAAAGTGATGAAAAACGACTGGAAGTTTACAAAATGTGGGTGTGGAGGAGAATGGAGAGAATTAACTGGGTCGAGCGGAAAACGAATTGGAGGGTATTAGAAATGGTGAGAGAGAAAAGAATACACCATAATAATATTTTGTTCTCAATACTCTGATAATAAACTTAATGTATTGCAAAAACTTGCAATTATCACACGTAGTATTTACTATGTTATGTAGACATGCTTCCTGTGCTACCACACTTGCTGGCACACCAATCCGAAAGTATAATTTAGTTTTAAACTCACGTAAGAATTTAGAGTGGGATATTTTATTTACGGGTATATTGTTCTGTTTTGTTATGTTACATATATCTTAGATCTTCTGTATTGTTTCTATCTGATTTTCTTGTTCTACATTAAGCTGACCAACCCACTGATAGATATTCCAATTTTGATCGTACTAGACTGGTTAGAAAAGAGTCCCAGCAACATTAATACTTGTAAACGTATTAGTGTTTCTTATAACCCCAATTGCCTAAAGGTATCTTGTGTAACTGATAAAAGTGGATTAGGTGTTTCCAACAAATTAGATCATATTTCCACATTGGATATGCCCCTTACACCTTTAATTTTAAGATGGAAAAAGAGAAAGGTAATATGTATTGTGTTTCCTTGTTGTTTCGGTAAATTTAATCAGGGGCGTTAGTAAGAACAGGTCATAGGAACCTCAGAAAGTGTTATTCACGTCTGTATACTTTATGAATTTAAACTTGGAACAAACAGGAAGAAAATATACCAGACGTTTGGTAGGAATGTGGTGAGAGAACAGTAGGGTACAATAGTGATGTACTGTAAAATTATTAAAACCCACAATGAACAAAGACACTCAAGTCAGGTGTTGAGGCTGATAAAAGCTAAACATATGATGCATTGAAAAAAGCATTTTATTGCACGCCAGTTTCGGAAATTGTATGAAGTGTTCAGTATAATTTTCGATAACTTTAATGGACATTATATTATGTGTTGTATAACGTTTTCTTCGAATTCCTGACAAAAACATGAAGTTATGGAAGAATAACTTATATCTTTCAAGGATTTTTGAAGTTAATTTTTTAAATACAGAAACCAAACTTGAGATATGTCAATTGAATGTAATCCTTCATGTTAAATTTCAGATATCAACCATATTGGCAATATGGGCTAACATGTTTACGTATTCTTGTATACATAAGTAAATACCTGTACATTGGATTATCATGTACTACTTCTTTTCTTTCAAATTTTAAATAGATATCCACAGTAATAGAATACATTGTATTCTATATGTGATTATAGTGCCAATAGGATACATCGATAAAATCTATTCTCAAATCCTCATAGATCAAACTTGCTGTTTTGTATTAAGTCTCGTAAGTTATATAAAGGAGGTTAAATGGCTCAGTTGTAAAGTACTTACCTCTGGTACGTGGGGCCCCTGGTTCGGCTCCCAGCCAAGTAAGTTCGTGGTGGACAACATCGTATCCGTGGCCTTCTTTGGGGTAGTCCAGTTTCCTCCCACGTTTTCATTCCTCGAATTCTTTCATAATCATTCACTTGCCTTAATCATCCGTCTCCCTTAGTTTAAAGGCATAATCGTGGGACGTTAAACTGAAAAATGTTTTACTTTTTGGTGTTGTATCTATAAATATCAATTTTAAATTTGATTGATGAAAAATATCAATTCATATATCATTGGGTACCATGCCCAAAGGCAAAGAACTAGAAGTATTTCTACTGTAAGACACTAAAACGAAAAATATGAATGACACGCTAGAACAAACTGAAGGATTATCTATTGTCTCTATACGAGAAACCATTGATCTTTTCTTGAACATTAGTCTTAATGTATTAGGAAGAGTTTAGAGCGAAGCTTTCCATGAGAAATCCGCAGAATTTGTTGGTGAAAGTGTCGATCTACGCATCGAGCCGTTTTATTTATTCACTTATTTTTAAATTCTAACATGAATTATTGTATTATTATTGAAGTTAATTATTTATGTTTCGATAAATATACAGATGATGATCAGAAAAATGGAAACACCTGTAGTTGGCAACACGTCAGATGTATGGGTTGGCAGTGGTGTCGTGGCGCCCGCAGCGCCGGACCGCTGGTGTTGGTGTGCTAGGTCGGTCTCCATACTACGTCAGGCGCACTGGAACAGCAGTGTCCAGTGGCTACAGCAGACGGAGGTAGTGTAAAATGGGAGGGCAAATGTTTTTCAAAGATGGCAAATTGTTGGTGCGCGGTTATGTGGAGTGAGTGTGACGGCAGTGGCTACTGTGTTAGGTGTGTCGCGTGGGACAGTGTCGAAGGTGATGACGGCCTACACAACACACGGGAAAACCACATCATCGGGGAAGCGGAACAGTGGGCGGAAGAAAATCATGAGTGACAGGTCATGCCGGGTATTAAAGCGCATTGTCACGCAGAACCGTCGTGCCACTGCGGAGCGAGTGACGGAGGAACTCAATCAGCACCTCCCCCACCCTGTTTCGACAATCACAGTCCGCCGCGAATTACATGACATAAACTTACGGGGTCGTGTTGCACGGGCCAAAACACTCATCAGGGACCATAACGCTTTCGCACGCCGCAAATGGTGCCGCGACCATGCAACTTGGACCGTTGAGGACTGGAAACGTGTGATATGGTCGAATGAGTATTCCTTCACCCTATTCCCAACCACGGGCCGTGTTTATGTGTAGAGAACGCCCAAAGAAGCTTATGATCTGCAGTGTCTCCGCCCAACTGTGAAACATGGCGGAGGCTCGGTGATGCTGTGGGCTGCCATATCATGGTTTTCATTGGGTCACACTTAGCGGACGAATCACTGCCAACAATTATGTCGCAATTTTAGGAGACCACTTGGATCCTATGGTCCGGATGTTGTTCCCGGACAATGACGCCATCTTCCAGGATGATAATGCACCCATTCACTTTAGCTGGCGTTGTTGCAGCGTGGTTTGAGGAACATCGGGATGAAGTTCAACACCTCCCCTGGCCCGCCCAATCCCCAGATCTCAACATAATTGAACATCTGTGGTCCGTCTTGGAAACACGACTCCAGCGATGATTTCCACCCCCATCCTCTCTCACAGAACTGACTGATGCCCTGCACGAGGAATGGTGTAAAATTCCACTTGCTAACATTCACGACCTCTATGCCTCCATCCCACGTCCCATCAAGGCTGTTCTGAAGGCGAAAGGTGGCCCGACACCATATTAATCTGGTAAGTTGCAATTTCGTTCAGGTGTTTCCATTTTTCTGATCACCATCTGTAAATAAGTACTCATCTTTAAAAAATTGAAATTATAAATTTGACAATAATAATATTATATTTTATTAGACATGTAAACACTAGTAAGACAACACTAAAATTATTATTTTTTCCCTTTTTTCAGGTATGTATTCTCTATATCAGCAAGTTTCGGATTTGTGGAAATCTGAAATATATACCAGCTAATGTTCTCATCTCTAAAGAACAACTGTTATGTTACCTAAGGTATGACATTTGACGCTTTATAGACATAAGCTTATTACTCAGTATCTTGATTTATGCCATAATTGACTGTTTTCAATTTTGTCTCATGAGAATATACTAATTTCAATTGGGCTTTATTGTTCAAAATTTTTTCTTGTACAAAATTTTGACTTGCTCCCAAAAACGGGATGAGTTGCGCATAAACATGTTTTATGAGAAAGTTTCAAACTTAAATAATAACACTGGTCGGCATGAAAATCCTCCCACGAGGGTGAAAGGGTATACCGGATAGATTTCGAGACGCTGATTACGAATATCTCATCGAGAGAGTTCCAGCATGTAAGGTGGTTTTTTTTTTTTTTTTTTTTTTTTTTTTTTTTTTTTAGGGCGGGGTGCTGTTTCCATAATTGACAGAAAAATTGTATTTTTCGTATTTAATATGTGTTTTCCGTGTTTGGAGTGCATAATTCTGATTTTTTAAAATCTTAATCCAAGAACTGGTACTATTCTATATCTCGGGAACATTATTTTCTCTAGCTCACGATCCCCCGGAAACGTACCCCCTCCCCTTGGGTTGCAAAGATTTATTATCGTTCCACACTGCATACACTAAAACCTAGGCGTTATTGACGGACAAAGGTTTCGTCATCAACTTGCGATCATTCGTCGGCTCCCTTTTGTCTAGACGACAGACAGATTGTTGGAAAAAAGACGCCAAGACATACACCACATTGTTGCGTGAAACAAATATTTCAGTTTCGAGTTGATCTTCGTGTTAGAAAGTGGTGTTACGCTGTCTGTGTATACCGTAGATGAAAAATATTTCTGCGTGAAATATTGGCGTTTGTGTTAAACGAACATGCCGAGAACTTGCAACTATTCGACAGATTCATTCTGCTACATATATGGGGAAGTGATTTTCAAGGGACAAAGTAGGCCATTGTCACCGTTCCTGAAGACAGCCTACCATCTGTACTTCAGGTGTAAAATCGGCGACCAGGATCGCGTTTCGGCTCCGAAACAAACTTGTAACTCGTGTGCGCATACTCTTACAGGATGGTTGAAAGGTACACATAAATCGATGCCGTTCGCCGTACCTATGGTTTGGCGCGAGCCCCGTGATCATGTTTCAGACTGTTACTTCTGCCTGACTAATATAAAAGGTTTCTTAAAAATCATGAAGCATAAAATACAGTATCCTAACTTGGATTTTGCGAGGAGACCTGCGAAACATGATGTTTGTCTGCCTGTACCCGTACCACCAGACTCATACACCCTGTGCAATGTTTCATCCGATGAAGAACCTGCTGCTTGTGAGGATGTTGCAGATCCCAACTACGCTCCAATGCCTGACACTAATGAACTACGTGTGATAAGTCAGGAAGAGCTGAATGATCTGATTAGAGACTTCAACAATGGAATCTACTAAACCAAGATGTGAATATATCGATGTATAGGAAAAGAGAGGTGAGCCTAGTTCCTAATTTTACAAAGGATGGTGATTTTGTGTATTGCAGTGACATTCCATCACTTTTGGGACAACTGAAGTTGAATTACAACACTGGAGATTGGAGGCTATTCGTAGATTCCTCTAGGATAAGTCTCAAGGCAGTGTTACTACACAATGACAATGAAAAGCCAGCCATTCCTATTGCTCATGCTGTACATATGAAAGAAACATAGAGAACATGCGAAACCTATTGCAGAAAATAAAGTACGAACAGTTCCAGTGGTCTGTATGCGCTGACCTTAAGGTTATTGCCATTCTCACTGGTTTAGAAGGAGGTTACACAAAGCACTGTTGCTTCTTGTGTCATTGGGATAGTCGAGCCAAAGATCAGTACACCATCAGAAAATGGCCGCCAAGGAAGCAACTGATCCCAGGGGAGATGAACGTGGCTAATGAACGTCTTGTGGATCCGGAGAAAATATTCTTACCGCCTCTTCATATCAAATTAGGGCTCATGAAGGTCTTCGTCAAGGCCCTGAACCGGGATGGTGAAGCATTTAATCATCTCAGAAAACTATTCCCAAGACTGAGCGAGGCCAAGGTGAAAGAAGGTGTTTTTACGGGACCTCAAACAGAGACGTTTTTAAGGATACCACATTTTCTTCTAAGCTTAATGAAGTGGAAAGTGAGGCTTGGGAGCCTTTCGGGAAGTGTGCAGTAACTTTCTAAGGAATCATAAGTCACCTGATTACAAAGACATTGTGGTCAGGTTAATTACTTCATTTCGTAACATGGGATGTAATATGTCCCTAAAGTTACACTTCCTGCATTGTCACCTGGACTTCTTCCCTGAAATGTACAGCTTGGGGGAGGTCTCTGACGACCACGAGGAAAGGTTTCACCACCAAATAGCAACCATGGAGAGGCGCTACATTGGTAAATGGAGTGTGAATATGTTGGCAGACTTCTGTTGGAATGTGACACGCGAGACACCCTGTAGTAATTACAAGAGGAGTAGGAAAACCAAGTGACACGTAAGTGTTAAACTTTAACTTTTTATGCAATTTTATCTGAATAATTTATATTGATATTTAAATTATGACGTGCAAATTATTATGGATGGAGAATAGCATCTTTGGGCGAATATTGAAACATCCCCCTCCTCCCTGAAAACTGGTACGTCCTGGAGAAAACGGGTTACGGATTCGAACTCAGGAGCTCGAAACCTATAGGAATCACCTATTTTCGTTCGTGGGAGTGAAAAAAAAGTTTCATTTTGCCGACCAGTGTAATAGGTTGATAGATAAGGTGTTAGAAGGTTTCAACTTAAATAAGTTGTTAGATAAAGTGTCAATGAAAGAGTGTTGGAAATTATAGGATAAGAAAAGAGTATACCGACTATCCTTCGAAGTAGATAGTATGATTGGATACGTTATAGGGGATAGAGAAATCATGCTATTAGCTATGGAGAAAATGGTAGAAGAAAAAGTGCCTAGATGAATGCCGCGATCAAACGATGCAGCGAAGAGTAGAAAGGTGCATCAAACCAATCGAATTATTATTGATCTAAGAAGAAGGAGACGACACAAGATTGATTGGGTTGAAATACCACTGAGTTGAAACAAAAATCGACCTAAAGTGATTAATCTCATGCGTAATTTAAAATCTAAGTTCGTTTTGTGCCCATATGGTATTTCTGATGATCGCACAATACATTTCAACGTACTGTGTGATATGAGTGATTTCCATTAATAAACTAACATAGCTGAATAATCAATTAGAAAATTTTATCTGACATTGAAGTTAGATTTTATCATAAAAGAAAAGGAAAGAAGTCACCCATATTTAGCCTTAATTTGATCACCGTCAAATTTTGATTGGATAATGAAATCATACCCCTCGGTAAAAGCCAATGCATGCTATGTAAGTACGTACTTCATGATCTACATCCAAATTAAAGGAATATTCACTTGGAACATTTTTTTCTTTGTCACAATTGAAATGAAATCTTTCAGGTCAAAGTCCCAGAAGAATTTTATAAGAATATAGACAATAATTGTCATAAGGCAAATAACGTTTCAATATGCCAACAACCTGAGTCACAAAGTAAAATCTCCCCTTAAGGAAATCTCTCAATAGCTGACATCTTCATCTACTGATACTTTTTAGTCTTGACAAAAATATATATATACATTGTTACAGGACAGAACATTCCCTTTTACAGGCACTCTCAGATAGGGAAATGGATAATCTTTTTCCCGGACGTTTTAGTAACCTCTTCATAACAGATAATAATTATTCTCAGTTTGTGAGTATTTAGCACAGAAGATGTTTTTAGTAGTTTGAAAATAAATCTACCGTTGAATAAAGTGGCCGAATAGTGGATACCTAAGCATACATCTATATTTCGAGACGAAAATGAAAACAAATCTTTGTCAAACTTCGAGTGTTTATATACTGATATGTCTTCTTTCATGATAATTGTTGTCATGTGTATAATAATTGATTGTAAGCAACAGCAAAACACAAAAAACTCAAAGCTGAAAATGGTGCCTTAATATCGGATAAGGGTGAACCCAAATATCGGATTACAATATACAGGGTGAATCTCTATAGGGTTTACAACTTCAATCAGTTATAATTCTTTGTTGGAACCACATACAGACTTGACTAATATGTCATTATACTGCAAAATACTTCAAATTTTTTGTAACAAATCCATTATGGCTCAATATGTACACCTGCGGTTATCCTGGACACACCCCAACGAAAGTCAATTTCCTGACAAACAGTAGCCATCATTTCGGGGGTAAAGTCCGCCATGGCTGTTTCGATGCGATTTTTCAGTTAACATTATCAGGTAGGGGAGGGGTGTACACCTTATTTTTCACAAACCTCCACAGGAAGAAGTCAAGTGGCATGTAATCTGGAGACCTTGGCGGCCAGGCACCTGGTCCACCACGACCCATCCACTTATCTGGGAAACGCTGATCAAGAAATTTCGAAATTTCTTTAAGTCTATCAGGTAGTGCGGTGGGGCGCCATCTTGTTGCCACCATTAGCAGCCATTGTGATCATCTTCATCTACCTGTGGAACAAGGAAGTTCTGAAACATATCAAAATAGGCGATGGCGGTAATGGTGTTCTCGCAAAGAAGAAAGATCCACTTGTTCTGAAAACAGCGCAAAACACGTTCACTTTGGGGCTGCCACGAACCAGCTCCATTTGCGCATGTAGATATTCCGTGCCCCAAATACGACAATTGTGTGTGTTGACTCGGTCGGAAAGGTGAAAAGTCAATTCGTCACTGAATACCACATTGTTCAAGAATGACTCATCACCATTAGTGCGATCGAACATGGTAACACAGACTTCATGTCGGGTATATTTATCCGCTTCACTCAGTGCTTGAACTAAGGACACTCTGTATGGCTTCATGAACAAACGTCTACGCAATACACGCCAAACAGTGGTCTGAGGGACACCAGTTTCTTGTGATGCACGTCCTGTAGATTTTCGAGGATTGCGGAATAAACTCTCCCTAACTGCTTCCATGACATCGTCAGTCACGGGTGAGCGCCCTGGAGCCTTTGTGTGTCGTATAGAGCAACCTATTTCAACAAATGTCTGGTGCCATTTGTACACTGTTAGTCTGCTGGGTGATTCCTTGTCGTATTGTGTGTAGAACTTACGCTCTTTACTGAGTTCGTTTCTTCAAACCAAAACACGCACTTAGCTCAATCCGCACCAGTGAAAATCTCCATTTTCAACGACTGACCGGTGGCGCCGCATGTGGCCAATCCGTAACTACTCACTACGTGAGTCAAACTTAAAGTATTTTGCAGTATAATGACATATAAACTAAGTCTATATGTGGTTCCAATAAAAAAATTAAAACTGATTGAAGTTGTAAACCCTATAAAGAATCACCCTGTATAATAAGAATGGATATTTATAGGTAAAGTCTTAAATAAGTCACGCATATATATATATATATATATATATATATATATATATATATATATATATATGTGTGTGTGTGTGTGTGTGTGTGTGTGTGTGTGTGTGTGTATTAAAGTTACATTTTACGTGCAAACATAGAAACTTGTACAGCTTACAGTTACTTAACAAATTGCTAGATAGCTCTATAGACAAGTAATTGCATAAAAAACAAAACTTGAAAGTTTATGCTTCGAAGGTGAATTTTTGATGTGAGAAGTACAAAGATCACATACGAATGATTTCTATTGGTCGTCATCTGCCCCACACAGAGTTCATGAGCCCAGCGAATGCACTTAATACAACGGATCCATTCCTCACTAGTTTCATCAAGCCGGTAAGGATGATTGCAGTACAAATATTCCTCGTCCGCACTGTCTTCGTCATCCATCGATATTAAGCGGAACGACTCACATGACTATGTAGACTCATTAGAATGTAGGCCACCTTCAATGTCTTTTGGGTTTAATGGTGGTCTGTCCTTTTCAAAGGACTGGATCCCCTTCAACTCCTTTGGTCAATCTTTTGGATTGGATTCTCTTCTTCGCAACGCACGTCTTATGCAAATTTGTTTCGAACGCGGGTTACTCATATTTACTGAAGCATTTTCGAAAAATCTACAATTAGTGTCCTAATGAAATAATATCATGAAAAATAAATACGGGGTTATATGTTAAAGAAAAACTGTAACTGAGAAACAGACGTAATCTGAAAGGTTATGAAATTGACTATTTTACTTGACCTTTTGTATAGACAATTCTGATTCTCACATCAATTCATACAATCTTGCCTAAACCACTGCATTATTATGTGATTAAACGTAAGAAATAAACATTTGTTCTGCTATCCTGTTCGATCATGCTTCAGGCACGTAGGCAGATTTATTTCGGGAAGGGTCCAAAGTTTTTGGGAGAGGTTTAAATTCAATATGAAGATAAGCTATATTATCATTTATATTAAAAAATCATTCCTAAAATTGGACTAAATTTACAGATAAGTCGGGATTTCAGGGACCCGGACCCCCAGGACCCACCCTCTGCTTCTAGTTTATGTTTATGCCAAAATAAATTAAAATTTGTACTTCTGCGTCCGACAGTTATGCTCTGTAAGACAAAGGAGAAGGACGGTTAATGGAACTGAATGGTTATGCAAGGAACTAATGAACGAGAGTATGGGAGGAAAATGGAAAAACCCCGAAAACATCTATGGATATGATGACCACTTGAATTGACCTGGAATCGAAGCAGGGACTTCTCACAGAGGGATGGGCGTTTTACAACTGAGCTACTATACTCCATATGCTTATTCGAGCTCATTCGTTCTCACTCCGGCAGTATGGACGAGTCTACATGGAATACCCTTTAGTCACTAAAGCTCTCGCTTTTGGTTTCAGCGGTCTCGCTGGGGGCACTCGATCGAAAAAAGTATAAAGAGTTTTTCAGGCCAGCCATGCTGAATGACGTTTTTCTGAGTTTTCCTCATTCACACCAGTCAAATGCCGGGATGGTACCTAACATATAGGTACCAGGCCGCTTCCTTGCTTCCCTTTCTCTGGAAAGTGTGCTCGCCAAGGGATGTCATCTCTCAAACCGTGACACGGTTAACATGACCATAGATGCCGAAAGCCCAGAATTCTAAATCCTAAATCCTAAATCCTGGAATGCCCTTTAAGATTATCCTTACGAATACAGAGAACTCAATACTCACAGATTTAAAAAAAAAACGCAGATTTATAAAGAATGATAAGACTTTAATTTTTTTAGACAGACGAACATGTTAAGGAAACAGTCTTCCTAGAGAGAAATTGTTTCGCTTTCTCTACTGGCTTTAACGTTTTTCCTTTGGAGTACTGGTTACGGAAAGTACGTTTCCTTTACTTTATTCAATGTTTGAAAAAACAACGAAGATTTACTTGGTAGAAATGCAGATATGTGTTTGTTCTTTAAGCAAAAAACAACAGAAGGAGGCACTCGTTGCTCTAGAGGCATTTTCATTATTCATGCAATCATGGCGGTGGACCAAAGCCATGTTAATTGCAAAAATAATGATTTCTACAGAGAGTCGTTTCTTTCTGGCCACCTTACAGAGGAGCTTCCTTCTACTGTTGACTCTGTTTTTGCGTTCTCCGTGTTTGTCTTAATGCTAATGAAGACCGAGTGACTGCGGTTAATTACAACGAAAGCCAAGGGGAAGTTATTTTTTTTTTTTCGGAATTCAAGAGGTAAGAAGTGCTCGTTATTTGTTGTCTGCTTAGAATGCGCTGTTAAATCTTCAAGTTTGCGTGCCTTGTGTTCTATGTGGCGCTATCCTACTTGATACTGTCGGTTATTTCCACTTCTGCATCTACAATGTTTAATTGGTCTCTAGTTTTACAAGAGAAATAGAAGAGTTAGTAAGGTGAGAAGATATTCGAATAAACGATATGGACGTAAATGCTATTTTAATGTATAATCACTGACAGTTTTTATGTCTTAATTGTGGTGATGAAGTGTTTTAAGGAGTGTGAATGTGAAAGAGAAAGCAACCGCTACAGAATGAGAAGGAAAAATTGATTACAGCGTTATTTGAGAACCAATTGTATTCTGAGGATTGTGGTGGAGAATATGATGGAAAGAAAAGTTTACAAGCAGCATTTTAATCTTCATTCATAGACCTTAACTGTGATTGTATATCTATTTTGAGTTGTTGAATTGAGTTGAGTTTGAGTTTAGCGTCTCTTTCAGCAACGAGACTATATGGGACGTGAACCTGTGATTAACGTGGAATCCGAACCACATGAGCTCCCACCGGGAATTAAACCTGGGTCTGCCACGCCAAAGAAGCCTAACCATTTAGCCACGAAGGAGTTCTATATTTGCTTTAATATATTACCTAGGTACATTTTTTGATGTCTTGATAGAAAAAGTGAAGTTTTTTCTTCCTTTAGAAAGTATGTAGTGAGGAGGAGCATTGTCCAGATACTGATGCCATTACCTCGTCTTGTTGAAGAAACATTTCCGAGACCTCATGTCCAATTAATCTCTTGAGAATTCAAATTTCCTAGAGTTCACTTAACAATGATAAAGGTTAACTGTTTGGAATTAACATCTTTTTAACACTGAGACTATATCAAACATGGAGCTATAGTGTAACATGAGATTTGAGCAATACAGGGTGTGATTGAAAAGTACCGGAAATTTTCCCGCCGCGCGGCTCCCTGGCGTTCGAAAAATGTGAGGGGTGGGGGGAAATGTGTGCGGGACCTTCCTCTTTCAAGCAGAACTTGGCCCAGCGCGCTGCGAGCAGCGGTTGAGAAAGCATCGCTGTCCGCACGAACGTCGTTTTGGTCGTCGGTCACGTTTCTTGAGCGCCGAAAATGGAGTCAAAGATTGACCAACGCTATGCCATCAAGTTCACCGAGGGGTCGTACTCGTAGCACCATGTTTCATCACCACTGATCACACTGTCTAATAACTCTTCGTCGGCTTCCACACAATCCAGCACTTCAAGACTCATTTTCACTCGCAGTTCTTTTTGCTCCTCGGTCAACACCTTGGGGACCAGTTTGGCACACACCTTCCGCATGTTCAATTCTTCAGTCACAATTTTTTGCACTGCATAGTATGTCAAATTAAGTCCTTCGCTGATCTCCCGGAGGGTTGTCCGACGGTCCAGGTTCAGGTATTCGCGAACTCGTTCGACGTTTTCATCGGTTTTCGACGTCGACGGCCTCCCAGAGCGTGGTTCGTCATCGGCGTCCTCCTGGCCTTCCCTGAAGGAATTGTGCCACTCAAAGATCCGAGTACGGGACATCACATCTACCCTAAAGACTTCCTTGAGCAGGTCCTGGGTCTCGGTGAACGTCTTTTTTAGTTTGACACAAAATTTGATGGCGTAGCGTTGGTCAATCTTTGACTTCATTTTCGGCGCTCAAAAAACGTGACCGACGACCAAAACGACGTTCGCGCGGACAATGCTTTTTCAACCGCTGCTCGCAGCGCACTGGGCCAAGTTCCGCTTGAAAGAGGAAGGTCCCGCGCACATTTTCCCCCACCCCTCACATTTTTCGAACGCCAGGGAGCCGCGCGGCGGGAAAAGTTCCGGTACTTTTCAATCACACCCTGTATACTCTCCCACTGGAAATCGAGCCTGTATCTCCACAAAAGGTAAGAGCCATTACCAGTTGTCCACTGCTTTATATACCTGTCTCTGTCCAACCTACGGTCGCTCTTATGTTGTTTTATTCGTTCTTTTATCCTCTTTCCCGGTTTCCTAATATAGCAATCAGCATCCAGTGACTGTTTCGCTGTCTCTTACGCATATATAATCTGTCACTCTCTGTGTATTCACAGTGTCTGATAAGGCCAAGTGGATAGTTGGCGAAACTGTTACACATAATAATAATTCTTACAATAAACGTACTGTAAGATGCCCATTTTGTCATTTGCCCATTTTGTAGTTTAAATTGGATTTAAGATATAATTAACTAGTATTTCGAAAACTTTCCCCTCTGTTTAAAGGTATTGTAATGACTCGTGGTTGAAAATTTTGTCTAGTTCTACATACATATACAACACTGATTTCTAACAAAGCAATTAACAATAACGCTGTTCTGTTGGATTTTCACAATTTAAGAATAATTTGTTAGATAACAATTGCAGACAAAGTTTTCGTTACATTGTAGCACAAATATGAGAGTTTTAAGAACTCGTGTTCTCACACTCTGAGACATAAACTCCTTCCATGTAGAAAATAGAAGCAAGTGATTTCAACACGAAAATAGCGATTGAAGTTTAAATTGTATGCACGGTACACAAGGGGGACATAGCTGGGATATTGTCCGAAAACAAAAGCAGCGTCTATAAAACGAGGTTCTCATTTAGTTTTCCTTCAGCTGCATTATTCGCTAACGATGTCCGCTGGTCGCCTGGTTTTCAGATTATGGGCTGTTGTCTGTTGCAGAGAGTAGAGGAATACGAGCACCCTTTAGAAAGAGACTACCAACCTAGTGTAATATGTCTTCCCCCACCAGACGACTTTCATTTCACAATTTAGTTTCTGTGAATATGCATGCGCGTGTGAGTTTGTTTCTTTCCCCACATACAAACCCTCCATTATATATATATATATATATATATATATATATATATATATATATATATATATATAGAGAGAGAGAGAGAGAGAGAGAGAGAGAGAGAGGGTGAAACAAGGATTATGCTCTGCGTAAGAATTCATACGAATATTTGCATAGAAACAGTCAATAGTTTTTATACAATAGACGAAAAATTACTATAGGAACTTGGATTCTAAAGATGTTGAAGCATATTAAAGATTAGCTTTGACCAATAATGGGTTAATTTGATGCATTTTTATGTATTAATGTGAAACTCAGTGTGTTTTGTTTATTTTAAGTTCAAGTAAAGTAAGAACAGGCATGTCAACTGGTACAGAAAATTGACAGAATCAATGCTCGTCGTTATTTATTCGACTGCAGGAAGGGTATTCCCAGGGAATGACGAATGTATTAATTGCAATTCGCTATAGCAAAAAGTACTCAGCCGATCGAGCTGATATTTAGTATAAGAAATTCCAGATTTGAAAATACGCTACTTAATATAGGTGAACAGGATGGTTAATAGCTACAAAAAGCTATAATTCACATCATGATGGTGCCACTTATGTGTGTGATATATCAAGATGTTTTACTTCGTTTTACTGAGTTGAATAATATGTAGATTAGTATGGTTCATGCCTATGTTGAGCTACACAAGGGATGAAACATGTAAACGTAAAAACATTTTAATAATAGATACAATTAACAGTAGAGAGCGTAATTATTATATTAATTGAGATGAATATAAGTGATTGGATAAATAATGACTGTGAACTGTTTTAATTAATCGTGACTCGTTGAATTCCCCGAACTACGCTAGTAGACACCATTCTGATCCCTCCACTAATTAGAACGTGGAATAAACACGATAAAACTTTCTCTCGACAACATGTACCAGTCACAATTTGTTACGGTATGACTATTCACTCACCTTAAGGCATGCCGAAAGTTGTCATTGATCTCTGTGTGAGAAAGATTCCTCTTGGAATATCATACGTTGCTTTGTCTCTAGTGCGAAGACTTGAGGACATCCTATTCCAAATAGTGTTTCTTTATGAACGGATATCAGTCAAGCACTCTAAACTATTCGAACGTCGAAAGAGACTCTACAGTATATTCACTAATACTATTATTGATGATGTGAACTTTCCCGTCTCCAGACTCGAGGTATCAGAGAGTGAAATTTCAGTTTCTGACCTGATGACAAAAACCATAATACCAGTTACACGTCAACTGTCGGAAGAAAGGGTATTTGTAATTCGAACTCCGTAGTCAAATCTCTGTCTCGAAATATTGTCCGCAAAACTACAATTGCATTATGTCAACTTGACCGTGAGTTCACTTTCGTGAACGAAGAAAATGCAGACTTTGGTGCGCGACTGGATTCCACAACAGTCAATTCAATTCGAAAATTTTCTTGGACACGTTGATATCGTGACTTCTTTCCATATGAACGAATTGATTACTATTGACACATTCATTAAGACCTCAGTCGTTGACTATTATGCTAACATATTACAAGCCTCAATCAAACTTCATTTGCTTTACATTCGTGTTTATTTGTGTGCAGTACTTGGTTGAGAAGAACTAGAATTATCAAAACTTTGACGAAATACTTAACTGCGATGTCATACTCTATCCACACTGCAAAAGCGGGGTACACGGTCATTTATACTTAATCACCTGCAACAAAAGAACGAATACAATAAGCTGAATTGATTAAGGAAAAAGTCAATGTTATCTACAAGAAAGAACATTGTGATCGATTTCCATGATTTCCTGAGGAATTGTTATCGATGATGTATATGGCAACAAATGTCTGTGTTTGAGCTCATTTTCAGTAACAGTAAAACTTTGTCATAAAGTTACAGTCGTGACGTTTTTCTTATGACGTTCTGCGGGATAATATTTCAAAATCTATCTCTTTACAATAATGCAATCATGGTTGAAGATATTCCTGACCTCCCTGCTTTGTTAGCTTGCAAAATAATATGTATAAATAATTTCCAAATATCTCATCTTAAGGGATCGATTCGGATTGAATAACGTTCTTTTTATAACGCATATGCTCTTCAATGGAAAATAATTCCTCAAAAAATTATTGGAAATCTATAATGTTTTTCACAAATTTTAATTTTGTTGCCTAGTTGTACCTATGTTTTTTTCTTCTTCTGGTCTTCTTAAGACTGACTTCCCTGTCATTATGCTCAAAGAGTGTGAAATTAAATGAGTGGATTTTGAGTCAAGTGGTGAGGACTTGCATCAAGAGTATACAGTCGAATCTCAGCCGACGGAATACGTCCCGGTCACTTGTTTCTCGATCCTAGTTTTGTTCTCTCTACTAGTTCGATTCAGAAAATAAAGATTGGTTTTAGTATTTTATTTATCATGTTTCTAAATATACTAAGGTGTGCCTCGTATTAATATCTTTATAACGAAAATGATATGCAGTTTTTAACTTCGTGTCCCATGATTATGCTCATCAGCAATAGCGGCTCGATACCATAATTTGAGGTAGTTCTGCACAGTTTGTTTTTTGTATACTAAATTTCCCCTTTGCAGTAATTAATTATAAAATGTACACGAACCGCTCCAACCAAAACACTATTATATTGCTTATTGGGTGTCAGTGGCGTATTTAGGATTTTGTTTCGGCAGGAGCTATACTCAGCATATGAATAGGCGCTTTTTTTATTTTAAATATGGGATGCCTACAAGCTTAAATGAATTTCGGGCTTGAGCCCGATAGCTCCTCCCTAAATACGCCACTGTTGCGTGTAACAAACTTTAAAAATACCATATCCATATCGTAAGAAACACTGTTTTCAGATACCATAACAATTTCGGATTCACGTAATGTCTACATGTAGAAATTTTATTAATACTACTAAATTATAAATATTTTATCGTTTGTAAATAAAGTCTATCCGACGTGTCTTCTGCTGTACAAAATATCCTATTACTTTATCATTAAAGTTCGGCATGATGGATATGAAATCACGCTCGATTGATAAGGCAGCCAAAGCATTGATTCTTTCCTGACATATTGTGCTTCTCGAAAATGTTTTAACTATTTTAAAATTAGAGAAGTAACGTTCTGCTTCAGCTATCGTCGTTGGGGTAATTAGAAGAATTTCCAAAAGGTTTATGGTTTCCTTAAAATTGTCACACAAATTGTGTTTGTTCAGAAAATTTGCACAAACTTGAACATGGAATACTATTACTTTCAAAGAGCACAACAATTACACTGAACACCGTTATCAAGAACAAGAGAAGGGAGCCTCATGTACGTCACGTCGTGTGTCTTCGGCTTCTTCGGAAGTATTCGTGAGTTCTGAGCTGCTGGGGGTGCAGCTCTAGTAAATCCTATCCAAGAAACAAGGGAAGCGTAATACAGTGCGGCTGGTGAAGATTTTGGTTTCAATGCTAAAGCATAGGGCAATCCGTGCACAGCTCTTGCAATATTATTAAGCTTTGAAGGTGTTTCCAGTAATACTACGATATGTAGCATATCCAGCAGTACAATTTCAGGACACCGTTAGACCAAATATCATTATTACATGTTATTACCTTGATTAAATTAAACAATTCAACTCAATTGAAAATACATTTATGCCACTAAAATAGCTGGTAGTTCTGGAGCTCTGCAGCACTTATAGACAAGCCGCCCCTGCTCATTAGGCTAAAGGAGACGGATGATTAATGAAAGCGAATGATTATGAAGGTATTGGTGGAATAAGAATGTGAGAGGAAACCGGAAAACTTTGAGAAAACTCACGGTCATGGTGTTGTCTACCACAAAATCACATGGCCTGGGATGGAACTAAGGACCTCTTACACCAGATGTGAACGATTGCACCACTACGGGGCCGCGGTGGCTCAGTAGTAGAGCGTTCACCTCTGGTGCATGGCCTGAGCGTTCACCTCTGGCGGTTATTCATTCAACCATTTTCATTCAATTCTCATCATCGCTGTCTCCTTTAGCCTAACCGGCATAAACGTGGGACGTAAAACTCAAAGATTTTATTTTATTTTATTTTTGTACCACTATTACTGAGACATCGTACCCTCATGATACGTTATACCTGAAGCAGGCTTATATCATTATCATCTCTAACTTTACGAATGGAAATAACATTGTTCTATTGTTGTACAGGATGATTCGCATGTAGATACTCATCATGATTTTTCCGACTAAGAGAATGTAAGAGGATTCTGCAGATCCGTAGAGATATTAGCGCAAAATCTGAGAGTCCATTACTTTTAATAAGGTTTCGGGAGTATCGAAAATCTTAGAAAAATAGATTACTCGATTATATTTCTTCTGAGATTACATTTAGTATATAAAAACATGACGTTTTACTTTTAATTAGAACTATAATTCCAATCTCGCTTGCCCTTATGGAGGATTAAGTCTTCCAGAAGAGGATGTTCGCTCATACTTGGTCATAGTGTCATAACTTTATATTCCGTGTTTATGCTGTGTAGCCTAAAGAAGACAGTGGTGATGAGAATGAATGAACTAGTGGAATGAAGAAAATAGGAAGAAACAGATCTCCCAAGAAAATCCACGCATATAGTGTTGCTCTGCCACAAATTTCTCTTGGCGCGAGCTGGGATCGACCTAGGTACCCCAAGCACCTTAATTATTTCGTTATTTGATAGCTATGTTGAATTTTTCAGAATTATTCTTCATTCTATTAATAATAAAAATAGCGTAGTATTACGTTTTCAGTTGGCATTTCTTATTCAGTCTCGGCAAAGTACTGCTGACAATTAACAAATAAATGAGTAGTGCAAGTACATGTTGAATTTGTAATGTGTGAAAGAAATTGTTACGAAACATTAAACTCACAAATGATTTGTTTTCTGGACCACAAGCCCGCATGTTGCAAACCATGTTCCAACATGCAAATCATGGTCCATTAGTAATCATTCTACCAGTAAGCCCAAGATATTCTTATGAAAGGTGAAATTGTATGTAAAAGGTTACAAAAGCAAAGAGATGTAACTGAATGGTTCTCGCTCTGTAGAAAATAAATATTTTAAAGCTCGTTAATTACTGCAAATACTAGGAAATACATAAGGGTTACATTATTGATAGATGTGTTTTATTTCGAAGAACTTGCTCAAAAGTGGTCTTGAAAAGATTTTTTTATTATTTTATGAACTAATATAGCATAATTAATACTAGAACTGGCATAATACATTTCTTTAAGAAAAAACACACAAAGCATGTGGTAGTTATCAGATGAATTTTCAATGTATTTCTTCTATATTTCTTATATTCCATTAAATATATACGAAATTACTATACAAAATGGTATGTTCTGTGATTTAAGAAGAAATGAAAGCACAATACATTAATGCAGAGTGAATATCTTTTTATTTCACTTTTGCTTGAGGTTATATAACCAAAGAATGGGGTCCCAGAGGACGAAAAATACGCCATTGAAATGCTAGAAAGCGAAATCACGAGATATTAAATAAGTTATCATCTTTTTTTAAAAAGTATAATTTTGACCCAAGAAAAAAAAAACTTTCGATTACGGTTGTACGATCACAAAGACGCAGCTATGGGATTGCAGTTAGAGAGAAAGTTTTAAAATAAATTGCTTTTGTGGAGAGAATTTATTGGGTAGTTGATGTTACTTTGTGGGACGCGTGCACCTGCCACAATTTATAGGAAAATAATGCCTTTTCCAGGTTGAAACCATTACTGTCTGTTATTGCAAATCAGGCGTCAAATTCAAATGCGAATTTGGCGCCAAGAAAGATTTTTTCCCACTGATTTACATTTCGTTAACCACGGGGGTCACCGGCCTCCCCAAATCTTGGCTTGGCTCCCTCAAATATTTATTTAAATTGACAAATTGCTTTTATGAAACAATAAATGAAAAAGTAATCCATAGTAAACTGAAATTATTCATTCTTCTAAGAAAAGGTTATTTTTAAAATCCATATACACGCTATTTCTTAAACGTTAAGTGAACGGGAATAAGAGTATGAAATCAGTAACTTTGGAGGCCGGGCGTCATCCTCGTTAATATTGCGAGGTTCTTCCAGCCCATACTGTGATTCCAGCCTTATAGTCGCCTTGAGGTACTAAGGACTAAAAATCTATGCGAATTCACTTTTTGTAACCGATTAAGACAAAACTGAAGGGCCGATTCGACTCAGTGGCTAGGAGGATTCGCCCCCTAATTGCTGGATTTGCAACACAGTACTTTATGTTTTAATTGTTTTACGAGAACGTATTGAATGTAGGTTTACTTTCTTATTTTCATTATTTTCAATAACGATTCTGTCAACAGACAAATAATATCTCGACTATTTAGATCCTTATCTGTGCTGGCAACACTGCGGCTGAGCGGGAAAGAATGCGCAAATCATTTGTAAATATGTCGCCTCCCCCAAACTCAGAACTCTGGCTATGTCCCTGATTGTTGTTGATGATTTGAGTTTAGCGTCCCTTTCAGCAGCGAGGCTATATGAAACGTGGACCTTCAGCCTAACGTGCAATCCGAACCCATAAACTCCCATCAGAAATTGCACCGGGTCACCCATGCCAAATATGCGTAAGCTAACGGCTTAGCCACGAGAAAGCCACCAAAGTTTGGTTAAAATCACCATCGTTTTCGCAATGGAGAAACCACATCTTAATGGTGCTTTCTCGTTATATTCACCGGCTTTCTCGTTATATATCTGGCTATATTCACCAGAATAGATCGTATACCAAACTACAGGGTAAGCCCGAAAGCGAGTGAAAAAAGTTTTTTTTTTTTTTTTTTGGTTAGTAGTAGAGTGGATTCAAGGCGATGTGTGTGAAGTTATTGGTTTTATAAAGGGATTCATGAGAGTTTTATAAGTAGACATTTCTATCTATTGCAGTAAAGAATATAAAGCAATTTGCATTACATATAAAACTAAAACAAGTGAGTTTCGATTGCCATTTAGAAGCTAAGATAAACTTCCAAACTGTAGAAATTGAATATGGAAACCACTTGCTGCTTCCATTACGAGTACGTGAATATGGAGTTTATATATATATATATATATATATATATATATATATATATATATATATATATATATATATATATATATATATATATATATATATATTTAGGGGGAAGTGTTGGAAAATCGAAAGGGTCGTGTAAAAAATCAGAGTGAATATCATTATTGTATGAGCTTTACAATATGAAATAAACACAAATAACAGAGAAAAGTCACGGAATTCTCTCAAGAAAAAACAATTTTGCTATGTTATAACACCAAATAAAAGAATTTTCCAGTTTACAGGTATTAAAAAAAAGTTAGTGTTAATTTTCCAGTTTAGAGGTATATAAAAAAGTGTTAATTTTCCAGTTTAGAGATATTAAAAAAAGTAAGTGTTAAAACTAACAGGTTATCTCTTTGATAGTTACCTGGTCACCAAGGAATTGATCAAACTGGCTAATAGGTAAAACACCTTTAGAAGGAAAACTAATCGTCAGTGAAACGCACAATTTTGGCTATAAAACATATAAAACAATCTCTCAAGGACAAGAACATCTTGGAGCATTAACAATTATGTCTATAGAGAAACTGCTAACCAAAATAAACGAAATAAGATACAATGACGTATTCTCTGATGATCATTGACAAGATAAGAATAGTACGAGTTAGCTTTAATGATAGAAGAGTAAAAGTTAATCCATTATGCTTAATATCACGTAATGATTTTGTACTTTCAATAATTACGTGAAAATATACTGTATGGATGAATCAGCGTATAAAATCTTCAAACAATTTGGACGTATACTACTATTACTAATTGAAACAGATGATAAGGCTAATTGTATTAGTTCGTTAGCTACTGCAAGTGATTCAACCGCAAATACAGGATGTTCTTAATTACTAATAATAAAGTTACCAACATTTAAACCGTAAGTTATGGTTTTCATGATACCTAGAATTAGAAATAGTCATATATCAGTTGGAAAATTCATTTGTTTTACTAAGATGGTAATTGTTCAAGAAAATGGCGTGCATAAAGCACGTCCATTCTTGGATAATTACAATCTTGATAAATTAGTAAAATCTGTATTCCGATATTTCCAGTTTCCAGTTCTATAAAACAAATTACTAAATAAACAGACTTGACAATAATGACGGTGACGACTACTACTACTACTACTACTACAGCTGCTGCTGCCGCTACTACTACTACTACTATATTACAGCTACTACTACTACTACTACTACTACTACAGCTGCTGCTACTATTACTGCTACTACTACAACTAATACTAATACTGATATTACTACCACCACAAATAATAATAATAATAATACTGAACTGCTATATTTAAACGCATTTAACGTCAGATGATTCGTAAGTTCTTTTATGTGTTACATGACCTAGATCGAAAGTCAGGTTACGCCACTGTTTCATAATAAATATCAGGCTCAATACTTCAAAACTGTGTTGCTTAAAGGACACAACTTTACATAAAAAAAAGAAAAAGAAAAGAAAATAACAATGAATCACAAAGAATAATGATTTCTCTCTCTTATGGAAACTACTATTTTGTCATCATTGTGAACCTTTAATTAGCTTCATTCTTCAAATAGTAAATGAATGAATTTTCCAATTTTCGAAATTTCATTTTTTTAAAAATTGTTTAAGAAGCTATTCTGTTGCAAATATATTAAAATTTCTCTCTACCAACACTATCACCACCTCTCCCACAGAAAACAACCAACCATATTGTTTGATTTTCTGTCATATTGGTTTTCGTGTTTGCTCGTATATAGAGCGGTAATCATCTGAAACTCATGCTGAGTGCAACTCATGCATGGCGCTCTCGTAACAGAGTTCGATGGTCCCCTGCTGAACGAGAAGCCTTATTGTGATCGTAAATGCCCTGTCCACCTGCCAACGACACTCGTCCAATGGAACCAAAGGGACGCACATAAAAATGACGTCATCACGAAGCGGGACGGCTACTGTGTGTTAATTGAACATGTCGTTATTCACGGAGTGGCCATTCGACCGTTATTTGCGAACCATGGCATCACAAAAAAAAAAAAAAAAAAAAAAAAAAAAACGGAAAATAAAAAAAATCCACGGAGCAGATGAGAGTGAAGATGGAAATTTTAAAAAATGGTACATTATCCAACAATATTAGCAACGTACGTACCAAGAATGATCGTTACTAGGAGTCAAACAAGGCAAAAGGGAAGCAAGAGACCGAGAAACTATTTTGCTGTGTTAAGGTGATGTACGACTCCTGTTCTCGGAAGCCGTATTAATTTTCCTAATCTGCTTTACTAATCCCAGTGTCCTTGGTTTAATCTATAATCCGTATGGAAGCTCTTTGGCGAGATAGCAAGCTTCTACTTTCATCAGAAAAAAGGAAAGAAAGGAAACATTAATTTTATTATAAAAATGTGCGCTTTGCTTTTCCTGGAACAGAGTCTGTGGATTGCCATGCTGTTTCTCCTTCTCTTTATTTTAACAGTAATGCATTGGCTTTCTATGAAGGTTTGTGACTTTAAAAGTATTTCGGCAAAAAAAAAAAAAAAAAAAAAAAAAAAAAAAAAAAAAAATCTTCAGCGGAAAATCTACTACTTAAAGGTCCGGAAACTTATCTCCTGTCATAGTAAATACTTAACTTTGTTTGTTGGACACAGAACATTTGCATTTACTTAGTTTCGTTTGTTCAATGCGCTGAATTTACCACTATTCCTAACTTAATTGCTATTGCGATAACTTTGCCTGTTAGACACAGAACATTTGCATTTACCTAGTTTCGTTTGTTCAATGCGCTGGATTTGCAACTATTTCTAAGTTAATTGCTATTGCGAAATAATGCTCCAATTGATAAAAGCATTGTCTGTTTGGTGACAAAACACAAGAATGTAAGGTTCTAGCCAACAAAACGGTCCAATAAACTATGTTATAGAAACTTTACAGGCTCCAAAAAATATTAAAAACTAATTACGAACTAAAATTGCGTATAGTATGTATAAGTTTAAAGATGATTTAATCAAGGTTGTGCCGAGTAACGGGGATAACTGGAAATTTAATTCATGCAGGAATACCTCATATAAATCGGTTAATTGGTTATAAGACGTCCGGGCGAGCAAAAAGGCCTATCTAAAACGGGCTTAAATTAACTTAATTATCACAACACTTTAGAATAAAAAGAATTTCTAAAATGAAAGTAATATATTTTTATTAATTATATAATACAAGAAATCCTTTCCAACACACATGTATACACAGAAATATTTTACATAATATGGTTAATTGATTCTAAGAAACATACTGGATACACAGGAATACGTTGCATAACATGGTTAATTGGTTTCAAGAAAACTACCGTATAGACAAGAGTACGTTAATTGGTTCCAAGAATCTTGGAACTTGTTACTAATAACTTGGTTAATTGGTTCCAAGAAACATAACGTACAGACATGAATACATGGTAACGTAGTTAATTGATTTCAAGAAACATACCAATAGACAGGAATACGTTACATACTGTGGTTAATTGGTTCCGAAAAATGTATCGTATACACAAGGATACGGTGCATAACGTGGTTAATTGGTTTCAATACTGTATAGACAGGTATACGTTGCATAACGTGGTTAATTGGTTTCAAGAAACCTCCGTATAGACAGGAATACGTTACATAATGTGATTAATTGATTACAAGAAACCTACCTTACAGACATGAATACATTACATAACGTGGTTAATTGGCTCCGAAAAACATACCGTATAGACAGGAATATGTTGCATAAGTGGTTAATTGATTCCAAGAAACATACCGTAGAGACAGGAATATATTTCATAAGGGGTTAATTGGTTCAAATAAACATATCGTATAGACAATATGTTGCATAAGTGGTTAATTGATTCAATGAAACATATCGTATAGACAGGAATATGTTACGTAAGTAGTTAATTGGTTCAAAGAAATATGCCCTATAGAAAGCAGTATGTTGCATAAATGATTCATTGGTTCTAAGAAACATACCGTATAGACAGGAATATGTTGCATAAGTGGTAAATTGGTTCAAAGAAATATACTGTATAGGCAGGAATATGTTGCATAAGTGATTAATTGGTTCAAAGAAACATACCGTATAGACAGGAATATGTTGCATAAGTGGTTAATTGGTTCAAAGGAACATACCGTATAGACAGGAATATGTTGCATAAGTGGTAAATTGGTTCAAAGAAATATACTGTATAGGCAGGAATATGTTGCATAAGTGATTAATTGGTTCAAAGAAACATACCGTATAGACAGGAATATGTTGCATAAGTGATTAATTGGTTCAAAGAAACATACTTTATAGGCAGAAATATGATATGTAAGTGGTTAATTGGTTTGAAGAAACATACCGGATTCAATAGAGGGTTAAGGGAGGAGGTAGAACCTACTCTCGAGAGGCTAAATCGATTGCAAAAAACTGCATTTCGATATTTTTTTTACCATTTTTGCTCTATGGAAATGAGTATTGAAACTCGAAGCAGTAGTAACTTTCCACCATTTCAGGTTTTGGTAGAACATTGCAATTTGTAATGGTTTATTCTCTACGCATACTGAATCGATTGCAGAGATTTTTTTTATCGGTATCTATTACAATTTTTGTTCTATGGCGATAAATGTTGAACCCGGAAATTACTAACTCGAACCACTTCTGGTTTGAATAGAGGGTTAATGAAGAAGAGGATATCTATTCTTGGAACAGTGAATCGGATACAGAAAATCACATCTTACTATCTGTTACCGTTTTTGTTAGGTGAAAATCAGTATTTAGATTGGAAGTAATATTGAATTTGAACCATTTTCAATTTCAGTCGTGTGTTCAGAATAGCCATGGTGCGTCGTCTGGAGACGATGAATCCCTTGCAGAAAACTGCTACTTGCTATCTGTTTCTGCTTTTGTTCTATGGAGATTAAAACCGGAAATGACTAATTTGAATTACTTTCGGTTTGAGTAGAGAGTTAACTGAGGAGATGGAACCTATCTTTGGGACGCAGAGTCAATTGCAAGAAATCGCACCTTGATATCTCTTGCTGTTTTTGCTTGATATCCGTCGACAGAAGTAGGGAAGGACAAAGTCGTTCTATAAGTCTTCCGACACTTATGCATGACATAATTTGGACGTCTAAAAGCGAGAAGCATTTACAAGATTTGGAAGAAGACAAAAAGGATTTTTTTTTTAGAATGTAGACAAGACGAGACTTTTACAAAATTCTTCTCCCATTTCGTAAGCAGCACTAGTAGTTTGTTACCCTTTCATTCACGGTACTTAGCCGGTACTAAAAGTCTTTGTGCTAATCGGTAACAGCAGTTTCGTTTGAGGTTTTGCTTATTTATATAACCAAGCAACTTTTCACGTTTTCTATTAGTATATGACTATCCTTTTTATTAAAATACCTCCGTCTCTCAAAATCAGGGCGATAATTTACCCCAGTCCTCTAAATGAAGCTCCTGATCGAAAGTCGAACTTGAAAAGAATAACACTACTTAACTATTGAAAACTAATCATTTATTCCATTTTTCTGTTGGAAGTTTTGTGAGTGATTACAGTTACCTTTGCCAAAAGTTGTCTCAGTTAATAAAGAAATTGATGATGCAGTACAACTGTCCTAATTTGTACAATATTTATGAGAATCAAGTTTTTGTGAACTGTGCTGTACAAAGAAGAAAAACTGTATCTCAGAAATCCCTTTCTAATGCCCTGAATAAATTAACCAGTAGATGACACTCTTTGCCCTTTGTAGTTTATTTATAGTCTCTAATATGTAGACTATGCACAGAAATGTATTCCTTTAATCTCACGACTGGCACGGACATGGAATTAATGTATTACGTATGTTCATCAATAATAAAAGGCATGAGTTTCGAAGTTTCCTACTGTTTCCTTGTCAACCGATCCTGATTAGTAGTTACTAGTTTTCAGTACGAACAAAAATATATTTGCTGGGATTACAACGTGATAAAAGAAGAGGGAAAAATCAGGATACAAATGGCGAAACAAGACTTTAGGAAGAAGTAAAGCGTAAAGTTTGAATTCTATGCAAAATACGAGGTGTGAACAGAAGGTTACATAGCCTGTAATGAGACGTGTATGTGCTATTTCATACAATCAATACAGCCAAGAGATAGTGCATACAGTAGGATACTTTTTTCACGTAGTCTCCATATCGGATGAAGCTCTTATGGCATCGAAAGATAAGTTTGAAGATTCCCTCCTGGTAAAAAAAAAAAAATGTCCTTACGGGTTCAATCACGTTGTCACGAAGTGTTTCGCCTCCTCGTCTGAAGTGAAGCAACAGCCTCCGACGTGCTCGTTCAAGCGCGGAAACAGGTGGAAGTCGATTGGAGGCGAAAGTGGAATCAACTTTATCAGAACTGTGTTCAAATCAGTTGATGCCGTGCTGGACGGTGCTCCTAGTCGTCGGTGACGTTTTTCCTACCAGCCGCAAACTTTCGACACCATTCTGCGATATGCTGACGAGATATTACAGTCTCTCTTTAAATTTCTACCAACTAGCTGCCGGTGAATTTCAGCCGCGGTTACATGTTTCGCCCACAGAAATGGAATAATTGAGTTGACTTCTTTGCGAGACTAATTTCCCAAACGAGTCGCCATTTGTATTTATCTACAACTAGCGCCGTAGGTGGCGGGTAGCTGAAACTCTGCACAGTTGCCAACTCCATGTATTAAAGTTACCGCACACTTCGCATTCCTCTATTACAGAAGAAACACCAAAAAAATCGGCCGTGTAACCTTAGTTTTTGATCCTTCCTCGTAATTAAGATTAATGACTTTGCCGATTAACGAAAAAACAAGTCTTTCAATGATTTTAGCAAATCTTTATTATAAGTAAAAGTAATAGAAGTTATTAGAATCATGCTAAAGAGGCTTATACTGTAAGTTTGTTAAGTTTGAACGTATGTCCGTTGCTACACACGATTACAATTGAACGAAAGCAAATTTTTGAATTCTATTTTGTTCAATAGACATCTAGAGTCATATCTCGACGGTGTTCGTTAACAGAGTTAATCCGTTAATATATACGCGGATAACGGCGAATTGAACGGTGGCTCCCCGTATTCAACATATAAGTGTGTGCTGAGGTTAGTTGTTGTTTAAATTGATGCCAAACAGATGTGCCTTCTAGCGATTGAAATATTATTTTGGTTAACACTTTTAGGTTCTAGTACCTATTTTTACGTACTAAAATAGTGTCTACATTATTCGATTTAAAAAGTACCAATAAAGCTTTTTACTTCGTGTTTTTTTTTTTTCAACCATAGAGGCATTGTAGAATACGTTATGTATGGTTTTACGTCTTTCTGCGTCGAGACATAGAGGGTGATGACGTCATAACTTAAAAAATATTTTTTCGTTAGGCTTATTTTTGTTATTTTTTGGCGGCTTACTTGTACAAGTAGAAGATTGAAATTTTGCACAAACATTCAGTCCATCAAGTAGTACCTATCAGATTTTTCACATCTCTGCGTTAACACAGGGAGGTCCAGAGGGGCATATATATATATATATATATATATATATATATATATATATATATATATATATATATATATTAACCAAAAATTCCTTTTTTCTCAATTTTTACACCTCAAATACACGATGGAGACAGGTGAATAGCACCGTGTGAAACGCTGTTCTATTCTGAAGAGAATGAGATACAAAACATGACCTTAGGATAAACAGTGATGTTCCAGGATTTTTTTTTTTTTTTTTTACCTGAGCTCAGGGTCTTTCGCGGTAATCTAGGGCATTATGGGGATAATTTGTAAATATTTTCCCCCCTTACTATTCAAGATAGAAGCTTGAAATTTTGAACACACACTGTTAAAAATAATTCCTTAAATTTGAGAAACCGTTTCTTATCTGTGCACCGAGACAATATTTTCTTAGAAATGAGATTTGGCAATTCTCATTCATAAGGAAAGTAACAGTGTATTTTCTCGTTTCGTTTCACACAACCTCAACTACTTTTCTTCATTTCTGATTAACAAGAGTTTCAAACTCTTGTTTCTAAGAAAAGATATTCTTGGTGCACAGATAAGAAACGGTTTCTCAAATTTAAGAAAGTATTTTTAATAGTGCATTTAGAACACCATTTAGAATTTTCTCAGTTGATTTTGAGATATCTGCGTTAACACAGGGGGTCTAGGGTTAACACAGGGGGTCTAGGGTTAACACAGGGGGTAAAAAAGTCAGACAAAAATCCAGATTTCTCTCAAAATTTCCCGCCTCTGGGACATGATAGGGAAATGTGAATAACACCGTTTGAAAGGCTGCTTTATTGTGGAAAAAATGAGGTATGCACCATCATCATAGGATTGATGCTGTAGCCGCTTGACTAAAAGTCTATTATTTACCTAAAAAAGGCCAGAACCTGAAGAAGTTAAATCTTAAAAAAAATGAAGATAAAATCTCATATACTTGTTATATGAGAGCGTGTGTACGTCAAATACTTGGGGTATTAGAAGTATTAAAATCTGGAGTATTGTGTTAGGATTAGGATTTAGATTTCTTGGCATTCGGCATCTATGCGTATGTTAGCCCGTTACATATGAGGGTTGACGTCCTCGGCGATCACACTATCTGAGGAAAGGGAAGGAAGGAAACGTGTTGGGATCTGTATGTTAGGTACCATCCCGGTATTTGCCAGAAAAACCTCACTCAGGATGGCTAGCCTGAACAAACTTCTATACTTTTTGACTACATGTCTCCACCGGGAATCGAACCGGGGACAGCTTTCACTAAAGACGAGAGCATTAGTAAATACGCTACGCGAGGTCACGTCTAGAGTATTGGTGTGTTTTGGCATAAAAGAGTAGCTAAGGGGAAAATACTGGTAAGCGATATTTTTTACAGAAAAACAAAGTGCAACATTTTCATGCAATGTAATGCAAATGACACATACCAAACAAGGTTCCCCTGCGATCTGTATCTACTTTTCCTAACTTAAACTACCTATATAATATTCTGTAGTCCAATCACAACTTCAGCTTGGATGGTATATAACTCTGGAGCCAAAGGTCTGTATAGCAAACGTTTTCACATACTTACTAAAATGTCTACTTTCATGCCAAGTTTGGTAAAAGATTGTATGAGTTCTCTAGATTGCATATGATACATATTGCCCTTGTAATTGATTCATTTTCAAAAAAGTAAAATGGAAATCACGTAATATTGTCACGTATACACTACGTGAAGAAGTTTGATTTTTGAATGGTATGATTTTCTTTTTCTCAATTAACACTGAAACTGAAAGTGGTAGTAGATTTCCACCTCTTCCGGTTTTAATTGCGAAATTAAAATGGAGATGGGACATATTTTTTAGGAGGCTCAGTTGATTACAGAAAAATCGCTTCTCGCTAACTATTAATTGATTTTACTTCATATCGATCGATGTTAAAACCGGAAGTAGTTGGTCTTGCCACCCCCCGGTTTGAATATAGGGTAGATACAGAATATCGTACTTACTTTTAGAATGCTAAATCGATTTTCCCGACTCTCTACCAAAAAATTCTTTTCGCTATCTTTCATCGTTTATTCTATAGTGATCATAGTTAAAACAGCATTCCCGAATTGACTATCACCTCCATTCACGAAGTTGATTCTTACGTGTAATTTTTGATCCTGTACATCCTAGCCATCCTGTATCCTAGCCAACCTAGCGATCCTTGCCTAGCCATCCTAGTCTAGCCAGCGTAGCCATCTAGCCATCCTAGTCATTTTTGCCTAGCCAGCCTAGCCATCCTTACCATCCTAGCCTAGCCATCCTAATCATCCTAGTCTAGCCAGCCTAGCCATCTAGCCATCCTAGTCATCCTAGTCTAGTAAGCCTAGCCATCCTAGCCTATCCAGCCAAGCCATCTAGCCATCCTAGTCATCCTAGGCTAGCTAGCTTAGCCATCCTGGCCATCCTAGCCTAGCCAGCCTACCCATCTAGCCATTTTAGCCTAGCCAGCCTGGTCATTCTAGCCATCCTGTACATGCTGAGGGGCATGGTGGCTCAATGGTTGAGCGCTTATCTCTGGTGCGTGGGGCCCCTGGTTTGATGTCCTGCCAAATAAGTTTGTGGTGGACAACACCGTGTCCATGGGTTTTCTCAGGCTACTTCCTTTTCCTCCCAGACATTCTCTTTCACCACTTCTTCCATCATCATTCGCTTGCCTTAATCATCGTAGCCCTGACATATGCGTGGGACGTTGAACTGAAATATTTCATTTTCAACCTGGTCAAAATTGATGGTGACCCACCAAGTAGTTCTTGAGATTTGCATCTCAAGAACGGAATGACGGACGGGTACATCATAGGTAGGGTAAATACGTCAAAGAGTTTTAATAAACCAACTTCCTTAAAATAAGAATATTCCTATTGGATGTTGTATTCCAAGATAAAGATAGAGATGATAGAAGCAAGAAAACAAAGACAATTAGATGGGTTTTCAATGTGTGTAAAAGCAATAGAGAAGAATGGCTGGATAGGACGGCGGAGCAATGAGGAAGTGTACCAAAAAGGAGAAGAGAAAAATGATACTGCAAATAGTTTTTTTAAAAAAAGGAAAGAAAATATATAGATTAGTGTTTAAGAACAAGTTGTTATTTTAAGGAACATGTAGATGTTATAGCAGAAAATAGAACAAAGAAATGAAGAATATTGCAATTTACCCGTAGTGACTTGGGGAGTAAAGTAACAAGCGATAATAGGTGCAAACCCAAGTTGGCGTGGGTCAATGAAAACTTGACCCACGACCCACTGACCCACCCCCACCGTGACCCACGACCCACCACTACCCACGACCCACCATGACCCACCACCCACCATCAACCACTCATCCACTGTGACCTACTCTGACTCACCAAAATCTCGTCATCAACTCTTACACATAATCCACGGCCCCTTCTACTGACTAAAGAGTTTACACTTGTTATAAAACAAGACTGTGTAATTGTCACTAATCGGAGTTTAAATTTCTAGTCAATCGCTCAAGCACCACTCTGTTACAATAACAGTGGATCTGACCTTTACGATATAAACTGGTAAAGTGTTTGTCAGTGAGGAAATTGAAACAGTTCGAGGTGGGGGGAAATTAGTGTGTGCCTAAAATATACTTGTACTAAGAGAGTATTCTTGCAAGTGTTAATTTCTGAACGCATTCCACAAAAAAACTTCTATTCGCAGGAAAATACCCCCTGTACAATACGCAAAAGGTTATGGTTTCTCAGTTCACAGTATTTTTCTTACAAAAGACTTGAAAAATCAGTTGTTCATAGGGTATAAAGGTACTCGGGTACCCTCTGTGAGAGCGTCTCCATTAAGTATGCTCATAATTGTAATTTGTGTAATCACTAAAACACCACGTTAAATTCTAGTTACAAATATGCATAATTGCAATTATTACGAATATTTATTCAAAGTAGTTTACCTAAAGCAAAGAAGAGACTTACTAAAAATTAGGTATAAAGTTGAATAACACAAATAAGCCATTAGTAATACAAGTAAACATTTTCCGTAACTCGTAATTTTCCACCTTAAAACAAATCTGAAATCGGATTTATTTCCTGTTGGTAACTTTTTGGCGGTAAATCATCCGCAATGGAATGATGTCCATCCTTCAGCCAAGAAATAACTAGCTCGTCTACTTTGAGCTTGTCTAGCGATGGGCCATTAACATTGATGAGCAACAAGTTAGACAATGTTTGAGCACTTAGTGTATTTCTAATATCAGTCATCTGTAAATTCATAAGGGGAAATCCCCGTTCGCACTCTGTCGTGGAAATTGATAATATTTTTACCCGATTTCTGCAACTTCTCATCGACAATCTGCTTGTTAGATTTCAGTTTGATAACGATTTTTCTTGGTCAGGTTTGAAATACTCAGCAAGAAATAATATCATCTCTCTATCACCATACAACATCTATTCCATATCGACCATGTCAGTTGGCAATGTCGACCCATGTAGAACAGAAACCACGCCTTAGATAGGGAATATTGTGAATAAATTATCAATTAAAGCCTGATAAACCGATGATTTCTTATTTGTTTATAAATTTAATTTTTGTAATTACACATGAAGGTTTGATACCATTACCAAGTTCCCTTCCCCTTCTAGAAAGCGGAAGGAAACGAGGTTCCTGGAAAGTGTTCAGAGGTGAATGGGAATTTCCCTTCTTCTTCAGCTTTAATTATCACACTGCTGTTTGCCATGTGCCAAATTACGATGAATTTCAACTAAATTATCATAGTATAATTATTTCCTTGTTGAATTATCAATACTTTTCAGTGGAAAAAAGGATGAAATTTCAAAGTTCCAAATCAATGTAAGTAGACCAACGTAAAGGGAGAAAAAGTGTAAAATTTTCCATGTAATTATGCGTACAATCCAAACTTCAAATTTCCGTGTAATTAAGCTTACAGTACAAATTTTATGCCTATTTTTCTCACAACTTTATGGGTTGATTGCCCTGTGCTGTAAGAGCTCCATATAATAAACATAAGCTTCAGCAATTATTATAGCAGAAAGCAATGGATATGTGAAGCCAAGCACTGTATTTTTTGTTTCTAATTTTTTTTTCTTAAATAACATCGATCGTTTTCGATCATTTTTACGAACCATCTCACTACCAATTTTCCATATATAGAAAGTGTCCCCCCCCACACACACATAAAGGAGAATTTTAAAAGTGCTAGGACACACTCTGTTTATTTTCAATAAAGAGTTAATACACTGAATTTCATCTCCGTAAGTTTAACGGTTTGCGAGATACTCATTTTTTTCGCAAAAATTCGGATCCCCACTACCTCCTTAGGATATTATGCATTATAATAAAAGCAATATAAGATCCCAATTTGGAACAAGGCCTAACTATATACCAAAAGTAATTTCATTTCACTTTGCAATTTGTCCATGATGATCAGGCACACATAGTTACATTCAATTTTTTATAAATAATTTATATATTACAGTGATTCAAAAATGAATTTTTTCCAGTAGTTAGCTCTAAAACCCACAGGTTTCGAAAGACAAGTAGTAGTATAAGTCCTATTGCTATTATTACTATTAAAAATATCAATGTTCAAAAGTGCCTGAAGTTCTTTTTTCACTTGGTTAGATATACTCACCTCAGGTAAGTAGACAGAAACAAGTGGAAAAGAAAGGGAAATGAAGTTCTTGAAAGTAAAACGGAGACAAATTTACCAGTCCTCAGAAGATACTGTCTACAATGCAGTGAGCAGAGAGGGTCGGTAGATCATACTGAGTCGGTGGGTCGCAGTGGGTCACGGTGGGTGGTGGGTCACAGTGGGTCATGGTGGGTGGTGGGTCGCAGTGGGTCACGGTGGGTGGTGGGTCACAGTGGTTCATGGTGGGTGGTGGGTCCCAGTGGGTCACGGTGGGTGGTGGGTCACAGTGGGTCGCATGTTGTTGACCCACGACCCACTGACCCACCCAGAAAACTTGACCCACCGACCTACTGACCCACTCCATCTCTGGTGCAAACTGCAAACAAGAAGCAAAATCTAGAATGACTCAAACGAAGATTGCGTAGAAGAGAAACACAATTTTTTGTCCAGAAATATCGACATAAAACTGAAGAAAAGGCTGATTAATGCGTAGCCTATGCATGAAATGTGGCGTTGTATGGGTGCTGGCGCGTACCCATAAATTTTTGTTTGGAGGTGTCTAATACTACCAGGCACTACGGTTATGTAGTATTGAACGGGTATTATTCTGCGCAAGAAAAGAAAAGTAATTGTAAAATACTTCCACCTATATTTTCAGAAAAAAATGATAAAACTAGATTGTTTTTATAAGAGAAATAGTATAGATGAAGTGTAAGATGAAATTTTCATGCTACATCAAATCATTTTCCTGTTAAACAAGTATCGTTTTAGTCAGAAAGTGTACAAATGTATGTTGAATTAGGAATTTTTTTGTGGACTCCGGAGCCTGTAGACCTCCCAGTGGGTGCGCCCCTGTATGGTTGTGAGACATGGACTCTAGGAGAAGAAAAATTAAGAAAAGGAAAGGTCTAAACTGTGAAAGTGTAACGTATAGGAACCACCATCTAAACTGTAACGTATAGGAACCACCATCTAAAATGTAACGTATAGGAACCACCATCTAAAATGTAACGTATAGGAACCACCATCTAAAATGTATCGATTATTAATTTATTATTCTTACACGTTAAATTTAGCCCACAGTTCGTGTAGGTTTTAAAATATGTCAACACGATTAATTTACTCTAAATCAGACACATCACTTATATATCTATTATCTTTTTATTATTCTTTCCACAACTCCATTAATAATCTTTTTCAGTCGTCATAGCAACCTTTAAACAACTATTTACTGGTACGGTAACTAGGAGTACAGTTTATACATTTAAAACCAACATAGATTTTTAGCTACTACGATTAAATCTTTTTTCTTTATATTTTAGAATCAACAACACATTATCTCTTTTCTACTTCTTCTTCTACTCAACAGATTGTGTACTTTTACGCACCGTTGCCCAAAATCAAGATACGAAAATGGAAGTAATTTATCGCATAGATATACAATATCGTTGTAAAACTGCATAAAAATATTGAAAATTAAATTTAAGTATAAGGTATCAAATGAAAGAGCTGTGGAAATGGAGAGATAAAAAAATGGAATGTACTGAAAATTATTTCGAAAACAAGAAGTAGCATGTACATCTTATGAAACATGGTAGAATCACACTATTGGCTGTGGAGAGAATGACAGAAGGATAAATGCCCAATAAGAGGTAGTAATTAAGATATATATATGTATTTACTACAGACCAAACAACAAAAGATGTAGGGAAGAACAAGTAGCAGTGTCACGTGTACAGCACGTAAAGGAGTTTGGTTTATGTAGCGTAATATTTTCCGTAAATAATATTGAAACTGGAAGTGGTTGTAGTTTTCAGCCGTTTTCAATTTTAGTGTAATATTAGAGTGGAGCAGAACCTATATTCTTGGGACCGTTAATTGGTTGCAGAAAACCGGTTCTCACTGTCTATATTATTTATTTTATTCTATAACGATCTGCTGCTAGAAAAATTTATCAATTAATTTACTACATTTGAAAGAAATACTCTAATTAGCAGGGTTTATCTATCGATTTTCCTAATTGTAACGTATATACTACTAACAGTGACACACAAAATGATTTTTTATTTTTAGACTTTTACGTCCCACGGTTATGCCGGTTAGGCTAAAGGAGACGGTGATGATGAGAGACGAATGAAATGGTGGAATGAAGAAAGTGGGAGGAAACGGGAGAACCCTGAGAAAAACCCCACACACGGTCTTTGTCTACAACGAAGTTCACTTGGCGGGAGCAGGGTTTGAACCCGGGACTACAAGCATCAGAGGTGAACGCTCTACCACTGAGCCACCGCGGCCCCCATGGAATCTTTCAGTGTAACGTTCCACAATTATGCCCGTTAGGCTAAGGGAGACGGATGATTAAGGCAAGTGAATGATGATAGAAAAATTGGTGAAAAGAGAGTGTGGAAGGAAATGGAAGTATCCGAGAAAACCCAAAGACATGATGTTGTCCACCACAAACTTGCTTTTCCGGGGATCGAACCAAAGACCCGACGTAACACAGGTAAACAATGATACATAATCTAAAAGTTGCACACATCCTACCTGTAACCCTTTCAAAATTTTTACCTGATAATCCAATTTGAAATAGATCATTAGGAAGACGCAGATGAGACGATAATATTGAAATCGATTTCGCAGAAATAAAAACACAAAATGGAAACTAGATCCAGTTGGCTAAGGACTGAAGTCAATGGAGAGCTTTTATGAATTCTGCATTGATCATTCGCGCTCCATAGGTTATAGAATTAGTTTAATGTTTATTTTATGAATAAAATATATTGAAATAACTTCATTAGTGCCTAATATTTTCTTAACGGATATCTTGATTAATTATCTTACAATGTATAAATGTTGATTTATGTGGCAACAGAGAATCGAACCAAATACCACTTCATTACAATTAACAATTAAAAATTGATAATCTTGAAAAAAAATCAAATCAGAATAAGAACAAAGACACTGAAAAAAAAAACAGAGATCAAAAACTGTAATTAAAAATTAATACTTATGGTTGATTTAAATTACGTTCTGACTGTCACCAAAAGTCACCTTTGCATAAGAGACAAGTTGCGTGTCAGAAATGGTATTATCTGTGTCAACATTACCATTTTTCTTGCATAATTACTAAGATAGAATGATATCGCTTTCTCTGCGGCGTGGGATTTTCTCCTGAGATGGTTTGAGAAATTAATTAGTCCCGTCCCGAGGGATTAAGTTTGCTTTCTTCGGGTATCAGGTAGGGGGAGGGGGAGGGAGAAGAGAAAGAAAGGGTAGAGTGAGTGAGCGAAGAGAATTCACCACATTTCCGTGCTCAGTGGCAGAAACCTTCTTTTTTCTCCCCCTCCTCCTGAATTATAAATGCAGAGATCTGCTAGTCTGAAGTAATCGATGCTCTACTTTTGTCTGCAACCGGAGTGCACATAAACATACGGTGCTGAATGGGATGAAGGGGAACGAAAAATGCATCGTCAAGAGTCAGATTACAACAACGAAAGGTAAATAACTTTGTAGAGATTATTCATATTTTTTTTCTCCGTCCTAAAATTCTGTTGTTTTTTCGCTCACTATCTCTTGTGGTTTTATAACGACCTTCCATTATGTGATGAAAACAATTTTGTTTTTTTGCTTTTGTACTTAAAAATATAACGCATTAATTCGAGAAAATGAACAGGTCAGATGGAAAAAAAAGAAACGAAATTTTTGCAAAATTTGTTCTTTATTTTTGAGGCACTGGAAGTGTGAAGAAGCTACATTTAAAATTTTAGTGGATTTATATGCTTTGTCATCCCAAATTTGAAAAATTGCTTTTTAAAATAAAAATATTTATTGATATGTTTTCGAGACCACATTAGTCAATCTATGGAGACCAAATTTTGAACTTTGGGGCCGCAGTTGCTCAGTGGTAGAGCGTTCACCTTTGGCGTGTGGGGTCCCTGGTTCGATCCCAGCTTGTGCCAAGTGAACTTTGTGGTGGGCAAACACCGTGTGCGTGGGTTTTCTCGGAGTTCTCCCGTTTTCTCTCACTTTCTTCATTCCACCATTACATTCATTTGTCATTATCAGGGCCCGGATCTTGTTGACCTAAAAAATTTTAAAAAGTGACCTATAAAATGACACTAAAATTCCTGTAAAATGACCCTAAAAATCACAAAAATTGATTAAAACTTACGTTTTCTCAAACTTTTATTTCATTAAACATTGACATTTTTTAATATCCATTGGATTTTTAATTAACATTTCTCACTCATATTCAAAAAGTTTTGTTTCAGTTAGTTGCAGTCCATTGATCAGTCCATTGTACGGCATTGTAAGTATTGAAAGCGTCAGTTCACTCCCGAGTTGAAACTAGGAAGCACTCTTAAACAATAAAACATAGCAAGTTTAGACTACATGAAAATAATAGATAAAAACACGTTTAAAGCCCTTGTACGCCTTCTAATGCATTTTTAGTTATTCACGTGATCACATTCTTTGTGGTCAATAACCCAAAACTATCTATTTGGCCACCTACCAACACTCACCTTTCGTTAACCAGCTACAGTTTAGTTTTCATTAGCTTGTTAAGAATGCAGTTTTCCACTCCAATAGTCAGGAAGTAAGAAAAGAGATCATTCAACTTCGTCTTTTCCACATCCGTAAACCGTGTTCATTTAAAGATTTCCTTATGTGGAAAAAAGAATAAAAAGACCATAAGTGACCTAAAAGTTACCTTAAAATATTAAAAAATGACCTGAAACTTCAAAACAGCAAAAAGAGACCAAAAGTTGATCCTAAAACACTATACTTTTAGAACCTAGAGTTGATGGATAACGTTTTTACTTGAACTTGCCTTCTCCTATGCGTAACAGAAGAAAGTTGACTTGTCAACAAGATCCGGGCCCTGGTCATTATCATCGTCTTCCTTAGCCTCGATGCATGATCGAGGGGCGTTAAACTAAACATTTCAAATTTTGAACTTAAATTTATTTTTAGCTTTATAGAGATTATTAATGTAATTTCCTTTAAACTCAAAATAAGGGCAGTTTACTCGTGACCAAAATTGATATTTCCTCTTTTCTCTAAAACAGTTATTTCATATTTAATAAATAAATAAATATTAATTAGTAACTCTGTGACGTTGAATCTCTTAAAAAAAACGAAAATTAGAAGGAATAGTTTACAGTTAAATCTTATTTTTACCGGACATTTTTTCCTCAAACAATTATAATATTTCTTAGTATTTGACATATAAATAAATACTAAGAACTGTCGAATACGTCATATTCATTCTAAATTTCATAAAGGGTAATTTCGTTTGGTCTATTGGCTTTAGTGATTTAATGGTAGAGCGCTTACCTCTGGTACTTGAGGTCCTAGTTCAATCTCCGGTCAAGTAAGTTTATAGTGGACAAGACCGTGTCTGTGTGTTTTCCCGGGTACTTCTGTTTCCTCTTATATTTTCATTCCACCAATTCTTCCATCATCATTCACTTGTCTTAATTATCATCTCCCTTAGCCTAAATGGTAAAATTGTGGGACATAAAAATGAAAAATTTCTTTTCATTCCAATTTCATTTGACCCAATGAAAGAGCTTTTATTCGGTTACCGCACTCCCACATTTGAGGCTGAAGACCTGGCTTTCGATTCCTGTTAAGATCTTATATAATATAAATCCTGCATTAAGCTGTATGTATACGTCTCGTATAGCTCATAGATATGCAGATAAAGTATTTTAAACTTCAAATATGCATAAAACCTTTTATAATATTTAATGTACATTTATAATAATTTCACCTTTATTCTAGTATATACACTAGAAGTTAGAAATAAGAATGTTATTCAAATTCATGTAATTGTCAGTTATTAGTTGTAGCTAAATTTCCTTTTTTTAAAATATATATAGCTGCTCTTACGTCTCTGCTGCGACAGAATTTGCAGAAAGAATTGCCAACTGAATATACAGCAAAGAACCAATATAGCATCAAACTCCTAGTGTGGAGTATTTACAAAGTATTCAGAAAATAAAAGGTAGACACGTTGCTAGAATTCAAGAAGATATTTTCCCACTCACTGTTGTGCGGTTGTTTGTTTCAAAACGTGATTGCTATAGTTGCTTTCACCTGCTTTAGCAACACTAGAAACTAACTGGTTCAGCTTCATTTGCGGCAATAGAGAGTATTCCTTCTGAATTGCGTCAGATGTAGTCATTGATAGTTATCTGCAAAACCATCTAATATAGACGCTTCATTTGCGGCCATGTGGAACTATTAGTAATATGATTCCTTGTCGCATCGTAGAGACACAATATATATTTCCTTTTCATCTATTTATAGGGGCCCTAGTTTACCAAAAACTTCTTTTATATGTTTACTCGGTCTGTTCGTGTGTTTCAATTTACTAAATGTAGAAAACTTAAGAGACATATTTCATTTCATTAAAAATATCAATGTTCTTTATCTATTTATGAGTACATTAATTTGAGTGGACAGACTAGGAATTAGAATCCTTCAAAAAATAAAATAAAAATAAATAATGATTTAAAAATAAATAATAAAATAAATAATAAATAATAAATTAAAATGTAGCCTCGTTCTGTTAGTAAGCGCGGTGTAAGATACTGTATAGCAGCTAAATTTCTCCACTTACACGCGGACAAATACCTTGAACTTATTATTTTGGTATGGGAGATTGTGAAACGTGTTAATTCATTAAGTCGCCTTCTCTTTTTTTCTTTATAAAACTGTTTATAGAAATATGAACGATAGAAATCAAGTTTTACAAACTTTTTAAACGAATGTTGAAGATATTTTGTGAATGATATAATTTAAGAAATGAGCTGCGTTTTACCATGTGAAACTATGCTAGACATCTGAACTACAAGGGTCAACTATTAAAACTGAAAGTGATAGTTTCTCTACCGGTTTTAGAAGAGAGGTAAGAGCGAAGACATACTCTCTGGGAAATCGAATCCATAAAAAAATCCTGTCTTTGTAATAATTTTCTCTTTATAATCGGATTAGGTTGAAGTTGAGTGTAGTGTTCCGCCGAGTGGCAAGGCTATATAGGGCGTGAAACTACAGTATAAGTGGAGTCAGAATCTCATGAACTCCACTGAGAAACGAATCCAGGTCTCCCACGCCAAAGGATCATACGTTATTCACATAGCCATGAGGGAACAATTCCTCTCTATGAGGACTCAATATTAAAACCCGGGTTCGATTCCCGGTAGGGGCACTCGGTCGAAAAAGTGTAAAACGCTTTTTCAGGCCAGCTACTCTGAATGAGGTTTCCCTCACTCACACCAGGCAAATGCCGGGGTGGTACCTAACTTATAGGTCCCAGGCCGCTTCCTTCCTTCCCTTTCCAAGGATAGTGTGTTCGCCGAGGAACGTCATCCTCAAACGTGACGGGCTAAATGTCCTTAGATGCCGAAAGCCCAGAAATCTAAATCCTAAATACTAAATCAATATTGAAACCGTTAGTTTAGTGTTAAATGTTGAAGAACATTAGGTTGTAAGAGAAAGAAAAGGAACCTAATCTTTAGGACACTTAATCCCCATCTTAAAACTATTACGCCCCGACTAGAATTGTTTTTACTTCTAGTATCGTTTTGACAGACCGACAGGTACAGTCGTTAAGAACACTTCTCGTACTTATATACGAATTCGAAATTGATATTATAGCTTAGAATTGTAATAATTAAAGTACACCACAAACTCACATGGCCTGATATCGAACCAATGATCTTAGCACCAAATGTGGGCGCTCTTGCATTGAGCCACCCTGCTCCTTAACATTATTCACGCGAATTGTATTGAGGGTTAGATTGAACGAAAATGGCCGTATAATAATATTTATTGAGAAATCTATATATATAAAAGAGAACGTACAAATCCTTTGTTAGCTCATCACGCTAATACGGCTGAACCAATTTCTTTCATTTTTGGGGGGTTATTAAGATTTGGACCCTAGATGGTTTTTATCATATCACTTTAATTTTCAATTACCAGTGTCTTGAGATAATTGACCATTCAAGTGTCCATAACGTACAAATCCTTTGTTAGCTCATCATAGCTAAATCTAACCGTATTTATATGCAACCCACATGACCGTGTCACTCGGCGGGTTAACATAAATGGCAGGCGATATAATGTTAACATTTACTCCAATCTTCTATGGTTTTTATCATATCACTTGAAAGCGAAAAAGTAAAAATTATCTAAGTAACAAAGTTTATTGCGTTCCAGGGTGACCGCAGCGAAGCGGGGTGAACGCTGCTATCATATCACTTGAAAGCGAAAAAGTAAAAATTATCTAAGTAACAAAGTTTATTGCGTTCCAGGGTGACCGCAGCGAAGCGGGGTGAACGCTGCTAGTTTAATATAAATGTAAATAGGCCTAATATTTAGTTGAGGTAAACACTGATCTGAAACAAGTAAAAAAAAAATCTACGTATATGTTTTTGGAGGAGAGAGGTGAGCAACGTAATTATGTAACTCAGCTTGAGAATGGCATATATATCCTAAATATAAATATGATCACTGAGCATTATTTTAAGGAAAGAAATTAAAAGTTAAAATATTTATAGTAGTTAACCTTTTCTAAATTTGTCGTTTGATTTCCAAAGATTCTTAAAAAATGTTTATTTACTACTCCGTAAGTACTGTGTATTCTGGTTTTGTATTAGAATGATAAAATTAGCATAGTATCAGTCTTAGAACGATTTGTTTCATCAATAAAACGTTGGTTGCGTCACCACCAGTGATTTGCTATCGTGTTATTTGTTTAAGCTAAGTTCTAGAAAGTGTCATAATCGGAAAGTCTTTTCGAAAAGTGTCATAATCATACTTTTCCGATATACAATGATTTTGAGCCAAGTGTCAATTAATAGCCTTTGAAACTAGTGAATATTTTATATCCATTACAATGTGTTCTTCGAATCTAATTGGTCTGAAAAGAGTTTCAGGAAATTTATAAATCTTTTATCTACTCTTTGTGCAAGTTCGACGTACAAAACAATGTTATATCTGTTTCTCAACATTGATTTGTGGACATCATACGCTATTTAAATTAAACATAGTATTCAAGAACGTGAAATATTGTATTGGAGCATTTAAAACCTTCATATCTTTTTAAGCTCACGTAGTTTGATTTACTGCTAACATGCTATGTTTGTTAATAAAAATTGCAAAAGTATTTTTTTAAAATCAAGAAATCCGAAATTACACTCTAAAATTCGGAAAAGTATTTTCTATTGTTATATTAGAAGGTTAATGAACATTGTATGGTAGGGTCGCAGTGCCTCAGTAGTAGAGCGTTCAGCTTTGGTGCATAGGGACTTTGGTTCGATCCCAGCTCGCGTCAAATGAGTTTTGTGGTGGACAAGCATCGTTTGCATGGGTTTTCTTGGGGTTCTCTCGTTTCCTCCTGCTTCCTTCATTCCACCATTTCATTCATTTCTCATCATTATTGCCTCCTTTAGAATAGCCGGCATAACCATGCAACACAAAACTTAAAAGTTTCATTTTAACGTAGTATGGTATGGTTATTTTCTACTTTAGCTTCTATCAGCTCTATAAGACACGAATCGAGTTTCTCTCACGAGCAAGGTAACACACTAGTTCGATCACAGATAATGTGAGTTTTTGGTGGATAATGTCTTGTCCGTGGTCTTCACCAGGTTCTTCCCATATTTTCTTTCCACCAATATTTTCATCATTCCCTTTCATTAATCATCCATCCTTCAGCCTACAGAGCATGCACGTGGAACGTAAACATTAGATATTTCGTTTCATTTTAATTGAAAGCTTCTTTCCAACTTCTAATTTCTTCCGTATCTTCAACTTGCTATTGTCATTGAAGTTAAACTTAGAATGAAATGTGCTCATTCTGTGAAAGTTTTTTTTTTTTTTTGTCAAAAAGAGGTAATATTAGAAATAAGACGATGTAGCATCCTGCATTCCTTCATGGAAAGAAAGGAAACGTAAAAAAAAAAATGTCATCGCATCGATTGAAATGTCGTTCTCAACATATACATAAATACAAGACACACAATGTTTCTCCTTTACAAGAAAGACTGTTTATGTTGCGGGGGTCGTTTATACAGGCGTCTTGACGCACCCATAGTGATATTACTTCCCTCCAACCCCCTCCTCTTCTCTGTTTCCATGACAACAGAATTGTCTGGCGCCACGTTGGGAGAAGAGCCAAAAGACGAATGGATCTATGCAACTTCTCTCTCTCTTTTTTTTTCCGGTTTTGGTTGTTCTTTGCTGTGGATGTACACCAAGTCCATGCTTCGATGGTTTAGTTACGGGGTTATAACTTTCAACATTACAATTTTTTCTAGAGATCTTGGTCGTTTTTAGTTTTTCCTTGTGAGGAAAAAAAAAGAACTCAAATTGAAAGCTAAAGGAGACGTAGTTTAACCTTTTGACTTTTAAATGGCGTGAAATGTTTTGCAAAATGAGTAAAATATATATATATATATATATATATATATATATATATATATATATATATATAAAAAGATGACGATAGCAAAGATGATGTTACAAATGTAGATATTGATTTATATTTTCTCCATTTTAAACTTTCAATATATTTTAAAGAATGTTTAATTTACAGTGACATTAATCCATACACTTGCAATATTAGTAATGCTAATTATAGCCTCTAACCTACTTAATGAGATTAGCATATACTTGTCTACCTTACGTATAATACAACTTTGACTTTGGAATAACATGAATAGGCCTCGAATATTGGAAGAATTCATACTAGATGCATGTTTTAGGATATGTCAATGATATATGCCTACAATATTTAAAATTGAAGTGGTGGATTCCAAAAGAGCCTGTCTTTTTTTTTTTTTTTTTTTTTTTGTCAATTTTGAGATACTGGTTTTGTTAAGTTCCATTTTAGTATCTCCGTATACTGAACTAGATTTTATGCCAAAACTCCATGAACCAAATTAATTGTAGGCAAAAGAAAATAGCGTTGTTTTCCAAACTGTCCTTAGTCAACAATGTTCACTGAAGTTACTTTCTGACTTACGCCTAAAAACACTTATAAAACTCTTGCTATAGATAATTTCGCAGTTATCTTACGAAAAAAAGGCAATTATAATTTTCTTTTATGTAGATTACTCTCATTTCACAGAAATAGAATGATGGAAACACACACAAAAAATCGTCTCCTGAAAAACTTTTTTTTTTTGACTTAGGCTCTTTTAGAATTGAGCTCTTCAATTAGTACAGCAGTGCTAACAAAAGATGGTCTCTGACGTTTCTTACCACATGCGGAGGGACAATGCAGCCCCTACTTTGTTACTACTTTTATCAACCACGGTCACTCTGTCTTACACCAATAATTGAATTTGCCTCTGTAGATGCACCGGTGCCTCTATAGATGGACAATGCACTACTCACGTGTCGATTGCAGCTCGCACCAAGTGAACTTTGTGGTGGGCAAACACCGTGTGCGTGGGTTTTCTCGGGGTTCGTCTCCTACCCCTTTCTTCATTCCACCATTTCATTCATTTCTCATCATCATTGTCTCCTTTCACCTAGCCAGCATAATCGTCAGACGTAAAACTTGCAGATTTTATTTCATTTTTTCAAGAAGGGACGTCATATTTTTACACATACTTCCGAATGAAGAATAAAATTACATATTTATATTTTTTTAAAAAAATCGGTAAGTACACAATAAAAGAATCAAACAAAATACACATTTGTACGTCATCTACGTTCTTTTCAGAATTGAAGTCGTCACTAATTTGAAAAACAAAATCGGAATCCTCATAAAGAAGTTTCAAAATCTAATCATCTAAACTGTTTGGATTCTATTCTCAACACATATACCTGAATGCAGCTATATTTGACACGCATCCAGTAAGCTTTCCTTGGGACGAAAGCAATGCACTCGCCTAATATAAGGGTTCAAACTTAAGAAAGTTGTACAGTCAGCAACGAAAGTTTGTTTTCCTTTGATGGAATTAATTTCGTGAATGGAAGGACAATTTGAGAACAGTTTTCAGTAAAATAAAAAAAAAAAATGAAATTTTCTGCACGTTACCTCCACCGTTATTTCCAAAATACCAGCTATACCATCGTTATTCCAAAATAAATTATATCGAACGGAAATAACATTTGTCGCTGACTGTACCAATGAATGTACAAATTAGACATATTTTAAACATGTCTCGTAGTTCTTTCTCAGAAATATAAAGCAGGAACTTCCGTCCTATTGGATATTACTTGGACGATGGGATAAGCCTATTATTCGTTTGGAAAACGTTAAGCAAGTTCAGTTGATTGCTTGGATTCAACTTTAGCTTCCCTTTTTTTTTAGCACCGAAGCTATAGAAGACGTGTCCCTAGAGTTTGATGTGGGATACAAACCATGTGAGTTTCTGCCGTCAATCGAATCCAAGTCTCTTAAAGCAAAAATTCAAAATAGAGTTACAATATCCCTTAACGCTGAATATATTTACAATAGAAACTGAGAAGAAAATTTTGAAAATAAGTCTAAGTCATATATTGTAAGATACCATCCTATCATTAGCACTTCCTGAACAAGGGATGGGGTCTGTTCATAGTGCAATTGAAGAAAGACAATCCGTATAGTCTTCATTTTGCTTTGTATTTTTTATTGCGAATAAACTATAGGCTATATTCGCGATGTATCTCATGTGCGCATTCAACGGTATAATTGATATCACTTCTTCAAATTTGAGTCGCTTCATTGCATGAGTACATGTTTTCGTCACATAGAAATCTTACTTCAGCACGTACCAAAGATAAACCAGAATTCATGTTTATGCTATTGAGAATGGCTTTAAGGTTTACGTTCCACGATTATGTTGGCTAGGCTAAAGGAGGTGGTGATAATAAAAAATGAATGAAATGGTGGAATGAAGAAAGTGGGAGGAAACGGAAGAACCCCCCCAGAAAACTCACGAACACGGTGTGTGCCTACCACAAAGTTCACTTTGTGCAAGCTGGGATCGAACCAAGGGCTTAGTGCACCAGAGGTGTACGCTCTACCACTGAGCCATCGCGGCCGTGCTATTGAGAAATGGAGTAGAGCAGTTCAGATACCGATCAGTATAGCAACCCAAAAGCATAAAAAGCATAATAGCAATTTACACATATGATTGGTACCTTAAACATGGTTGTGGTTGTCTAAGCGTGCAGAAGAGACTAATTTTAAAAGCATAATGAAGCATAATTTTAGAAAATAAAGCATAATTTAAAATATATAGCACAATTCCTGAAAAATTCTATTTAACTGCAAGTTTAACATACTGTATTAATATTTTTAAAACCAATATTTACAACGCAAAATCATTGAGAACACAACAATGCAACAATGAAAACCTTATTTTTATTCCTGTAAACTTCTTTCTGGTGTAATCCTTTGATGTGGAGAAAAAAAGTGAAAAAAGAAGAAAACTTTCCGCCAACAATTAATAGCATACAAGAACTCCACACTGTATTATGTGTACCTCTTGAACTTGAGCACTTTCTGTATTTTTGGTGGCATCTTTTACTTTCCCTTTCTGTATATACGCACCTCTAAGGTGCACACAAGTGATAAGAAAAACTGACTTGAGCAGATATCTCTTTACAGTGCATTAAGTAGAAATTTCATTAAATATGAAAGAAATTGGTTCCATAAAATATTAATAAATAGATCAAGATATTTAGAATATTTAATATATAGTAAATATTATACATTATACACGATTAATGTAAAACAATGATTGAAATTAACAATAAAGCATAATAAAGCATAATTAAACAAAAAATAAAGCATAATGTGGGTTGCTCTACCGATCAGATTTTGGAACTTTTTCACGAGGATTCCTATACTGATTTCAAAATTAGTGAACTGACAATTTTAATGCTGGAAAGGAGGTACAAAAAGTACAAAGAATGTTCGGCTTGATATGTATATTACATGTACTTGCAGAAAATAAAAATATATTCCAAACGTACAAACATTATATAGTTTTGTTTTCGCTGCATTGGAAAACGTGTGAAAATATGACGTCTGTTCTTGAAAACTGAGAATTATATAAATAACGAGTGTCTTACTATTTCTTCACAATAATAAGTTCACTTATATACAAGTTCATTTTCTATTCTTAGCTTACTTTTACAACACAAGTTGTTTTGCATTAATTATTTCTATACTACTCATTGTCCATACGTATACTAGTTCTAGTTATGGGGGTGGCACAAAGGTAACGAAAACATTTTCAGTAGTAAATTTGCCATTATCAGTATAAAAAAAAAGTTAAATAAATAAAAGGCTGAAGAAACGGAAAAAATGAAAAAAAAAATCTCAGTTAAGTTACTTTGTTGCTAGATTCAAACCTGCAACATCCCAATTACGAAAAGTAACAAAAATCTTTCGTCTATATTTATCATGTTACATTTCAAAGGTTGATTTGGATAAGGACTAACGTGATAAGTTTCAAACTATTATTATTAATATTTTTTTACTATTTGTCTGATCATGTACGGATCTCGTTCTATCATTTATGTTTGTATGAATTTAGGCGTATTATTATTGTAAAGTATACTTTTATAAGCTTTGTGCAAAAACATAAGCCCTTAATCTAAGACATTGATGTAATAAAACACATATCAAATAAACTGCAACCTAAGGCCTTTCTATAACAACCCTTCATTTGTTGCTTAACAAAATATTTTTAAAAAAAATGTATATCAGTGCTCTTGCATCTTTTAAAAAATAATCTCATTTCCTTTTAACACGTAATCATTTTCCCAGTGGGATGTAAAGTTTTTCTTTTAAGATCACTGCTTCAAACCATCTCGTTTATTACCTCCTTCCTTCAGATATAATACTTACTTTCTAACTTAAACACGGACTTCAATGTTCCAGGCAGAATTAGTACTGGTTAGGGATTTAGCTCACTGAACCATTAGATAAGCTTAATGTCAGTGTGATGGGTAAAGCCGATCATTTCGTAGATTACAACGTTGCAAAGCGTGAGTACTAATACTGTTTCACTATTACCACTATCGGTATCTTCAAGAATTTCTTTTCGTTCCTTGTTGGGCAAAAGAAACGGAACTTAGATTCAGTAACGAGCATGGGAGGCATGTAGGTGTCACATCCTATATACACACACTGTATTACATATATATGTATATATATAATAACAAATCTCAGACCTTACACTCGAAGACCTTACAAGAGATTTTCGAAATTACTACCGTACTCTTAGAACAAATATTGTATAAAAAACGAACTTGAAACACTATATTATTATTATTATTATTATTATTATTATTATTATTATTATTATTATTATTATTATTATTATTATTATTATTATTATTATCCAGATCTTCGAAATCATTAGGTATAGAGCCTTCAAAATTTTGTATAAATAATCCTTATCTACTCTAGGATGACGATAACATGGTTTCGCGAAATGTAATCTCTAAAACAGAAAATGAGGATGAGTGTTCAAGAAGCTCAACTAAAACCGGATTCATCATTATCATCATAATTATTCTGCCATTATTGGCAGGTCACATGCCGCAACTGAGAAACTTTCATGCTAACTCTTCGTCTTCATGTACGATTTTTTTAAATATCGTCCATTAATTGTAGCCTCCTTCGCCCTCTCCCTCTCTTTCCTGCCACCATACCCTCTAGCATGTCCCTTATGCTACAGTTCTTTCTTAGCCAATGTCCCAAACAGTTTCCCTTCCTCTTGTCAATAATATCTAAAACTATTCTTTTCTCGTCCACCATTTCTAACACCCTCTCATTCGTATCAACAAATACATGGTATCTTTGAAATACGTATTTTCCATAAACTTCATTCTTCCCATGCTAACAAGGGAGGGTCACGAAGTTACTCCGCTGAGATCCAAACGAGACAATTGCGTTTGTATTGATATATTATAACTAGACGAATCCCAAAGCTATACGTGCTGCCGGGAGGGATATCGTGTTACAATATATTTTAATGTAAAAGCTACAAAAATTACCTGGCAGAATAGTTTGAATCGAGTCATTTGTTTGGAAACGATCGGCAAATGGAAAACTCGGCGAACACGTATCCCATCATTTTCAAGGACACAATTTTTGGAGTCAACTCTTTGCCCCAGGTTCTCCCGCAGAGTCCTTAAATGGCAAAGGGAGTTAAGTAGCACATCGTTTGAAAACTATTGTAAAATAAAGGAGAAGGAGCAAGTCTTGACTCTCTACGACAACCCTGTGCAAAATGGAGGCGTGTCAAAATGTAAACAAAAACTTAATTGAAAAGTTTATGGCCACCCCTATAAAACAGAAACGATGAGACAGATGTGAAAACCGGAAAGGACGTGTGGTATTATTTTCAAAGTACAACGATTTAAGTTAAAACGTCTTGTCCCAGGGTCCCCACAGGGTCCCAGGTGGGGCCCAACTAAAAAGTTTCAAATGGAAAGAGGCGTTAAGTAACACATTGTTTGAAAGATGTTATTAAATGAAAGAAGATGGCGCAAGTCTCGCCTTTCCACAACAACCCTGTGCAAAATGGCGGCGGGTCAAAATGTAAACAAAAGCTTAATTGGAAATCTATGGCCACCTTGAATCCAAAATGGCCGCTTAAAACATATATCAAAAGGATAAGTATACCAAACTGCTGAAGCTAGGAAAACCAAATTTGGCATGAATGTCGTTCAAATTATGAAAATATGCGAAATTTCAAAAACGCGACATTTAAATTCACAATGCCGCACTATGTATCGAAAGCATGTCCAGCTCAAGCTATTGGTGTTGAAGAAGCAAAATTTGTCTTTATGTTTATGGTTAATAGCAGATATCCACAAAATATCAAAGAGTATAATCTGTAATCCTATATGGCCGCCAGCGTGAAAAATGCGTTTGTATATAAACATGCTATTTCTTTTAATATTGTGACAAACCAACATTGTTTGCGCAGCTCGATGCACTAAAATGATTAAACGTGGTTTTGTACTGCTCGCCAATCTTGTAAATTAAGGTTTTTTTTTTGTTTTTGTTTGTTTGTATGTTTGATATTGCTTAAACTTTTGCGATCAAACCAACGAATAGCATATAAATGCAACCATCACGAATAAGTTACAATAGAGCCATTAACCTGACTGGTGCAGCAAGTCCTTTATATAGATACTACGTATGGCAAAATTAGAGAAATGCCCAAAGGCATTAAACTTTTGTTTACTAGTATGAATATGAAGACATAGTTGTGTGTTCATCACATATTTGTTACATTCACGTAATTGATATCGAGAGAAGCGCGACGAACGTGCACTAGGAACAAAACATACATGTGTTGTTACAGAATGAAATAATAGTTGAAGTGAATCGAAATTCAATTGTTTTTTAGTCTTCATATTGTATTTAAATACATAATAGAGTAAAATAAAGATTTAGATTTGTACTGTTATGAATGATTTAGATTTGATGCGGCCATCTTTGATTCAAGGTGGGCATAGATTTTCAACTAAGCTTTTGTTTACATTTTGACCCGCCGCCTTTTTGCACAGGGTTGTCGTAGAGTCGAAGACTTGCTCCATTCTCTTTCATTTTACAACAGCTTTCAAACGATGTGCTACTTAACCCCCCTTGCCATGTGAAATTTTGAGCTGGGTGACGTCTGGGACTCTGCGGGGGAACCTGGAGCAAACGTTTTATCCCAAAAAGTATGTCCTTGAAAATGATGGGTTCGCCGAGCTTTCCATTTACCTAATCGTTTCCGAACAAATGACCCGGTTCAAACTATTCTGCAAGTTTCGTAGCTTTTACATTACAACATATGTTGTAACTCACGATATTCCGCCCGGTGGCATGTATAACTTTGGGATTCGTCTAGTTATAATAGATCAAATGCAAACACAATTGTCTCTTTCGGATCTCAGCGGAGCCACTTCGTAACCCTTCCTTGTAAGGATGGGAATTCTGGTAGTTATTAATTAAAAATCAATATTGCTTCAGATATGCAACCAACATTACTTTGGATATGTGTGGGTCACATAACATCGAGGGAATGAATTGCAACTATAACATGTTAAATTGCTAAAAATTTTCAAACATGGAGATTTAATACGAAAATTACCTGGCGTTACTACTCCTGAAGTGCAATTGCTGGATGAACAGTTTTTATTTTAGTGATATGTGGTTAGCGCATTCATACCTATTGTCATTTTTTAATATTATTTCCTAGATCAGTGTTCGATATCAGTTTCCTCACCATGTGGGGTCAACACCGAATCCGGAAACGTGTACCAAAGACATGAGTATAATTCATGTCCCTGGTGAAAATATTGATGAAAATTTGACGCTTTGCATGATATTTTTATTGAATATAAAATTTTACGATACTTACGTACATCGTGGCAAAAAAAAAAAAAAAAAACACTGTCCAACACAAGTACCGTATATATTTTACATTTATCTTCCAAATTAGTTTTATTTCTCCGTAACAATGGCAGCAAGACATGCACACATGCATACGAACTGCTCTATCATAAAATTATATATTCAAGTGCAAACGTCATGTCAATTGTAGCGGAAAATTGACTTTCAACTAACAGAATAATGATGTATGTTTAAAATAGTGTGAACATAAACAGCCTGCAAGTCACTTTGAAGAGGAAAAAGAAAGTTTGACCTTTTCCTGTTAACTGAGTTAGTTAATTTTCCTTAATTAAAAAAAATCGTCCAATAAAATTTAGTTATTTCTTATTTGAGTGAGGCAAACCTAAAAAAGAGTAATATTTTTTATGTATGTATACTTTGCATTTATTTGTATTTTTTCTATTTTTATGTGGAACCTCAATAAAGACAATTTTATAATTGTGGGTTCAATAAATTTATCAAGAATCCAACAAAAAGATCCTGAAAATTCTTTACTTAAAATGGTTCGATTACGTGTATCAAAATAACCAGATAAATACATTAAATCATTGTTGAATATGCTTGAGAAAATCTAGTGTTTCTTATCAATAGATAACATGCGGCTAATGTTTACGTTTGTCTGACGAAGGAATGCTATATAAAGTTTAGGAAATTCATCCCCATTGGTGTAGTGGTGAGCATGTGCGTTTTGGTGCACAGGATCTTGGGTTAGATTACCATGGAAAGAATCTTGGAAATTTTAACGCATTGTGTTAATTTTGGTTCTACCTTTAGGTCTATGTCACATATAGACTCGGTGATAGAACGAACGTTAAATGACAAGTCAACCAACTAACAAAGTTAAGTAAAAACTCTAGAATGATTATATAATACAAATGTATGCTTTTGATACGATTAATACAATCGAGACTTGGTAGCTGATGGTTTTGAATTTCTTGGTGTGTTGTAGAGTAAACTAGCGTTACATTTCTATACCTATAACAAATCACAGGATTGATATTTCAGAAGATGAAGAAGTAAGCCATAAAAATAAAACCGAAAAATATGTTCGATTGCATCTATTATAGACATATAACATATAGTGAATATACAACATATTTAGAACATACATAAGCAAAGTGTGGAAAAAGCCCTGTATAAATTCTCTTCTAATGATTTCGAGTAATTCAATTATTATAATTGTTATTCTTTCATCAAGGAGTATAGTATCACTCGGAAGTGATAGAGAGTTGCATCTTGAAAGCCACTACAAGTTTGACAGGAAATTAATCATAACTATAATTAAACTTGTTTGTCATTGTGAGCGATACATGAATAGAAATCCATCATAACGTTTTATACACCCGAGTATTCACTCCTGAAGATGAGAACAACAAACATGAAAACTAAAACGTAATTGAATTACAAATAATCACTAAAACACCCTGTCTTTTCGTTATCGTTATATAAATCAATATGTAATACAAGGAAATTGTTAATATTTAGTTAACAATAAATGATTGTCACTATTATTATCAGTATTGTCTTAACATCAACTGTATTCTACTTTAAATGACTGTAATTTAACAAATATCGAATAACAGTGTGGCTGGCATTTCTTCCCTGTAATTTTACAATGTGTTACGTTGTTAAGGTTTCTAGTTTTTTTCTATTTTAATAAACTATTTTTAAAAGATTTTTTTCTGCTGCAATGCAGATTTTCTTCGTAAAATTTTTTCTTGTACGTACAAGTGATACATTTTTAAAATTTACGTCTTAAAGCCTCGTAATTTTTAAATGAGGTTTATATAAGATGTTCACTGCTGAATATGCAAAGACAGCATTGTCAGAGCGCGGAGAAGAAGAAGAAGAGGTAACAGCAAGGCAAGATACGACACTTGTGTCGCCGCGTGACACAGAGACGACGGAAGAGAAGAAGCGAAAGAATTGTCACTCAAGATACGGCGCTTGGTGTCACATGGGAGATCACTCACTGATGCATTTTGCAACCAACAGAAACTTGAGTTGTGCTGCTGTGAGATTCCCATTTAGATAGAAGGAGTTTCTGTAATGAGTTGAGGCTTTCAAAGTCCACGGTTTGTGGTTGCAGGCCATTTGGCATTATTCTTATCGTGGTAATCTTTCGTAGTAATGCTTCTCCACAAACAGAGGGTACAAAGTAGAAGACGACGACGAAGAAGAAATCAGGGAAAACAATGGAGAAGTGTTATCGTAACCTTAGTCAAACAATTATTTACAAGTGGTATCAAAGACCTGCGTTTAATATTGATATCATACTTTTACCTGTCTTTTTGTTAGGTTAGATTCTCTGTACTTCAAACAATGTGAATAGAAGCACGTTGTTTTTGTTTAAACAAATTAAAGATGTTGTTATAATTCTATAATACTTCCCACACATATGTATAGCGTTGTTTGAAAGTCTAAAAACACTACAGACAGACAAATAGATGTACATACTCATTCTATAAGATTTCCCACACTTATGTATAGCAAAGTTTGGAAGTCTACTCGGACAGACAGATAGACGAATATAACCATTCTATAAGACTTTCCATATTTATATATAGCAAAGTTTGGAAATCTAAAAAGACCACAGACAGACAGACAGACGAAAATAGCCATTCTATAAGACTTCCCACACTTATGTGTAATGCAGTTTGGAATCTAAAACAACCACGTAGACAGATAAGTATATGAACATAGTCATTCTATAACACTTTCCACACTTATGTATAGCAAAATTTGGAAGTCTAAAAATACCACATAGACAGACAAATATATGAACACAGCATTCTATAAGACTTCCCTCACTTATGTATAGCGCTGTTTGAAAGTCTAAAAACACTACAGACAGACAGATATATAAACATATCCATTCTATAAGACTTCCACACTTATATATAGCAAAGTTTGGAAATCTAAAAAGACCACAGACAGATAGAGAGACGAAAACAGCCATTCAATAAGACTTCCCACACTTATATATAGCAAAGTTTGGTAGTCTAAAAATACCACAGACAGGCAGATAGACAAACATAGTCATTCTATAAGACTTCCCACACTTATGTATAGTGTTGTTCGGAAGTCTAAAACACCACAGGCAGATAGATGTATATACATGGCTATTCTATTAGACTTGCCACACTTATGTATAGCGTTGTTTAGAGATTGAAAAGGACCATAGACAGACAGACAGATGAACATATCCATTTTATGACTTCTCACACTTATATATAGCAAAGTTTGGAAGTCTACTTAGACAGATAGACGAATATTCTATAAGACTTCTCACACTTATATATAGCAAAGTTTGGAAGTCTACTCAGACGGACAGATAGACGAATATTCTATAAGACTTCTCACACTTATATATAGCAAAGTTTGGAAGTCTACTCAGACGGACAGATAGACGAATATTCTATAAGACTTCTCACACTTATATATAGCAAAGTTTGGAAGTCTACTCAGACGGACAGATAGACGAATATTCTATAAGACTTCTCACACTTATATATAGCAAAGTTTGGAAGTCTACTCAGACGGACAGATAGACGAATATTCTATAAGACTTCTCACACTTATATATAGCAAAGTTTGGAAGTCTACTCAGACGGACAGATAGACGAATATTCTATAAGACTTCTCACACTTATATATAGCAAAGTTTGGAAGTCTACTCAGACAGATAGACGAATATTCTATAAGACTTTCCACACTTATATATAACAAAGTTTGGTAGTGTAATATACACATGAAATTGACGAAAAAATAATATTTTAGACCAATTTATGTGTTTCGCTTTTTGGCAAATGCAAGTTGAAAAAAGTGAATATTTCCTTTTGCTATTTTTCCATTGTATCATTTTTTCCTGTTTGGAGAGAAAAGATCTCTGGTTTTACAGAGATATGGAAAATATATAGCTGTCATATTCTACCCGCTTTAGTAATTTGTTTTCTTCCATTCCAGGATATTCTTGCTTTCATTTGTTCGTGTTATCGGAATGCTGAGTGAAAAAAAAAACAGAGGAAGAAAAAATCAATTCCAATAAAGTAAGACTATATTTTTTTTTCTCCTCCAGACTTCATTTCACCTTTTCGTTTCGGATCCAAGCATCTCTTCAACATATTCAATAACACTCTTACGACTGAAATATATTTTTCTTCTACATCTCTATAATTTATGCAACGTTTTCCTTTGTCTTCTTTATACAGAGGGCTAAATCAATTTTCAGCGTTTAGAAGAAGTTATTTTAATAATCCAGAGAGCGATTCATAATTATAGAAAAATAGGTTAGGCCAGATAAAGAAAGAAAATAACGTTTCCACTTAAAACATCATAATATCGAAAAGAATATATTTCAATGCAATGAATGTGTGCGTTTCCGTTTGTGTTATTCCTCTATTCATATCTTTTGAATGTGGAAGTCACAATCTTTGAAAGAAAAGGTAATATTTAATTTTTTAAAGCCTCAAGTGTATATATCTTCTATATTAAAGCTAGTACTTACTCGATGGTACGTGTAGCCCTTCTCGCTGATCTATTGCCTAACGCCTTCGGTGAACCATGTGGTCCTTGGTTCGATTCCCGGTGGAAGAGCACAAAAAATAAATTTCACAATCATTTACTTCCCTTAGTCGTCCGGGTTCCGTTAGGCTAAAAGATATAAAAGTATTTTTTTCCTGATGCCACTTTGATCGAGGGAAGGAGTACAGTGGTACACGTGGCACAGTGGTAGAGTGCTTATCTGTAGAGCAAGGATTTTTGGTTCAATCCCACGGCATGAGAGATTTTGGTGGACATAATGTTCGTGGATTTTCTCGGGGTTCTCCCGTTCCCTTCCACTTCCCATGCCACAAATTACTTCATAATCATCCGTCTCCTTTATCTTAATAGGCATAAACGTGGGACGCAAAGGTTTTTTTTTTTTAATCTGTAATGCTTTGGATATTGCATGAGGTGGTTTGCGCCAGATAGCTTGAGAGAGATTATAAAGTACGAATATAGTAACATTCATGTGCATCCTTTTCGGAAATAACTACGGGTCTCTAGCCTCAATTTGTAACTATTGTCATAAGAAGTTGTAAAATGCCAAATTTCAGTAGACCCTACTCTAATAATTCTCAACATACCAAAATGATGGCAGTGAAATTGAAACATCATAATGAATCTGAAATATTTGATTTACAGCTCACAGATGACGAGAAGAACACTAAAAGAGGGGCAGCGGGGAAAGGTCAACGACACGGTCAAGTCCATTTGGTTTTTGAGGTGTGGTCTATACTTAGATGTCGTCTGCTACTCCGGGTAGTTATCTGTGTGCTATTCCGTGGTGTCATTTGAAACCCCCGTGCGAAAAGTGGACGAGCCCATACCTACGTCACACTACTTCTGCTAGGGTTCTTCTCGTCATCTGTGAGCTGTACGTAGTGTTTTGATTTTTATGAATGTCACGTGTCATTCGAATGACAAATATTTTGCGTTAAGATTGGCATGGAAATATATATTAAATAGTACAAGCAGAATTCTTACATTTTCTGTTGCAATGTGTTTACCTTCTGGCTCATGCTTAAAAAAACTATCTAAGAAAAACTTGTTCCTGATGTTCTATTCGAGTGTTGTTAACTGTGTTGGGAATCGATATGAACTATCTTGTAACTTCAAAATAGTATTGAGCTTGTTTCATCGAGTCGTACGTTTTAAAATACGAATATTAATTGGAGCGCAGTTCCTCTATATTAGGTGTTCATTTGTCGGGATACTACTTCTAGATACCTGAACCAGTTCTTAACCAAGTTTGACAGGACGATCTGAGAGCGCGGGCTGAGTGTTAAAAGGGGTCACGTGTCCCGATTGGACATACTATGGAGGAATAATCACCAAAAAAAGTGGTGTCCTTAGAGTTAACCTTGGCAAAGCACTTGACGCGCGAATTCTCATTGTAAACAAGGGAAAATAGAATTTTCAGCATTAGAAATAGGGCGAAACCGTTTTGAGTTTCTTCTGCGAACACAATTTTTCAAAACCTGCTTTTGCTTTTCGCTGATAAACCAAGTTCGACTATTTTGCATGCCATTTTCGTTCACAAAAAGCAATTGATGCACTAAAACATTCCATGTTTAATCAATAAACATCGATTGATTCTCTCCAAATTTGCAATTATTGCATAACTAGTTATATATCGATAATTTAAAAAAAAAAAGAAAAAAGAAATTCTCGGGATATAATTGTATGGAAAAGCTAGCTAGCGAAAGACTCCAAAGAACGAATTCAACAAAGGCGAGAAAACTCTTAGAACTGGGGCACAGAAGATAATCATTTACGAAAGAGTGGGTAATGGTATATATATAAAAAAGAGGTATTCATTTTAGAAAATTAAAACGTCGCTTGTTGAAGAATAGGATTATGTTTCAATATATACTATAACGCTTCTATTTATGAACTATAAGTTCAGTACTATATATATAGGTGCAGATCAGAAATTGCTCAAGGAAGATATAGATAATTCCAGGAATCAATTAATGGACTGAATGACCAAGTACCAAAGGTGCGATTTTATTCAGAGTAATTTTGAATTTAAGTGCGTTATATAATTCGAAAGTGGTTAGGGGTTATTGTTATTTTCAGACTAGAAATCAGGACATCCTATAAAAATTTACACCATCATTTGAAAGTGTATAGTATTGTCATAGTTGTTAATGAGAATACTGTATACTTGCTTTCTGCCTAAATATCAAATAATTAGAAAATAGGTTACCAAGGATTACGAATAAGAACACAAAATATTTTAATACAGCACGAATGATGTTAATGTGTTTTGGAGAAAACCCAGGACATTTGAAGTTTTGAAAGATTTTTAGGGGGACAGATAATGTAAATCCTGGTCTGTCCCAGCTAAACCAGGACATCTAGGAGCGCTAGATATTGTAGGCGGCTTCAGTGGCTTAAATGGCTCATGATTTGGAAACATTGTAACTCAGTGGTAAAGTGCTCACATCTTGAATGAGGGGTCCTTGGTTCGATAATAAACGATATGACTTTGTAGTCGATAACATCGTGTTGCTGGATTTTCTTGAGGTTCTACTGTTTCCTCCCTTATTCTTAATCCACCAGTTATACTGAGAAAAATTCGTTATCCGGACAGCGGTATATTGTACAAATACACGGAATTTATATGTTTACTACGGAAATCAGTATACGGAGCATACATTATCCACATGCTACATACATACTACATTTTTCCTACTTAGACGTTACGTCATGCCGATGCAGGATGTCTGACATCTAACAGTCTTCCGTAATTTAAATGCATATATACATGTCCATCTCTATGTGAGATCGTTACTGCCTGTATACAGTTCTTTCTTTCATACGGAAATTGCATAGATAAAAGAATTATACGGAAAGTATTATAAAACATATATCAGTTATACGTTTGATGCAGGAGATTACACATAATAGTATGTAAAAAAAACTACAGGATTTACGCATGTAACCTACGTTTTTACGTACGCCACATACATTTGTTTCTCTGGTATTCATAACTATTTCCTTTTGTTAATCGTCCGTCTCCTAGAGAGCAATAGCATGGACTTAATTAGAGATTTAACTTATTTTTTTTAATGTTCTTTTGAATCCGCGCCGTTATTTTGTTGCTTATTAATCACTTCATTGAAAATAAAATGAAAGTGAAATAATGAAACGAAATGAAATATTTCAGTTTAACGTCCCACGAGTACGACCTTTAAACTAAGGGAGATGGATGATTAAGAGTCTTCATCCCGGCGAAATTAAAATACCGCTAATTTTACAGTAATTATGTGATATCTTCAAATAGATAAAGATAATCGAAATGTTGAACAAGAGCGCCCTAGACAATATTATTTTACATGAGAAACGGTTATCACGACTCACTTATCTCCTTTCAATTTCAAGCCATTTTGAAAATCGGCATTTATTTTCGCGTTTCTAAACAGCTGAAAACGGAAATCCGCTAGGTGACTTGTGATAACGGTACCTAACGCAAAATAATATTGTCTAGGGCGCTCTTGTTCCATATTTCAATTATCTTTTATCTATTTGAAGATATCACATAATTACTGTAAAATTAGCGGTATTTTAATTTCGCCTGGATGAAGACTCTTAAAGCAAGTGAATAATGATGGTAGAATTGGTGAAATGAGAATGTGGAAGGGAAATAGGACGCATGAAAATAAAGAATCCAATTTGTTTTACTGTATAATTTCAGTAAAACATACTGTATTTTCTTTCTCAATTGCATTAATGAAAACAGGTGAAATAAATAGTTTTATTTAATGTCAATTGTCTGTACTGCGGAGTAGCTGTAAGGGAATATGGTCAAAAAAATATTGCTAAGACAAACAATGAAACAATGTTGGTTTTATTTTGAATATTCTTGCCTAATTAGATTTTATTTCATTTGTTTTATGTATAAATATCTTTTCGGGCCAAAAATACAGTAAAATTAGAAAAATACAGTTGTACTTTGAATCTTATTTTTTAAACTGATACTAGTCATTAACCTACTACGAAAATCTAAAAGGAAGTCAAAGATTCTTTTTTCTTTTTGGAATTTGTTAATTTCAGCTATTTTAATTCCAATGGCCAAAGTAGAGATGAAAACTTTGTGTTAGCGAAAACAATTACAATTCAAAATGTACATTTCCATTCTAACTAAAAGTTTCAAGTTAATGATTCAGTCGTGTAGAACTGGCCTTCAATATAGCACATACGAAAAATCTCACGAAAAAAAAATTCTTAATTACGGAGATAACGAAGCGTCAATTAATGCAAAAGTGTGCTGCTTACGTCACTGCAACAGAAACGAATGTCACATATCGGGTCTCCTCTCTCAGTCGCATTGGTACTTCAAGGGACATTTTTATATTGCAATTTCTTACAGTAAACTACAGATAAATTTAATGAAACAGTGAAAAGAAAATGACAAAATAAGTAAAATACTTACTGTACATAAAATAAGTGCACTTATTCTCCTAATTTAGAATACACTAAAAGTCATCTGTAATGTTATCTAAAATATTTGTAGTAATATAACATATAAGCAGAATTATTTTTTATTATCTTAGACCACAAATATTAAAAGTGTAATTAGTACATCAATTCAAATAAAAACAAATTACCCTCAGATTTAGAATATTCAGGTTACCATATTACAGCCACAAAAATAGCTTTTCCTTATTTTTCACAACTTGCCTCCCAGTGTTTAGAAAGTTCATGATCTGTTGGCGCCTACTTACTTCTCCCCCGCTTAAACACATTGACAACTTGACGGTATATATGTTATAAGTGTAGTGAACCTCCATGCTATTGTACTACGGCTTCAAATACAGTACTGTCTGTACTAAAATGCTCTTAATGACTTTACAAGACTTGGTATCCTACATTGCTTCTTTCATTTACTGTACGTATTAGCAATTGGTCAGCACACACCATAGTTACAACTATGATTTTGTTTTGGGGATATTCGTATCTTAGTGCAAAAGAACTTAGTGTCATCACTGTTTTACTGTATTTCCACAAGGCAAATGCTTTTCGTGATCATCATAGAGGTTTGGAGCTAGAAAAGCGATCGGGAGCAGAGACAGGCTTGTAGTGCAGATGGTTAGGCTGCAGAAAGAGAATGCAAATTATCTGATTATTATGGGGATTTTCATACAGAAATGTGATTCCGTCTAATATAGAAATATGAAAGTGATCTTGTATGGGATCGAAGCACAGGAGGAGGGATATAAATGCTCAGTAAATGTTCAATATAGCTACATCTAATCAGCACCGTAACTTAGATTTTTTCTGGGAGGCAAGCATTAAAACGCTTATTTGGACCCACTAGAAAAACTTTTCTAATTCTTGGGCCCTCTTTTCATCTTTCTCTTACTCTTTATGGGACCTCGGAGAATGTGGGCCCTTCCCGCACGGCAAGGTCGGCGGGGCCGTTAGTTACTCCCCTGGGACAGTTCCAAACATGACAAATTAATTAAGGGACCAATATTGGCAAATCTCAAAGCCATACGAATAGATATTATTTCTAGGGACCCTAACATATATCGTAATGGGTCCATGATTCATTTTCGTTTTATTTACCTTTTCTGTGCTGTTTTGTTTATGTAATGTAGTGAACCTGTTTGATGCTTCATTTATGATTTCGTGTTCGTATCATATATGGAGTAAGAAAATTTTGTCTTAAAATGCTCCCCCTCGAACGGCGGGAAGCTTCCCTGGGGGGAAATTGCCCCCCTAACCCCACAAGTTACAGCCTTGCTTCTAACTTCAAAATGCGTTTCCGTCATGTCGCATTGATTACAATGTGTATTCTAAAAAAAGGGAAGGGATTTAGAATTTATGAGTAGAATAGAGTATCTCATAAGCCATTTAAGTTAGAAATATGGTACTCGATATATAGACTTCATTAAAAATAAACTGATATTAAAAAGAGTTTTCGGAAATTATCATTTTCAGGCAGAAATGTGCATTTTCTATATCGTTAACTAATTTCGCCACATTAAAAGCGAATTTGTATGTTGTTTGTGGTCGAATCATGGGAAAAGGACTGAATAGTTTGAAAGAATTTTGAATATAGTTAGTACCAATCGGAAAACGACCATTAGGAAGACCTAGGTGTAGATGGGAGGACAATATTAAGATAAATCTTGCAGAAATAGGAATACAAAACAGAAACTTGATTTAGTTGTTTAAGGACAGAAGTTAATGGAGAGCTTTTGTGAACGCGGCATTGAACCTCCGGGTTCCATAGACCATAGAATTAGTTAGTACCTTTTTCATATATTGTTACTCTGATTGTTGTTGCTGTTGATTTGATTTTAGCGCCCCTTTCAGCAGCGGACTTTATGAGACGTGGGCCTACTGTTTAAGTGGAATCCGAACCACATTATCTCGCGCCAGGAATTGAACCCGGTTTGCCCAAACCAGAGGCACTAACCGCATACCTATGAGGTACTCTGATTAAAGCGCGTACCTTAAAGGACTCATACGAATTCATAGTTATGCGAAAATTAAAGTATGTCATTGTTGCCCTTATCATTACACTTTCCGTTCAAATGAGCAGCAAACGTAGAAACGAGGTTCAAATATTTTCCATAACATATTTTCCTCGTGTGATGAACGCGCATTTCAACTCGTAATAAATAAATCTGAACAAAAATATCAGAGGTGCAAAAAGTGCAGTCAAGTTCGTCAGCCTCAAAAAGTGTTGAGATGAGGATGGATGAGCCAAGTTCCTTGGCCACTGCATCTGAAACGAACACTGGAACTTGGCGCGAGGTATCAAGGAAAATGATGTTAAGGAGCCTTAGGGATAGTGATGGTGGGCGTGGTGGGTTTGAGGCCACCGCCAACCTTAGGAATATCAACTTCGCTAATGCGCTAAGGCACATATACAGTATACTGCAGTAAGATTGGTGGTTCGAAACCCAGACAAGAAAAACTTATAATCCTCCACGAGGTATCAAGGAAAATGATGTTGACGAGCATTAGGGATGGTGCTTGTGATCGTGGTGAACTTGTGGGACACTACCAGCCTTAGGGCTGAAATGTTCTGGCCTTGAAACTAGGAACAGACATCTTGGTGTATTTGAATATGTTAGACACCTCGCGCCTAATTCCAGTGTTCGTTTCAGATACAGTGGCTAAGGAACTTGGCTCATCCATCCTCACCTCAACACTTTTTGAGGCTGGCAAACTTGGCTGCACTTTTTGCACCTCTGGTGTTTTTGTTCAGATTTCACTTCTTTTTGTAGTTCACCATATCAATATCGTATATTGGGATTCTCAATTGTGGCATATTATTGGATTTAAATTTAGAATTGTACACTTTTAAAGGAGTCATAATGTGTTACATGCAACATTAATTCTCGAGGGCTCTCCCACCGGGAATCGAACCTAAGACCTAGTACAACAAAGGCTCACATGCTAACCACTAGACCAGCGGGGAGGGTTTCTTCTATTAAATATCTGTCAGAGAGATATATCCGAACAAGATTCTATCTCATTTACCCGAGCTACAAAATCACGATCGCTAACATCTCATTTTCTATGACCTAAATACGAAGAGTATCAACAGGCCCTGAAATCCTTGATGCTGAGTCCTCGATGCAATATCACTAGACATGGCTGGTGTTTCAAAATACTTAGTTGTTCTCTAACCTTTCACATTGTCACATTGCGGATTTCATTACATGACGCGCATGTTGCGCAGTTTCATACTGCCTCGTGTTTTCCTTCCAATGATATACACCTTTTGAATAGCTTGTAAACTTAATTATATTTGCGACCAACATATCTCATACAAAGTCGAACAATTGGATTTCTCATTTCTTGCAAAACTTCATTAATTATAAACGTTCCCATCTCTAAATTCTCTTACTTATCAAGTTAATTTCAATATCTATTTAATACCAATGACTGCAATAAAGGGATAATATTAGCTTTCCTTGTCTGGGTTTCCAACTACGAAATTTACGGTACACTTACTACTCGCCTTAGCCCATTTTTTTAAAAAAAGTTAATTGATTCACCGAACATGCCTCATTAAATTGCTTAACTACTTCCCCATGCCGTAAACGTCGCCAACACCTTGTGGCCCACTTGTTGGTAAATGTCGATCTTCGATATAGCAAGAATTGCCGCTATTGTGCCACTGGCGGCAGGTTTTCGTCCAGTCGAAACAGATGTCTAGAGTCGGGGTGTTGAAGTTACCACTGCGTAGCAGCGAGGACTTAATTTTGATCCGCGCTCCTTCGATTTGTCTTGGAGAATCACGACGGGACCAACACGAACTATCGCCAGTCATGTGCATGCGGTTAATATTATTATATATTATTTTTTTCCTGAAGAATTGTTCCTAAAATAAGCTTCAGGGGTCAAGATTAACCCCTGCCTATACATCATGCAGTGAAAAACCTTGAGATGAGTGTTGTATAATTGTATGAATTTCGATAGCAACTGTCGCCGATCATTTGAAATTGATTATGGGAGAACTATGAAATAAAGTAAATAGACTATGAAATAAAATAAATATCATTTTGTTATAAAATTATATGTCGAGCGCATTTTATCTGATTCCAACTTTAACCGTCGAATATACTTGGTTAAAGGAGCACTCTGATTAGCCCAATTAAAAAGATCTCAATGATTTACCCCTCTACAAGTGACGGTTTCTTCATCTCCTCCGTGGCCAAGTCGGAAGAAAACGCGCCTAATATTCGTGAGGTTGGTGGGTCGCCCCACCCCGCGGTACTTTTTTTACCTATTAAAGTTTTTTAGATTCACCTTAATGTAAACAAATTACGTATATAGGCGATTTAACATATTTTGGGGGAGTAATTTCGTGGTTCATTGGCGTTTCGTCGTGTCTGCCGCCGGTGTGGTATAATTTTCAAAACGGAAGTGGGGCTACCGCGGATCGTCGCTGCAGGGCCGCCAATTTTTGGCTTGATGTCGCTAGTTGCCCATCAGTGGTCCACCGACGCTTACGGTATGGGGTTATTTGTATTAAATTTTTGTGTATTAACTTACGAGCCCGGACTACATGCTCTCACAAATTCAGACCTCTACGTCAGTTGCTTACTCTTTCCAAAAATGTTTTTAATGTCCAAAAATGTTGCTACTGTAGGCCCTGATTTCAACCCCTTCAAATGGTTTTAGGAAAAAAAAATGTTAAGAGATCAAAGTTTTAGCTCTGCACGAGTTGGAGATGTCTAGCAATTTTTAATTTGATAGCACAAATACATGCTGAGATACTCAAAACAACGCAAACGCCTAAAATTGAGAAAAACGCAAAATGGCGGCAGCCATGGGATGTTGTGAAAAATAATTAATTGTGGTTTTGAAGTACACTGATATAGGATAAACTTTCATGAAAAAAATAGATTTTTTTGAAAAGGTCGAGCGGCAATTTTTATTTTTTCTCGATCACTTTGAATGGTTTGACCCCATAGCAAATTCCTCAAATTTCATACTTAAGCCGTTATAAGGTACATTTTTGGAGAGTTTCACATCTTTATCTCATTAAGAAGTACCTAATGGCTATAGACAGTTTTTTCACTCATAAAAAATCCCATAGTAGATTCCTTAAATTTCGAACATTTTCCATACTCAAGTCATTACGTAAGGTAGGTACCATTATACAGAGCTTCACGTCTCTATCTAATTAGAAGTACTTAATTAATGAGTCAGTGAATGAACCGATCTCTGTTTGGGGAAGGACAGTTTTCATCTATTAAAAATTTCCATAACACATTCTCACCTTTCGGACTTTTTCCATACTCAAGTCATTAAAGGGAATTTAATGCAAAGTTTCACGTCTCTATCTCATTGGGAAGTACCTAATCAATTTGATGAGTGAGTCAGTGAATCAGTGAGCCTGAAAACTACTACTACTACTAAAACTATTACTACTACTACAGGGGTAAGTAGTAATGGCAGCACTCTGCCTAACTTTGGACTTTGACCCCGACCTTTATGACGTCATAGGTCAAAGGTCAATGACCTTGGCCCGGGGTCAATGACCTAGGGGTACCTAGGACCACCCCTCTAAATTTTGGCAGGGGTACCTTGGCCCACCCCCTAAAATTTGGCAGGGGTACATAGGACCACCCCTCTTAAATTTTGGAAATTGCCTAATCTAAAAATTTGGTACGGTAGCCTAGGACCATAGTATGTACCCTTATCAGTATTGGGGGTCTATGTCGTTTCCTTTCATGGGTAAAAAATTGCCAAAAATTCAGATTTCGGGAGTTTTTGACCTAATTTGATGAGGTGTTATTACCCTATATAGTTATATGGACGTATACAGGGGTCCATTACCTTTCATAAGACATGGGTATATTAATGCACCCCTTGAAAAATTTGGGAGGGGTACCTTGGCCCACCACTTAAATTTTGGAAATTGACCAATTTAAACATTGGGTATTATAGTACAGGACCCTACTATGTATTATAATAAATTTGGGTGGTCCACCTCGTTCCCTTCTAGGGGTACAAAATTGCCAAAATATAAACGTAAGCAATACGTTATACCATGTGTTTGGTTTTTGGTCGATTTTATCCCCTTTGATGAGGTGTTATTATCCTATATAGTTATATGGTCATGTATAGGGGTCCATTCCCTTTCATAAGATATGGGTATATTTGTGCACCCCTTTAAAAATTTGGGAGGGGTACCTTGGCCCACCCCTTAAATTTTGGAAATTGCCCAATTTCTACATTTGGAATTATAGTACTGGACCCTAACGTGTATTATGATAAATTTGGGTGGTCCACCTCGTTCCCTTTTAGGGGTACAAAATTGCCAAAATTTTAGTACAACCACGTGTTTGGTATTGGTACATTTTATCCCCCTTTGATGAGGTCCTATTACCTTATATGGTTATATGGTCATGTATAGGGGTCCATTATCTATCATAAGACATGGGTACATTGGTGCACCCCGGGAGGGGTACCTTGGCCCACCCCTTAAATTTTGGAAAATGCTCAATTTAAACATTTGGTATTATAGTACAGGACCTCAATATGTATCATGATAAATTTGGATGGTCCACATCGTTCCCTTTTAGGGGTACAAAATTGCCAAAATATAAACGTAAGAAATATGTTGTACCACGTGTTTGGTTTTTGGTCCATTTTATCCCCTTTGATGAGATTCTATGATTACAGGGGTCCATTTCCTATCATAAGACATGGGTATATTGTTGCACCCTTCTTAAATTTTGGCAATGGGGGTCCACTGACATTGTCCAATTTAAGCATAGTACAGGACCTCAATATGTTTCGGTGGTCCTATTGTCAAATTTTTACGTACAACCACGTGTTCGGTTATTGACTCAATTTATCCTATTTGATAAGGTTATAAGGTATTGACGGGTATCCCCTTTCAATTTGGTAGGACCCTTCGTGTGTTGTACAGTCACGTGATCGATGATTTGGTTTCGATGCGCGACGAGGTCCCTGGTCAATGTTCTCTAGGAATTAGGTGGAAACTTTGCCCAGGGTTCTCGTCTTATATCGCACAGTTCTTTAGGAGAATCTGATAACGTTGTATTTGGAATGGACAATAAAAAAAAAGCATAAATTGTATTTTATTCATTTTTCTGGTCTCTTCTTCTTCTTTCTTATTGACAATGTTAGTATATTGAGCTGGGTTTCTTCATTAGACCGCCTCCTCTTCTTGATTGTGATGATTTGTTTCCATGTTTTGCAGCATAGCACCCGTTTGCAAAGCTTCGTATTGTGAATTCTGTAATAAAGAACGAGGAAAAAGATGATTAGTATAGAAATAGATGATAATTAAACAAATACACTTTCAATGATAAATATGATAAAATTACCTGGAAGGTATATTGCAGCAGTCTACGATCATTAACCGTGGGTACTGTTGTGAACAAGTATTGAATTTCACGCAGAGATTTTCCTTGGGCTTTACAGCACAAATAAAAATAAGCATAATACAGCATAATACATACGGATGAACCAAGGCTTTGCATTTGGTTATTATTATATTTGTAGTACATACAATGGAGTTTTAAGAATGCAACATGTTGTGGTACATAAGGAGGAAGGCCATAGCTGTCAAAATATTCTCCAACACTGCGATTATCAATATAAATTGCAATCCAATGGCTTCCTAGTTTTGTGGATGGATCTGTATTTACAATGATTGCCAGAGGAAGAGAAATCCGTGAGGGCAACTCATCGCTTGCAAATACCCCGGTAAAATGATTTCTGAATAATGGACTACCGTTTAAAGCACTAGCTAATTGTAATGTATTCAACATCGTGAATGGAAATGATACATAACGTATACGTACCTTGTAATTTAAAAGTCCAGGATAATGTTGCGCTGGTGGTCGATCTCTAGGAGTGAGGAAAACTCTCCATACACAATACAGTTTGCAGGTACTGCTAATTTCTCTTGGAAATGAACTTCCAATCGGATGGCTCCATGTCGTTGTAAATTCCAATAGTGACAATCTCCAGCAGAAGAATCGGGAGTTAGGTCAAATACAAACAGTGTATATCCATTCTTGTAGTCGGCTCTTCAAATTGTATTTCCAGTATTGGTAAAATGTATGCCAGAACCTGAGAACAATGTGTGGTACGATGAAATGTAGAGATTTTCTTCAAAGTTGGGTTGCAATGGTTTTGAAGGTACAGCTTTTCAATCCACGTACCATGTAAAGAAATTAATGTTTAGATGTTGAAATTCAAATGGATTGGTGGTAATAGTGCCACTGGATGCTTCATTCGATGTAAATCCTACAATAATACGATTTGGCAATGTTCCCATAAACAGGTTATCAATAGTTTTGGATTGTATATCCTTCGGGATGGTAAATGATTTCATTTGAACCCTTGTCAGAGGATACTTTGCCGGTGTAGATTGTAAAATTTTATTGTGTGCCAATTTGACACTAGGGCTGATGCTGACTTTTTACACCTGCAACGATGCATCTAGAATATTGATTTTTGCATTGACACCACTTTCACCGGCCATGAGACAAAAGTTTGGCTTTGCAGGAATAAGTTTCACACGTAATTCCACTCCATGAATTAAAAATTTATCTTGATTAAAAATGTCACAATGAAGATGTCCAATCATATCGAATTTCATACTTTGTTTTGTCAGTTCATAGCGTTGTTGAAATCCTTTGTTCTCGCTTGTGGTTGCGTTCATATGACCAGCCGTATCACATTGCTGTTTGTAAATGTGTATTTTTAGCTCCATCACTATAATTGAGCTGTTTTTCCAGGTACGAACGATATGGATGATTATGTGACGGAAATGAAATCAGTTTATTGTTCAAGTAGATTTGTACTTCACTAAACATAGCATTTAGAAAATCATTGACAGGTGCAATTGCTTTATCCGTATTGATGAAGGGGGGAACCATCTGGTTTCACAATTTGTGCTTGGATGTATAATAAGGTTTGTGGCAAATCAATATATTCATCACTGCTACCACTCACTACAAATTCTATTGGTGAATTTTCAGCTATTGAACTAATTGGTTTGTAGCCAATAATACGATTGTCCAGAACACTGGTTTGCGTGGGTAATGTTGAAAAAATGTCCAATTCACTTTTTACACATTCACAGGATTGATGATGTAAGAAAGCCATCGTTGAATTAATCAAAAATATCGGGTGACGATGCCAATGATCTCTTCTTCTTCTTCTTATGTGATAATTTACGTCTCTTTGTAGGATTGATGATGTTGTTGATCGTTGGAAGGTCAACCTCAAACTAAGAGCAGTCATCCCATTTTCGTTTATGATATCCACTTTCCAGCATAGTTTTCAACTTATTTTTAGCTTTTTCTTGTAAATTTGTTTTTGCCTCTTGCATACGTTGATGAAACGATTCTTCCAGCGGTTGATTCGAGATCACAACATCATTAATCATATTGGCACCTGATTTTAATAATTCTTTTCCCACAGTTTTAGCTCCTTGCTTCACAAGTGGTAACACTGAACGAAATAAGCCACCAAGGAAACTTCCAATGTCATGTCCTGCTTGATAGGGACTTCCCACATAGACGTTGCCGATACCGGTTAACGCTTGTTTTTGGTAGTATTGCAAATACGGATCAGTCATGACGACGACGACGGAAATATAGTTTTGTACACACCGTTCCAAAGGTGAATGGCATACGATGACCTGTGCTATCCCTTATATCGATTTGTATTTGCTCAAAATTCATTTTTTCCACCGGAACATAATGTGCAGGATTAAAGATTTGTACTGCATGACTTCCAAAAGTATGATTCACAGGATCCATGTTGACAATTCGTAGCAAGGGTACCATTGTATCTCCAACAATGACAGATTCAATAATGTCACAATAGACGTACATTTGTGAGGGTAAACCTAATCGTACATCCGGTGTATATTGTCCCATTTCCATATCTTTTAAATCACTTTTTGGTTCAAATCCAAGCATTAAACTAACACTTGGTGAGATTTGTACATAAGTATGGATTTCCTTTTTGGGATGTCTTATGAGGCATATATTATTAGTTGCGTCATGAGATATAAATAAATTGGTTTCTTTATGATGTATATTAATTGCATGAATAAGATCCCGTATATTGTTATAATAGCGTACAGGGTTCGTTACAACCTTCCACGGTTCTTGATTATTACTACTTGATGATTTGTAATATATTTTATTGTTTTTACTGTTAATGTTCAGCAAAGAATGTGGATAATGAATCTTTACAATTGCCACATCTCATTTCTGGCGAAACTCTACACGTCGTTGTAATTTCGCAATATATGAAGTCAATGTATTTTCTGGAAAATAATCCATGGAACTATTACTGTGAAGTGTAACGTAAAAATCTTGATCAGGTTCCATTCTTCTTCTTCTTCAATGAAGTTGCAGGGATCCACGAATTGAATGAGGAAGGATATCCTTTCCACTGGACGAGATACTCCTTTCTGCGACCTTTTGTTCTTGTACGTAATATTTTATCGATGAGGAACGTCGAAGGGAGCGGTACTGGTTGTAATTCTTCTCTGTAGAAAACACCATCGATGAGTTGATGATTTAAATCCTCTAGTCGATACACTGGTGGGTTTCTTGGTACAATGGCTTTTACTCTGAATATTTCCCAAGTCCAGTTCTCGAGGTAACCCTTGTCAAAGATACGTTTTGTTTTACTTATACGAACAGTATCACCAACAGATAAATCCGTATCTTGTTTTGAACGTTGTAGCTTTTTGTCGTATAAGTTATGCCACACCTCCAGTAAATTGTCCTGAGAAACGTTTGCAGGTGCCATTTTAATACTGGAATGCCGACTTTCATTGTATGCTTTTACAAGTAAAGGCAATCCTTTGATGTAATTGTATGTTTGATATTTGGTAAAGTATTTCCACATACGACGTTTCAATGTCTGATTAAATCTTTCTGCGATGCTGGCTTTAATATCTGGATCCTTTGTTGTAACATGTTGCACGTTGTGTTTCCTGAGAAACTTTTGTACTGTCTTGTTGGTAAATTCAGTTCCTTGATCACTACGTAGCACAATTGGTTTCCTCTCCTGGAAAATCATTTCAAATGCATTCACTATATCCTCGGCACTTTTTGATTTTAGTGGTACAGCCCACCCGTACCGACTAAACACATCAATCACTGTAAGAATATAGCGGTAATTGTCATTATAGTTTTGAAGTGATTGTAAATCATTTAAATCACATTCCCATTGATCATCAATATTGTTGACAAGATAAAAATCTCTACGGAAACGACGACGTACAGGACGATGTAACGTGTAGGTAGGTAGTTTGTTTAACCAAAGTTTTATTTTGGCTAGAGGTATAGATTTTCCTGTGGCTTGCCATAATTTCTTTACAGTAGAAAACGATGCAGGATGTGCTGGATTGTAATAAATGGATTTCAACTTTTTGTTCATGGTTTGTACGTTGACCATTGTGGAATGATACGTTTTCTTTTTGGTCGGACTTCTAAAACATCATCCTCATCATCATCTTCTTCTTCTTCTTCTCCGGAAGAAAATAATTCAGGTGCCGGTTTTGGTGGTGCAGATCCTTCAGATGCTGTTGTACTATTATGCTTGACAATATAGTTTAATCTCCGTGGATTACCAATCAATTCTTGAGGTGTGTTTGACGATGCAAGGTAGTTGCAAAACAATTCCCAGCCTTGAGGATTAGAATGTTTCCTGGGTCGAGTCACATCGCACATTAAATCTACAATATTGGATCCATGTAGTTTATTGTCGTTGATGTACACTGTTCCTTTATGATCCCACGTAATTGCGTCATCTTGTTTTAAACGACGGAATAGTAGTTCGGCTTTCTTACGATACATTTGTGGTATTGCGGCTAAAATTTCTTGTTTCGTGGTATCGTCAACATTCGGAACGTCACCATTAGGTTTCATTGATGTAATTGTAAGTGGTATTGGTTCTTCTTGTTTACGTATCACATAAAGATATTTCTGTAATATTCTATTGTACTGATTCCATTTTCTTCATCACTTGGATACGATGTATTCAATATAGATTGCATTTCACGATCGAGATTAGATTCTCGATTTACACTCACACGGAATGATGATGGGTGCATTCGTTGAAGCATTTCTGGTGGCACTAAAACCATCTTCTTGCTATGTTCCATGATGTTTATTGTTTAAACAAAATACTGGATAACACACTTCCTACAATAGGTGCAAGTAATGCAGGTAAGAATCCTCCTTGTTGTACGGCTAAATGTTTCTTCTTTTTATCCAATGATTTTGTATTGTCTACGAGATAGCGGAGCGTGTTCTTGTAACGCTTTAATCTTGACTTCTGCGCACTTGTCAGTGGAACATTGCCTTTTAAGACATTATAACAACATTCACAAATATTATGAATTAATGAAGCGTCTGCATTGGCAATAATAGCTTTACGCAATCTTGGTTTAGCTTTGTGCAGAGCATGTAGCAGATCAGCGTGTTTCACTGTAAGATGACATCGTGACAGACTAAGTCATTCTTTTCACATGCACAATAATTTAAACATGTTTTGTTGGTACGTAAACATAATGATGCAAATCGTCGGGAAAAATATTTGTACGAAATCGCATTTCATCGGGTGTATCTTGTTTAAGATCCATCAGTAAATAACCATGTGGATTTCTTGTTGCGTCTGCATAACTTTCTTGTAGAAACAGTGGATGCTCAGGCATGATTTGATAACTCATATGCTTGATTTGTGACTTGTCTCGTGGATTTTTAAACAACACCAAATACGAACAATTTAAACTCATATTTCTATTTGCTTTACTTTGATGAAATACATTTTGTGTTATAAAAATCACATTAATATTTCGATGATGTGATCCTTTCGTGAACATATCAACAATATAATTATTCACTTCTCGCATATGGTCATCAATAATAATCAAATGTGGTCCATCTTGAGGCTGAAAATCTTTCATTCGTGGATGTCCTTCGTGAAATTCTACTGGAACCGGCATTGTTGCATACACGTCTTGCCATTCTGCATAATACCAATAGATCTTACGAAATTTTGCACTGATCATGGTTGGGAGATGTGACAGTAATCGCTTCACAAAATACGTTTTTCCACACCCACTAGGCCCTGCGAGAATACAGGTAAATGGATGTTTCCACTGTGTATCCATGATGAACACTAACACCTTGTTTCAAAAATGATGCGTATTTAAAGCGAGTACAATTTTTTTTTGTTTTAGTTTGTAAATTCTTGCACTCACTGGTGTGAAAAGGAAAAAACAGTTCATCTATTTATCGAGTAGTTGAAAACCGTTTATTTGTTAATCGAATAGTTGAAAACCGTTTATTTGTTAATCGAATAGTTGAAAACCGTTTATTTGTTAATCGAATAGTTAAAAACCGGATAAAGTTTAACGGTTAACCGTGAAAGCTGATCACTGTTTGATTTAAATTCTATTTGAAAAATTTTTCGTTTCAAATTTGTTTTGAAATTTTTGTTTCAAAAATTTTGTTTGAAAATTTTTTGTTTCAAATTTTTTTTCAAAATTTTTGTTTGAAATTTTTGTTTGTAAATTTATTGTTTCAAAATTTTTGTTTGAAAATTTTTCGTTTCAAATTTTTTTGTTGAAAATTTTTCGTTTCAAAATTTTTGTTTCAAATTTTTTCGTTTCAGAATTTTTCGTTTCAAATTTTTGTTTTGAAAAATTTTTAGTTTCAAGATTTTTGTTTAAAAGTTTTCGTTTCAATTTTTGTTTTGATTTTTTTTAGTTTGAAAAGTTGAAAAAAAAGTTTTAAATGTCAAGAATCTTGTTCAAAGTTTCCACCTAATTCGTAGAGAACATTAACCAGGGACCTCGTCGCGCATCAAAACCAAATCATCGATCACGTGACTACTACACCCGATGGGTCCTACCAAATTGAAAGGGGATACCCGTCAATACCTTATAACCTTATCAAATAGGATAAAGTGAGTCAATAACCGAACACGTGGTTGTACGTAAAAATTTGACAATAGGACCACCGAAACATATTGAGGTCCTGTACTATGCTTAAATTGGACAATTTCAGTGGACCCCCATTGCCAAAATTTAAGAAGGGTGCAACAATATACCCATGTCTTATGATAGGAAATGGACCCCTGTAATCATAGAATCTCATCAAAGGGGATAAAATGGACCAAAAACCAAACACGTGGTACAACATATTTCTTACGTTTATATTTTGGCAATTTTGTACCCCTAAAAGGGAACGATGTGGACTATCCAAATTTATCATGATACATATTGAGGTCCTGTACTATAATACCAAATGTTTAAATTGAGCATTTTCCAAAATTTAAGGGGTGGGCCAAGGTACCCCTCCCGGGGTGCACCAATGTACCCATGTCTTATGATAGATAATGGACCCCTATACATGACCATATAACCATATAAGGTAATAGGACCTCATCAAAGGGGGATAAAATGTACCAATACCAAACACGTGGTTGTACTAAAATTTTGGCAATTTTGTACCCCTAAAAGGGAACGAGGTGGACCACCCAAATTTATCATAATACACGTTAGGGTCCAGTACTATAATTCCAAATGTAGAAATTGGGCAATTTCCAAAATTTAAGGGGTGGGCCAAGGTACCCCTCCCAAATTTTTAAAGGGGTGCACAAATATACCCATATCTTATGAAAGGGAATGGACCCCTATACATGACCATATAACTATATAGGATAATAACACCTCATCAAAGGGGATAAAATCGACCAAAAACCAAACACATGGTATAACGTATTGCTTACGTTTATATTTTGGCAATTTTGTACCCCTAGAAGGGAACGAGGTGGACCACCCAAATTTATCATAATACATATTAGGGTCCTGTACTATAATACCCAATGTTTAAATTGGTCAATTTCCAAAATTTAAGTGGTGAGCCAAGGTACCCCTCCCAAATTTTTCAAGGGGTGCATTAATATACCCATGTCTTATGAAAGGTAATGGACCCCTGTATACGTCCATATAACTATATAGGGTAATAACACCTCATCAAAGGGGATAAATTAGGTCAAAAACTCCCGAAATCTGAATTTTTGGCAATTTTTTACCCATGAAAGGGAACGACATAGACCCCCAATACTGATAAGGGTACATACTATGGTCCTAGGCTACCGTACCAAATTTTTAGATTTGGCAATTTCCAAAATTTAAGAGGGGTGGTCCTATGTACCCCTGCCAAATTTTAGGGGTGGGCCAAGGTACCCCTGCCAAAATTTAGAGGGGTGGTCCTAGGTACCCCTAGGTCATTGACCCCGGGCCAAGGTCATTGACCTTTGACCTATGACGTCATAAAGGTCGGGGTCAAAGTCCCAAGTTAGGCAGAGTGCTGCCATTACTACTACGTCTCTATCTAATTAGAAAGTACCTAATTAATGAGTCAGTGAATGAACCGATCTCTGTTTGGGGAAGGACAGTTTTCATCTATTAAAAATTCCCATAACACATTCTCACCTTTCGGACTTTTTCCATACTAAAGTCATTAAAGGGAAGTTAATGCAAAGTTTCACGTCTCTATCTCATTGGGAAGTACCTAATCAATTTGATGAGTGAGTCAGTGAATCAGTGAGCCTGAAAACTGCATATTTTAGGGGTCCAGTACTAGAATATGGTTAATGCTAGGAATCTGAGATTTAGTATAATCATTAAAGAGAATATCTTCTTAAATTCTAAATCTCATACTTCTACCTTCAATAGAACCGTTTTTATAAAGCCTCGAAATCGTCAATTTTACCCAAAACTCTTGTTCGTGTATAACATGCTTACGGCAGTGCAGGCCAGTTTTCGTTTCCGACTAATTTTCTTCGCTGAATTCGGCTGCCATGCACTGCCGTGCATGTTGATGAATTGTCATTCTGTTACTGAAATTCGTTCACAATCCATGTTTTAAAAGGCCAATGCATCTTTTCATACAATATGTTTGCTTCGTTTATAGTCTTACCTACATACAAGAATACAAATGCTTTTAAATAAAAGTGGGAGAACAAAGTATTTTTTAAAAATCTAACCCATTCTGTACGTAGATTACAATGACTCGTCGAAATAAAGAGAACACGGAGGACAAATTCCGTTGGATTTTTCATTCCATTTTAGGAAAATGAGATTTTGTAAGCATTAGCATCATTTCTCTGTCTTTCCTGCAAGAGTGAACGTAACGTATGCCTTTTTAAAATGCTAATGTTATCAAAGGATTCTTTTATCTGGAGGGGGAAAAACTAACGTACAAAAAGAAAAAGAGATCTGTACTCTGAAAGAAGCAGCTACTTTCAAGGTAGTGTTAAATTAATCCAACCTTAAGCGGAAGAGAACTAGAGCAAAATGTCGTTATATTACTCCTCTTTTTGCCATTTTAAAGAAAAATTCAACTACATATTGTGAGTATTAATTCTAATACATTTAGAAGATTAGTTTCAGAAGTACATTTTTTAAAATATGGCTTTCATATTGTTTCTCTCTTAATTACATTAATTTGAGTTTTTAAAGTTAAGGGGAAAAAACTGAAGCAATGAGGTATGTTTTGTTTATGAAACATTTGAATGGCCTCTAAGCAGCACAAATATTCACAAACAAATATTTATTAAAATAAAGAATTCATTAGAACCAGCGTGAGAAAAATCTGTTATCCGGACAGCGGTGCATTGTACAAGTATACGGAATATATATGTTTACAACAGAAATCTGTACGGAGCATACGTTATCACATGCTACATACGTACAGCCTTTTTTACTGCTTAAATATTACATCATGCCGCTGTAGGACGTCTCACATCTAACAGTCTTGCGTATATTACATACGTATACGTATGTTACATACATCAGCTATATAGTATATACTTTCATCTGTATGTGTGAGATACTTATCGCTTATATACATTTCTTTGTTTCATACAGAAAGTACGTATAGATGGAACACTTTTATGGAAAATATAACGAAACATACGTTTTCAGTTATATATTCGCTGCAGATCGTTATATATAGTCACATATTAAGTCCAAACACTATAGGATTTACGCATGTAACCTACGTTTTACATACGCCACATACGTTTGTTTTCGTGGAAGCACAATTGTTGGGTCTTGGCTTCTTGTATTGGAGCACAATTTTGCAAAATTTACTAACAAATATGTTTCACTAGCAATGAAAGTAGAGACATTTATTTTGAAAGCTTTTCAACGAGAATTTTTGTGATGTTAATAAGATCTCAAAGTTAGATATTTTTTATATATGGATTAAAATTATACTATTTTTGCAGATACCATGAATTATACAAAAATTTAGTTTAAGAGAAGAAAATAAAAACGAAATCAGCCCCATAAGCTTACAGCTGAACAGCTTTGTTTTTGTACAGTATGGTGTTAAAAAGGATCGATCAGTTTTTGTGTTAAATTTATGTCCCATGATCATGCTCTGAAGCTAAAGAGACAATAATGATGATGAGCGAAATGTTGAAATAAAGAAACTGAGAGAAAATAGAAGAAACTCGAAAAAAAACCGAACATACAGTGTTAGTACACCACAAAGCCCACTTGGCGTGAGCTGGGATTTAACCATTGACCCTTCCATCATAGTAAGAACTCTTCCAGTGAGTCACTGAGACCCATAAGGATCAATAATAAATATATTCGAGTAATTTTGTATTTCAAATGCATTTGCGCAATTTAAAAAGGATTTTATCTCCGTGAGACCTAAACATAACATCATCGAGTAAAAATTAATGGTACTATACATTGCTCTATCTGCAATTGACCTCAAATAGAATCCAATACAAGTATTATCTGGAAGTTCTCTAAAGCTTGTAAAACATCTATAAATTCACACTAATTTAGTGCTGTGGTGAAAGACAAGCATCTAAGTCTAATCCCTACATTCTTTGATCCCTAAAAAGTACGTCTTTCGGATAAAGGAACCTATCAAAACCTCTATCAGTGGATATTAATACACTTCTCTCTTACAGGTAGTATTAAGCACTGGGTTTTAAATTCATGACTTTCCAATTAAAGATATAATTATATTACGATCTAAACCATTATATGTGGCTAGCTTGCGCGTCTTTGGTTGCACGGTGTCCTGGGTTCAATTTCCTGGAAGGACATTCAAATGCATACAGTGGCTTGGATTTCACCTTATAACTTTAGATCAGTTCTCATATAGTCTCGGTGCTGAAAGAGACGTTAAAAGTTCAAGAACAACAGCAAGAACAGGAAATGCTCCTCCAAATTTGATACATACTTGTTTCTGTACCCAATCCAATATAAGGGGGCCGCGGTGGCTCAGTGGTAGACCGTTCACCTCTGGTGCTTGGGGTCCCGGGTTCGATCCCAGCCCCCGCCAAGTGAACTTTGGGGTGGACAAACACCGTGTGCGTGGGTTTTCTCGGGTTCTCCCGTTTCCTCCCACTTTCTTCATTCCACCATTTTCATTCATTACTCACAATCACCGTGTCCTTTAGCCTAACCGGCATAATCGTGGGACGTAAAACTCAAAGATTTCATTTCATTTTCCAATCCAATATAATGATACGGTACAAAAAATATCTATCATAGAGATCTTGTATTTATTGATATCATAATGGGTATTTGCCATCATTGGGTGGTCACTTTCTACAACTCAGAAGCTAGTATGCTTCACGGTTTTCAGCTAAGATATTTATCTTCATAGACGTCTGAAAATTAACTTGTTAGGTTTAGTTACTGTTCAAGATTCTCCAGAAAAAAAACAACTTATATCCTAAAGTACTATGACAGTTCTTTAGAAGATACATTATAAGTAATATGTCTTATCCGTGAAGGGACAGTCCTTTAATTAAAAATCAAGGGAATCTAAATGGTAAATCATTAGGAAGTTAATTTTGATGTCTAATAAAGGATAGACTATAGGTCAAGTAACAAAAATGCATTTGAAATGGATTATTTATCAACTAAAACTATGAAATTATTACAAGTTGTATCGTGACATTAAATTAGCTTAAAAAGTTAGATTACCTAAATCAAGTAATCAAAATATCTCCTTCATTTCCAATGCAAAAATTACAGTACAGAAGAATATACACAGTGTATTACATCAATAATGTTGTTTCATGATACTTTATCAAATTCGGAAGTTACACGCTCTTTCAAATGGTCAAGAGTCGTGTTGTTTTCAAAGAAAAATAAAACTTTAATATTATTCCCAAGATAGAAAAGTCCATTGGAATAATCACATCTTGATAATTATAGTTATGTAACTCTAACTTTTCAAATATACGTTGATAGCTTTTTTTTGTGTGTGTGTGAAAGTACTTAATCCCAAATGAAACAAGACTTGAGTTCTTTGTGAGAAAATCAATTCTTACGCCATATTAATTAGGAACTAAATACATATTTTCACGAACCACATTATAACGTATTATTTACGTCAATCAACAACTGCTACTCTAATAATTTGAGAACTGATTGTGAGTAACCGTAAAAGTCAAACGACTTATGGCCCACGCTGTATTTTGAGGAACATTTTCTGAAAATAAGAAACATAAAATGAACAATACTCAGAATATAAATCTGAAAGTGTGATTTCATATTGTATGCAGACTGTATAGAAAAAAAACTTTGTGTGAATAATGTGGCTTCTCGACGTTATAAGAAATCAAAATGTCTTATAGCATTCTAATTGACGTTTTAAAATTAAGTCTAACCTCTCTGATGTGCAGCTATTCTATAGGAAATTTTAGACTTTTACTGCTTAATCGCCATTCAAACGAGGAACATGTTTCGTACGTCATTTTCTTGAAATTGATACCATGAATGTGTATATATATATATATATATATATATATATATATATATATATATATATATATATACAGGGTGGTTCAATAATGTTGGACAGCCCTGAACAAATCGAAAACCAGAAGAGATATTAGCAAGAGTTTGGTGGATCCAGATACTTGTGGAAGGGGGACGTCTTTTGAGGTACCACACAATGTTACCAGGTCAACAGTGTTGCCAGCTCAGTACAAAGTTGTATTTTTTTAAATGGAACATATAGAAGTTTATGCCATCAAAAGAATTAGTATAGAATGTGAATACCAACAAGCGAAACCGCACCTGTCAGTGTTGCCAAATAAGGAAGTTATAAAGCTTCAAAGATCAAGAAATTAAAGTGTCAGTAGAGCAAAACTAGCAAAAAGGCAAGAAAAATAATACTACGGAATGAAAAGGAGTAACCGAAAGAGTAAACCAAAGAACGCACAGCATCCAGTGAGTAACAGGGTTGCCACAGTAAAGGGAGAAAAAATTGAAAATTTTGCAGTTGCTATAGGAGGAAAAGTGCCCATATGACATAATGCTGGAAACACCATAGAAAGTTCATGTAAAATTCAGGAATCCTAATAGCGTTTGTTCGAAACCAATATCTCTAACCGTTTCCGAGATACACCAAAGGTGTGCGGAGTTTGCAACACTGCATAATAATTCCCTCGCCCTCCAAACTACAGGAACGAGTAATGAAAATGATACGCCCAACAAAATGTAAGAACTACATGGGTCTAATCGTCAAATCAATTATGCAGTGTTGCAAACCCCGCACACCTTTGGTGTATCTCGAAAACGGTTAGAGATATCGCTTTCGAACAAACGCTATTAGGATTCCTGAATCTTACATAGACTTTGTATGGTGTTTCCAGCATTATGTCATATGGGCACTTTTCCTCCTATAGCAACTGCAAAATTTTCAATTTTTTCCCCCTTTACTGTGGCAACCCTGTTACTCACAGGATGCTGTGCGTTCTTTGGTTTACTCTTTCGGTTACTCCTTTTCATTCCGTAGTATTATTTTTCTTGCCTTTTTGCTAGTTTTGCTCTACGGACACTTTAATTTCTTGATCTTTGAAGCTTTATAACTTCCTTATTTGGCAACACTGACAGGTGCGGTTTCGCTTGTTGGTATTCACATTCTATACTAATTCTTTTGATGGCATAAACTTCTATATGTTCCATTTAAAAAAATACAACTTTGTACTGAGCTGGCAACACTGTTGACCTGGTAACATTGTGTGGTACCTCAAAAGACGTCCCCCTTCCACAAGTATCTGGATCCACAACACTCTTGCTAATATCTCTTCTGGTTTCCGATTTATTCAGGGCTGTCCAACATTACTGAACCACCCTGTATATATATATATATATATATATATATATATATATATATATATATATAGTATGGCACTAAATTAGTTGTACAAAAGCAGAGGAGTGGTTGCTGAGAGTAAAACAAACAAAAAAGTTCCAATAAACATAGGGCGAAAACCCCATCGTTTACGTGTTATAGGCTGCCAAAAACAGGAAAAAATGAATTTTAAAGGTTCATAGCTCCAAAACTATGGGATCTACTGTAATCAGGTCAAGACTTCACTTAGGAACCAGTATGTGCTCTATTCAAAAATACATGTTTTAGAATCCTAAGGTACTCACCCAACAATTTTTATGGAGGTAGTTGAAGAGTACTTTATATCATAGGCCCGTAGTCAAACTCCCTCTATAAAAATTGTTGTGGAAGCACCTCAGGATTCTGAAACACGCATTTTTGAATAGGGCATATACGAGGCCTGTCTAAAAAGTATCCGACCTTAATTTTTTCCACGCAAAGTAGTGATTCTCAGGCGGCGCCACCGTGCACGGTGGAAGGAGGAACCTTAATGCGCATGCTTGAATTTTTTCACCGCGTTCGCGTGTGCCAGTCGTGAGCTGGTGGTCGCGAAGTGAGGTGCTGTTGGTAGTGTTCGTCGGATTTAGTGTTTCTCGCAAGATGACTGAACGAATTGAGCAAAGATACTGCATCAAATTCTGTCAAAGGCTGGGTGATTCTCAAAGCCAAACAATTCGTAAGATTCAGCAGGTGTTTGGAGAAGATGCGATGGGTGTAACACAAATTAAACAATGGTTCAACCGATTCAAAGATGGCCGCACATCAGTCGAGAGTGAGCAGCGTAGCGTCAGGCCCCAAACTGCTCGGAATGCAGCTGTTGTTGAGCGGGTGCGAAATTTGGTGATGGCAGATCGCCGTTTGACAGTGCGGGAGATTGCAGAAGATGTTGGAGTGAGTAAAGATTCTGCACATGCAATTTTGCGTGACGATTTGAACATGAAACGAGTGGCTGCTAAATTTGTACCCAAGTTGTTGTCTCAGGAACAAAAAGACACCCGTTTTGACGTTGCACAGGACCTTCTGGACACCACCAACACTGATCCTGGGTATCTGAATTCCGTGATAACTGGAGATGAGTCATGGGTGTACGGGTACGACCCAGAAACAAAACAACAATCGTCTCAATGGAAGCATCCCGATTCTCCAATGCCGAAGAAAGCGCGTCAGGTGCGAAACAAAATCAAGGTGTTGCTGACTGTTTTCTTCGATGCCCGTGGAATTGTGCATCACGAGTACGCACCGGAAGGACAAACAGTGACAAAGGAGTACTATCAAGATGTTCTCAGGCGACTCCGTGACGCAGTCCGGCGCAAAAGACCAGACATGTGGACAGCGAAGAACTGGACGTCCATCATGACAACGCCCTAGCACATTCATCCCAATTGATCCACACTTTCTTAGCCAAACATGGAATTACAACCGTTCGCCAACCTCCCTACTCTCCAGACCTGGCTCCTTGTGACTTCTGGTTGTTTCCAAAATTGAAGACGCCTCTGAAGGGATCCCGTTTTGAGAGTAGAGAAGACATAATGCGGAACACGACAACGGAGCTGAACAACATTCCAAAAGAAGACTTCCAGCGGTGTTTCCAGCAGTGGAAGGATCGGTGGGCTAAGTGTGTGGAAGTACAGGGGGCCTACTTTGAAGGGGATTAGGGTCCCAAATCTGTCAGGTATTCGCAACTATTTTTCTGGCCAAAGGTCGGATACTTTTTAGACAGCCCTCGTACTAGTTCCTAAGCGAAGTCTTGACCCGACTACGATAGATCTCATACTTGTGGAGCTATGAACCTTTAAAATTAATTTTTTCCTGTTTTTGGCAGCCTATAACACGTAAACGATGGGGTTTTCGCCCTATGTTTATTGGAAGTTTTTTGTTTGTTTTATTCTCAGGAATCACTCCTCTGCTTTCGTACAACGAATTTAGTGCCATACTATATATATATATATATATATATATATATATATATATATAGATAGATAGATAGATAGATAGATAGATAGATAGATAGATAGATAGATAGATACATACATACATACATATATAAAGGAACATTGGAGATAAACCGGAAGATGTACCTTAAAAAAACATTTTGGGACATTTACGCCCTCTGGAGCAACTCTAGCTAAAACTACATAAACATATTGTACTTTGAAAAATACTATCGGATATAGGTAATGTGTGTGCTAAATTTCATTGCGATTTCTATAGTAGATATGAGAGAAAAAATATTTCCCTATCCTATTTGACAATAAAAAAAATCAGTTAAAAAAAGTATACTGTAGAAAATATTAACTTTGAAGCTAGCGCTAGCTAGTGCCTCGGCACTTTTAATACGAGCATTCAAAATAACCCACACAATTACCTTTCGCTTACATAAAAAAACCCAAACTAACACCAACTTTCAAAAACCCATTCCATGTCACCAAAAAGCAACTCTTGTTTGAAGCGGAACCACAAGCACGGAACAAAAAAGAAAAAAAAAACTTTCTGAATATAGGGAGAAGAGAGTAAGAAGGGGGAAGCTATAAGCTTCAGTTTTCAATATTTGTGTATGAACTGTACAGCTCAAATACCGGTAACAAAGATGGTAAACCCTTTCCCTCCTAATGTTACCAAGCAAAGGTACAAAATATTGTCATCCTCTTATTGTGTTTCAAGGCTAAACTTCAAATGACGTTATCCCCCCTCTTTTTGTCCTTCATTTGCTACAGTGTATTTTCTGCAGTTGACTCATATCCTCAAGATATGGGAGAAGAAAGCACATTCAAACAAGCATATATTTTCTAAATCATTTTAGTACGTAGTACACGTGCATGTATCAGCGTATGATACATTATTAGTAAAAGGGCTTATCAAAAGGATGTTTGTGAATATCTGTTCAATCTCTGTATATCAAGTCAGTCACAGATCTAGCCAGTTTTTTGAGTGACAAAAATAATTGAAGCTATTATTTATATATTTTTTGATAATTTATAGTAAACTGACAATTTACCTATTATAGTCTGGGTTAAATGCAGAGAAAACTAAATACATGGAAGTGCGTCGGGACCGGAATACAGCAAGTTATGGATGTGTTAAAATATTAAATAATACTTTTGATAAAGTGGATAGTTTCAAATATCTAGGATCAATATTAAGAGAGGAAAATCATATTCACGGAGAAATTAAATGTCGACTAAAAGCAGGGAACTCGTGTTACTATTCGGTTCAAAATCTCTTGTTGTCGCGAATTCTGTCGAGGAATTTGAAGCTTAAAATATACGAAACGATAATCATGCCTGTTGTTCTATATGACTGCGAAACATGGTCACTTACTCTGAGGGAAGAACATAGACTGAAAGTATTTGAGAACAAGATCCTGAGACGAATATTCGGACCCAAGAGGAACGGAAATGGGGAATGGCGGAAACTTCATAACGAGGAACTACATAATTTATATGGTTTACCCAATATTCTTAGGGTCGTCAAGTCTAGGAGGCTTAGGTGGGTGGGTCATGTAGCTAGAATGGAAGAAAGTTGAAATGCTTTCAAAGTCTTGACTGGAAGACCAATCGGAAAACGACCATTAGGAAGACCTAGGCGCAGATGGGAGGACAATGTTAAGATGGATCTCGCAGAGATAGGAATACAAAGTAGGAACTGGATCAAATTAGCTAAGGATAGAAGTCAGTGGAGAGCTTTTGTGAACGCGGCATGAAACCTCCGGGTTCCATAGGCCATAGAGTTAGTTAGTTTAGTCTGGGTTTTGGCTGGCCCCCGGTTTTTATCTTCTAGAGCCGCCACTGGAAGAAGTCCTGACTGCAAGTGAATGTCTGACTGACTGATCAATACCTAGGCCAAACTGCTAAAGGTAGAATCTTAAAATTTTGATCATGCATAGGATTTATGACGTAAGGTACCACAAGGAAGTTTTTTTTTTTTAACATTCGACGAGGGAGGGCAGAACAGGAGTGGCAATTATAGTAACTGTACATATCTCCGACTCTCTAAAGGGTAGGGACATGATGTTTGGTATATGGATTTCTCGTTAATAATAGTTCGACTTGTGTAATAGATAGCCCCCCCCCCAGTTGACCTCGTAAGTAATCCTATAAGGAAAATGGCACGAACGAAAATACCGGTACAAACTGTACAAACGTAGTACAAACGAATGACCTAGTCATTGCTTCAATTTTCTAAAGTGGGGGAGGCTATGTTGCAATACGTGTTGTGTTTCAGCGTTATTTTATATTTCCCTTAGAAAGGAAAAAAAAAATGGGAAGAAAAGAAAGCAGGAGTAAAAATTGTTCTAATAAGATGTCCATTTCTCGAAATCTTTTAAGGTTAGAGGTATGAAATTTGGTATTTAATCTTTCCGTTTAAAATTATTAAAGATATTTTTAGGAGATGTTTTAAAGATGTTTTATATTTCCTCTAGAATGGATGAAAAAGGTGCAAAGAAAAATGTGTGGAAGTTATATTGTTGTAATAAGATGGCCATATATTGAAGTTCCTGAATTTTAGAGATATAACATTTAGTAGTTAGATTTTTCATTTAAAACAATTACAGACATATCCCTATAATGGATGGAAAAGGTGGGAAGACAAAAGGATGGGAGCTACAATTGTTGTAATGAGTTGGACATGTCTTCGAATCCCTTAACGTTAAGGACATGAAAATTGATATTTAGATGATTTAAAGACATGTTTCAGCATTTTCTTAGGAGGGAAGAAAAAGGGTGAAAGTTCCAATGTTAAAGTAAGATGACCGTAGCTCGAAATCTCTTAAAATTGCAGCCATACTTGGGATATGGAACTTGATATATTAACTCCTTATTCAGAATAAGTGGATATATGCCACACTGTTTCCGGAAATTCCACTCTTTAACGAAAGAAAGGGAGTAATTTCTAATTTTTTTTAAAATATATAAAAATGACTTTGAGGTGACAGTCTCATCATCATGGGAAAATAAGTAAATCATTTTTGAAATAAATTTTTGAACACAGCACTTGCGTCTATGTGGGTTTTCATCATTTTACTTTGATTGAAGTGCGTATTCTAGGGGGGGGAGTGATTTGCGGAAAGCAAAGCTGAAATCTGAAGTGCAAGGCTGTAGGCCGAAAATGCTTGGGTCTAGGGGCGAAGTCCCTAGCTAGCCAAAGACTAGTAAAGACATAATTACTCGGTTCTTGTGTACGTAATATCTTTAATTATATTACTTAATCAATTCGTCCACTTCTACCACTTAATTTCCGATTTTCCAAATACCTATTTTTTAACTAAATGGAAAAGAAAACAGGCGAACTTATCCATACTTGATTGACTTAGCGGCCCATCCTAGCTAGGCTAGAGTAAGTTGTCCAAATGCAGTTTTTGGGTAGAACTATCAGGGTCAAAGAACTGTAACAAAATCATTGTGTTACCTGTTAAATTTTAAAAGACGTTAATATTTCTTTATGAAAAAGAGCACATGTCTTCTAAAAGCATATAGGCTACACAAAGTAGGCCTAGTAACTGGCAGTTGAAACAGTATTGTAAAGTCATAACCAAAAGTGTAAGTGCATATTCCACATGAACTTCAGAAAATAAAATTGAGACGAATGAACAATTTGAATTAAATTTCATTTTCCCATAGATAGATCGTAAACAGCACTGAGAACTGGACTTCAGTTTGGTCAGTGTATTCGGAAAGTGTCGGCAAAATTTACGTTTTATATTTTCCGTCTGACATAAACTAATATAACATAGTAATTTCAGTATAAAGAAGATCCAAGAAATGTAGCTGAATCGTGCCTGTCCATGGCCAAACCTGGCCAACATTATAGCGATCTTTATTGCTTAGGCGATGGACTACTTACCTGCCAAATTTCGTTCAGATCCGGCCAATAGTTACCAAGGAATAAAGTACCACGTACAAGTCGAGCTGAGCCTATCTCTGGCCTAGCTTGTTCATCACAAATAGCGATTTTTATATTCCTCAAACGATAATCTACTTGCTTTCCAGATTTTGTTCAGGTTCGGCGAGTAGTTACCGAGAAATAAAGTACCACACACAAGTCAAGCCGAGCCTATCCGAGCCCAGCCATCAAATATAGCGATCTTAATTCCTTAGACCATGGTTCCCAATTACTTCAGAGGTGTGGCCTCTTTTTATATTTGTAAGGCAAGCTACGAACCCCATGCTATTCAATTTCGGTATCTGCGTAGAAGTGGTAGTTGAGAGATAAGCAGGGTGTGAAATCCTGTTGGGATGGGGGAATTCTTCCCAGTTAATATTTTTAAAAAGAAATTCTTCTCACTAAAAACTTATAAAAGCGTGAATAAAATGATACTGTTATCAAGTGTTTCCAAATTAATTACAATAATTAATATTTTCTATTATAATCTACATATATTTTACATGTAGACCTACTTAATGGGTGAACTGGTGGTGAACGTTATCCCTAATCTTACATAATTCAATAATAAAGGATGTTAAACCATGTTAATTCTCCATGTAGAACCAATCCTGGTCAAAGGAGGTTCTTTTTACACTTCTGTCTGCCCCCACGTTGACCATGACCTTACGGAGGCTGTAGACTCGGATCTTTACGCATTTGGTATATACCCAAGTTCCATTAGGTATAAATCTAATATCATCTAATGCATGGCATGGTTGATACCGTAGAATTACGTGTATTCCCTTAACTTTCCTATTGAACTTTCACAAAAATGTGTTAGGCGAAGTTATCAGGGGCCACATATTTTTCCTAGCCCCAGGTCTCCAGATGGGTTGATTCGACCCTGACATCGACTCATGATTTCGAACCCTGGGAATAAATAGCAATATTAACAAGAGTTAATTTACAATCTTTATTTGTTACAAGTAAACGACATATAGTATATAAACCATAATCTAGATGTCACGTGAAAAATCGTTATCTTTTTGTTTCGGATAATTCTCCTCAAATTTGGTTTAATATTTGCTAATTTCAGCCTTAAATTGGATTTAAGATTAGAGCGATCTATATGTTCATTTTTCGTGAAATAATCTATTGAAAATGCTTCTGTAGAAAGATAGGCACTACAAAATGGAACTGATGTTGCAAAGCGTTCTCATATATCTTTTTTGAAAACTCTCAGAGTGCATTCACACAAAACTGACTACATACTCCGAAAACTACGTAGTACAGTATTTTAAATGAATCTTTGCCAAGTAATATTAAGAAATTTCTCTTCCTCGTCCAGGATTTTTTTTTTAATTGTATTATACCGTACTAGCAAACATTTCTGATCCATGAGTCTCAGAATCCGCTGGAGTAGAGTGATTTCTAAAGCTAGTCGCTAAATCATTCAGGCGCTCAACGATGATGACATGTTGAGCTGTTTGTGGCAATTCTTCGATCAGCGTACACCAGAAATGTTGGGAAGGTGGTGAAACTACTACTTTCAGCTACGCTTGCCCTCAGCTATATTTATATAATCGCTACATCAATCCTGTCTCTAACATCAAAAACATTGATACAATTACCTTCAAGAATACTCGTAATGAGTCTGTTCAAGGAAAAAATCCATTTGCTATATACAACTAAGAGATGTAATTCAGCTGATCACATGGAAATTAAGTTTCACTCAAAAATAATCGTACTTCATCATTCAACTCAAAGAATTACTGCTCAATTTCCTCCGGATAACTAACGTACTCCTTTTGTATAACGGCTTCTAATTTCTTTCCGTAATTTTCAGAAGAATCCATTTCTATAACTCAAAGGTAGAGATTTGAAAACTATATATCTATATACATGTGTATGTGTGTGTGTTTTCTCAACTACCTCGTCAAATACTTTCTATATTTTTTTTAGGTATCTTTCTCGATGAATAGAATAGTGGTATCATTTTATTGTAAGTGCCACCGTCTTCACTGGAGGAATAGGTTAAGTTTTTATGCCTTACCAGGAGCGTACTCATAGGGATTCACCGAGTTCAGACCTCCCAAAATCTTCCTAACTCAACATACATTTGTACACTTTCTCAATGGAACTATATTTCTTTAACAGGGAAATGATTGATGTAGCATAAACATTTGATCTTACACTTCATCTATACAATTTCTCTCATAAGAACAATCTAGTTCTATCATTTTTTTTTCTCAAGATATAGATGGCATGTTTAGGACTTAAATTTCTGGGCGTTCGGTATATAAGGCCATTTAACCTTTCACGATTGAGGGATGACGTCCCTCTGCGAGCATACTATCCGGGAAAAGGGAAGAAGAAAGGATTAGGGAAGGAAAGAAGCGGCCTGGCACTATAAGTTAGGTACCACCCCGGAATTTGCCGGGTGAGAATGGAGAAAGAACAGGAAAACCTCATTCAGGGTGGCTGGCCAGAGAGAGCGTTTTACACTTTTACGACCGAGTGCCCCAACCGAGAATCGAACCTGGGACCGCTCGCACCGAAGGCGAGAGTGTTAGCGACTACGCTACGTGGGGCCACTATAGGTGGCTTGCAGTATTGACATCCCCCAAAAAACTAAAAATTTCTTAATGCAAATGAAATGAAATGAAATCTTTAAGGTTTACGTCCCACGGTTATGCTGGTTAGGCTAAAGGAGACGGTAATGATGAGTAATGAATGAAATGGTGGAATGAAGAAAGTGGGAGGAAACGGGAGAACCCCGAGAGAACCCACGCACACGGTGTTTGTCCACCACAAAGTTCACTTGGCGGGGGCTGGGATTGAACCCGGGACCCCAAGCACCAGAGGTGAACGCTCTACCACTGAGCCACCGCGGCCCCAAATTTCTTAATGCTTGCCCGTGCCTAACCAAGTGAATGGAAATTGTTCGTACTAGTAATGACAATACATTCTCCACCAAGAATGGAATATCCAATGATGAGCGCTAAAAGCAGGCAGTTAGCCAATCAAGATTTCCTAAACAATTCCCAGGCATAGCCATGGGTGTCATTTGGGGAAGAGTAAGGAATCAAAGGGATCAAGGTGTAATCAGTTTAAAATGTAAATATTTCAATAAATAGTATAATAATATACTAATAAAAGTTGTGAAACTTTATATATATATCGGAAAATCTTGCTCACCCACCCCTCACCAAGTGAAACACACATGATGCTATTAGTTACATCCTAAATGGCTACTATGTCGTTACTCTTACTAACTTCGCTCTACGTGAAATAGCACGTGCACCATCTGCAGTCCACTACATAGAACTCTCCAAGAAGCCAGCATAATCAAAAACCTTTAAGAATATACTCCGCTGTACATTGCAGAATTCCACTTAAAGACAAGACATTTTTCATAATTTTGTCTTATAATATGCAGCATGTTAAAACTAAGCTTTGTTATGTAAACACATTTTCGTTTCACTGTGTTCTTTATCAGAGGCACTTTGCTGATTTCACTCATCGGCGCAAATCTGTCTTCAACATTGGGGGGGGGGGGCGGGGGACGGGTAAGACCGTTCCCAAGCGAAATTCAAAATATTTATGAAATTGAAAAACAATGCTGTGAAGGATCAGGGGAACAGAATTGTTTTCAGTGGCGTATTTAGGAGGCTATCGGGCTCAAACTGGCCCCGAAATAAATTTACTTTTTGGCATTCCATGTACAACAATAATCCTTCTTACCATTTCTAACAATGTCATTGACTTTTCATTTTCTTAAGCTCTTTGTTCAAAAATAATACTGTATTTGTCAAATTTCATTCCATGTAAGAACTGCGTCCTTTTGTTCGTCTTTCGTCTTTTCTTCTTTTCTGTTTCTTTTTCTTGACCTTACTTTCTTTCGTTTCGCCTATCATACTTTATCGACCGTTGTCAGTTGTGATTCAAGTCGGCCGTCATCAGTAACACCAACTTGCGCGGATATCAACGTGACAGGACTTTAGTTATTATAACAAAGGAAAAATTATATCGTTTAGTTATTTTTAAAATAAGGACATGTTTGAATTTAAAAAATCAAAACGGGGGAATAATTAGCCCGGAAAATTAGGAAGGCCGAGAGGATGCTTCCTTTTTCTTGTATGAATAGAATAAAGGGTTAGATTCACTCCTAAATTTTTGTATCATATCATATAAGATTTATCGGTCTGCAATTCTTGCCAATATAACTTCAATTTATGCATAAATTAAAATATATTTAATTCTCAAACTCAGGTGGGCAATTGCCCACTTCCTTCCTTGTGTTGGGCATAGCTCTTCGAAACAAAATCCTAAATACGCCATTGGTTGTCTTCAACATTGGGAGGTGGGCAGATTTGAGGCTTATTCTAGAGAAGGGAGATGAAACTCATATTCCGGTTAGGCGATGTAGATGAAGTAATAGTACATATCAGTATTACAAATCACTGCCATGAAGACATTCTGAAATCTGAATACATGCATATTTATAATTGGTATGTTTCTAAATAGGCATCCACAAAGATCCACGTTAAAATTGTTTTATAATAATATAATAATATAAATAATGACTTCCCCAAAACTATGAAGAAAGAATATCAATTATGTATGACGCAACAATACTCTTTGAGCCAAATGATGATAATCTCAATAACATTACAGGAATCGTTACAAAAATCTGACGCATGTCATATACTCTTTAGTTAACAGATGTAATCTTAAGATTATAGAGAAAAATATTCCAGCAATTGAATTCTTTTCTTTGCTTACGAAGCATCCTCTATCAAAAGAAAAATTGTGACACGCGGAAATGCGTAGGGACAAACCATGGTTCGAACTAGCAGAGAAAAGAAAACAGGCAAAATTACGTTGGCTACAAAATCCGAATGAAATAACTCCACAAAATTTCGTAGATATCAGGCGGAAAACTTCCAAAACTTTTAGAACAAAGAAACGCGATTTTTTGAAAGCTAAAGTTTAGGAACTTAAAGATAATAGTAAAAATAAAAAAACATTCGGTACACGTATAAAGGGATCAACGAATTTAAGAAAGGCTATCAACCTCGTGCTTTTATTAAAGAAAGCTGATGGAACACTTCTCACTGATACAGATAAAATTTTAAATAGATGGAAAGATTTCTTTGACAAATTGCTTAACATGCAGCCAAAAACTAATGTGCCTGGAGAAAGGGAGATACACACCGCAGAACCGTATATTCCAGAACCTAACCGAATAGAAGTACAATTCGCTATAAAGAAATTAAAGAAACACAAATCTCTGGGCGTAAACGAAACTCCGGCCGAGTTAATTTTAGCTGGAGGCGAAAAATTGTAGAACAAGATACACAAACTCATTTACCGTATATACAACAAGCAAGAATAGCCACAAGAGTGGAAAGAATCAATCATTGTTCCAATAAACAAGAAAGGCGACAAAACTGACTGTAATAATTATCGAGGCATCTCTCTTCTGTCAACATCCTATAAAATCCTTTCAAACATTCTATTAGCAAGATTGACTCCATACGCAGATGAAAGTATTGGAGATTAGCAGTGTAGATTTAGATTAAATCAATCAACTATAGACCAAATATTTATCATTTGCCAAATACTCGAAAAAAAGTGGGAATACAATACCCTGGTACATCAACTATTTACTGATTTTAGAAAGGCTTACGACTCGGTTAGGAGAGAAACATTGTACAACGTTCTTACAGAATTAGGAATACTGAAAAAGCTAATTAGATCAATCAAGGCAGGTTTAAATGAATCCCAAAGTAAAATCCGGATACGAAAATTTTTGGCCACGAGCTTTCACGTCTAGAATGGCCTGAAACAAGGAGATGCGTTGTCGCCATTATTATTCAACTTCGTCCAGGAATACGCTATAAGGAAAATCAAAGATAGCAACCAAGGCCTAGAGTTGAATGGGGTTCACCAGGTTATGCGTATGCTGATGATGTAAATTTAAAAATGAAATCTTTGAGTTTTACGTCCCACGATTATGCCGGTTAGGCTAAAGGAGACGGTGATGATGAGAGATGAGTGAAATGGTATTATAGAATGAAGAAAGTGGGAGGAAACGGGAGTACCCCTAGAAAACCCACGAGCACGGTGTTTGTCCACCACAAAGTTCACTTGGCGGGGGCTGGGATCGAACCCGGGACCCCAAGCACCAGAGGTGAACGCTCTACCACTGAGCCACCCGGCCCCCCGATGTAAATTTAAAAGGGGATGATAGGAGAACAATAGAAAGAAATGCAGAGGTCTTATTAAACGCTTGCAGGGACAAGGGTTTAGAAGTAAATGCAAATAAAACTAAATATATGGAAGTGAGTGGGGACCGTAATACGGCAAATTATAAATGCGTTAAAATATTAAATAATACTTTTGATAAAGTGGATACTTTCAAATATTTAGGATCAATATTAACAGACAAAAATCATATTCACGAAGAAATTAAATGTCGACTAAAAGAAGGAAATTCGTGTTAGTATTCGGTTCAAAATCTCTTGTCCCGAATTCCGTCAAGGAATTTGAAGCTTAAAATATATAAAACGATAATCATACCTATTGTTCCGTATAGTTGCGAAACATGGTCGCTTACTCTGAGGGAAGAACATAGACTGAAAGTATTTGAGAACAAGATCCTGAGACGAATATTCAGATCCAAGAGGAACGGGAATGGAGAATGGTGGAAACTTCATAACGACGAACTACATAATTTATACGGTTTACCCAACATTATTAGGGTCGTCAAGTATAGGAGGCTTAGGTGGGCAGGTCATGTAGCTAGAATGGAAGAAATTAGCAACGCTTTCAAAGTCTTGACTGGAAGACCAATCGGTAAACGACCATTAGGAAGACCTAGGCGCAGATGGGAGGACAATATTAAGATGGATCTCGCAGAGATAGGAATACAAAGTAGAAACTGGATCTAGTTGGCTAAAGATAGATGTCAGTGGGGAGCTTTTGTGAACGCGGCATTGAACCTCCGGGTTCTATAGGCTATAGAATTAGTTAGCTTACGAAGCATGAGTAGATGCCTAGGCTGATACTACAAATAGATTAAATGCGCATTAACTGAAAAGATGGGTTCTACTGACATTGGATAGTCTATATACTCTTCGTGTGCTAGGGTCTAGGGGAGAGGAGGAGATAAGATTTCATATCAGGTTACGTCACGCACAGTCGCACGCCTTCATTTTCATTAAAAATGGAAAAGCCAAGAGAAACTAATTTCATTTCACTTTCCTTTGTGGCAGTCAGACAGAAGTCATCACACTTATCTGCAAAAAGCACTTTTCAAATCGGATTATTGGGAGAGCCTCCAGTTCCAATATTGGGGGGACATGTCTCCCCATTTCTCCGGAATTTGTGCCCGTACCTACAGCTGAGACAACTTTCCAGCATAAGGAGAGGGGAATATCCTCCTCTGGCATTTATTGCAATTTGTGCCAAAGTAGCGGAAATGGAATTAATACATATTGATGAGACTACTAAATGCACTACAGCACGAAATTCAGTTTACAATACTACAGAATACGATTCTTTATAAAAAAAAATTGAAAACCCAAGAGAAATCAATTTCATCTTACACTCCTTTGTGGCAGTCGGAAACAAATCATCACACTTATCCCAAAAAGCACTTTTTAAGTCGGATTATTGGGGGGACAGTCCCCCCAGGTCCAACATTGGGGGGGACATGTCCCCCTCGTCCCCCCTGGGATTTGCGCGAGTGATTTCACTAGAAGCCCATTCGTCAAGCACATGTTACGAAAATGGAAATATCATAGATGCACTGGCGCTAGAACAAATACGTACTTCAGTTCAAATCAATAATAACAAATGCCAGTACAGAATGCTGTGGATCACTTTGTCCTTTTAATGAAATATACTTTAACCATGATTCTATTTTAACAAGACGTTAAAACAACTACCTATATAATGAATGTGACAACAGCACAGACAGACTACAAACGTATGGAGTATATTAATATAACTACCACAAGCGCTTTAAATTTCGATATTACAAATGTCTTTTAAGTTTACCGAATCAGCGTGAACGTTAAACGTCAACAGAGTTTAGGACAGTTCAGGGCAGAAGAAAGATATTTAAGAATAAGTTATATTTTAGACCAATCAGTGGCTCTCTTGGTGATAATTCAGAATTTCAGCTATAGTTTGTTATTATTTTTCACACAGGTAGATTACATCATGACATTCTCTCGCCTGTACTATCGAAAAGCTTATAAAATGCTGTTCTTGTAAGACTGAGTGCGTTATTAATTACGAGTTATAAATAATACCACAGTTCCCGAAGGATCCGCAGACCATCAAATAGGAAAACTCCTACAGAATAGGCTATTTGCTCTTTGCTCAGCAAATTTGATTCAGATTCGGCCAGTAGTTACTGAGAAATGAAGTAAACACACACACACACACACACACACACTTACATATACATACATACATATATATATATATATATATATATATATATATATATATATACATAACATACTGAAAAATTAATCTTAAAATCAATATTTCCTTTACTTGTAAATGGAAGTACAGAAATTAAATTTTCGTAGTATTCTATAAGTAAAACAAATAGAGTGAGTGATGGTAATCCAAAAAATTCAATTTAATTCTCTCCTCCGAAACAAAAAGTTGTTTAAACCATAGAACTCCATCTTTTTGTACTTTCTTTTTTTTTTTTTTAAAAAAAAAACTTTTTCAGGTAGTAAAAAGCAAAACCAAAATAGTGTTACCGTTATCTTCAATTTAACACATTTGATTTTTTTGTACAACGTTCTCATTCTTAAGAAGGATATTTCTCAATATTTAATGAGGACTAGTCTATCTCAGCTTTGAGAATACGCTTTCTCAAATTTGTGAACATTTTCTTATTACTGAGAAAGTTCATTTATCGTTTTTTTTTTTTTTAAAGAAAAACACCTTTCTAAATGAGAAAAGATACGAAAGAAATTACATCCTCAAAACTGAAAGCAATTTTCTCAAAATAAAATTAGATCTTTGATATCTCCTGTTATAGAAAATGTTGCTCCATATACAAATAAGGATTTTTTCTCAAACAAGAGTTTTTTTTCTCGATTTTGAGAAACTATTTTAAACAACGTACATTATTGGCTAAATAATGCTTTTCCTACGTACCTCCAAATAACACTATCTATTATGTTGACGATTATTAGCTCCTGATATAAGCGTACGGAGGCTATAGTTTTATTCCAGGTATAGGCGTAGGTGAATACGTTCTCAACGTTCTACACTGAGCGGGCGTAGGCTAATGGATAATGTTCTTGTTTCGCTCTCGGCAGTACGTGGATTCGAATTTGATGGTCATACATCCTGACGGTTTTTCTTCAGATTTACCAGGCGAATACCGAGATACTGTTAAATATAGGACTCGCCAAATTTCTTGCTATTTCCATTCTCATTGCTGTTGTTACTGGTTTTAGTTAATTATTGAAGCGAGCATAAGAAAGCTGCTACCATTCGACTCGATCGTCATTTGTATGTGTGTTCCTCAGCCTGTCCCAAGATAATTTTCATGACTTCCTTCAATTTGCAGAAATAACTTTGTTGTTTCATGTTGTAATTCATCAAGAATAAAGGCGTAAAATTCACTCTTGTGTTTGAACATAGGATATGCAAGATAATTTTCCAATATAAAACACGTAAAATATTACACGATTATAGCAAAATCTACAGTGTAGTTTTATTACTTCATTCTGATCATTTCCAAAGCTTGAGATTAAAATGGCTAAGAATGACAGGGTGAATTTACCGCATAATTTAAAAAGAACCTCCATCGTGGCAGAATGATAGCGTGAGACCTGGAATCGATTCCTGGGGGAAGCTTATATATATATATATATATATATATATATATATATATATATATATATATATATATATATATATATATATATATATATATATATATATATATAGAGAGAGAGAGAGAGAGAGAGATTTATTTACAGGCGCGGATCCATATATAGCACGGGCTATAGCCCCCTGAACGCTCAGGTATACACTGGATAAAATGGACTTCAATCCTGCTTTACACTGGATAAAGCGGCAAACTATGGTTTAGCCCCTCCCTTGATCATATCCTGGATCCACCACTGTATATATATATATATATATATATATATAGATAGATAGATAGATAGATAGATATAGATAGATAGATAGATAGATGCATGAGGTTTATTCATGCCAAAAAGGTCCTGCTAAGACCGGTTTTTCCAAGCACTCAAATACCTATGAGGTCTATGCCGAACTTCACTGGTCTATTTCGGTCCTCGTGAGGTCTAATGCGGTCCTCGCGAGGTCTAAGTAGGTCCTTTGAGGTCTAAATATGACTTCAGGGCTGCCAACATACTTTAAAACAACTTCAAGAATCAAAATAAAGATATTGTTGTAAAATGCAACATATTAAATTATTTTGCATTTTACACAAACAAAAATCGCTGAATTTTCGTACCACGGAAATATTAACAGGGAGATATTGTTTGATGTATTATTTAGTGCAATAAAATTAACAGTATTGCCATCCCAATAACAAGATTTTTCAAATAACACTAAGCAATGTTTTTCTATATTTCAAATTTGCATGTTAAACGAAAACTTACTACCTTTATTGTTTAATGTTACAAACCGAAGGCGTTGCAGTATCGAAAACATTCAAATTTCAAAGGATTCTACTACAATAATATGGCAAGTGAATTGCACGGGGAAATGCATATTGGAAGTACCTTAGTGTCGAATACTGCGATGACAATACGAAGAAATGGAAACAATGATACATCAAATTCTTTATTTTGAAAAAGGTACTAACTATAACAACCAAGCGCATAATGGTTTTCAATAGACACAAAGATTACAATGCCGTTTACAACAATTTGATAAATAAATCCGTACTTACATATGGAAAAACGTTGTTAAAAATTGTTGTATTGCATAAAATGACGTATCTGTAGGAACCTTTTAAAACACTGTTGGTATCCTTTGCTTCCATGACGTTATATCGATTGTTTTTGAAAATTGTATTTATAACAAATTGAGCAAGAAGATGATAGTCGCCAGATTAGTACACGAGCTTAAAAAACTCATAGTTTTTAAAGATTTTTATAGTTTCTAACTATTTCAATTTTAGATTATTTTTACTTTGGTATGATCTTTATGTTATTTAGAAAAAATTCAATTTATCTGGCGTCATCGACAAAGTTTATTTACCACAATTTCTTATTTTAAACTTAAAACCAAGGTATTCGGATCCATGTCCAGGCAATTTTGTTAACAGTTTATGTTGTAGCTATTGAATCTCTTATATTATAAGCAATTACATCATAACAATCTTAGTGATAAAGTGTACTTGGCTATAAGGCTTCGACTATTATTATTATTATTATTATTATTATTATTATTATTATTATTATTATTATTATTATTATTATTATTACTATTATTACTACTGTTATTATTATTATTATTATTATTATTATTATTATTATTATTATTATAACACGAATTGGTTAAAAGGAACTACAGAAAATTTTCGGAATTACATAATTCTTAGCATTGTTGCAAGGTTATCTCCATTGTGCTCTATACTACATTATGATCTTTATATCCATTAAAAAAATATATGATTGAACGTAGTATTTTCCAAAGTGATTTTAAGAAATAAAACATGTTTGATATAATATCGTACAATACTGTACTTTGAACATGAATTCTCTTCATTTAATAGTTTTAACGCATTAATGAAACGATACGGCAATTCGTAATTTTCCATCGACTTCATTTTCTACGTCGTAAACAAAATAAACGTTTCAATTATTGGTTGAAACCAGCATTCGATCCAGTTCTTCCAAAACATCGATGTTAGAAAAAAAGTTACAAGTCACAAACACATTTAATGCAAAGTGCAAAAACTTTCTTGTATTTTCATGTAGCATAGGCTTCAAGAACAAAATGAAATGTAGGAAAAAACAGATGAAATCAACACTTGGAGAATATATTATCTGTTCTTGTACAGTCGTGCATTTGCTTTTTTTTTTCTAATAATGTATCTTCCTTTTACCCTTCCCTGTAACTTGCTTTTATTTTAGAGTTGACTGCGTGATAAGAGTTAAAGCTGTCTCGTCTCTAGAAGGTGTTGTGGAAAGGATGTCTTGTTTCGGAAAATGTACTATTTCCATTTGGAGGAGTGCTGTCTCGTCTCGTATCACGTCACGAATACTCTGTATCGTCCCGTCTCGTGAGAAACCCTAGTTGCATGAAGATACAAGTTAAAAGGTGTTAACACATACGTAACTGAGTGTTTCAGCACAAATCTAAAATTTTGTATATTCAACCAAAGTTAGTAACGAGGCCCTCAATGGTAAGTGGTAGAGCGCTCACTTCCGGTGTATGAGATTCCAAGTTCGATCCTAGCTCCTACCCAAGTGGGAATTGTGGAGGGAAAGATTTGTGTATGAGTTTTCTCGGTGTTCTTCCATTTTCTGCTATTTTCTTCATTTCACAAGTTTGTTCGGTCTCGTCACCACTGTCTCCTTTAGACTCGTCTGGGACGTTCAAGCCAGAAAGAAGGAAAAGAACTTTAAAGATGCTGCGGCATTCAAGACGTATATCATAATAATACTTAGGAGACATCACTATTTTTGCTCAACGATTGAAGTTGAGCACCCTATTCAACAGCGAGCCTGTTTGAGACGGAGACCTACCGTTTAACATAGACTCTGAACCTCAAGAGCTCCCGCCGGGGCTTTTCCGTCCCAAAGACGCGTATTCTAACTATGTACCACAAGGGAGCTCGTTCGTGGTTATATACAATGTTTGAATTCGTTTATCGACATTGCGGGTAAATAAAATAACGCTCAACATGACACAGACTTCTAAAGATGCAATAATTCAAAATGATACATCGTTTTCGTAACCTCTCCCGCTCTGGTAACAGTCGTGAAAATAAAACTTTTAAATTAATAATTTTGCCAACAACTAAATTAATGACGTATTTTGTGACATACCTACAAGTAATCTTTCCGAACGTTCGAGTAAAGTATTGAATGTGTCTAACAAGATATGTACAATGTCAGACATCTGAAAATCCATAAACGACTTCGTTAAAAGAGTTAATATAACATCGTCATACAAATTCACTTACGATGACAAACTGAAGGATTTAAGAACACAGTTACAACTATAGGGACTATACAATACTTCAAGTGGGCAACGACAAAAAAAAAAAAAAAAAAAAAATATATATATATATATATATATATATATATATATATATATAATAAATTGTAGTTAGTTTTGAGTTAAAATTAGAAGTCAAAAGTTTACATATTCCGTTCTGAAATACAACTATACAAATCCAGTGGAATATTTTCGAACTTGAAACCACTAAACACGGTTTGAGTCGGGAAGAAAGCAAACATTCCCACAAGGGATCTTTCAGTCAATTTCTTTGGAGATCATTCAAATGGGATTGAGGGGGAATATCTCTCTCGTTCTCCAGTAATTCGCACCGTGGTTGTAAGTATTAGGGTACTCTTTATTTTTCGACTTCAGTTTTTTTTTTTTTTTAATCTCACCTAGGATGGTTCCATATCAGACCAAAGCAACTCATGAGAAAAATTAGTTCAGTTGAATAATATTAAATGGTTCCAAAACCGACCTCAAGTTTCAAATGTATTTACAACACACAATATGAGGCAAAAGTAGCCTACCTTATAAATTTGGAAAGGCAAATGTAAGTTAGCAACCATATATTATGAAAGTAATACTTGTTAAATGTTTATAGATAAGAAGGAAATAACATCAGACGTGTGTTCTGGTTAAAAGCACCCCAAAACATATCATATGACACTTTTCAATTAAAAATTTTGCACTTGAACCTAAGATGGAGGACTTCGAGATGGCAACCATGATGCTACTATACAGTAATAAATGTGATTCTACCTTAATTATCCTTATTCAAGATATGATATCACTTCTTCTAACCGTTAGAAACTTACAAGGTACTTTTGCCTCGCATTGTATATTGTAAATCATTGAAAACTTGCGGTCAATTTGGGCACCATTTAATATTATTCAATTGAGCTTATTTTCCTCATGGGTTACTTTGGTATAACATAATATGAAACCATTTTAGAAGTTGAGATTCAAAGAACCTCGGAAGTTGAAAAGTAAGGACCACCCAATATGAATACAGGGTATTAATGAACTACACCGGCAAACTGTAAGAAGTGATTCCTCGGATCAAAAAAGTCAAAAAGTTTTTATGGACCTGTGGGGAAAGCGCATAGTTTCAGAGATAGAGCTGTCCAAAATAGCAAAAAAGACAAATTTCAACAGACCCTATTACGAATTCGAGAAATCGTGGAGTGGTGGTCTTCATCACCATAAAGGAAGTCATGCATACGCAATCCAAAATGCATAATTCATTTATGTTCAATGGGTGTGTAGAGTATTCTCTAAAGGGTGAAATTCCCAGTCATGCCATCAACCAATTATGACCTGATTTATTATTCGTCCAAAGTATGCAAATGATCAGCTTTACAGCAGTGAACACGAAATCCTTTGGCGCGATACGGAAGTGTTAAGAATCGTCAACAACACGGATTCTCGTACTCGAGAAAAAGCATGCTGCGATGTTTTCTTTCATGATTATAAGTGAAGAAAACTTGAAATATACCGTGACGAAATACATCGCATTACACGTTATTACGAACACTAAAAACATGGAGCTGCCGGTTCCTAACACTTCTGACTTCCCTCCGAAGTACTGGATGTCGATTCTTGTCAAGGCTTATCTCTTGCCTACTTTGTACCCTCCTTGAAATCAAAGTTCCTATACTAACGAAGCACTGACGTTAGGGTTGGTGCAATAAGAAGTACTAACGATGGACTAACGATTGCACTAAAAGACACCGTTAGTGCTTTTGAATTTGGTGGTAATTTGACGCAATGAAAAATGACGCAATGACGCAACGATACACTAACGAATGGCACCAATCTATTCGTTAGTGCTCAAAGTGGGGGCCAAATTCACGCTAGGCCCAAACGGTTTTTTACTTGTAGTTTCTACACTAATGAAGCACTAACGTTAGGGTTGGCGATGCACTGCACTAAAAGCACTGGCGATGCACTAACGATTGCACTAAAAGAGATCATTAGTGCTTTTGAATTTGGCGGTAATTTAAGGCTATGAAAAATTCCCCATCCAGTTCTTTTGGGAATTTCGTGACTTATAATTGGCTATATCTACACTAATAGTTAAGCACTAACGAAACTATTAGTGTTTTCTAGAAGCACTAACGATACACTAACGAATGCCACTAATCTTTTCGTTAGTGCTCAAAGTGAAGGGGGGGTAAGTTCACGCTAGGTCCAAAGGCTTTTTACTTGTAATTTCTACACTAATGAAGCACTAATGTTAGGGTTGGTGCACGAAGAAGCACTAGCGATGCACTAACGATTACACTGAAAGAGATCATTAGTGCTTTTGGATTTGGCTGTAATTTAACACAATGAAAAATCCCCTATGCGTTTGTTATGGGAGTTTCGTGACTAACTATGCGCTAACGAATGGCATTAATCTTTTCGTTAGTGCTCAAAGTGGGGGAGTCAAATTCACGCTAGGCCCAAAGGGGTTTTTACTTGTAGTTCCTACACTAATGAAGTGAATATGTCCGTACGTTTTTCGGAACAAACGAATTTTTCTTCATAAGAATCAATAACAAACAAAAAACAAACGATTGGCTTCGGTTTCGAATCGAAATTTGACAGTTGGGGGGCAACTTCACATACATATGGCAACCCTATCCTACAGCTTAATGTGGGATCCGAACTACATAACTCCTTCTGGGAATCTAACCCAGGTCTCAAGCACCGAAGACGCGTATGTTAACCCTGTAGCCACGAGGGAGTTCATATATGAGAATGAGATCAGTCTATGGTTCTTCTTATACTCAGGAGAACCCCCAACACAAATGGTTCTCAGGACCCTGGTGGTTCACTGGTAGAGCGATCTCTGGTTTGATCCGACCTCACACTCAGCCAAGTGGGCCTTATAGTGAATAAATACCATGCGAGTGGGTTTTCTCGAGGTATCCTGTTTCCTCCTATTTCAATAATCATTATTGATCTTATGATCACCGTTTCCTTTGCCTTCAGTGCATAAACGTGGGACGTTAAACTAAAAAGAAAAAAATAGTGATTCTTCTTAACTCCATTCTCACCCGAAGCACATAGTATATAGCTAGCATCCTATTTTAAGTTATGCTTTCGTGTTGCATACAGCTTCAGAATTAAGGGGGATGTTAAACCTGAATTAGTTAACTCAGTTTTGCACTTTCATCCAGCTTCTAGCAATATTTTGAGCTAAACTCTATCTTTATTCACATTGTTCACACTCTATCTTTATTAAAGTTTGTTTTTTCTTTCTTTCAAAGATGAAGTGTCAATTATTATATGAAAATGACAAAAAGAAGTAAAGGATATAGAATAACATTGCATTTTAATTTAGTTTAATATTAAGTGTATAACATATAGTGTGGAAAAGTACATACGTATTTATTTATCTTTTATTTATTTTTATACGATAAAACCTATTTTTATTTAAATAATTGGGTTTGTTGCAATGTTCAAAAGTTTGTTGTAGTCTCAGTTACGAGTTACCATCGAGGCAGAAACCTAGAATTCAGTCCCAATAGCTATGGCCTATATTATTTAATTGTAAATTGCATCTTTCTATTAGCTGGTAATTCATAGATGTAGATTTATATTAATCATTTATGCACATAGTATAAATCAATTTTCTTTTTTCTTAAAAAAAAAATACTTATCAAAGCGTATCGTGATAAGCACACAAAACAATGCATGTAGACTTATAGGTCCACAGTAAATCAAATATAACTACAGAAAACTATTTACAATTTAATTATAAATACGCGCTCAGTGACGTGTGGCCATGGTTAAAAATGAATTTAATAGCCTGTGACGGATAGTGGTAAGAAAATGCATGAAATACCCTAGGTGTTCAAACAGGTTCAGGGGATGAAATGAAACTATCTTCTGCCAGGTTACGAAATGAGAGCGCAATTTTACTGCCTACAGCCTTAGTATAGACTAAGAGAAAGTTTAGTATTGAAAAAAGAAGCGTCCCTCTTCAGTGCAGATACCGTATGATGTGAACCTAAAGTTTAAGGTGGCTCTACCGTCAAATTCAAATCACCGTAATGCGTTCAACGTTCAGGCACAGGAAATCGAACCCACAACCAAGCTCATCAAAGTCGAGTGCGATAACCATTAGGCGAGCGAGGAGGTAAAATTGATATTTTTTGTATATTATTGTTCATCTTTCTTTATTGAAACAATTGTGGAGTGCCTAAGTAGGGACTTGTATTTACAGTACTTTAGATATGGAACAGTAGTGTAATAATGACTGATATGTCATGCTAGTATATCTATTTTCATTCACTCATAGTTGATTTTGTATCAATGAGAAAAACCTTTTCTCTTCGGTCGAATGCCAGGACGACAATCTTCTTAAAAAAAATCACAAAGAGGGAATAAGCACGGAGCCAAAGGGATAGATTAAGAATTATAATAAGCGATACCACGTATGCTGTTAATCAGTACCTAAGGCTTCGTTGTGAAGGTATTCTGCTATACACCCAATTAATATTTTTAGTATACGTAACAGATCCTGAAGAAAGACTGTAAATAATAAGTAAAACAAGAAAAATTGAACTAAAATGAAATGTGAATAATAATGTATTTTTGAATGAAAATATTGGAGCAATTAATGCCTTGAAATTTCGCGACCTATGATTTACTAAAGCAATGAACAGTTGAAAATTAAATATACATCCATATTGGCATAGATGTGTAGAAGCAATATACAGGGTATTTCAAAACAACACCGACAACGTTTGGGAGATGATTCCTGACACCAAGACAAGACATAAAGTATAGACAAAACTGGGTGCACAAATGCTTCCTGTCGGAGTTATAAGCTGCCGAAAACATGAAAAATTGAACTTTAAAGGTTCATAGCTCAAAAACTATTTGACCTACGGTAGTCGGGTCCAGACTTCACTTAGGAACTAATATGTACACTATCCAAAAATACGTCTTTCAGAATCCTAGGTATTCACGTAACAATTTTTGCAGAGGAAGTTTGGTTACGGGCGTATGAGTTGAAGTACTCACCAACTACCTCTATAAAAATTGTTGGGGAAGTTCCGCAGGATTCTGAAGTATGGATATTTGGATAGGGTACATATTAATTCCTAAGTGAAGTCTTTAGTCGACTACGGTAGGTCCCATAGTATTGGAGCTATGGACCTTTAAATTCAATTTTTCATTTTTTCGACAGCCTATAACTCCGAAAGGAAGCATTTGTGCACCCAGGTTGGTCTATATTTTATGGCTTATCTTGGGATCAGGAATCACCTCAAAAACGTTGTCGGTGTTGTTTCGAAACACTCTGTATATACATATCCAATTGTTTCACGATGCTAGGGTTGAACCGAAAAACCTGAGGATATAATCAAGAATCGAATCCAGAACCATGCGCACGCACACTAACCACTTGGCTAGAGAGCATTATATGAGCCACTTTGTTGCGAATGTTATTATTCCTTTTTAATTATCCGTAAGTCTATTATGGTTAAAAATTACGAATCTTTTCTTACAGTTGACTATAAGAATGATTCCCACATTCCTTAATTTAAACATTTTTCCTTTTTTGATAATTTATTTTCATGTTGTCAGCCATTATAAGCAGTGTATGAGGTAATAATTCTCTCCAGAAAGAATGAATTTAACCTGTATACACACCTAGCCATCACACATACAAACAATAGCTATAGTGTCTACATATTATTATTATTATTTTGCATATTTAAACAATTGGTGACCTTTCAAGCTTCCACGAATGCGGTGGCTCAGTGGTAGAGCATTCACCTGTGGTGCAAGCGGTCCTTGATTCGATTCCAGCTAGCGTCAAGTGAGTTTTGTGGTATTCCATTTCATTCGTTACTCATCATAATCGTGGGACGAAAAACTTAAATATTCCAATTTATTTTTTCTTTCCACCTTCTTCGAGGCTTTCTAGCTTGCTCATGGTAAAAATAATGCATTTTCTTCATAAGGAGATAAATATTTCAAGAAACAAAAATGCATGATTCTAATGATTACAAGAATGTTGAGAAGTGAGATGTTTCACAAACTGCTAAAATGAAAGTTTTTTTTTTTTCAGTTTGGCTAGACAAAATAAAAGTTGTTCCCTGTTTCTATATTTATGATCATTCAAAAAAAATCTAGAAAGGGGAGAAGTTACTCCTGTCAAGGATTAAAATTTAGTTCTCCAGGGGGATGCAATTACTTGTGAAGGGGGAAGTCCCTAAGATCCCTCCGTCAGTTCACAAACTGATTATAAGTGAATAATAATAATAATAATAATAATAATAATAATAATAATAATAATAATAATAATAATAATAATAATAATAATAATAATAATAATAATAATAATAATAATAATAGATAATCTTTCGCTTACTTCGTTAAAGTTTTGCACTTGTAATGCGATATAATCCTTGGTTAATCCGACTGCCCGGTTGATAATACGGTCACATCTCTTGGTTTGAGATTGCTCATAGTTGCCGAACTTTTCAATATTCAGGCCTAACGTCTATTTTCGCTACTGAAGTCATATAAGACGTTCACATAACGCAGTTTAAACTAGAATCCAACCTCAGGGCTACCAAATGTCCCGATTTTGTCGGGACAGTCTTCTATTTTTATCATACTTCTGACTTTTTAATCTGAAACCGGGACGAGTATATGCATATTAATTCCAACAGTAATACCTTGATACGATGACTGCTCTGTGCTGCTGGTAAAGAAAATCAAAGGAAACTAAAAGCAAGCTATAGTTTATTATACTGTATCCAAAGTATACCTACCACAACAATAGGTTACTTTTGAGAGTTGAGTATGCGAGTTTGGCATAGGAGACCCAGTTTCGATTCCCGGTGCGAACTTATGCTTTCGGAAAATTAGTGTAAGTACCAACCAAATTTTCGAACTTTAGATGGCACTTCAAGATAACTATCTCTCTTCTCAAACGTGTCAGTTCGAAGTCCGATTTCGGACCGAAACGAGCTACTATGAATAATTTATGTGACACGGGCATTTTTCCTTAGATATAGTATTTTCGCTCTAACCAGCTCAGAAGTAGCTGTATTAATATCTGTGAGAGTTTTCTTTTTTCCCTGAAAATTTCTTTTGTAAGTTTCTCTTTTCTTTTTGTCTTCTTCGTTTATCTTTCTTTTTAATCTTTCTTCCATTTATATTATAGGAAATTTTTCATTAGGTATTATTTTTTTGGGGACAGCACAGACTTATTTTTTTAATACATAAAGATAAATAATTGTTTTCTGCTGTTAAATGCTCTATTATTATTATTATTATTATTATTATTATTATTATTATTATTATTATTATTATTATTATTATTATTATTATCTATTTTTAGCGCTTTGTTGAAGTTGGTTAATATTGTTTTTTTTTTTAAAGTTTTTATCAATGATTTTTCTCCTCCTCCCTCTATCATAAAATTCCAATGACCCACATGGGGAGGGGGAGGACACGGCGGCTCAGTGGTAGAACGCTTACCTCTCGTAAGCGAGATTCACTGTGGACAATATCGTGTCCGTAGTATTTCTGCAGGTACTCCCGTTTCCTTTCACAATTTCATTCTACCAGTTCTTCCATCGTCTTTCACTTGCCTTAATCGTCGCCTTCCTTAGCCTAAAGGACATAATTGTGTTACGTTAAACGGAAAGATTTCATTTCATTTCTATGACTCACCTGCATCATAACCCTCTTGTAGGTATGTATTTCTGGTTTGTAGGATCTGTGTGCATAGATCTGAAGTCACTTAGTTGTCTTTTATAATATTATATTATAAAAGACAACTAAGTGACTTCAGATTATGAACACAGATCTAAAACAGAAATACATACCTCACAAGTAGTGCTTCTTGATGCAGAGTAGAGTCATAGAAATATAAATTAACAAATACCTTTTCTTTTTAAGGGAAAACAAGATCGGAAAGAACCCATACTAATGTTAAGTAATTATGGTAAACATAGTTAACATTTAGCTCGATCTCCTAAAGGAGTTTCAAATGCCATTCCAGAACAATTTAAATTAAATTTTCTGAAATGGGAATATACATACTGTAATTCATTACGAAAAAACAAGTCATGGAGTCATGTTCAAAAATTTTACTTCCCATAAACTCTATCTTTAACATAAACCTCCCGTCGAAGAACACCCTCAATACTGTTTATTGAACATAAATTTTGCAGTAAAAACAATCTTAATGAGTCGTATAGTATGGTGCAGTACCTATAGTGTGCTATGAGTGTAAGATAAATCTAGACTTTGCTTTATTTCAAATTCTACTATATTATCGTGTACCAACTCATATTCAGTAAGATTTTTCTCATGGCTTATGTCTCTCATTTTATTCATTTTATGACCATTAAGTAGAAAACTATAGCATAACAAAGATTTTTCTTATATAAGGCTATCAACAAAAAGGTAAATTCTATTTGATATGCAACTAAATTTGCATGTACTTTATTATGGAAGGCTATTTAAAAAGTAATGGCCTATTATTTATAAAATAGCTCCGATTAAATAATATAATATAAATAATTCAATTTTTGTAGCTTTTGGCAGCTAGTACAACTGAAACTAAGGCCTATAATGCCTCTTATTTGAAATAAACAATATGGAAAAATGATTGGCCAATTACTTTCATGAGTCAGTTGATATCTAGTTTCGGCCAATCAGAAGCAAGTATTTGTTGCTGTTTAGAGCTACTTCGGCGAGTAAACTGAAAGTCAATGATTTCTTGCATGCAATAGGCTAGATATTCCTCCACATTTTAAATTAGAACTGATCTATAAATTACGTAGAACTCTAATAGCTTTCCACTATGACATGTACACCATTTACACTGAATTTCAAACATAATTTACTGTCCTTGGTGTTAGTAACGTAAGGGAAATATATATAGCCCATTATAGGTATTGCATCATAGTGTACGACTGCTTAGGATTGCTTTTACTTGGAATCTAACGTTACAACTAATAGTTTAGCGAGTGGTTTTCTTCGAAACAAACGCATTTCTTCAAGTTTGATATTTTAATACTCCTTGAAAAATAACCTTCCCCTAAAATACCATCCTTATTACAACAAAGTACATTCAACTTGTGTAATTCAGGATTAATCGAATGGAATCGAATCGAGCCTAACAGTTCCACACAGCCGCAAATAACGTGTCTATCTAAAGAACTTTTGGACACAACTCAATAGCCGCATCTGAAGCCCTTGAACAGTTTTTTTTTTTTTCTCCATGGGCGCAAATCACACTCAACCGTACACTAAGGCTGATTATCAAGATAAACATTGAATATATTTCTAATACTGGAATTGTCATCCATTACGTAATCATGTCAATCATACTCAATAATTTGGAGTGAGACACGGCTATTTCAGTGTAGGGCGTTTCGAGTAAGACATTTCGATATAAGGACGTGAAGCTGGTGTGAAGCTGGTTTGGTGTAAAGTTTCGGTGTGCTCAAGTATAAAATAACAAAATTCAAAATCCTTTTTTTTAAAAAATTCAAGTTTTATTTTATATTTTCTATGTGAACTAATTCTCCCTTTTTCTCATTACGAGTGTATAATTAATGCTCTCAAATATCTTTTATAACGAAACATCTCTTAAAACCAAACAATCTCACACCAAAACGTTCTAGATTCCATTTGGAGTATATTGTAATAGAATCAATATGCATAAGAAAAGAAAAAAAAAGAAGAAATTCAACATACATTGCTAGACTACTAATGTAAAGGGTGTCTTCCCACTTGCGACAGTCTTATTAGCGACAGGAACTGTTAACTGTCCTATGAGGGACCGATTCGATCTGTTAACTGCCCTATGAGTCACCGATTCGTTCATACTAAGATAATGGAAGAAGATAAGGTTCTCTCTTCTTTAACTTGTTTTATGCTAGTGTGATTAAAACCTAACAAAATGTTCTATGAAACATTTCTCTCTACCTGAATTTAATACTTGAGAATGCTCTCATTATATTAACAATCTTTTATTCGTTTTTCCTAATATTATATTTTTGAATTTATTTATATGAATACATTGACTCTATCAAAAGGAAAACTAATTAAATATTTAGAGTAGCTATATTAGTTTATGATTCTAATATAATTAAAATTTTCATGTTAAAATGATACGGAGCATAAGTTTAGATTGAATATGTTTATGGCATAAGAAAGAAATCAGAAAGAGGTATGGGCGTCCGAAGAAATTTTCTAGGGAGGGGCATCTCCATGTTTGCTGTATCACGTCTGGTATATCTGGTATTTAATATGCGTGGTTTGCCATATTACGTATACATTTTTGTGAGCCAGGGGGCCGACCCCTGCCTTCCCATTGGGTGCCCATGGAAAAAGTGTTCACTATTTGAGGATATCAAAGAAATCTAAAAACACGGTGTATTGGAAGAAATTATTACACAAGTTACAAATCTCTCGCAGGATTTTATAGTTCGTCTAGTTATATATTTGACGAACAGTATCACTGGCACGTACATATTTCATACCAAGGTTGTTCGGGTGCTAATAACGCCAGAGGCAAACATGTTTTACGAGATGGAATCATGTCATCTTCCATCATATCAATGTAAATGAATCGGTCGCTCATAGGACAGATAACAGTTCCTGTCGCTAATAGGACTGTCGCTTCTGGGACTAATTCAATGTAAAGCAACACACGACGTATGCAGAGACCAACACATATTCATTCAGGGATGTAGACAGCAAGTTGTTCTATAGGGGGACATGACCCAATAAGTTACTAACGAAGAAAAATGAAATGAAATGAGTTTTACGTCCCACGATTATGCCGGGTAGGCTAAAGGAGACTGTGATGATGAGATATGAAAGAAATGGTGGAATGAAGAAAGTGGGAGGAAACGGGAAAACGCCTAGGAAACCCACGCACACGGTGTTTGTCCACCACAAAGTTCACTTGGCAGGGGCTGGGATCGAACACGAAGAAAAAAGAATGTTATATTTCAACTCTGACTAACTTCATTAGTTATTGGAAAACTGTTAAGAAAACAAAATTGCATCAAAGAAAACAAAAAATAGAAATATGTCTACAAGTTTCATTTTAATGTCGTGAATAGACATTCCACAATCAGAGATAAGGATTTGTTTACATTTTTCAATTTTGTACAATCACAAAACAAGCTTATGTTTACATCTTTCAAATGGAGATTATTTTACTGTTGAAAAGTACGTTTTTTCTCAATGGTAAAATATTACATATTATGATACTTAAATTCCACACAACTGAAGAGTTTTTGTATACAACACCTTACATGTGCTCATAGTAATAATTGTTATTTAGACTACGGACAGAGATCCGTAAATTAACCATACAATAAAAGAATGGTTGTCCGTAATTTCTTATATAATATGCAACTTAATCTGTTAGGTTCTGTTGTTCCAATTTATATATTTATGTTACTATTATTCCTAATATTTCAATCCTTTTCGGATCCCACATTGTATATCCACGTCCCACATATCCTCGGTGCTGGACGGGACGCTAAACTGCAAATGAACCAACCTACTCAGAGTTGAATGAAAATTGTACACAACAAGGTCTTCGCAGTAGATTAAGCGGTATGTTTTCTGAGTAAATGTCGAAGATTAATAGCGGTTTGAAATATAAACATATAATAATAATAATAATAATAATAATAATAATAATAATAATAATAATAATAATAATAATAATAATAATAATAATAATAATAATAATAAAGAAGTGTCCAGATGTTGCTAAGAGATAATTGTTGCATAGGGCCGAAGATCCGACCAGACACTAATTTGCTTGAACGACGTTACGGTGCGTCCAGCCTACCGTATTTTAACTCTTGCTATTGTGGCTGAAGTTTCATGTTGAATTAAATTGCCAATAATTGACATGCTTTCTTTATTTCCTATCATTCAGCTGGTAAGTATTGCCAATAATTGACATGCTTTCTTTATTTCCTATCATTCAGCTGGTAAGTTTAAGTTTCAGAAACATGAAACGATTTCGCGCTTTGAAAACATGGTAGACTTATCTTACAAAGAAAATCGAATGTGCTAAAAAGAATTAAGGAAATTGTAGAGTAGAAATATGAATATCAAAGTTAAGCGAAGATTTCGTGCTGATATTCTTGCCTGATCCGTATATTTCAACAGCGACTAAGAATAGGATAGAAAAGAAGGTGATAGAGACTTTTTTTATTGGAATCAACCCAATTAAATAAATAAATAAATAAATAAGTTTAAACTAAACAAAAATTCTGCTTTTTACGCCTTGATGCAAAAAGTATATTTTAAAGACTAAGATTAAACAGAAGGTGTATAGCGTATACTGCCTACAGCCCTATATGTAAGTACATGGAAAGATCAATATTTTTATATTATTATTATTATTATTATTATTATTATTATTATTATTATTATTATTATTATTATTATTATTATTATTATTATTATTATTATTATTATTATTATTAGAGCTATATATAACATTTGGAAAAGATTCCTTTAAGCTCTGAAAGGAGCTTCAAGTAGATATCTCATATACGAAATATGTCCAAAATGACTAGAAATAGACTTGATTTCCTCGTGCACTGAACGCATTATATTGAAGTATTACTGTTCAATATAAGTTTCTTTTAAACAAAAGCTTTACTTTGACCTTATTATACACTAGTTGAATGAGGTATATCATATACTGCAAGGCGTAAAATGTATTGTTACGTGTGCTTCATCGTATTTAAGGACTGGAAACCACTCCAACAATCTCTTGGCATACTAGTAATAAAATAAGATATAAATTTATGGTATTGATTGAAACAAATTCCGAATATATTAAACAGCATCCTCCCTGTCCTCGTGCAAATAACTCGAATACTATTGTATACACCACCATCATGCTCATACTTGTGTATTTTTGTAAAACGTTTCTGTCAGATTCTAACTCTCCCCTTTCTTCTCACTCTTCCGTCACTCACGAGAGATAAAAATATTTGAGTCAAACACTTTTAAATGGAGATATTTGTAAGCATTAACAACACCAGAAGGGTTAAGAAGGGCGAGTGCACCACGCACCTCGTAGCTGTCCCACGGCTGGTTTCCCAGATATGTATTGTAATGTAGGTCTAGAAGTATACAATATCCTCTTTTGTATTTAGACAAGTAACTAACACCCTCAAACTTCTTTGTTTTACTGACCCCTCCCCCTAGAAAAAAGAAATATGTAAATAAAGAGCAAGTATGCGTCGTCACTGTTTGTAACTACAGTATTATGGAAGTATACTGCTTGTAATTCGTCGACAGCGTCACAAACTGTCGTATCTCACTTTTCTAAACTTTTCAGGAGAGCGATTTTTAGGTTTTCACACAACTTTGAACAGCCATAACTCAAAATCTATTTTACCGAAAGGAAAGAAAATTTACCAAGTTATAACTTGAATCATAAGAAATCAGTGTAGAAAGTTTTATGGAATTTGCCTGTAAAATCTTGTGGAAAATGTAGCGGGAAAAAGATACGACAGTTTGTGACGATGGTAATCCTCTCTTGTATGAAAGATACGACGCATATTTTTTATACCGAGAACTAACATTAATAGATGAACAATCGGAATATATTGCACTTTTATTGAAAAACTTCGTGTTTATTACACAAAATAATTTAACAAATGCTTCCTAAGATTCTTAAGGGTAAAACGAAATTCCTGAGAACACACAAAAAACACAATATTAAGAGCATACTAACCATAACATAAAATAATGCTATCAAGTTGTCATTGCCAGAATATAAAATCTTGCAAAGTAATTTGCAAATTGCATGCTTTGATATTGCACTTGAGAAGGATGGCTAATGTGGTAAGTTTCTGTAAAATTGAACATGGTCAGGGTTTCGAATGATTGGAGTTAGGCCCGGACACAATGATAACGAGTCCTCGTAGGCATGGGAGACCCGGGTTCGATTCCCGGCGGGAGCTCATGTGGTTCGGATTCCACGTTAATCAGTAGGTCCACGTCTCATATAGCCTCGCTGCTGAAAGGGACGTTAAAAATCAATCAATCAATTAATCAAAACGAGTCCTCGTACTTCTCTGGAGGGATAATTTTTGACAAGTCTGCAAAGTAGGAACTTCTATCTGGTGGATTCAATCTGCATCCTTTTCAGGGAAATAGTTATGTAAGTGTCCTCAAAATGACTTGTCTTAAACTGAATGCAGTTTGGATAGTCTTTGTTCACTTTCACTTCGCGCATTTCCGTCCAATTGATTGGATCTCCATTTTCGTCACGTCTAACTGACAGAATACAAAGACATTGGGACAGAGATCTAGTCTCATACATCGCTTCTGTCAACACAATGAACGGTATATGGGTTCTTTTTCCTTGCCAGTTGAACAATCGGTTCAAGTTGCGAGGGTACAAAATTACTGCCACAGTGCTTAATAGATGTGCTTATAGCTCTGTGGACTGAATCTCATTTTGTCCATGCCTAGATTCAAAGAATCGAAGAGAAATTTCTCTGATGTTCTTACGTGTTTGCACCGCATACCCCATCATAGCAACCAGCCTGAACTCCCACTAGGTCCATCCTGTATTTCTCTAACTCATTCGTTACGGATTTTAACGCGCCTCCCTATAAAGAATTCTAATATTCCATGTTCCAAATCTCATGTCCATTTTTTTCTTTTGCTGATGTCGTGCCAAGTTATCAGTCTTGGTCCGAGGCTCCTGTGATTGTTTCTGAAAAAGTGTATTTTTTTCTATTATAAGATGAGTTTGTTAGGCTCACCCAAACCCCCAAGCTGGAGGGCCAGTTCTTGTCTGCCCGCGACTGCTTATTCAGTATCTTCGCAGCTAACCTCTATATCTAAAGGCCTTCTCCTCGATCCGCAACCTGGGACCGCGGTAGCTCAGTGGTAGAGCGTTCACCTCTAGTTCATGGGGTCGCGGGTTCCAACCCTGCTCCCTCCAAGTGAACTTTGTGGTGGACAAACAGCGTGTGCGTGGGTTTCCTCGGAGTTCTCCCGTTTCCTTCCACTTTCTTCATTCCATCATTTCACTCATCTTTCATCATCACCGTCTCCTTTAGCCTAACCGACATAACTGTGGGACGTAAAACTCAAAAGTGGCATGTTATGTCGATCCGCAACCTGAGGACGCCCCATGCCGTGTAAATATATATGTATACAGCCCCGCATTGATCAAGTATAACATTCTAAGCTTATGTTTATTTGCTTCGTCTATTCCGAGCTTAAGATATAGGTAAAATACATTAGGAACAAATGATAAAGAAACTAAGTCTACCTGATGGATAACAATAAGAAATGATATAAAAAGCAATGAGGTGATCAGTACGGGACTGTAGACCTACTTTTGGGCAACTTTGTATATAAAAACAAATTGATTTGAATATAGGCGTATCTGTCCAGTTGCGAAAGATCTGTTGCTCACAAACTGTCGTAACTCAAGATACGACTGTTTGTGAAAACGGTTTATATGCTTCATCTTAAGATACGACACAGTGACGTCATCACCACCGTCAAAACAACGCACATTACAGATGTGTCGTTTTGGGAAATTGTAGGAGTCAGTGTATGCAACTACATAGTAAAATATCTCAATTTTCGATTTTTTTGAGATACGACACTTTGTGACGCTGTCGACGAATTGTGAAGTGGACTGCAACATCTTGAAAACAATGGGAGGAGTAAAAGAGCCACAAAAATAAATGGGCTTATCCATGTTAAGAAATTGAAACTCTCTGCCGTATACTCAATATTACAGCATGCAATTGCTGCACTCATCTTCCAAAAACGTAAACTGTACTTTCTTGTTCAGTTTTATTTATATTAATATTTGAAACAAATTTGCGCTCGAGAGCATATATTTATCATTTACACAAACACGTTAAAAGCATGTTTGTGGTCAGTGGCCGCGTAAGGCAAACTGGGGCCCGGGGCCAGTGAAGTAGATCGGGGCCTCTTTTCGAGAAATCGTGATTTATAAACTTCTATTTTTGACATTCATTTACATAATCATTCTTTCTGTTTACTACTCCCCCCTTTCCCATTGGTGTGTGTGTTTAAACCACGTAATTTGGGATATATTAAATAAATTTGGGTGAAATTCAGCATCCCTGTCTATTAGAACCGCCTTCAGGCTGGTATCTAAAAATAAAACCGGACCAGAGCTATCGTTACATATATTTTTTATTCATTTTTAAACAAGGGACACGATAGAAAAAGGGTTAGAGAAACAAGTTTAACGGAAGCTACAAAGAATCCAAAATTTATCCTACATCTAAGTTATCGTAGTTTAAACGTGTACTGTAATTAGATAGAATAGTAGGAGTAATGCTCCTAATAATATATTTACAGACAAATTTATGTGCAAAATGTAACAATGAGCTGATATTGAAAAAATCGCAAATAATAAATAACCGACGCGATTTTTAAATGTAAGCTGTAAATGTAAGCAAGTTTTCTAGAATTTTCTTGTTCGGTTCTCGCCTTTGGTGTTCCTCCTGTACAATTTCTTATATGGCTAAGTTTATTCATGGTTTCTTACCTGTCTGCGTTTACACTACATGGGTTTTATTTAATTAGATTTTATTCCTGCAATTAGCCCCATTCACTTTAACATTCGGTTTCTCTCCAGTGATCACACACGATACTTAAACTTTTTTTTATTTTTTATTTTTACTTATTTATTTATTTATTTTTTGCCGAAGTATCAGTAAATAATGGCTAGAATAGATTTCTCTCCTGCCTGTCATCATTTATCTTTTACTAGGTTTCTCTTCAGTGATAATATACGATCTATTTAGTCCCACTGCTTTTGCCGAAATATCAGTGAATAGTTACGCACTGTATGTTTCTCTCCTGCTTGTCTTTTTTACTATTGTTTCCATATTTCACACTTGTATTATGATTACATCATTTTGTGTTTAATAATTCACTCATATTTATATTCTGTCACTTATGACTTTCTATTACCATTTATTAACATCCTTAGTATTGGAATATATTATAACAAAAAATCCTGAATATATTGAATAATTGGGAATATATCATAGATTAAATATGTGAACACAGAATTCTACTATGGGTTGTACCACCCATCACCAGTCAATTGACAGATCTTGACGGCTTTTTATTATTCTTTTGGTATTTTTATATTTTTATTGTCTTAAGTTGAAATATGAAACTACTTCCAATGATATTTCCACTACCTTAGTAGCCTGTGTTCCACCAGCATTCAGAATGTTATCTTTCTTGATTTGGTTGCTGCGGAAATCTCAACTATATTAGATTTTATTTCATTTTCAATAGAAAGAATGGCCAGATTCGTGATTCTTTCTTGACCAATTGTGGAGTGCAAGTATGATTTTATCAGCTTAAGTTGGTGAAAGACCGTTCACACGATGCGACAGATACGGGCAGTGTTATCAAACTCTGAAGAGCGGTTGCCAAACTTTTGTAGCTTCAATCCTCATTGAAGATACATATTTCAGTATGCCTTGTGGAGAAAAGTCAAGTTGTTCTTTAGCTATCTGAGCACACCTTAGAGAATGGATTATATGCTTACAATCCTGAAATAATTCTACGCCGTCCAGGTCATTCGGGTAGAACAAAGCCAAACCAGAGTAACATGCTTTTAGTCTTTCCTCGCTCTCATCATCTAGCTTTGCACAAAATTGGCAAAGTTAAAAAAAAAAAGTTGGCTTTCTTCTACATTCAACCTCTTCCTTTAAATTTCTTACCCCTCCCCTTAAAGAGCGTGGAACGTTTATTTTATTTATTTTTAATCTATATTCAGTTTTTTCTTTAAATTTCTTTCCAGGTCCCCAAGAGAGTGAGGACCTAAGCTATAGCTTGTTTAGCTTACACACAATTCGGCACTGATTAGTTTTATTGGACAGATATTTCTGTTGTTTCATCAGTTATTTGGTGTAATATCGATCGACAATTAATTGCTTTTACTTTTAGGGAAGGTGTGGATTATAAACTTTGACGGCCTTTGTACGGCTCATACTAACAAAGTTCTTTAGCAATTATTTTTTACCTACCGTCCGGGGCCCTCCACGAAGTGGGGCCCGGGACGGGGACACCGCTCGCCCCGCCCTTACGCCACCACTGTTTGTGGTTAAAAATAAGTGGTTGCACAATCATGTAACATATAGGAGTAGTGTTGTCCACGAGACGAGAGATACACGATGTTCTTGATGACATATTAGGCGAGAAAAAGGTCTTCCAATAGACAAAGGTACATTTTTCGAAACAAAAACATTTTAAGGACACCACTTCGACTTAAGACTCTCCCAAATCGCTTCTCGCGGGCAGTACCATGTAGCAACAACCAAGTCTGGATCGATCTAGGAAAAAAAAATGTAGAAGGCTCAAGTGTTAATCTCTATAGCTTTCTATATCTTTCTCTAGTTCAAATATAACGTTCTGGTAATAATAATGAAATTATTATAATTATAATAATGATAATAATAATAATAATAATAATAATAATAATAATAATAATAATAATAATAATAATAATAATAATAATATTAATAATAATAATAATATTAATAATAATAATACACTACTTCCACATGAGCTCTTCCTTTTTAGCCATATGGGTAGCGTACACGCTTTCGGCACGGAACGTCCTGTTTCGATTTATGGTGAGAGCTCATGTGGTATGGATACCACAATAAGCTATGGATCCTCGTTTGTTGTTAAAATTAGACGCTAAACTTTAATCCAACCTCGGAAGTTAAAAGTGTTTCTACTATGTAATTTCAAAATTCATTTCCACACATTTCGAGATACTGACACTTTTTTATTTAACATGAAGATTTTTGTCATCACATTTGTTTCTTGAGTATAAGCGTCGATTTTTATTATACTTCCAAACTATGCTAAGCGTAAGTATCAGAAGACTTATAGAACGACTTTCTTCGTGACCGTCTGTCGACAGGGATCAGGTCATGTAAGAGATATCGAGGTGCGCTTTCTCGAAATCGAATCAGTGTCTCAAGAATAGCTACTATCTCTTCCATTAACTATCCATTCAACTGGTTCAAATTAATCATTCCATGTTTCAACGTTTATTTAGAACGAAAACGAGCAATAAACAATAACTACCCCAAACCAGAAGTTGTTCCAAGTTATTATTGCTTCCGATTTCAATACTGATTTCCACAGAGAAAAAAATGTTAGGAGATATCGAGATGCGGTTTTCTGAATCGATTTATTGTACAAAGAATAGGTCTCACCTTCTTCGTTAAAACTCTACTCAAATCGGAAGTGGTTCAAATAATCATTTCCGGTTTTAAAATTTAGTCATACAACAAAAGTGGCAATAGATAACGGTATATGGTGCTCTGCAATAGAGTCAGTGTCTCAGTAAAGCGTATATTCGCAACCCGCAACACTACCAAAACCGGAAGTGGTTCAAATTTACTATTATTTCTGGTTTGAGTACAGATTTTCATAGGACAAAAACTGTAAGAGATATGAAGATGTTCTTTGTTGCAATTGAATCAGCATCCCAAGAATAGGTCCTATCTCCTTCATTAACCATGTATTCAAACCCGAAGTGATTCAAATTAACCACTTCTAGTTTTAACATTGATCGCCATAGAATAAAAGTGGTACTAGGTCTATGTAGCGGCAAACTGTTTTCTGCAAACGATTCAGGGCGTCAAGAGAACATATCTTCATAGCCCACAACACTCTACCAAAGCCGGAATTTACTACTACTTCCCGTTTCAATACTGATTTCCGTAGAGGAAAAACGACAAGAAATATATATCTAGATGCAGAGTTCTGCAACAGATTCAACTCCCTAAGAGTATGTTCTATCTTCTCCAATAACCGGCTGCTCAATCCGAAAGTGGTTCAAATTAACGATTTCCAGTTTCAACCATTCCCCAAGCACAACGAGTAATGACTTTTTGATATGGATTCATTGTCCAAGGTATATATTCTATCTGTGATCGTATTAATTAATCTATTAGGACCATAGTTAGAGATGTACTACTTCAAGTTTGATTACTGAATTCCTAGAGTTTGGAAGTCTACCGTACTTTCTCATTATGAAACGAAACTCACTTATTATTGTTTTCAGTGGGTGCTCATCTGCGGTTTTTGAAGAAAAGTTACAACGTTTTTCATTCTAATTTTTTCAACAGATTCAATAGATTAGTGATTATCAATCTAAGGTTCCCCTTTGAGATGCATGAAAGACTATCAACGGAGGGACACTGGCCTCTGAAATCAAATGAACTGTGAAATTAGTTTCAAACTGCAAAGTCGTCAATTTTTTTTCACACCATCATTACCTATTTTTTTTTCTTATTGAACTTGAACTGAACATTAACATTTTATTTTCCCATATTAAATGTGTAAGCACCATTGGTCATTGTCTTAACTTTTAAAATTGTAATGTGTAATTAGATTAATTATACTCACTGTTGAAGCTGATTTTATATTACCTAATTATTTTATTAGTATAAAAATGTAACATTCGATATTAATTTCAACGCAGAAATCCAATTTGTTCTAAGTACCCATTAAGAATCTCAAATGGGCGCTGAGTCCTGGAACATCCACGTATTGACGCCTATGGTCCCGAGTGGAGCATTTCGTGTCAATCAAATATAAATTAAGAATTTTTCATGCAGACAGATTCGGATTGTGATAGAATTTATCCTTCTATAGCAATCACTTTCAACTGGATGCTCTGCGACGTCACAGTTTGTTGCTCGTGTTCCCAGCAAATAACAGGTAGAAAACAAGAAAGCAGCAAACATACTATTGATAAAATACAGTCAAACAAGAAGAAGTCAATGGTTTTGCAGATGCACTGTTCGTATATTCGTGATTAATCGAATACTGCCAGCTTTTTTTTCTATTCAATTTCATTCACATCATTCCCTCCGTTTCTCTTCTCAACCTATTCTAAGGGGGACATGGTGGCCCAGTAATACAGCGCTTCCTTCTGGTGCGAGAGGCCCTTGGTTCAATCCCCGGCCAAGTAAGATTTTGATGAACAACATCATGTCTGTAGGTTTTCTCGGGATACTCCCGTTTCCTTCAAAATCTCATTTCACCAATTCTTCCATCATCATTCACTTGTCTTAGTCATTGTCTCCCTTAGCCTAACGGGCATAATCACGAGACGTTAAACTGAAAGATTTCATTTCATTTTTTTAAACTTGCTCTCATTCTCTCTCTCTCTCCTGGCTCTGATCGTAAAAGCTTGCTCCTATTGTATATAGACGAGTAGGAAATGATTACTCTGTAGGTATAACAGCAATATGATTTTCACGAGATTATTAAATATCTTAAAAGTATTTTGCTTAATGTATTTATATAGTTTGAGTGTAATAGATATACAAACGCTAATATAGACCTTAACCGCTGTAACGATTCCTAAAATTCTTACCAGATACACTTTCCCCGAGAGATTTCTTTCTACCTTTCTTTTTAATTTTAATTGCTCGAAGTGCCAGAAGTGAAATTATATTTTCGGTTAAAAAATAATGTTAATGTATGTTCCTGACTTTACTTGTACTAACAAATAAAAAGAAAAAAAAGTGTAAGCTTTCTTTGGTGAAAATTTGAAGAAATTCGGTTGGGTACTAAGGAAGTTACGACAAAAAGAATGTGCAAGAAAATATATGTTTATAAGGTTAACTCCTCGTTGTACCGCCCACGAGGTGATGTTTTAAACTCTAGTCTCAGTTCTTTTGTTTACTAATACACGCACATCATCACAGCACTAAACCATTTTCTCTGTCATTCTGTATTGAACTGTCAATCAACCATTCAACCGAGATATGAATGGTACGCGGCAGTTTGGCCAGTTCGTAAAGAAACTAATACTCCCCCTTTTCTCCGTACGGCAACAAATACTCCCCTCTCCTCTGCTCCTCCGACGAAAAGATTACAACAAGAAGCGTGTGGTTTGTCTATTGTCTCTTTATGTAGAAATGTTATCCATAATGTTGGTAGCCATGACAAACTTCAATGTTCCAACTACAATATTTAAGAAATGTTTAAGCGGAGACAACCTTCATATGGTAGTGGTACGATTTGCTTTGGTTAAGTTCTTAAGTATGAAATTTAATGAGTTGTAATACTATGAAATAACTAGAAAAAGTTCACACTAGACCTCATGACCAAAAAAATTAATTGCGTATTAATTCTTTATATTTCGTTTATTTACTATGTTACTTTGTAATAACATTTCTATGAACGGTTAGCGTAAATTGATAAAATTTTACTTAAATTCGATCAAAAACCTGTCAATTATTAAATATTTTTCAAAAATTATCTGGAAATGAGGACCGTAATAAACCTTCCAAAACGATAGATATGGTATAGATATAAAATTTTTAAATAATAAATTAACGAAATTCTCTATGATAATACGTCTTGTAATATATTATTATTCTGAACCGGAATTGACCCAAAACAAAAACTTTTTTTGTTCTTCAATTTTTTGACTTCACAGAAAGAAGCTTTGGTGGGTTTTACTGATTCAAAGAGACTTTATTGCTCAAAAAACGCAAAATTCTTTATTTGTGAATCGATAATATAGTAGATAAACCTTTTTATAACGATTTTAATGTAAAATGGTGGAATCAAATCTCACTCCCTTTGAAATAAGAGCCATTTTACAGAAAATACGTAAACTCTGTAAATATTTCATGAAGCAAAATGTTTTAACAAAGAGCGTATATGAAAAGTATTATATTGCTTTATTAATTTTTACTTTTAATCATAAGTAGAATCTTATGATAGACTCAAAATTACAGCTAAATGTCGAATATCTGAAAAGAAAATCAATATCTATTATTGGGACCGAAATAGACCTCGAGCAGCTATAGATAGATAGATAGATAGATAGATAGATAGATAGATAGATAGATAGATAGATAGATAGATAGATAGATAGATAGATAGATACAGATATATAAAGTAAACGAAGTAAACAACAAGGTAGTGGATTTACTCTTGCACTTTTTTTAAGGTTTTACTGTCTTTCGTAAAATTCGTGCGGTTTTCAAACAAAATTATACACATTTTTCCTTCACTCTTTTACGTAATTCACAACGCTTGGGTTAAAATCACTCAAGAATTCAAAAATGAGTATTGAATTCAGCCCTCCCCTTCGAACCCGATTAATAAAATATGAACTATGATATCTTTTGGGAAATTTTACATTTTCAAACAATATGGCGCTTGTTTATTTTTGAGGCTTGTTAATCATTCATTGTTTTAATATTCTATTTGGCTTTTAACATTCTATGATAATTCTCGTAGAAAAGTATAGTTTGGTGAAATATGGCAATTTTTCTAACGATTTCCAGTTGTCTAACTGCTTGGAGTTGAAAGGGTCAATAATGAATGTGAGCATTCTACACAATTTATATAGTATATTTTTAGTGAAAATTTACTAGAGACTTAGTCAGATTCTTATAGATCCTACTGTGATTTCTTTGGAGATTAGAGACTTAGTCCTATAGTTTGGGGTTGAAAAATTAGTGAAAAAAAAAATCTTGTTCAACATGGCACACCATCAATAGTTCTATTGTAAATTTGCTTTGCGAATTGTATCTTGAAGTTCGTCACAAAAAAAGTATTTTTCCATATTTTTCCAGGCACAGATCTGTATTATAATTAGGATTCTAATCTTGAAATAACAAGTGCTTGTCACGTAGTATTCACATATTCATACCTTCTAGATTCTGATCTTTATTTCTATTTTTTAAAAAATAGTTTGATTTTATTTTAAAAAAAAACATCCGATTTAAACAAAGAACCCTGCTATCTACCCAGGGCCAGCTTGTTCATATGAACAAATTAGGAAGCAGCGTAGGGTGACAAATTTTAGGGCCGGTACGGAATAATAATAATAATAATAATAATAATAATAATAATAATTATTATTATTATTATTATTATTATTATTATTATTATTATTATTCCGTACCGGCCCTAAAATTTGTCACCGCTCTAAAATTTGTATTATTATTATTATTATTATTATTATTATTATTATTATTATTATTATTATTATTATTATTATTGCTTTGCTTAGTTGTAAAATTAATAGAGCGAACAGTTATTTCAACAAGCTTTATAAAACCATTAAAGGTAGCTACTATCAGGGGCGGATCCAAGACCGACTTTTGGGGGGGGGCGGTGGATTGTCATACTGCTACTTTTAAGAGCTCCAAACTATGGAATGGGTTTTATTTTGGGGGGCGATCGCCCCGATCGCCCCCTGGATCCGCCCCTGGCTACTATATATAGTAGCAAGCTTCTCTTCTTACTTGACCAAAATCAAAATGACATTAACTTATGTCCAGGTAAGAAGAGTATTTTTTGTTTAGGTGAAGGCTCCTTACCTAAACAAGAAATTACCTAAATAAAAATGGTAATATCACTAAAAGGGGGTTGCGAAATATTTCTCACCTATGATGTGAAAAATACCTAGAGTTTTCCATGTACACTGAGAAAAAAATGTAGGTGGCGTACTTAAAAAGGTAGGTTAGATGCATCATTCCTGTAGTTTTTGGATTTAATACAGCAGACGTATAACTGAAAATGCGTGCTTTATAATACTTTCTGTATAAGTGTTCCATCTATATGTACTTTCCGTATGAAACAATATAGGGGGTCAGGATCTCATATACGAATGGGCGTATATAACATATAGCTGAGGAATGTAAAGTATATGCATGTGATATACGAAAAACTGTTAGATATCAGACATACTGCAACTGCATGATGTAACATCTAAGGGTAGTGCCTATGTGGTATATGGATAACGTATGATTTCTATAGTAAGCAAGAGGATCCCATATATTTGTGCAATACACCGTTGTTTGGAAAACGGATTTTTCTCAGTGTATCTATCCAACGCAAAGAAGCCGAAATGTCACCTAAAACAACGCAAGATTCTTTAAAATGCAAATATCGTTTTTAATATGGATATAAACTTATTAGCTACATATTTAAAATTACATAATTGTTTAGAAAATTTATTTTTCCATTTCTCAGGGAAATTTTTAAGACTGTGCATCATTTTCTGTTTCTAAGGCTTGTAAAATGATTGAAAACTTTTGAGATATTATTATAGACTTATTATCTTAATGTGTTTTCAAAATTAACGTGGAAATTGTAAGTTTTTAAAGCAACTTTTGGAACACCCCGTATGTTAGAAGGCATGTTGTATTTGAAAATTACCGTGAAACATTGTAGCAAAGAGAGAAAATCCAATGGCTTGCAGGTAAAATAGGATTGTATATATGTGTTTCTCTTGTGGGCCATACATTTGTTTCCACTGAAGCGGAAATTATAGACATTTGTCACTGACAGTGCTGCACTACCTCAGGAATATCCCGTACCAACGAGAAAAGAGAGAATGGAATACCTTTTTCCATTTTCAGTTTCTCCGTTTGTGTTGTGCATACCTACTCATTTGTGCACACGAGAAAATAAGTCTATTTTGTTAAAAAATATTCTTGTTGACATGATACAGTTGTAACTTAACCTTTCTTCAGCAATTCTCTTTATGCATACAAAAGTTCTTTTTTGTATTTTAAAGCAAAAGCTTGGAGACGCTTGGCACTGTCTTCTAAGAAATAACAACTTCATTATAAATTCCAGACTCAGGTACTTAAAGCACTTTGTATAGGAAAAAAAAGTATAGTTTATTTTATGTTTTGATTTATTTTAGTCTGACAAATATGCAGAGCGTGAGCGAAACTAAAAATGGAAAGATTATGATATTTTGTTATTGAGATTCTCATAGTATCATCCAGTCCAAAAGCACTAAGAAAATCAAACTTGAGATTGACATTCAAATTTATGTTCGAAAAGTAAGATTGACATTTTGACACGTAGAGGTAAGACAGACCCACGTGTTCAAAAACAGATCGACATTCTAACTCGTATAGGTAAACCAGACTGGGGTGATGCGTAAAGTTGACTCTCTAATTCTATATATAATACAGAGTTAGGGGATAAAAAGTAGCGATTAACACACTAATTTGTAGAGATGCAAGATATTGGCGTTTTCAGGCCCGCATCCAGAGGGGGGCTAGGGGGCCAGGCCCCCTAAACTTTTCGAGGCCCTTCCAGACCTCAATACAAAATGCTATTATTTACACACACACACACACACACACACACACACACACACACACACAAAAATTGTATGATAATTTTTAATTACTTGACCCCCCTAACATATTAATGGTTTCCCCAAACCTCTGTGGCTGGTGTCGGGCCTGACGTGTTTAGAAACAAACTTTGAACTCAACTCGTAGAGATACATACATTGAATTGTTAGGAAACTAAGGCTGATACTCTAAATCATAAACATACTAACATGTTCAGAAACAGGGATTGACACTCCAATTCGCATAGATAAATAGTGCTCAAGATTGGCAATATAACTCATAGATAAAACACAGATTCAGCTGTTCGAAAGAAGAGATTGATATTCTAACTTGTAGTTGAAATATAAAAAGAGGAATTCGAGGGCCAAGGATAATATTCTAATTCATAGAGAGAGAATGAACTGGTATATTTATAAACAGAGACTGATACTCTTAACTCATAGAGATGAACAGACTGGAGTGTATGGAAAGAAAGATTAACACACTAACTCGTAGATATGATACAGACTGAAGCGCTCAGAAACAGAGATCGACATTCTAATTCGTAAAGGTAATACAGAATGAGGTATTCGGAAATCAGTGTTGGAAAAACGTAAATATTTACTACAAATATGTAAACGTTACTAAAAACATAAACATATACTAGAAACATGTAAATGCTCACTAAAAATGTCAACACTTATTAAAACGTTGAATGTTTACCAAACACGTAAATGTTTACTGAAAATGACCCCTGTTGACAACGGGCGGAGAATAGAGAGTTCTATAATATAATTGATATTTATGCAAAGCATTAAGTCTTGAATTCCAAAACGTTTTAACGTTTACCGAATATATAAATATTTACTGAAAACTCTAAACTTTTACTTAAAAAAGAAACATTTACTAGATGGTTTAAACACTTAAAGCATTGAACATTTTGGACCCCAAGCCTACATCTGTATGTTGAACTGTAGGAAATAAAGAGATACTTCGAATTTCTGAGCCTGTTTTCCCAATTATATTTATCAAAACATTATTTTTAGTTGTAAGTACATTAAGTACAGTACATTACGTAGAAAGATAGGTATTCAGTTCTTTTGAACATTACTAAACAAAAATAAATATATGTTCAACTACATTTAATCGTAACAAAAATATGATGATTATTTTGTCATTTATTACGTTGGTGAGGATAAAAACCTTGAAAATATTCATCAAGGAATATGTACGGTGAATTTATTAACTGATGGATTGTGATTTAATATCACTCCCACGAAGTGAATTAAAGACAATGCTTGTGAATGAACAACGAATATAAGTAAGTGTTTCATTTACATTGTTTTTAAATGTATTTTGTGCAAGTGTCTTGGATTTGAAATTGTGCAGCCGATATAGAATCAGTCAGACTGATAGAATAATTTCACGGTCTTGTTTCAGAAAAGCTAACACAAACAAGACTCTTCACTAAAAAGGCAAATACAAAATACCTATAATCAGTGCTTGATAAATCTGCAAAACCGCTTATATGTCTAAATAATGTCCAAGAAAAGCTATCTGTTAGTAAATGCGTTTTTTTTTTTTTTTTTTTTTTGACAGTGTTCCCGGAAAGCAATACATTTTCACAAATTTTTCTTTTGTTTGTACTTTCATAGTTAATGAGCTTATTTCAGTTCATCTAATTATCACCAATAAAGAATATTTATATAATCCTATCGGATCACTCTAATTATTCCATATTTAGTTCAGAAATAATAACATCCTTTCAAACAATATTAGAGTTATTCTAATATATACTCCTATTATATATTCATTTTAGTACACAAGGCTGTGTGCTTTATCCTGTTTTCTTTATTTTTCTTCTTCTATGTGCACTTTATTTATTTCACGTGAAGCGTTTCCACTATTCCCTAAAACAGTTATCCAAACGCACTGACACAAAAATGCATATATATGTTCCGCCTGTTGTTCTGTATGGTTGCGAGACATAGTCGCTTACTCTGAGGAAAGAACGTAGACTGAAAATATTTGAAAACAAGATCCTGAGACGAACATTCGGACCCAAGAGGAACGGGAATAGCGGAAATGCCATAACGAGAAACTACATAATTTATACCGTTCACCAAACATTGTTAGGGTTACCAGGTCTAGGAGGCTCAGATGAGCAGGTCATGTAGGCAGAATGGATGAAAGTAGGAACCCTTTCAACGTCTTGACTGGAAGACCAATCGGAAAACGACCATTAGGAAGACCTAGGCGCAGATGGGACGACAATAATAAGATGGCTCTTGCAGAAATAGGAATACAAAATAGAAGCTGGATTCAGTTGACTAAGAATAGAAGTGAATGGAGAGCTTTTGTGAACGCGGGATTGAATCTCTGGATTCCATAGGCCATATATATATACAGGGTGTTAATGAACTATACCGACAAACTTCAAGAGATGATTTCTAACATCAAAATAAGATTAAAAGTTCATATCAACCTATAGCGAAAAGCGCATAGTTTCAGAGCTAGGGTTGTCCAAAATTGTGAAAAAGCCAAATTTCAAGAGGCCCATTTCGAATTCGAGAGACTGTGGATGGTGGTCCTTATCAGCGTAAAGGATGTCACGCATACGCAATCCAAAAATGCATATTTCATTAACGTTCAATGGGTGTACAGATTATTCCCTGCTGTGTGAAATTCCCAGACACGACATAAATCGAATTTTGAGATATGCTCTGACTTAATGATTGGTACAAAGTAGGCAAATGATAAGACTTGATAACAGTGAAGACGTAGTCCTTTGGCGTGATGTCAGAAGTGTTTAGGATCGTCAGCAGCACGGTCTCTTGTACTCGGGAAAACGCATGCTGCGATGTTTTCTTTCACGCTTATAAGTGAAGAAAACGTGAAATATACCGTGACGAAATACATATCATCACACGTTAGTCCGAACACAAAGAAACACGGAGCTGCTGGTTCCTAACACTTCCGCCTCCCTTCGAAAATTTGGATGTCCATTGTTGTCAAGGTTTACCTCCTACCTATTGTGGACCCTTCTTGAAATCAGGGTGCGTCTGAAAACTCTACTGAAAACATATCTGACAATTACACCATGTAGGAAATACCCTCTACACCTATTGACAATTCATGAAATATGCACTTTTGGATTGTTTATGTATGGGTTCCTTTACGCTGATAAGAACCACCACCCACAGTTTCTGGAATTCGAAATAGGACCTATTGAAATTTAGCTTTTTCGCGATTTTGGACAGCTCTAGCTGTGAAACTATGCACTTTTCACCATAGGACCATATGAACTTTTTCTCTTATTTTGATGTAAGGAATCACCTCTTACAGTACAGGGTGTCCATGAAGTCCGTTGCCTCCCAGTGTATCTTCGAAACGACTGCGAATATGTGAAAACGCAAAAACACGTCCATCATTATTTTAAGGGGCTTGAATTTTGAGCTATAAAAGGTCTACCCCAGATACCCCTATATAGGGGTACGTGGGGTCAACTTAGAAAAATTAAAAGCCAAAGGGAGTCGCGTAATATATCGTTGGAAAGGTCTCGATAAGAGAAATATTTTGTCGAAAGTTTCAAGTCTCTATGTTGACCGCATCTAAAATGACGGGGGTTCACATTTCGTGTCCATAAAGTCCGTTACCACCCCGTGTGTCTGCGAAACGACTGTTAATATAAGAAAACGCAAAAACACATTTGTCATTATTTAAAGGGATTGAAATTATGTGGTATAAAAGGTCCACCTCACACCTTCCAAATAGAGGTACGGGAGTAAACATGAAGATTTCAAATGGCAAAGGGGATCGAGTAGTTTGAACGGATTCGACAAATGAACTTTTTGGTGTAAATTCTGAATTTGCTAATTTGCCGAAATCTAAAATGTCGGCAATCAAATTTCGAATTGAAGGCTTTGATGACTTTTAGATACCTATCGCTTCTAAATGTGGTGCTTCTACGTTCTTTTCTTTTTAGTTTACTTTTAGGCAGGGTGTATGTATCGTAAATACTTTTGTAAAACGAGAAAATGACAACTTATTGGGTTGAGACTTTGTTTCTGTGTGTCTTGCCCCTAGTTTTGTAAACGGAGGCGCATGTTGGTGTTAGACTGTATTGCCATGAGTGTAAGGCTCTTAAGAAATGGTTATTTCAAAAGCAGGAATAAAGAGTTGCGAAAATATGGACATCAGAAAGAGGGATCAGTACTACCAGAGTGTAGAGAAATGGTAATCACTACATATTTTAGACATGTAGGACTACGCACTTTCGCTGATTGAAAATTAAACAACCCGCATACACAGTCCCAAGTTACCTATAAATTAGTTATATTGGCGTTAATCAACCTTTGCATAAACATCTTAATGTGTCACTTGTTCGTTCTGAGATTTGCCTCTGGGCGCACCAGTCGAAGCAGAGTTGACTACACCAGATGAGTTCGACCAGGGAAGTTATCCATTTGACAGTTGAGTTGAGTTGATTTTGAGGTTAGCGTCCCTTTCAGCAGCGAGGTTACATGAGACGGGACCGACTGATAAACGTGGAATTCGAACCACTTGAGCTCCCGCCGGGAATCGAACCCGTGTCTCCCATGCAAAAAGTGCGCACCCATTTGACAGAGACAGGCTTAATACCAAGAGAAATTAGGCTAACACAAGCACAATTGCCTATCCCATTTGGACATTTGGATGTTATTTTGCTTAGCAACTTCTACACTTCTAACATACAATGGCGAGTCATGCGTTACAGTACTCATAAATTTTAATATTGTTGTAGTTCTGCTTGTCTTTGCGTCGAATCCAATCTTTATACAAACGAATATAATTGGGTGCAGTCTTCCAATCAGTACTGAAATGAAGTAGTGAACGCTCTGTTGTTCTAAGACATTATATCAAGGATAGTTTGATTGAGCTTGTGTGTGAGCGTTCGAGTTTTGCAGATTTTCTTACGACATTCATAATAAATCTTATCGAAGGAGCACAATCTGCTGAAGATATATTTGAACTTATTTTTCTTTCCAGAGAATGTGAGCGAAATTATCGTGTGACTACTAGAGGATTTGATGAATTGTATCCTGATTTTATAGCACACAATTTCAATCCCTTAAAATAATGACGATAGTGCTTTTGCGTTTCCTCATATTAGCAGTCGTTTTGCAGATACACGGGGTGGCAACGGACTTCATAGACACGAAATGTGAACCACCGCCATTTTGGATGAGGTCAACATAGGGACTTGAAACTTTCGGCAAAATATTTCTCTTGTCGAGAACTTTCCATCAATATATTACTCGGTCCCTTTTGCCATTTAAAATTTTCAAGTTGACCTCACGTACCCCTATATAGGGGTATCTGGGGTGGACCTTTTATAGCTGAAAATTCAAGTTCCTTAAAATAATGTTGGACGTGTATTGTATTTCCTCATATACGCAGTCGTTTCGAAGATACACTGGGAGGTTACGGACTTTATGGACACCCTTATGTAATATGAATTTACTAGAGACAGTCAACAAGTAAATTCGATGTCTTAGTAACGAAAAAATTTGTGAAACTGCAAAACTGGAAGTGCACATTTATGCATGTTGTTACTATTACAAATTTGCACAGAATAAGGTTTACGGATATACGTATCATCCCATCGTTGCTCAAATCTTAAATCTGACGGACTGTGTAACCTCCCTTCCAAATCTTGCGAAGTAAGCGTGCAACAGTAATTATTCCATTTCTCATTTGTAGTTTTCAGAACATATAAGGACGTGCTCGTAACTTCAGTAGGGTAAATATGCATATAGCTACGTAATATTCCATTTTCACTACGAGCAGCAAGATTATGACGCTGAGAATTTCTAGACGTTTCCATTAAAAACGGAAATCAAATGTGATGCTTGAAGAGGAAGGAGTACAGAGGAGGCGGAGGGAGGTAGAAAGACAGCTGTCGCCAGATGACAATTACCATTTGGGAACGAATCAGTTGCATTGAGCATTCAAAGAGAGTGAGCATAACTCTGCTTTGAAACATCTCTGTTAAATCGATATATTTTTTAAAGTAGAGATTTCTGAAAGTGCGAAAACTGTGAAATACTCTTTTTTTTTTTATCTTGACATTACGATACCACTTTAGTTAAATACTTAATTGTCCAACGCATTTTATTTTGTTATATCGTATTTACAAATATTTCACTTACTCAATTTATGGCTTAATAAATACGAAAGTTCATCGTCACAGAAACTAATGTTATCATCCGTTCGAAATTTCAATCACAGTTTGTCTGAGGCATTTAATATGGGTAGAATACGAATATATCATTCACAGTATGAATTTTTTAAACACTATCTCAAAGCGGTTGGATGTTTTATTCAATATTGTAAAGTTCGGCTTGTGCAGGAGTAGATAGAACAAATTACAGTCGCGAATCATTTCCTACTATCGGTTTTTATTATAAAAATCCTCTATAAACAGTATTTTACAGAACTACTACAATAATGTAAATTCTCTAGTATAAGATAGGAATAGGTTTCCTTCGACCTGTTGGTCTCGGAAAGAATTTCTTAGTAGGGAACTACGTGAGGGGGTGTAAGGCACTTTTGCTCCATTACAAGCAGAGAGGGATTAGAGATCCCAACAAAGCTCCACTGCAATCTAGGCTGGGTTGTGAATAGGAATCTCTCGCTGCAAAGAGAAAGAGAGATAAAGTTTTCCACAGATCTCCACTGCAAGCCAAGAGGAAAAGGATCCGTTAGCTCTACTGTAAGCTAAGGCTTTGTGTTTGGATGAGGTACTTCCTAGGTTCTAATGCAAGCCAAGAAAGGGGATTTGTCCAGTCGAAACTGGTAGATTTCCATGGAATCACTTTGGTTATAAATGCTCCAGGTGAGATGGTGGCGTTGCTGTTCCCTCCTCGTCATGTAACTGGTGGTGTCGTTGTTGTCTCCGTCGTCTGCAACTGTAATGCTCCATAGTAAGGTGCACGTGGTTGTTATTTATAAATAGGAACCCATGTTGGTTGTTTGTAAACACAAGCACTTGGGACATTACAACAATATGGACTTAGAAGCAAAAAGAGAACCGTACTATACTAAAGTTAGAAATTATACAAAAAAGTGGTTCCCAGATACTTCAGACTTAGGGCTCGGCCCCCTTTATAATTTTAAGACAACACCCCATATGTTTACACATTGATATTTGTAAAATGAAAATGAATTCTTTGAGTGTCACGTCCCACGATTATGCCGGTGAAGATGAGAAATGAATGAAATGGTGGAATGACGAAATTGTGAGGAAACGGGAGAACCCCGAGAAAACCCAAGAGCACGGTCTTTGTCCACCACAAGGTTCACACGGCGCGAGCTGGGATCGAACCAGGGACCCCAAGCACCGGAAGTGAACGCTCTACCACTGAGCCAACGCTATGTCAGCAGATATATAACATATTGTTCATTTCACTGTGTTGTTTAATAGAGGCACTTTGTTGATTTCACTAGACGCCGACTCGCCAAGTACACGTTAGCAGCTAGCCACACGGACAAGTAGAGTCAATTCCTCGCCTACCTGGGCTACACCTATTTTGGAAATAATTTTTAAAACATCGTAAGAAGCCAACGTCTTATTCTTTTGAGTACTCACCCCAAAGTGTCTTTCTACATTTTTTGAACTTTCTCAAACTTCGCTCCTTTTATCCTAAAATATTCTAGCGACTTATTTTTGGGTTACGAATGTTTAGTATCCGAATGATTTCTGCGATTAGCGGGCTCATAGATTCGCTAGCAAGAGTAGCATAGCATAAAACACACATGGCTTCGGTTTCAAAAATGATCTTTGTTTAGCTTGAATGATACCATATTTAAAGCAGCTATTGTATTTAAGTATTTTAGATGTTTTCTGTACATTACATGCAATAGAGGTCGATGTATTTGTCCATAGGAGAGTACTGCACTTCGAATTAACAACAGAAGACGCCAGTTCAGTATCTTTGAATTTCCTGTTGTGCAATATTGTCTTTTTTAAAGAACCATTTTAAATAAGGATGCTAATCGGAAAATTTATTTTCGGGAATCGGAAATTTCATTTGCCGGATTTCGAAAAATTCCGGAATTCGGAAAAATCAAGATTTTGAAAGAAGTCGGGAATTCGAAACAATTCGGAAAATATTTTCCAAATTCCGGAATTTTTCCGAATTCCAGAATTTTCCCCAAATTCTGAATTTTTTAAATTCCGAAATTCGAATTTTTACTATTTTTACTTTCCGGATTCCGGAAAGTAAAAATTCCGGAATTGGTCATTTCTAACTTTAACAATACGTTTAAAACAAGTACCTGTATAATGAATGCGATAAGAGTACGAACACGATTGAAACACAACGAATAATGATGCTGTACTACAGGGTTCTCGGTTTAGCCGGGAGAGTCCCAAATTTATATAACCTGTTACCGGTACCCCCAAATTTTTTCAAAACTCTAAATATCCCGGTTATTCCCCAAAACATAAAATATTAGCATTATTGTGATATTTTAAAAATATTTTATTTGCAATCGATACTCAACTAATCAGGGGCAGACCAAGGGCCGGGCAACTGCCCGAGGCACCACAGTCACAGGGGTACCAAAACGAGCCTATACTTGTAAAGTAGCATCAATTACGCGGACATAATCTTTTTCCATTCCAATATACATTTAGTATAAAGATAACCAGGGAAGCTTTTTACCCACCCCTTCGAACATCGATATTACCTAAAACGTACCTGGAAGATCAAAAATAGCCCCCATCAGCATCGACGACCTTCTGTCCATGTGCTGGAAGGCCATGGATTTCATCGCGGTAGAACTTGGTGGCGATAGAACGTGGTGAGAAGGTATCAAATGTATTTTGCGCCTCCACTAGGAATTTGAACTGGGTCCTCTAAGGTGATTGTCCAAGGAATTGAACAGGTGAAAATCGGACGGTGCAATGTCCGGAGAGTATGGCAGATGCAATAGCGTTTCACATCCAAGGCGTAGAATGGTGTCCTTGGTCGTTCTAGCTACCTAGGGCTTATAGTTGTCCTAAAACAGTAAAACTCCTTTGCAATTCAGAAGTGCGGGCTCCAGAGTTTAGAGTTTTTCTTGAACATGGCTCAACTGTTGACAGTGCACAGTTACATTGATGCTCTTAGCACCTGGTAGCAGTTTTCGATGCACGATGTCGTTAGCAGTCTACCAAGCACACAGGAGGACCCGGTTTCGGCTGTTTTGGAACCGGTTCATGGGATGCTAACTAATGATGACGGCGCTGTGAAGATTCGTACAGGACCCACTTCTCATCACATGGCAACACCCTGTCCAGAAATGGCTCCTTCCTCAGACGATATAGCAAATAAATACAGGAGTCTGCTCGCGTTGCGTTCTGACCCGGAGTCAAATTTTGTGGGACCCGTCGACCCAACTTGTAGTTTTTTCCAAGTTAATGGAAGTGCTGCCGAATTGTGTTCCCACTCACATTGAATTGTAGTACCAGTTCCTTACATGTCTGGTCACTGTTCGCCTCAATTTCTGCGTGAATACCTTCATTGTGTACATGGGTTGGTTTTCCGGCACTTGGTGCGTTTTCGAGTGTTTCGTGACCGTCTTTAAACTTGTTAAACCACGGCTGCACTGTCTGCGTAGTCACGACACCCTCATCAAAGACTTAGGATATCTTCCGTCCCGCTGGAGCAGCGTTTGACCCAGTTTGAACAGCATAAACGCCCTTATGACGCTCTTGAAGGTCCCTTATTCACTCTTTCTTTACGCAAGTTCATGGTGTAATTGAACATCCACAACCAGGTAGTATGTTGGATATACCTACACGAACATCTCACATTCGTCTTATCTCCCTTCTCATTCAACTCATGATTTGAGGGCCAATGCAACACAGACCTCCACAAAAAAGCGATAGAACTTTCTTGGTTACCTTTATACTAGAGGGCTATATAGACAAATGGAGACATGACATGTAGAAGAAAGAGTTGAGGGAGAGTTGGTATTATTTATACATGTAGCAGGCCATGTTTTTTGTGAACTTTTCCCAGACAATGAATGTTGTTCGATTTCATATATGTTACTCTTTTAAAGTAGTCGTGGAGAGGAACAGTAGATACAACACTTACTTTTGGTTTCTTAGAAACGACAACGCCGCGCCAAACTGTCGACTTTTGTTGAAAGTAGTGTCTAGGAGATGGTATTGTTTCGCTATGTACAGTTCTTCCCAAATCATTCAATTTTGACAGTGTTTGGGAAATTGAATATACCACTCTGCAACAACATAGGAAAGGGTTAGAAGCGGCACAACAAAAAAAAAAAAAAAAAAAAAAAAAAACAGCGACTACCTTTGAATCCTTCCTCCCGCCGCGTAAAATACGTTCAACATATGGAGATGTACTGTATTGGTATTTCACGTTATTAGAATAGATTGTTACATAGTCGGATATATGGTAGAATGACTCCTGGTGTAGCAGTAATCATGTCACCATTAGTAATATTAATTAAATGCTATTCGATACGGTTTTTATTTGTACATATCGGCACATAAACAATAATAAGAAACAATGTAATTGATACTATATGTATATGTTTAAGTACTAAATATACCTATATTATGTATTTGAATATTATCTTTCCGTTTTGGAAAAAGAGTTTGAAATATTAAAATCATTGTAACAAAATGTAAAATATACGAGTAGAATAGGACTAGGGAAGGGCGCCAAAAAGTTACTTTGCCCGGGTGAAAATTTCCCTTGATTCGCCCCTGCTACTAATAGGATACTCGTCTCGGCATATATTCCGAAGTTGGGCATCCGCTTTTGCCACGTTTTTTCGCTGTTATCTCCTTTCCACACTTTCTGCAATTTGTTATTAGGTTCATTAATCCGTGCTCTTCACAAACTTTTAAAAGATTTTGCTTGTTATCAACGTCTTGCTTCACAAATGTTAAAACTGATAGTTAATTCCCCTTGTACATTCGCCATGTTGATAACATAAATGCTCGTTTCTTTCCCACAATGCAACTGTTCGGTTACCTTGCGCCAAGTAGTTCCCTCCGCTCACCGTATAGTCCCATGTTTATAACCGCTTATATATAAGAAATAAATATCATTCTTATAAATGACACCATATTTTTCGAGACTCTTATATATTATCAAGCACACAAATGATCAAAGTATCCATATCTTTCTTGTAAATTTTAAAAATTTTGCTGGAAACGGACGCCCAACTTTGGAATTTAACCCCGTCTCTATCACTAGTGTTGATTTATTTAATTCTAATATTTCAACAGAAAGCAGTACTTGACATTGGGTATACTGTAAATTTTAATCGAATGCCCTGGTTTCTAATGTAAATCTTCACAGAATGTCCGGTTATTAAGTCTGAAAATCTGGTAGCCTTAATATTAAGACAACTATCACATGCGTTTAAACTTCAATGGGTACTGAGATTGCCGAATTGACGTGACACTTTGTAACTGCTGGTTCTTAATAAATATCTCTTGAGCCACAATATCTATAACAGAACATTGAAGCGTAAATATTATTTATTTATACCTTCGTTTAATATTCCTATTACAAACCATTAATTTCTTGAACATCAATCCTTCTGAGAACTTCGTAATCTTTCACTCTACAACCTCACACACCTTCACCTTCACCTTCACCTATCGAGAGGTGTTGCATTATCAGAGTGCAGACATAGTCTGTTTCACCCATATCCTTGGAATTGTAAGAAGAGTAACATTGTGTTTGTTGCTTAGTAGGTGTCCTTTGACCTTTTCCGGTGGAAATTGAAAAATGAGAACTGGAATAGTCATTCCCTCTTGTTGAAATATATTAGTGATGTTAATTCCGTTGCCTATGTAGGAAATACATAGCTAAGATTTTCTAGTGATTTTTTTTTATCCACCGGAAAATGAAATGTAAAAGAAGACATGATATTATTAACCAGGTAATGATTAAAGTAAATTAAAGGACAAGTCCATTATCTTAAAAAAAATGATTAAATGTTTCAGGATATCCAAATCATTATGTGTCAAAATTTGTTTGATGGTGAAGGGTCCATAACCATAGCGTTTATTTAGCTCTTCCATAACTTTAGTTCTATTTTTAGGTAACAAAGGACATTGAAATATGAGATGATCCAGAGTTCCAACCTTTTCGTTGCACCAACAGAGAGGTGAATCTCTCCGATGAATTTTGTACAGAAGATATGGAGTAATTGCAGTGTTGAAACGAAGTCTATAATATAATATGATTTTTGACCGTGACCAAGTGCGAAGTGCATTCCAGCTGGATGATTGCAAATGGTTAGTTTGCCAATAGTATGTTCCTGGTCCACTCCTGATTTTATGTTTCCAAAGGACTGTTTGCTCCGAGATTATCTGGTCAATGTAAACTAAAAAATTGAGAGGTGATAATTTTATATTGGCTGAAATACCAGAATTGCGAGATTTTTTGGATAAATCGTCGACAAATTCATTGGGTTTTATGTCAACATGACTTAGTACGTGGATAAAATCTATGATATGACCCATTTCAATTAATTTTCGATAAATGGATTTTATGTTTAGTACTGTCCAAGTAGATTTAATTGTCCAATGAACAGAAGAAAGTGCTTGTAATACACTGTAGGAATCCGTGCAGATACATGCACGCCGGATATTGTTACGTTGAATGAGTAGTAAGGCTTGTCGTATTCCAAACGCTTCACCCTCAAATACTGTAGTGGCAACTGGAAGTTTCAGTTGTTGGATAATATCAAGTTGGGGGACAAAGATAGCTACTCCAACTGGGCTATGTGCAACCTTAGAGGCATCAGTGTAAAGGAAAATTGTGTCAGGATGGAATTGATCGAGAAAACTTTGCCAAATATTTTTATTTATGCGATGAGATTGATCTTTAATCTTGGTATCTACATATGAAGGCAGAATAGGTTTTATAATTGTTGTATTTGTTTCATATGCGAAACTATAGCATGGCAGGTTAGGAAGTTTTATTATTTGAGTTTGGAGATTTTTCAAAAGTAAAAATGCCTTGTATATCCATGGTAACTTAGTAACATATGGTAATTTGGTATTACGGTTCTGTACTTCTAAGGCTCCCAGTTTTTTGATTAGTGGCGAATTCATGATAGCCTCTCTCTTATTTATTTTTTATATATTGTAACTAAGGAGCAATCATAATCTTTACAATTTCCTTTTTCTTTTTCTTTACAAAATATGCTCCGTTGACGCACCTCTGATCGTCTTTCTAAGACCTGTACAGATAAATAATAGTACAACAGTACAACACATACAACATACCGTTGTAACTTAAATATTCCCTACTAGAAATCAGGACAGATAAAAAAAAATGTATTCCTACAATTAGTTACAGATTAGTCCGATCGATGTCCCGATTTATGCCAACTTGGTGATAATACAGTTTCAGATGCTTTCTATTTTTAGCGACAGAACGATATTATGGTATTGTTTCATCTATTGTATCGGAGACCTTACAAGATGCTAATTTTGTAAAATTAAGTGCACTGTAAATTAATATATATATACGTACGTGTGTAAATAATACCACACGTTTCTCCTAAATATTGTTTCATGGATCCCAAGGGAACATTCAAATGGGAAAGCTTGTCATAGACCATTATTCTTCTCCCAATGTACCGGTACTTAAATTTTGGATCGATGATCACATCTCGAATTTTGTGATGACCAACTTGTTGTGAAATTTCGTGTTGTTTTAATTCATTCCTGAGAATTCAATCTTGTTAATAATGCATAATTAAATATGGATAAGAAAAAGTACATTGTGAATTTAATACAATACTTTCGGAATTTTTACATAAAAACAAGTAATAACAAGCTGTACTTGCCAACAGGTGAATCGATGTTTCGAGTAAACCAATGAGATTACTTTGCGCTATTGACAAACTTGCAGTGAGAACATTAATTTACGTAGGCAAGTGGACAATGTTCTCGCCTCACTACGAACATACTGGACGAATCAGATTCGTACATCACAATATTGGCATCATCGTTGTAAGTGAATTGGTCTCGCATTGTACAAAATCAAACTTCGATTCGGCTACTACACTACACCCTGAAACCACGATAGCCATCCAAACTATAGTGATTCAATATTGAAACGAGCATTGTATAAAATTAAACGTCGATTCGTAGACATCCAAAGTATGGTGATTCAATATTGAAACGGGCATTGCACGAGATCAAACGTCGATTCGGCTGCAACACATCATCGTGAAACGACGATATCCATCCAAACTATAGTGATTCAATATTGAAACGGGCATTCCACAAGATCAAGCGTCGATTCGTAGACATCCAAACTATAGTGATTCAATATTGAAACGGGCATTTCACAAGATCAAACATCGATTTAGCTGCTACACTATATCGTGAAACCACGATAGACATCCAAGTTATAGTGATTCAATATTAAAACGGGCATTGCACAAGATCAAACGTCGATTCGTAGACATCCAAACTATAGTAATTCAATATTGAAACGGGCATTACACAAGATCAAACGTCGATTCGGCTGCTACGCTACATCGTGAAACCACGATAGACATCCAAACTATAATTATTCAATATTGAATATAAATGAAGCTACAACTTTTGGTTGCAATTAACGGAGAACAAAGAAGATGGAACCTATTGTTAGGAAGATGAATTCATTTTAGAAACTATTTCTCCAAAATTAAAGTTAATATCGTTTTGCGTTTCAATAGAACGGCCAGGGCAGAGGTGGTGTATATTCTTGGGATTAATTAACATCAAAAAAACATTTTTGCTGAGTATTACCATTTTACTCTATAGATATCTATATTATCTTGAAATAGATTAAGTTTGCGACTTCCGGTTTTAATAACTGTATGAGGTCATAAGTGAAATCTATTCTTGAGACGCTGAATTTATGACAAAAAAAGCTATTTCTTGTTGTATCTAACTGTTTTGGTTCTTATATTTATCGACCAATAAACGGACGGACAGAGTCCTCTCACTGGTTTAGTGAGTAGCGCCCATATCTTTAGTACATATAGTCTCAGGTTCGATTCCCATTTGAAATGCTATTCCCATTTCAAGTTAGATTCCCAGTTGAAATCCGATTACCATGTGAACGCATTATGGTTCGGATTCCATCTTAAACTCTAGATACATGTTTCGTATAGCTTTGGTACTGAAAAGGGGCATTTTACTATAACATAGAAATAAACAAGGAAACGGAAGAAGAGTGAGTTGCTTTTATACTGAGACGTACCATAGTTGTTAAGTCTAAACTTTAGGAAAGGAATGTTCAAGTATTTAGACTTAGTTGTAATAAATACAGAATGTAATGATATACAGTACTTCCTAATATGTTTATAGAACCTTCGTCTTATACTTTCCTTGTACTGTTTTAATGTTTTTATAGGTGATCAATTATTCGTATAAATCCACAATCCTGAAATCAGTTTACCGACTTCATACGATATTATCTTTTTCATCTAATCTTAGTTCTATCTAGGTCTTCAATGATAAGATACGAATACGACTTTTCTTTTGGTTATCCTATACGTTATGATACCCTACGCAAAATACGTATTGGTAATCCATCCTGACTTTTCTTTCGCGGAAATGCATGAATGTGGTTTCTTTTTTTTCCTCCCTGGACTGAAACGTTCTATCTTTTGGTTTTGAGGTGCACATCAAACTTAAGCCTGGAAGAAGATGGAGGTTGCCTCAATGTAAGAGGATTATCTAGAGACTCTAGCTCCTGCGGTCACTTGATTTGCATTTGTTTTATTCGAATAGAAAGATCGATTTGAGCGGAGAATAAAATCCTCGTGCAAAAGGGAAAATCATTGCAACTCTTTCAATCTGGCTCCTTTTTCTTTTTTTGCTTCAACTTCTTTTTTTTTTATTTTACTTTCTCTTCTTAAAGGAGAGAAGAAGAAAAGAGTCTTTCCGCAAAACTGTAGATTAAGAAATCTTCCGTTAAAGAAAATCCATTCTTCTTGGTAGCACAACGAATAACGAAACTCTTAAACATATCTCAACAGTTCTTCTATATTTTATACCATTTTGGTTATCTTTCTTTCTCAAGAAGGATACGACGAGGTGATCAAACTGTTAATCCTACGTACACCAAAGTGGGTTAAAAGTTATTCACACTTTTATTAGACTAAGAATTTTTATGGATATTTTCGTAGTATCATAACTCAGGTTTTGTGCCAAAAATAATTTCATTTTCTGTCATTCAGTACTTTTAATTTCTATAAAATAACCCAAAAATTAAAAAAAAAAAAAAGTTTTCGAGGTGGACATAAAGTACCCTTCCTTGGTGTAGCGTGTTACCATAATGTTCATGACGTTATTTCCAGTTAAAGTTGATGATTCTGACACTAGGCGTCGCTACGGGTACAGCTGACGCAAAGCGTCGTACACCTAAACGGAAAAGACTTGCTGGTTTTGGAGTGATGATATTAACGGTTGAATTATGGATTACGCGTTACACTGCACACCAAGAGAGAGTTTAGAAAATGTCCACCGCATAAGTCATTATTTTCTGTCCCAGAAAATGTAATATTTTTGTCTATTTTGTTCCTTCAGTTGTCTTAGTTTATAATTAGTACAAAATAGAGAAGAACATTACATTTTTGGGGACAGAAAAATAATTATGTGGCGGACATATTTTTAGCCCTCCCTTTGTGTGCGGTGTTACATATAACATCTTGGTGTACGTAGGGTAAAAGAGGTTAATTTTCATCTTAAATTGAAGAAAGAGTAGATATCTAGCAAGTATGGATTACAAACTTTAAATTAATATGGACCTCTCATTATATCATATGTCGGAGCTGGGATTTTTTTAAATACCACAAGAATTCAATCTAAACAGCACATACATTAATACAACTGTACACATGAAAGTTTTATGGGAATTTTAAAGTTATAATTTATTAATTATATTAGTATTTCATTTCCTTATAGAGTTTTCTATTATATTAATAAAACAAATTGTAAGTTCAATAACCCCATGAAGCTTCCATCGGTATATTGTAGCTGCATTAATATTTCTGCCTTTTACGTTCAACTCTTGTGCCATTTTCTGTTTCAAAATCTTCATAGGCCCGAGATATACCAGATACATTAAAAGCTTAGGGTCATGGGTTAACTTCGTCATAATTAAATATACGAAAAAAACCGGAAATAGAAGAAAGTTGTTAGAAATTGGTGGGTTTCAATAAAAAATGATGGATTGTTTTTCCAATTGCACCAGTTGTCCGATCATCATGTTGGTAAGGTGCACCATGTTAAATGATACGAATATGTTTCCAGTTCAGTAGTAACACATAATTTCTCGTGATTAATTGTGATTACTTGATAGCATAATGGTTGGGATGATGTAATTATTTAACTAAGTTGATGGAACTTACATCTAACTCGCTAATTACCTTGTCACGTGAGAGAGAACGGGGATTTTAATAACAACTATTAAAGTTCAATGATAACACTCATTGCTAGTCTATCATTTTATGTACAATTAAGAGAAGTTATCAGATCGAGCTTAATTGGCCCTTACAACTTTATCAAAGTTTACATTAATGCGCGACCTGAATGCCGGCATGAAACTGGAGCCAATTATCTCATATAAATACTTATAAACCAAATCAAAATGTCATTAATTGACTCTGTCCATTTTCAATGAAATGTTATTAAATTAAATAATCTGATTAAAATAGAATGAACATGAGTCTACAAATACAAATATAGATACCAATATAAATACAAGTCCTGGCACAAAGGCCTAAGGTGCTTGAGGAATGTAATCTGGACTAACGCTACCTCCGGTTATAATTTTATGCATGTCAGAAAACAATAAAGATTAATTCCAACTTACATGATTAGTCTCCAATAGAACATCCAACAATAGAGTAACAAGACGTACAAAGTTATTCGCGACTAACGAATTCGGAGAACGCGACTCGTATAGTCTCGTCGTTTAAGTGCAACTTTCCTCTGGTAGATTTTACCAGAGTTTTATACACGATTTGTTTTTCACTTTTCATCTTTCTGTTCTCTATTTCTGGACTATCTTAACCACAAAAGTGTTGTTTTCTGTGACGTCAGTACGGAAGTCCTTGTCTACCTTCACAAATATTTTGTCACAGGTATACGTTTCTATTTTACAAATAGTTCGTGTTTTTCCTTTCACTTCACCTTGTTTTGTTTCTAAAAGTGGATTGTTTCCGTGAATTCGCTTTCTAGACACCTTTTGAAAGTAATCGTTTAATACAACACTAAAAATTTTCGATCTAGTCTCTATATTCACGTAACAGTAGGTTCTTCGAACAGAACGTAACGGCACTTAAAAATTACATGGGGAACGTGCTTGTTGGCCTATGGCCCCGGACTTTTGATACATCCTGTATAATTCGATTTTTTATTTGATTTTCAGTTTATGTTCCTCTTAGTAGCAAGGTTATATGAAACGTGGACCTACACCTTAACGTGGAATCCGATCTACAGCTTAACGAGGAATCCGATCTACAGCTTAACGAGGAATCCGATCTACAGCTTAACGTGGAATCCGATCTACAGCTTAACGTGGAATCCGATCTACAGCTTAACGAGGAATCCGATCTACAGCTTAACGTGGAATTTGATCTACACCTTAACGTGGAATCCGATCTACAGCTTAACGAGGAATCCGATCTACAGCTTAACGAGGAATCCGATCTACAGCTTAACGTGAAATCCGATCTACAGCTTAACGTGGAATCCGATCTACAGCTTAACGAGGAATCCGATCTACAGCTTAATGTGGAATCCGAGCCAGGAATCGAACCCGTTCTATATAATGAAATGTTTGTGGCCCATGTTAAAGCAAAGCCCTTAGCCTATACTAGCTGTATCTACTCCTACTCTCTCTTAAGACAATCTTCTTATCAGATTTTAGATTCTTTTCAATCTGTATATTTTTTTAATAATAATAGTTTCCGTAAGCATATATCAACACTCATCAATTGTAGATCTGAGAAGTACTCATATATTCGTGCAATATGTTTTAAGATATAACATTAGAGATAGATAAAGCGGTTTTGAAATAAGTCTAAAAATCCTTAAGGAAACCCTATAATTCTGTATAAGCAGAGACAGCTTTAGTCTTTTATGTGGCCTAGGACGATTGAGTCCCGCAAGGCCTTTCTCTGGTTACATGACACAATATCAAAAATGAAAAGTGATGAGGTAAGAAAATCGTCTTTCAAAATAACAAGAAGTAAATATATAATAATTCTCGATTTCAATGGTGTTTTTGTTTAATGATCGGGATACCAGAAACAGTCTCTTAACAAAAGCCTAAAAAAAACCAAAAGATTTAAAAAAAAACCTGCTAACCCATGGATCACACCAGACATTTTGCAGCTCATGAAAGAACGGGACTTGGCATATCAGAAATTTAAATGGTCCAAGAAAATTAATCCTAGTGGTTCTGCCAATACTTTTGAAGAATATAGAATCCTCAGAAATAAATTACACAAAAAGTTCGAACTGCTAAAATTAGATTTGCGGCTGATCTATGCAATCAAAGCAATAACCCCAAATATCTTTGGAATAAGTTACGCATGTTTGGTATAGGGAACCGTCAGACTGACGTACAATCTATACACATTCCGCTTAACGAACTAAACGATCACTTTGCTCAGGTCCCAACTATAGACGGTGTTACAAAAGAATCTACTTTGAAAAACATACGCGAAAACCCAAGCATTCACGAAAAATTTAAATTTAGAACGGTTTCTGTCCCAGAAATAGAGGTAGCTCTGAAAAAAATTACATCCAATTCAATAGGGACTGATGACATCCCACTACAATTCCTTAAGAAGATCACGAGATATATTCTGTTCCCTTTAATGGACATATGTAATTCCTCTCTACTTTCGGGTTGTTTTCCTAGCCAGTGGAAATTTTCTCTCATTCATCCCCTCAAGAAAATTGCACAACCAATAACGGCGAACGATTATAGACCAATAAACGTGACGCCGTGTATTTCGAAAGTTTTGGAGCATATTGTATTAAATCAAATGTCTGATTTTATAACTTCCCATGATCTCTTATGTCCATATCAGTCTGGTTTTAAAAAAGGACACTCCACACATACGGCTCTTATAAAAATTACAGATGACATTAGAGAAAGCATAGACAAGAAACAACTCACAATACTTTTACTTTTAGATTTCACTAAAGCATTCCAGTCGGTCGATCACGAAATTCTTTTAACAAAACTTAAGTCACTCTTTCATTTCACAGATACGTCGGTTAAATGGTTTCGTTCGTACATTAAAAATAGATATCAGCGTGTTTCTGTTCTGGACAATCAAAGTTCATGGACAACAGTGCACTGTGGAGTTAGTCAAGGAACGGTCTTAGCACCGATCCTATTCTCTATATACATAAATGACTTGTCTCAACAAATTCGCCACCTTAAATATCACTTATATGCAGATGATGTTCAAGTATATACATCGACAGATCTTGGCCACATAAATGACACTATCTCACTCATAAATTTAGACCTGGAACGCATAAGTGCCTGGGCCCAATCTAATAATTTATATCTAAATCCCAATAAATCTAAATGTATCATAATTGGTTCGAGAAATATCCTTTCCAGACTGCAGAGCACCGAACTTCCTAAAATTACATTAAATGGCACACATATAGCTTTTGATGAAAAAGTGAAAAATCTTGGCCTCATATTTGATCAGAATCTTCTATGGGCGGATCATATAAATCATGTATGCAGAAAGGCGTTTGGTGCACTGCACTCTCTATACCGTTTGAAAAATATGTTGCCTTATCCAATTAAGGCATCTATAGTACAAATCCTCGTACTATCACATATTGATTATTGCATTGGAGCTTATGCCAATGTAAATAAAGAAGCGCTAAAAAGTTACAGAGGGTTCAGAATGCATGCGTTCGGTTTGTTTTTAATCTCAAACGTTCTGATCACTTGACGCCTTTTTTTTAATGAATTGGGCTGGCTAAACATCCAAGCTCGCTACATATACCAATCAATAACAATTTTATTTAAAGTTTTGAAATTTGGTGTGCCTATATATCTTTACAATAAACTGCAGTATGTTAGAGATAGCCACAATCGTGACACTCGCTCTAGCAGATCAACACTGTTGTCGATACCTCGTCATAATACGAATCAAATGGCGAATTCATTCACAATCTCTGGTATTAGAGAATGGAACAGACTTCCACCAGATATAAGGAATTCACCCTCAATTGCGACATTCAAAAGAAATTTGAAGCAATATCTGATAGCCTTAGCCAATATACACCGGGCTATGATGTTCTTTTTTTTTTCTTTCTTCACAAGGATGAGCAGTAGCAACTAAATGTAAACAGAAACTTGAGGTATGTATCTATAATACTAGGTTTGTGGGAAGGTATGGGGGAGGGGGGAATGTAAGGTAGTATATTTTTAAGAATACATATATCGTTCTGTGTATGCTGTATGTATAGTTTTCTTGTTTTTATGATAAATAGTATGAGGATATGGCGGGGGAGGGGGTATGTAAGGGAGTATATTCGTGTGTAGGGGTATATATGTGTGTATGTACATATGAATTAATGTAGTAATTGTAATCTTTATGGATTAGATGACAATGGTAGTACGCATATCTTGTATACATTTTGGTTTGTTGAGTGTAAGAAAAGGCAAATATAGCCTTAACTCTGCCGTTAAATAAATAAATAAATAAACAAAATAAAATAAAATAAAATAAAAAGCGATATTTCATGTATATACAATCAAGAATAATGGAGTTTTACTAACTTTTGTTGAGTTTTTGATTTTGCTTGGCATCAGTTTACAAATTCATTTTAAAAAGATTTTTTTTCCAAAATAGCAATAATTATCCTTCTTGTTTGTCATGTGGTGTAAAGTTGCATTAAATTTAGCAATTTTGATTAAATTCCCCTAAAAAAAAAAAGGTCATTGCTAAAATCGGCACTCATTTTTTTTATGACTGCTGAATGCTAAATTGTGTGAAGTTACGTAAACAATGGTAAATATAGCCTTTCTAAAACATTTCCAGCGCTGGACCCAGGACGTTTGGGAGAGGCCATTTGGGCGCAGGCGTTTAGGCGCGAGACATTTGGGCGCAAAGCCGTATATCTGAATAGGTTATCTACTTAAATGAGTTATAATGTATTTTACAACTAGAACCCGGATATCTACGCACTAAAAGCCGTGAAAATAGGCACAAATATCACAAAGATAAACAAATAACTGGACAACTTAAAATTAAAAAATTCAGAAAGGTGAATTTAATCCCATTTTTTTTTTTAAAAAAAAAAGCTATTCTCAAAAACTTTAAATTTTCGTTACATTATAATATGTCCTATGGTAAACAGTCACGGAAAGTCTCAGTTGCATTAAATGCTTGCTTTAGTTATAGTAAATTTTTGTATAACGGAGAAGGAAAAAATATAGGGTCTAATTATTTTGTTTCCAGAATGATATATCCTAATTTCAAGAATATCAGAGACCATGACCCTTAGATTTTTTTATTATTTTTTTCTATTTTTTAGTATGAATCTGTACTGGATTTAAAAACAAAATTTGCTTTAGGCATCCTATGATACCCCAAAATAAGCTCTTTCGTGAAATTATATCATCTCTAACGTAAAGGAATAGGCATTTTGGATATCCATAACTTTCATAGCTATTCATAACATTGTACTACCGTTTATTGCTATATTTGCAACAGAGATGATTGGAAAGGAAACAAAAGTGAAATATTATATAGATATTGAATAATATATTTTTGTCTTATGTTACATTTATCAAGACATTATCATTCCATGGCGGAATTATGGGCCAAACCCCGCAAGTATTCTACTGTACATTGTCAACAGTTTCAAAATTATGTACAAATAGCGAATTCTTTCATCTGCCTGAGTACATTTTTTTTTCTTGGGTGACTCTTCTACTCGAAGCATTGCCTTGTAGACTAAGTCCCGCTTTGTTTGTGTCCTCTGAAATGTATTTAAAAAAACGCCAAATCGACGGATGACCCATTTGAAACTCGGATTGCAGTCCTCAATGACCTGCTTCGGCGTGGTTATTCGTTCTTGACTGTGGTCATTGAGAACTCTGTTATACAGATTCCACATCCTTATTGGAAATAATGCTGTTCTTTTTTACCATGCGTTCAAATAATTTGTTATATAAAATAAAAGTGCAACACATTTTAAGATAAATTCTATAATATCTGACTCAAAAAAGCAACTACACGGTCCAGTATGAATGTATAGTCACATCTTTAAAATAACTAAACTTAACGAAAAAGTGCGTTTTTTTCACAAATTACATTTCTTTATTACATACGTCTTATTTTATTAAAAAGAAATATTCTTTTAAAATTAAGCCACATAGTACGGAGTATGGATATCACGACCCGGATAGTGGAGAGTCTGCTGCACTATTCCTATTTTTTCCCGAATAGTTCCTCACTATTTCTTTTCAACTGGTAGAGACAAGTTGTGCATGATGTGCAAAAATGTTTCTGTGTTTAAGATGTTACTTTTTAGTTTTTGCAAAATTATTTGTGGAAGTGTTTCGAAATTTCCAGTGACTAAATATCCGGGCTCTAGTATTCAAATACACTATAACATATGTAGGTAGGTAAACCTACTTGGATAAAAGGTTTTGCGCCCAAACATATCGCGCCTAAAAGTCTGCGCCCAAACGGCCGCGCTCAAATGTCATGGACCCATCACGATTCCGACTTATCTGCTTTCGATTTTCAGCCATGTAGAAAATCGGCATTTATTTTCGCGTTTATAAATGGTTGCAAACGGAAAGCTACTAAGTGACTCATGATAACGGTACCTCATGCAAAATAATATTATCTAGCGCGCTCTTGTTCCACATTTTGATTTATTTTTTATCTATTTGAAGATATCACATAATTACTGTAAAATTAGTGATATTTTAATTTCCCAGTGATTAGGCCTGTAGAGATTCATGTCCAGATACTGTAAATAACTCTTATAATATGACAAACAATGTTTGTTTTTCCACTCATTTAAATGAGGAGTACAAACTTTATGTTTCTTTTCCTTACAACTTTGGTAATTGTGTTTGAACCTTTGTGATCTGAACGCCCCATTCTTATGAAAACAAAATCTTTTTTTTTTTTTCCTATGCAACCTTTTAAGTCATACACCTCCATTTAATTAGTAATTCCTTCGAACAAAAAAAAAAGGGGGGGAAATTAAATTAATAAAACATTTCGACACCTGCTACATAAAGTAGAATAATATTTTCTTCGCTTATTATTTCAGGCAGACTTAACTCTTGATCCTCAGCAGCTTAATAAGCTGGTGACTTAATTTGAAAGAGCTAACATTAAAAGTTAAGAATCGTGGAGTGGAATTTAAATGTCGGATCATAACGAGAGATTGATGATCCTTATATTAAAAGATTCTTCTCGAGTCTTGTGAAATGAATCAAACCGGTTTGGTAAATGTGAGCTTTCATATTTCGTAGATTAAAAAAAGAAGAGAACAAAATTATAATAATACTGAAGAAAAGTTGTAAAAGTATTGTAGCTGGCTTTAAAGAGTGTGAAAAGCGTACTGGTTTACTTTTGGGGCGCCACTAGAAGGATTTGATGGAAACTTATACTTCTTTCACTAATTTTCTTCTTATTCTCAACTAAATAGGTTTCCACTGGGAGTCATGAAAACATCTCACTTTACATAGATAAAATCCAACAAAACTACCAGAAGTAATCGTTGAAAACTTACAATTCTTCTACGATTTGCGTATAAATACGGCTTCCGGGCGTATAGCATAAAAAAAAAAACTACAGTGCAAAAACACAAACCAACCGCCGCTAAAAACTACGAATTCTATATAGCCGAGTCAGGGTAGGGTAAGACTGGTAGGCCCGTGCGTTAGCATGGGGTTGCGTCCGAAGGAAGCAGACAGGTTAGCGATTGTATGTAAACAAAAGTAGGAAAAGAAGTATAATTTGGCAATGATACGAGTTATTTGGTCTAGGAATTAATTCGTGAGGTTGGACAAGAGATGGCGCAACGAACGGAGCGTCCCACAGTTCCGTGTATCCACACATGTGTTGCAAACCCCTGTCATCGCGTATCGTTCGTAGTATAGGGCAGTGGATTAAAGCGTCAACAACACCAGTTTGTAGTTAAGTGAACATGGCGCAATTTGTGCCTGATAAAGTGTTTTTGCGGGGTGTCCTGCTGCATTACTTTAACATGCAGAAAAGTGCGACTGAAAGTCATCATATTTTGGTGGAAGTGTATGGTGACCATGCTCTAGCTGAGCGAACGTGTCAGAAGTGGTTTGCACGGTTTAGAAGTGGTGATTTCGGCTTGGCAGACCAAGAGCGAGCTGGACAGCCAAAAAAATTTCAAGACGAAGAATTGACAGCATTGCTCGAGCAGGATTCGTGTCAAACGCAGGAACAACTTGCAGCAGCATTAGGCGTTGATCAAACAACAGTCTCCAAACGCTTGAAAGCCATGGGAATGATTTAAAAGATGTCACATTGGGTTCCACATGAATTGAAAGACAGAGACGTTGAAAGACGAAAAACCATTTGCGAATTGCTGCTTCAACGACAGAGCAGAAAGGGGTTTCTGCATCGAATTATTACGGGTGATGAGAAGTGGATCCATTACGAGAACCCTAAATGAAAAAAGGCCTGGGTGAAACCAGGTGAACCAAGTCCATCACAACCAAAACGAGATATTCACTGTGCAAAGGTTATGCTGTGCATATGGTGGGATATGAAAGGTGTGGTGTACTATGAGCTGCTTCAACCGGGTGAAACTATGAATGGAGAACGTTATCGACGACAATTAATGCGTTTGAAGCAAGCTCTGGCCAGAACACGACCAGAATGGGAGAACAGACATGATAAACTTATTGTTCAACATGATAACGCTCGCCCACATGTCGCAAAACCGGTCAAAACCTATTTAGAAAATGTCGGATGGGAAGTTTTACCCCACCCGCCGTATTCACCAGACGTTGCTCCTTCGGACTACTACTTGTTCGATTGCATGAACAACGATTTGATTGGACAGCGGTTTACTTCTTCAGAAGATATCGAAACATGGGTCTCTGACTGGATCGCTTCCAAGGATGAGGACTTCTTTCGCCACGGAATCCGTACATTGCCTGACAGATGGGCGAAAGTGGTGGCTAGCGATGGACAATATTTTTCTTAAGGTATTTATATATTTTGTGTTTGTACTACAGCTTCAATGTGTGCGTACCAACCGCACGAACTAATTCCTAGACCAAATACAATACCACTTGTCATGGTTTCATGCTAGTTACTGTCTACCTATAAACATAAAATGCAGGTTCTGTACACTGCAGAAATAAACTGTCCGTTAAAATAGCACTTAATAGAGTCATCTTTCATATACACTCACTTATTTTATCCCTCGTAAAGCACCTGTAATGATTTTACACTAGTAACATTACACTTGTAAACCTAATATACAGCGGTACCGGTATAATTTTGTACTAGGTATTTAGTTCTGTCGCTTGCAGAAATCTGTTCCTTATAAATATGTACTTTCATGCAAAGTATTGAATTTTACCTGTAAATAGTCCAAAAAGGTGGTGCGACAAAACTACACCAGCACTATGAAAATTATAAATTAAATCTTCTTTGAAGTTTGCGTTGTTTCACTTGATTAATTGTGTTTTTTATGTATTAATGAAAAGTATGAAGGAAGATTAAGTATGGTTATTGCTATTACAATAAAAAGATACCTCACATTTACATTTCACGAGTTGCATTAACATATAGGTGAAAATATCCAGATATTCCTAATTCTTATTATAAAATATTCAGATATTCTTAATGGTAATTCCTAATAATTTATGGTTAGTCTGATAGTTGTCACAAACTATTTTGCCTTCTATCTGGCAGCAAAATATGTCTCTGGCGTTTAAACCATTTGCAGACTAGCCTAATGCTTAGGAAATATAATTAGTTGCAATACAATCCTACTAAATTGGTGATTGCCTAAACGTCGATAATCCAGACCTTATTCCACATAAACTTAAGTTTCTGAGCTCTTTATTAGCTATATAGTTGGTACACGTGCCTTCGACAAGGGATACTCGAGATCAGTTTCCTATGAGAGCTCATGTGGTTTGGATCTTACATTAAACTGTAAGTCATGTCTCTCATAACCTCGGTATTGAAAAGTGGATGTTAAACTCCAAATTGATCAAGTATTCTAGTATTATACACGTATTCTAGTATAATACAGTTGTGTGAAACAACGTACATTTACTAATACTCTGTTGTAAGTTTCGTTTCAACTGTGCTAAACACAAAGCTCTGGTAATTTTCACGTTCACGTTGTATATTCGCACTCAGGTTTCAACTGTCCAATTATTATTTATCTTAACTATTCATATGTTATTTGCCAACACATGGTGTGGAATACCAAACTCTGCTCACTGTTATTATTTTCACTGCACTCCTTACTACTTTTATGAATTTTAGTTAATAACTTTAAGACAATGAAAGATAACAAAAATAGAAGAAGTATACTCGATACCAGATTGTATCTACAAAATATTATTAAATTGAACTAAACAAACTTGTAGGCTTATTTTATTTGAATTCTAACCAATACGAAAGATTCGATATGTAATTGATGTTGTTGGCGATATTATAGGCTTAGTATTAAACTTTATAGCTAATATTATAATATTGATGTTGTGCTTAATTCTAATGTACACTCATGTTCAAAAGTTATTGTCGCATGTCTATAAATATGTTGTTCTAGGAATATAATTTGTTAACGAATTCGTCCGGCATTTCTAATAATGTTAGTATGTGTATAATCGGAAAAGATATATATATGGCAAATTTCATGTCAAAAGAGCATTAAATAAAAACAATAAAACGAAAATAAAATTTTCTTGTCCATTTAGAAACAGTTTAGTTTACTCATTATAATTTTCGTATTTATATAATTCTTTTCCTATAAAATTTGGCACAAATATACGTTTCCCAATTCTACACATAGTATCAGTATTTAAAGTACCCTGCAAAATCATTATCAAATTATATTCTTACAAGAAGACAGTTATAGATATGCGACAATAATTTTGGATATGAGTGTACATTCTTAATATTAAACTTACTACACTGTTGTTACCACTGATTAACCTGATGAACCACTCCTTATATTCCTAATGGAAATTCACATCGTTCCCACAATGCAACAATGCAAGTGACTCGGCAACACTACCGGCTAGAGTTGTAACTAACTGCATTGTGTGCTACTGACAGTAGCTAAGGGTATAATTGGCTAATTCTATCTGACTCACGCGCTCTGAATGATTTGATTCATTCATGCTTTCAGTAGTTCGTGGTACCCAACTCCCTTCAGAGGCGGCGCTACAGCTTTCAGTTTCAACGCGAAGAGTAGCTGAAACCTTCCGCTTTTGATGATATGATTTTAGAAGACCGACTTGAAAGTGTGAACTCCTTTACGTACCTTGGAAACAAAATAACATCAGACGGGAAAGCCAAAGCGGAAATTAGAAGCCGCATACACCAAGCATATTACTGTACCTACAACAAGAACCGGACCATTTTCACTTCCAAAAAGAATAACTTGCGCGTCAAAAAGAATGTTATTAAAATCTTCCTCTGGAGTATATTACTCTTGACAGTAATATTTTGACATTTAACAAAGAAGAGAAGAGGAGGATAGTAAAAATTCGACTATTCATGTTACCGATGTATGTTGAAAATTCCCAGTGTTCACAAAATGGTTAATCGTACGTACACCTAATACGGCACACCAAGGGAGGGTCTAAAAATGTCCGCCACATAAACCATTATTTTCTGTCCCAAATTTTGTACTAACTATAAACAAAGACAACTGAAGACACAAAATAAAGAATATTACCTTTTCTCGGATAGAAAAGAATGATTTATGTGATGGACATATTTTAAAACTCCCTTGGTATGTGGTGTTACGTGTAACCCATGATTCCACTTTTAATATAATCACTCTAAAACCAGTAGATCTTTTCCGTTTAGGCGTACGCCGATTTGCGTCAGCTGTACCCGTAGCAACGCCTAGTGTCAGAATCTTCAACTTTAACTGGAAATAACCTCATGCACATTATGGTAACACGTTACACCAAAGAAGTATACTTTATGTCTACCACGAAAACTTTTTTCTAAAATTTTGGGTTATTTTCTAGAAATTAAAACTATTGAATGGCGGAAAATAAAATTAATATTACTTTTGATATAAATTCTGAGTTAGAACATGATACTAAAGAAACATCCATAAAAATTGTTATCCTAATAAAAGTGTTGACAATTTTTAGGGTTAATGAAGAGGTGTTGAGGAGGACTGGAGAGGCAAAGTCGAGCTTGTGAGAAATACTAAGGAAAGAAGAACCACCTGAGGGGTCACCTTCTGAGACATAAGGGACTTATTAACATCATCACTGATGATACGGCCGAGGGCAGGAATGTCAGAGGCTGTCCACGGCTAGAATTCATCAACCAAGGAATGGAGAACTCCATCCGCATACACTATTTGACCATAAGTGACTGGCAAAAGATCAAGATGCCAGGAAAGCTCCTTCAAACCAATCTTTGGATTGTCAATGGAAAAACAGGACGATGACTAATAGTATGCTCTTGATATTACAATTTTGTAAATGATATAAAGCTTTTTACATTAAATTATAACTGGTATTATAATTTTGATATTAAACCAATAATGAATATTATACTCTTGATTTAAAACTTATATCTGATATAAATCTTAGGATCAATAAAAATAACCATGTCATTAGGTGTAATTTTACTAATAGGTCTATCAATGTATAGCAATGATAAATTTTACAATTGAATAGCAAGTGTTTATCTAGAAATTTCCGGGGGAATCTCCGCAAGTTCTAGAATCCTCCAATTTTGAAGATATAGGTCTAGCATGTATTGATGATAAATATGGTCTCCTCCCTAGAGCACACCGTGTGCGTGGGTTTCCTCGGGGTTCTCCCGTTTCCTCCCACTTTCTTCATTCTACCATTTCATTCATTTATCATAATTACCGTCTCCTTTAGCCTAACCAGCATAACTCAAAGATTTCATTTAATTTTTTCCTCCCTAGAGCTTCAGATTTTCCTACGGAGTCAAGAAGACTGAATAAACCATTGTATGGCGGCATGAATTTTGTAAGAAAGATAGTCATGGATTACATCTACGATAAAGGGACCATCTCTGCATTCACTTAATAGAACTAAAGGCAGAAATTTCGAAAGAACTTCAGTCAAGATGTCTGTCGGTGGGATCTGTATTTATCTTTCATGTATAATTCCACGGTTACGAACACTTGAAAAAAAAAATGAAACTAAATTTTCGCTTAATATACCATGCTTGCCTTGGTGTCAAATTTTGTTTGATGCATTTTGTGTTCTGTCATAGTGCATATGGTTGTTATTACTCTCTTCTTTTTTCTTTTAATTGTTTAAATTAGCGTGTGCAGAGGCGTCAAATTAGTGTTCTCTCTAATCCTAATTTCTCCCTGTCCACATCAAACATCATGACTAAAGAGTTGGAAATTTTGTTGGTTGAGTTGTGCAGACCGTGTGTAATAGCATACAACTCTGTGGTTAGAAACTGATCGTAGAAACAGATAGAGTCACAGTACATACATTATAAGCATTCAGTAGTTAAAGCGTATGAGTCACTTTCGTGTGCGTGTGCCTGGCTTACAGGTTTAAATTTTAGTTACTAACTATAGTAATATTAATGTCGGTGCAGCTTAAGAATAGTTCAAATTATATAAGCATTTTTATATCATTGTCTTTCTTTAGATGATTCTGTAAGGCGTTCTGGACTGTTGTTATATTGGGGTATGCCCAAATAATGGATACATAGGCGTGCAAACTGATGTGCACTGGAAATGACTACGTACTACCTTAGTACCTGCTATCGTGTTATATGCGATTATTTCATCACCATCTTCACTCGCAATGTCCTAGAAGATTTCCAAGGGTAGAAGTTGTATTCATAGGCCTATGTGCGGATACACTTTACGAGGGCTTCCCTTATAGGTATATACACATATTCAAACATATGCCATAAAAACAACTGCGCAAGAAACACAAACTAACTTGTACTAGTTGGCCACTAAAATCGAGAATGCTATCTAACCAAGTTAGGGCAGGGGCGCACCACGGGGGCTCGCGCAATAGCGCGGGAGTGCGGCCGCATGGAGCAGATGTAGGATATGTGCAAAAACGAAGATAGTATAAAAGAAAACTTAAAAAGTATAAAATCACATAGGTTAAAGCACCTGTAACTCTATATTTGTAAGCATAAAATATACTTTTCCTACATCTTGCAGAAATACTTCAACAAGGGAATTTACAGTTGTCTCTCACATGTACTCATGTATTTTAACCATAGTATAGCCGTTGTAATGGTTACACACCAGTGTTCGTTGATTTCATTAAAGAAAATTTCCCTCGACTGACACAAAATCTTCTCTTTTCTTATCAAATTTTTCCTTGTTTGTTGAGTATCCAATTCCTATGACAAAAAATATATGATAAAACTAATTTAACTACATTAGAGGAAGTGACAACTGCATGTTTTTTTCTATTTGGTCTAGGAATTAATTCGTGAGGTTGGACAAGAGATGGCGCAACGAACGGAGCGTCCCACAGTTCCGTGTATCCACACGTGTGTTGCAAACCCCTGTCATCGCGTATCGTTCGTAGTATAGGGCAGTGGATTAAAGCGTCAACAACACCAGTTTGTAGTTAAGTGAACATGGCGCAATTTGTGCCTGATAAAGTGTTTTTGCGGGGTGTCCTGCTGCATTACTTTAACATGCAGAAAAGTGCGACTGAAAGTCATCATATTTTGGTGGAAGTGTATGGTGACCATGCTCTAGCTGAGCGAACGTGTCAGAAGTGGTTTACGCGGTTTAGAAGTGGTGATTTCGGCTTGGCAAACCAAGAGCGAGCTGGACAGCCAAAAAAATTTCAAGACGAAGAATTGACAGCATTGCTCGAGCAGGATTCGTGTCAAACGCAGGAACAACTTGCAGCAGCATTAGGCGTTGATCAAACAACAGTCTCCAAACGCTTGAAAGCCATGGGAATGATTTAAAAGATGTCACATTGGGTTCCACATGAATTGAAAGACAGAGACGTTGAAAGACGAAAAACCATTTGCGAATTGCTGCTTCAACGACAGAGCAGAAAGGGGTTTCTGCATCGAATTATTACGGGTGATGAGAAGTGGATCCATTACGAGAACCCTAAATGAAAAAAGGCCTGGGTGAAACCAGGTGAACCAAGTCCATCACAACCAAAACGAGATATTCACTGTGCAAAGGTTATGCTGTGCATATGGTGGGATATGAAAGGTGTGGTGTACTATGAGCTGCTTCAACCGGGTGAAACTATGAATGGAGAACGTTATCGACGACAATTAATGCGTTTGAAGCAAGCTCTGGCCAGAACACGACCAGAATGGGAGAACAGACGTGATAAACTTATTGTTCAACATGATAACGCTCGCCCACATGTCGCAAAACCGGTCAAAACCTATTTAGAAAATGTCGGATGGGAAGTTTTACCCCACCCGCCGTATTCACCAGACGTTGCTCCTTCGGACTACTACTTGTTCGATTGCATGAACAACGATTTGATTGGACAGCGGTTTACTTCTTCAGAAGATATCGAAACATGGGTCTCTGACTGGATCGCTTCCAAGGATGAGGACTTCTTTCGCCACGGAATCCGTACATTGCCTGACAGATGGGCGAAAGTGGTGGCTAGCGATGGACAATATTTTTCTTAAGGTATTTATATATTTTGTGTTTGTACTACAGCTTCAATGTGTGCGTACCAACCGCACGAATTAATTCCTAGACCAAATAGAATGAAGAAAGTGGGAGGAAATATTTTTTACTTTTTCTTTTCTTTCTTTATTTTTTACAAAAAATACACAAATGCACTCAGCCAACCATGGGTGCAAGTTATGATATTTTGAACACACATAGTATTTATTGTATTGCTTTCTTTCTCCAGAACAAAAAAAAAAAAAAAAAAAAAAAAAACATTGGTCAATCACACATTGTAGGAATTTCCCTCGATTTGCAAGTTTTATTGGAAACTTGTCTATGAAATTTCTCTGAAACTACGAACAGAAGTTGTAAACCTGTATTTTTATACTTGTAAGAAGATACAAGATACAGGGTGCGGCACGTAAAACCGGCCCGTAAAGTGAACACATAAAATGAAATGTAATGTATTGAATATGATTAACTACAACACACAAATGAAATATAATGTATTGAATATGACTACTCACCTTCACAGCAGCCTTCACAGCAGGTGCTGAAAGTGTCCTCCGCCCACTTCAACACAAATGTGAGCACGATTGAGGATATTCATATATACCCTTATCAGTTCTTGTGTTGTAATGCTATTGGTGACATCCTGGATCCTGGTCTTGAGTTCTTCAATTGTGTGTGGATTTGTTTCGTATACTACTCTTCCCTTTAACAGTCCCCATAAGTAAAAGTCACACGTGGACAAGTCTGGTGACCGAGGAGGCCACAAGCCTTTGCTGATTGTCCTCTCTGGTGTAAACACCTCATGCACAAGGGACAATGATGCAGCTGATGTGTGGCATGTTGCACCGTCCTGCTGAAAGTAACATAACTGACGCTCCTCTTCGGTCAAGTGTGTATAAAACTCTTCCAGGATCCCCATACACACGTCACTGTTCACTGTCGTCTCAAAGAATATGGGCCCAATAACGCGTGTGGCGGAAATGGCACACCAAACACCAATCTTCTCATCATGCAAGGATTTCTGGTGGATTGAGTGTGAATTTTCTGTCGACCAATACCGGTTGTTTTGGGAATTTACGTACCCAGACAGGTGGAACCACGCCTCGTCACTCATGATGAGCATTAGTGGATCCAAGAAACCACTGGCAACATTGCTCAACAGCCATGAACAGAAATGCACCCTCTTCTGCAGGTCAGGCTCCTTCAGTTCTTGCACAACACTTATCCGGTACGGTTTTAACTTCAGTCCTCTTAAAACACGTCTGCAACTTCTCTCACTCGCATGAACCTGTTGACTCAATCTCCTGGTTGACTTTCGAGGACTTCTTGTCATTATCTCCTCCACCTGGATCTTTAATTCAGGTGTGCAGACAGATGGTCGTCTGTTCCTGGGAGCATTTTGAACCGATCCTGTACGCCGCCATTTTTCAATCAATTCCTGAATGGTGCTTTTTACTGGCACAGAACGTCCTGGAAATTTCTCCCGAAACAAATTCTTTGTTTTCACAAAAGATCCAGTGAGAATGAACCCTTCAACAATGGCAACACGCTCGGGTATCGAATACGGCATTATCACACACTGACACTGACCCGGCTTAACACAACGAGGCCTTTTTCTCAACTGGTTTCGACAAGTTTCACTGGCTGCGGCTGCACGTGACTGCTGCAGGTCACGTAAGTCGACCCGACCTCGACACGCCATCTCTTGGTAGGAAGGTAGATTATTTAAGTGTTGCCAAAAACACAAAATAGCAGAATATTACGACGGGCCGGTTTTACGTGCCGCACCCTGTACATTAAGACTGTGAAAAATGTATTTACTTCTCCGCCAGTGGAATTTAATATCCTATATTATCCTCTTTCATATGCACTCTCTTATATTAACCGTCAAATTATTATTTTTATGACGGACTATTCTTAATCAGTTCCTTACTGTATTTCTTTAATGAATTAAATTACATTTTACTGAAGTAAATTGTATTATTGTTAATCCTTAAACAAACAGCTTAGAGTATTCTCTTTACTCTCAGCTCAGTGGTCATCTAGCGTGAAGATTGAAAATATCGCACATCCCCATTAGCATTTAATGAAAACGAATTGTATTAAGATGAGACAAAGACAATTAGTAAGATTATTGAGCTGAATAGAATGATACGCGTGATCGTAAAAGCTCATGCGTGGGTTTTTCGAATATAACAGAAAAATCCACTTCTTTGTAAACTTAAAAATTGGTGCTGTGCGAGAATCAGGCTATCTATTGAGGTGTGAAGTTAACTCTGACGCATATACCTATTTTAGGGTAAGTTCTTCATTACGACACTAGCAATACGTACGACAATACATAGTTTGGTAAATGAGATCAGTGGCGGATATGGAAGGTAAAAACTAGGGAGGGCAGCCAGAACCTTGACTATGATAGACATATCGTGGGTTTATTATAAAGACCCATGTTCCGTTAAGGGGGTCCAAAACTACACTGGACCCCCTTAAGCTAACCTAACCTAACCTGACCCAAGCTAACCTAATTTAACCTAACCTAACTTGACCTGGCCTGACCTAACCTAATATAACGTTATATTATGTAATCAAACGAAAATCAATAGAAAGAAGTGGTGTCAAAGACACTGGACCCCCTTAACGGAACATTGAAAAATATAAACTTTGGAAGATATATAAATAATAGCTTTAATTATTTTTGTCATTCGGAAAACTGGGGGGGGCTAGGTCCCCTGGCCCCGGGCTAGATCCGCGACTGAATGAGATATCGCTCAGAATTATCATATTAACTTCAAAAAAAAATCTGTTTTACTACAATATTGTCCAACGATGAGACATACAGTATTTCAGTCGATAAATCACTTAAAACTGAACAAAATGGCATCCTTGAAGGTACCGTACGTAGTTTTCGCGAAATTCGAGGGAAAAAAAATACTTTTTATATCGATAAAAAGAATATTGTTGGTCGCAAATATTAATTATACTGAGAAAAAACGAATGTGGCGTACGTAAAAACTTAGGTTACATGAGTATATCCTGCAGTTTTTGGACTTAACGTACAGCAAACGTATAACTGAAAAAAGTATATTTTACACAAGCTTTCCGTATAAGTGTTCCGAATAAACGTACTTTCCGTAAGAACAAAAGAACTGTATATAAGTGGTCAGGATCTCATATACAGGTGGACGTATGTAAAATATAGCTTAAATATACAACATGCGTATACGTATCTATTATACGGAAGACTGTTAGGTGTCAGACACCCCGCAGCGACATGATGTAACATCTAAGCGGGAAAAAGGGCAGTGCGTATGTAGCATATGGATAACGTTTGCTTCCTTATTTTTGTAGTAAACATAAGGATTCCGTATATTTGTACAATATATGGCTGTCCGGATAATGGATTTTTCTCAGTGTAGAAGTTTATTTTTATTCTGTAGCAGCAGCTTGTTTATTTATTTATGTAGTTTGAGTTTTTCCAGATGTTTGAGTTTTTCTTGAACATGACTCAACTGCTGACAGTACACAGTTGCATTGATGCCCTGACCAGCTAATAGCAGTTCCTCATGCACGATGCCGCGAGCAGTCCACCAAACACAAAGGATGACCTTCTTCTGTGCAGTGCTGATTTCGGCTGCTTTGGAACCGGTTCATGGCATGCTTACCAATGATGACGGCACCGTGGAGCTTCGTACAGGACCCACTTCTCATCACATGTCAACACCCTGTCCAGAAATGGCTCCTTCCTCAGACGAGACAGCAAAGAAATACAGGTGTCTGCTCGCGTTGCCTTCTGGCCCGGAGTCAAATCATGTTGGAACCATGGACCTAACTTGTAGTGCTTTCCAAGTTAATGGAGGTGCTTCCGATTGGTTTCACCACTCACATTGAATTACAGTCCCAGTTCCTCACATGTCTGGTCACTGCTTCCTGAAGACCATTTTGTATATGAGTTGGTCTTCCAGCATGTGGTGCGTCTTCGAGTGTTTCGTCACCGTCCTTAAAATTGTTAAACCACCGTTTGCACTGTTCGCGTAGTGACGACACCCTCGCCAAGGATCTGGCATATCTTCTGCTAATGGCTGGCATATGTAGCGGCGTTTGACCCTAGTTTGAACTCATGCAGCATACACGCCCTTATTACGCTCTTGGAGGTCTCATGTTCACTCTGTCCTTACTCAAGTTCACGGTGTAACTGAACTGCCATGGATATACCTACACCAATAACTGACCTTCGCCTTATCTCCATTCGCATACAACTCATTGTGTTAGGGCCAATTGAACACAGATCTCGCCAAAGAGCGACAGAACTTTCTCAGTTACCTTTATACTTGTAATACTACCGTTTCCTCAATATATTTATTTTGCTACTACTTTGAACCGGTTAAAATCAGGTTTTACATTTAAGAAATATGCCTATGTTACCTAGAAGTCTTTTAGCAAATAGTAAATATTCTTACTCTATATGAGAAATTAACATTAATACAAAATAATGCGAACCATTTTCTTCTATTTTTTACCAAACTCTTGGTGGAATTAAGCTTACTGTTGTATATGATCAATATTTTGTTTATCTGGTAGATATTACCAAGGTTTACTTGGATACATCCAGTACAAAACGTTTTATTGGCGATCTTCTTTCTCGGTTTCCTTCTTTTGTTTTTTCTTTTCTTTCTTTTCACTATTTTATGAGCATTCGTACATTTTCCTTTTTTAAATCTAATTCTCTTGTCCAATTTATCAATGTATTTTCGTTTGGTTGCTTTTCCTACTCTCTTTTTCCTCCCCCTTTACAATTTTCCACGGTTTTCTTTTCGGTTATTTTCCGCTTTGTCTAACCTCTTACACAAACCTTTTATTTTGGGGGTAATGTATCTGCTATACAGATCCCCTGGCGTCCTTGCAGAGACAGCAGCCTCTGCCCGCTAACTATCCCATGGGAGTCGTTTGCTCCCTAAACTGGGAACGCACTGCTTCGTGTTTCAGAAGCTGACACCTGTGTTTCCTCCACCCCAGCTATTCGCTAACTTGCACCTGACACACATGTAGTTGCGAAATGAAGAATGTCCCGCAAAAGAAAAGAAAGGCTAGAAAGGAAAAGAAGGAAGAAAATAAGATACCGAACACCTGTAGGCATGTTTTAACTTTTTCTCTTCTTTGAATTGATGAATATTTATTTGTAAGCCTACTTCTAGTTATACTATGCAACCCATATTCAAACACATAATTTTTCTTTCATGTTTTGGTAAGTGTTCAGACGAAAGAGTTCCAATTTGTTATATATTATTAGAACCCCGATGTAAGCTTGATTGGTATTTATTGATCCTCGTCAGCATTAAAGCTACATGAGATTGGGAGCTATTGTTTAAATTGGCTCATCCACCTCACCGGGAATCTATCCCGTGATTTCCTTCAGTAGCATAGCGTAGTATTCCGAAATGGGGATGGCAAAGTTAGTCACTTGTCTGATATAATACAATACAATGCAATACAATGCAATACATGTGCAATGTGTATTCTCCTTAACAAGTGAAAAGATTCACTATGCAGCAAATGTTGTTTCGATGACTCATGTTTTATATCTTTTTTCATGAAATCACCCAAATCAGAAATACAGTTTGAACACCACTCCGACTCCTTTGCCCCAAACATAATACAGACGAAACATAACATTTTATTCCCTACAGAACACCCAGAAAGCCAAGAAAACCTATCATCATACCACGAAGACTGAAATATTCGCGACTGACTGCTAGTTGTCGTTTTTATGGAAAGCTTTGGGGTAGGTCGTCTCCCTTTCAGAGAGCAGCGCTGCTCGTAAGTCAACCGAGATGTGGTAGTTGTTAACAAAAAAATCAATTAAATTTGTGTCTGGTACTGTTATCGTAGTCATCATTTGCTAAAAGTTAGTAAGGTACTATACCTTGTAGCAGCCGAACATTTTCCACAGCTTTGTCTCTTAGTTATAAATGCAATTTTCTTCATACTACATTAAAACAATAAAACAAATATTCAATTTCAAATCACAACGCAAAAGAAACTTTATACCGCCAATTATTCTTGACCACCAACGATCAATGTTGCTAATCAAAAGCATAAAGTACAGAACGCAAAGCATAGCCAGGGAGAGGTGAGCCAATAATTTATCACAAAAAAGGATTGTAAAGCTATGTTCATTAAACAATTTGCAGAAGCTTTATATTTAGCACGGCATAATTTGCAACCATCCCATACGATTACACACACAAATAGAAGATTAATAGCCTGTCTGCTCATTAAGGCCCGCAACCAGCCATTACAGTTTAGGAGAGAGGCACAAATATGCTAGGGGGTCCACTTGTCACAATTCTGGATCTTTTTTATCAATAACTACTCTTAATAATTAGGAGGCCAGGCTCCCCTAATTGCACGCCTGGTAGGGCATACAGAAGCAAATGCATAGATTACGTTAGACGCCAATAAGCATTGTCTCAGCTCCTTTTCTGCCACTAGCATTGTGACGAGAAAAACCGGCTCCACTTTTGTATATTGTTTTCAGTATAATCCCCTTTATTTCTCTCTCGTGGGCAGTTTCTTTCTCCGCATACCATACTTCAATCTCGTTTTTTATTATTATTATTTTTAATGTCACCCCTAGAAATTTGTCATCTTGGGTCCGGATCTCAGGTGCCCGTTCGTGAATATGGACCTGAGTGTGTATATCATTTGAAGATACAAATAGAAAGCACTTAAAGCAATTCTGGGGACCTATTTCTGTGTATCTACTTCATTGTCAGATATCCAGATACGTAAGAGCCCAAGTAGGGGTGGAGGGTGGCCTACCAGATCGGTGACCGTGATTCTACAGAATTAGTTATGCTTGTGTATGTGAGTCCTCTCAAAGAGTATCTGGCTACACCCTGGGACATGATATGTATTTATGATGTAGATTATTAGTTTGCCTTTAATTACGATTACAATTACGATGCATTTAATTACGATTAAAGCATAACTATTTTTATACTATCACTTACATAAGCGACATGCTTCATAATGGCGTTGAACTAACTATTTATGTTTTGTTCTATTTCCTTGACAGCGCTCGTACGTTCTATACAGAAACCATAGCTTATTTCAAAATATATAGAGTTGGCAGTACTTGAGCATATGCCAGCTTATATCTAAAGCAAATGTTGGGTTGCAAGGAATTACGGGTAATAGGAAAAGAAGTAGTTGGGCATGCGCATTCGACAGAAAACAGACGAAAACCCCGATGCTTGCAGTAGGCCTGGATGCCCAAGGAACATAGCATACAACAAGAGGAAATACAGAAAATGTGCATCTCAGTGATGCGCATGCGTAGGTTCCACTTGCCAAAGTAAAGCGAGAGAGCGCATCCAGAAGATTGCAGTGGAAGTAATTGTGGTAATTATAAGCAAACAATTTATAAATATAATGAAATACGTACTTTTTATTATTAACAGAGGATGCCGGGCATACAGGCGTTCCCTTACGCTACTCCGCTGATTTCCTTCACAGAACACAAGCGCGTGATATGTCAAATGGAGGATTATGGTGATATATCAAAGTTTGATGCAGAACAGATGGGAACGAACAGCTCGTAAACAGAACGATTTCAAGTGTTTGCGAGTTGCCGTAGTATGTGTCTTCCAAAGGTGGGCAAAGGACAGTGAAACGAGCACCAAATTCAAGAAGTGGGGTTGCCATAACTGATTAAAGATATTGAACATCGTAGACTGTTGACGTTGGTACAATAGGGTGCAAACTGTGACACAAGTAACAACAGACTTACAGTGGACAAAGCATACAGTTCGTTGACACTGTTAGGTATGGGCTTCAGCAGCTGATGTCCCACACATATTCCATTGTTAACTGCACAGCTTTCAAAACTTTTAAAGCAGTGAATTTTGATTTAAAGACTAATATACTACGTTTGCAAATGCAGTTTATGCAACATATAGCACAATAGCGTAAGAAGGAAGGAAAACAGAGAATTTGTTACATATTAACTTCCATACAATAGAAATACAAAAATCACTTGAATTTTTAAATTTTATCGCAGAAGTGCAGCACGTGAATATTTGGGATTGTGAGTATCCTTCTTACCTACAAGTCTGTTGGTTCATGTTCGAATCTTCACGAGGTACATTTTTTCTGGTGTCGTGGAAGAAATATCTATAAAAAGTAGTATTACAGTTTCAGATCTGCTTTCATCCTATTAGATTTGTTTGCTAAGATAATAATATAAGGCAGCAAGTATAATTCTAGATCAAAAGTAAGAATGTACTAGATTTTTCATCCATGATAAACTATATAAATATGCGTACATCCGAATCTAAATATACACATAATTGAAACGAATATAACCAGTTCTATAATTTGACTCAGCCAGCATTTGTGTCTCTCTGTTCGTCGGTCTATCTGTTTTACTACAATTCTCGTAAAGCACAGTCGAGTTTAATGAAACTTGGTATGTGTCTTCCTCCAATCTTCCAATCCAACCTTCCTGTTTGACGTCGCAAGCATCTATTATGAATAATTGAGTAAGCGGGAACAAAATCCTTTCAATGTTGCAAACTTTCACATAAAGAAAACTACGGAACTACGGTTTTCTGCTAGGAACTACGGAAAACTTATTTAGTGTTCTATAAAACGTAGTACATACTTCCGTTGGGATATTCCAATTATCTTTAATGGTGGCGGTTGAAACAGATAAAAAATAAGTTGGTAAGAAAGGCTAAATCTCCCAAATTTCAAAGTATCATTATTGAAATAATGAGATAAAATAATTTTCCTTGAAAACTTCCGCAAAAAGATTTTATTTTGATGCAAGTAGTGCATCCTTCCTTTAATGCTTTCAATCACTCCCTCCGTGTCAAGAATTTAAGAAGAATACCAATGAAAAAAATAAAGGAACATGTTCCACGATGCTTTTCGTCAAATATATATTTCATTCTTATCAACATAGCGTATATATTTTTTGAGGATTTCATTGATGCCACCTGGATGCAACTAAAGTTCGTAAAGAATAATGGATGGATTTATTTTACTGATCAAAAAATCATCCACGATAACTTTCGTAAAGAAAGTATTCGCTTTTTTCGAAACATAAGATAAATGTATCCGAAGATTTTCAATCACCTGCAACGCTTGGGTATACCGTCACTCCAGATTAAGGAAATGAATTTAATTTCCTCTGCGATTTCCAACATATACCTTATGATAACGTCCAGCTGCAATAAGCTGTAGCTACAATGTCTCAGATGAACATGCTAATTCCACTCCTTTGTCTTTGAATACAGATTGATGACTCAAGGTATGATTCCGTTCTTTCTTCAACTAACACGCGAAGCGCTGATGTTGCCAGCGGTTTTCTACTTCTGGATTTTGACCTAGTCCATTCCCTAGTCTCTCTACTCTGCATGACGATTCAACCACTTCCTCACAGTTCTAGGACCACAACAGATATCTCTAGCAATATGAAACAACTTCTTTCCATTTGTAGCCTGATATCGTGCATAGAAGCTTACATCTCAGAGCCTACAAGCCACAACTTTTTCAGACTTCAGTTTAATCCTTGCAGAATTGAGTTCGTTCTTGAAATGATATCGCATATTGTTAAGTAAAATGATTTCCTTAAAAATGTAGGTTTTTAATGAAGCTACTTTCGAAATGTCAAGTAAGATGCATAAGCATAACTGCAGGATATGGAATTAAGAAAATTCATATCAGTTTGTGTATTTGTAACATGAAAGCAACAGCGCAAAATTGAACGTGTGGTGTGCGTTGACTGAATATTCTGTCGTAGGCCCAGTCTTCTTTGAAGAGGCTACAATTATAAGAGCAACGTACAGGAGCATCCAATGTTGGAAAATTCTGTTATATCTCGCATACCACAGGATACATGTTCCAATAAGACGGGAACCCTGCTCATTATGTCCATTAAGTAAGAAAATTTCTGGATAACCATTTCCAGAACAATTAGATTGAAAGGTGAAGTTCCACTCAATAGTCCCCGAGATCATCCGACTTGACCCCCTGGGATTCTTTCTTTGGGTTTACGTTAAGACTTTCGTTTACCAGACCCAAGTTCGAGACTTTGATGTACTAAGGCAAAGAATTATCAATGCTTGTGAATCCGTGACGCCTCAAATGTTACGAAACGTGTAGGAGGAAGTTGAGTGCCGCCTTGATGTCTGCCAAACAATCGAGAACTCCTTTATATATGTTTACTTTGTCCGTCCGTCGAGGAAACACATCATCTCAAGAACTATAAACTGGGTGAATCACCATCAATTTTGGCGAGAATATAGAGGGTTAAATGTTAGGAATCAAATTCGTCGATGGACCTAATTCATAAAGTTGGTTCCAAGATATGGACAATCAAAATCGGATCCCCACGTATTCCTATGGGAGTAATTTTGGATATCATCCTTGCTTGATAGACCTCCCGCAGTGTTGTTGAAATAAGCTGGTTTGTGTAATGCTCAGAATACAATATTCTAATCTGTCCATGAAGTACAACGCTGAAATGAAACTAAATGACATTCAACTTATCAAATCTAAAGACTTAAGAGGCCCCATCACGGCAAAATTAAAATACCGCTAATTTTTCAGTAATAATGTGATCTTCAAATAGATAAAAGATAATCGAAAAGTGGAACAAGAGCTCACTAGGCAATATTTATTTTACATGAAATACCGTTATCTCGACTCACTTATCTGCCTTTGATTTCCAGCGATTTAGAAAATCGGTATTTATTTTCATGTTTCTAAATGGCTGCAAATGGAAGGCTACTAGGTGACTCGTGATAACGGTACCTCATGCAAAGTAATTGTCTAACGCGCTCTTGTTCCAAATTTCGGTTATCCTTTATCTATTTGAAGATATCACATTATTACTGTAAAATTGGCGGTATTTTAATTTCGCAGTGATTAGGCCTCTTAAATAGTTTTTTTTTATTTTTAAATTTTAAAATATTCGTTCATCTTAAAGTATACATAATTTAATTTAACGTAAAATGCTTTGGGTAGAGAATAGAGGTTAAGAGAGAACACAAAAGGTAGAACTTCAATTTTCACTTTGAGTACACCTTGACAAACCAAACTCCTTTACGTGGTGTACACTATCACACAGCTACTTGTTTTTGAAGTTACAATATCCAGGCCTGTTTTTTTTTTTTTTTTTTTTTTTTTTTTTTTAATGAAAATGTTCCATCGAATAGTAAACTTAGTTACTTAGAGTGTAGAGTGACAACAGATTCTAAAACGAAACATTGGATGTTTCAAGACGGCTATACTTTGTGATGATGCCACTCACATTTCATCCAACTCTCATCTCTAAGGACCAATGATGTTCTCTGTTTCTTTAGCAGTGATCAGCTACGAAGAGTTTCCAAAATGAAAAGGTTCCTCTCAGAGAATAAAAAAAAAAAAAAGAAAGAAAAACTTTCGGGGATGTTTGTTTTTCTCCGTGACATCCGCTCGTTTGGTTTGACGCCAGAGACCGAAAGGAGAGATGTGCTGTCGAGTGAGTGAAACAGCCAATCCCATTCTGGATCAATAGACCCTCTTCTGCAGCTTCTGATCCATCCATTCTTTAGCTTCCAAGATCACTAAAGCGAATCCGTTAACTAATTTCAGGCATTGAAACGAGAGAGAGAGAAAATCATTCCCGACTCTTGATAGAACGTTACTTTTCTCTTTACTTACGTAAGAGATTAGAAGAAAACACGGTCAAATAGAGTTTGGGACTTTAGACTCAGAAGAATAATAGACCATGAGGAATTAGGGTATACTTAGACATGCTCGTGTACTTATCTCGTGAAAATATTGCATTATCAAATGAATCTTTTTAAAAGAATGTTTCGAAAAACTGGTGACTCGTGAAGGAGATCACATTGATTTATCACTAGAAGCTGAGGAAACAAAACTTACCTAATGTTCTAATACCTTAGCTTCTAGCGGTAAAGTTGTAATATTTTCAAATGTAACTTTCTCACAAAGCGCCATTGTGAAAGATATTATTCATAAGAACATCATAAGTTGTAAATTCTGTGATATAACTACTAACCATCATGCCATTAGTAACAAGTGCCCATGTTTGGATAAAGTTCAAATAGGGCTTGTTATAAGAATTTACCATCATGCCGTTAGTAACAGGTGTCCACCCTTGGATAAAGTTCTAATAAGGTTTGTTATAAGAACTAACCATCATATCATTAGTAACAAATGTCCACGCCTGGGTAAAGTTCCAATGAGGCTTTTTATAAGAACTTACGATCATGCCATTAGTAACAACTACACGTGCTTGGGTAATATTTTCAAATGTAACTTTCTCACAAAGTGCCATTGTGAAAAAGATTATTCATAAGAACATCATAAGTTGTAAATTCTGTGATATAACTACTAACCATCATGCCATTAGTAACAAGTGCCCATGTTTGGATAAAGTTCAAATAGGGCTTGTTATAAGAATTTACCATCATGTCGTTAGTAACAGGTGTCCACCCTTGGATAAAGTTCTAGTAAGGTTTGTTATAAGAACTAACCATCATATCATTAGTAACAAATGTCCACGCCTGGGTAAAGTTCCAATGGGGCTTGTTATAAGAACTTACGATCATGCCATTAGTAACAACTGCAAGTGTTTGGATAAAGTTCAAAGGGGACTTGTTATAAGAATTAACCATCATGACATAAGTAACAAGTGCACGTGTTTGGATAAAGTTCTAATGGAATTTGTTATAAGAACTAACCATCACACCATTAGTAAGAAGTGCGCACGCTTGTTTAAAGTTCTAATGGGGCTTGTTATAAGAACTAACCATCGTGCCGTTAGTAACAGGTGCCCACCCTTGCATAAAGTTCTAATGAGGTTTGTTATAAGAACTAACCATCATGCCGCTCTAACAAGTCTCCACGCCTGGATAAAGTTCTAATTGGGCTTGTTATAAGAACTAATAATCATGCCATAAGAAACAAGTGTCTAAGCTTGGATAAATTTCTAATGAGGCTTGTTAAAGAAACTTACCATCATGCCATTAATAACAAGTGCCCACACTTGGATAAAGTTGTAATGGGGCTTGTTATAAGAACTAACCATGAACTAACTAGTAACAAGTGCCCATGCTTGGGTAACGTTCTAATAGGGCTTGTTATACTAACTTGAAGATGCTGAATCCAATGAAATTATTTTTAAACATATCTGTCCATTGGGGACACGAGGAAAATGATCTCGAAATTGAGATATTTTATATTTATTTCTAAGACATCAGTTTGTTTTGTAAATCTGATATTAATTTGAAGTTTGGTAGGAAATATAATTTTTTTTCCATAACATTGTTCATTCTTTTGTTCCATTTTCTATAATATTCTTTAAGTGTGTCAGCTGGAACGTCATTTCCATTTTGTAACACACGCAGAACAACGTCTAACAACCGATTAAGTATACTGGTCGTCTTTCAATTCAACTTATAACACATATTTGTACAGGGGCATTCTACGCGGCAGCCGAATTGACGTTGAGTGCATCCTTTACGTCGATCAATCCATTTCCAGTGACGTTTGATAACGCAGTGGGGTTTCACTCGAGCGTTTCTTACCGAGCTTTGACAGCAGAGCGTCTCGAGCTCGGTTCACGTCTAAAGTAAATTCGAGTCTCACGTACTACGGACCAAGGACGCCGAAGCTGTGAGGCCCGGGCCCCCTAATGTTCATATGGGACTCCCATGTGTTCAATTTTTGTCTTAAAATGCTCATATATACATTAATACAAAGACATATCTGAATGGGCCTCTTGAAAGTTACAGAGAAATCGATGCCCTTGGTAGCACAAACTTCTGAATCCAAATTGAGAAATGGAGCATTATGGCTGGAAACGAACGCAAAATGTGTGAAGAAACGTATCAGCATAAATCAGCAAACTTATTTGGATCGTGTTGTTTAAGCGATCAGAAGAATTGATTTACAAAGTTATATCCAAAATGTTCATGCCTGGCGCTGAAATATCGTGCCACTAGTAATAAACCGTTCCTGGTATATAGTGCCATCTATGGAAGAAATAATGTACCAGTCTCAACTGTCAAGGGCCGTCAGTTCGTTGGAGGCAGTCATATGAATCACTCGCCGTGCGTTTGGAGGCAGTAATTTGAATCACTCGTCGTGCGTTGCGTTCACATACTGAATAGCAATGCTCCAATCCACGCAACTGTTGATGCCAAGGCTGTAGAAAAGACTCGAGGAGACTTGGCACTAACCCTACAGCACACACGTAGTACTGCGCCCTTTTTGCCAGGGCTACAGTAACAATCCTACAACTTATACAGTATTTAACATTGTAGCCTTCGCAACAACAGCCGTCTGGACTGAAGCATTGCCATTATGCAAGCACAATGCATAGTGATTAACTGACTCGAATGATTGCCTCCAACGAACGGACACAGCTACGTAGTTGAAAGTGATAAATTATTTGCTCGATAAATTATACTTTATGCCATGATCAGTCTGCTACATTTTGGTGTTAGTTGGAAACATCAAGGACAAACGTCGTTTCCCTGTTCATATAGCAATTTGAACAGGTCTTCAACATCTATTTTGCGAACAGAAAACTTCTATCAACCATTTCCACAAAGGCTTAAGTTATTCTATAGAAATCACTACAAGTTTAGCTATTACCATCCTTTGTTAACATTCTATACCTCAATATTTGGCCATGTTTGTGTGAGTCAACAATAATCATAGTGGTGATAATATCATGAAAACAAGGTTCTTCCCTTTTTAGTCGTTGTAAACAATACTGTATTGACAATATTTTCTTGGCGGACATTGTAGGATTTGTTGCCACTAATCCACTCGAGTGGTTATCAATATTTTAAACAAATGAATAACATAATCAATAACCAATCGCTCAAGCATTTTCTCTGATATGCACTTTCAGTTTTAGGTGTGTTCGTTGTCCCTAAATACCCTAGTGTTTCCCATGATTGAACTAATGTACTTTACTCTCCCCCTGAGAGAAGGGGAAAGAAGCAGCGAAGAATGTTGACGACAACCTTGACATGAAAGGCAAACAAGAAAGGGTAATTCATCCGCGGGGGTTCCAGCCAAGGAAAGATGACTCCTCGCAGGACACACCGAGGGTCGTAACATTTTAATTCCCCTAATTCGATACGCATTACCCTCGATTTATGATCACGATCTATCAGGATTGGTCCCTCTGTCGTCTTCCAGAGAGAGCGAACGAAAGAAGAAGGAAAAGAAGAAAGATGGGAAGAAAATGGAGGGTTCATCCATCAAGAATTACGACTTCCCTTGGCCCCAGGAAATCCCCTTTTCTCTTCCCACGCGTTACAAACCAATAGAAAAAGATTTCTTGATAAAGGGGGAGAAAAGCCTACAGGACCACTTAGCAGCTAGGAATCTCCGCATGAACACAGCCTCGAACGAAAAAAAAGCTAATTTACTGTAACCAAAATTGGAGTTCCAAATTTAATTACACCACAGAACAAAGCGAAGCTGACAACACATTTGTTAAAATAAAAGAACTGTAAATTAAATAGTCTTTGCGATAATGAAAATTTACATGCTATTGTAAGAACGTTTAGTTGAAGGAGCAGAATAAATTAATGTCTCCAACAATACACCAATTCGAATATTATTTCTATTCTTTTTTAATAGTTAGACAATTTAAATGTTATTTAGAAAACGTGCATCGAGGGTGAATTAGCAAAGAATAAGATTAATTTGTTACTAATAAAGAAATGTATTAAATGGCAATAAAATTATTCCACACAATTTTGCATATGAATAAATCATTGTAATGATTTGAACGATGCTGCTGCATGGACATAGCAACAGGAAGAGATTCACATTTTGTAGTAGCAGACGGTGTTATTGAAGATGGAATTGGTACGGAAGAAAACAATCAGTTGATCTTGAAATGTGTCCTTCTGAAAACATATCCACGGAGGCAGTGGCGGATCTAAAAAGTAATGGAGGCAGGCAGCTCCCAAACTATGATAGGAATATCACGAGTTTACGCAAATCATTTTAATTTGTAATCCGTTTATACACTTCATTAACAGGAACTTGGAATTAAAATAACTAATTCGTTTCACCGTTACAGTTAGGCAATTAGCAGTTTAGTAAATTTTAGACATTTACAGGTATGATCTGTCAGGAAAGTAAATGTACACCTATTTTTCGAGTCTGGCATTCCTGCGCTCCATCCGTGGAGAGTATGAGAATTAAATCAATCAAATGCTTACTGAGGGGCAAAAAGAAAAGCTTAATCTGAATAAGACATTGCAGAGGGGCACAAGCTGTGAATACGAATAGTGCATTGTGTAAATAAAGGACGACACCGAAAGAGAAAGCCAGAAACAGCTGTTAAACTTACAAAAAAAGAGTAAAAATTGTCGAAGTGGGAACATAAAACACAAATACAACAAATACGCCGACAACTAAGTGATCACCATGTCATGATCTTGGTGTAGTGGTTAAGGTGCTGGCTTACAAATGCAAAGGACGCAAGTTCGAATCCTCGGCAAGGACATTTTAAAAAAAAATTGTTAATAATACATACAACTCATGAGAGATGGTAAAAGAGGTCGTATTTAGTTTTTCGTAGCAATTATTATTGGTAATGTTTAGTACTAATAATACTTTTTGTCTTTGCGTATTGCTTTTGTTCTTGTCTTCATTTCCAAAGAGAAGAATATCCGAACAAATGCCACCAAAATTCCTCATATTTTGAATGTAAACGCCATTTGCAATTAGTAAAGAATAAAAATTGAACGTTCCGAAGTAGCTGCAAAAAGTAAAAGGAAAAACATGGAAGTCGACCATACTCATGGTTACTAAAAATACAATTTCTACATGCCTTACACCTCCCGACCACGTTTCTACGTTAGCAAGTAAGAGGCTTGTGTTTAGGTTAGGCTCGTCAATACGTTTTGCAAAGGGGCCCGGTTTAGCTCTGACGCACCACAGGTGCGAGAAGGGAGAAAAACACTTTTTCTCTCTCCCTCTGTGTGTCTATTTATCTATCTATTTGTATATATATAACGCTATTTGTGAATGCCATAACCACCCTAATTTTCAGCGGATTGATACGAAACTTGGCACAAACATTAATTGTTGAAATATCTTGATGAGTTCGTTAACCAGAATAATCAGATGAAAATGTTCAAAATGGTGGCCCTTCAAACTCTTAAAAAGTTCCAAGGAAACCAAATTTCGCCCATAAATAGGTATTCAGAAAGTTTGAATAACTTTTCCTCTTTTACTGAGATATTTGTGTGCAGGGACTTATTGAAATATTGGACCCGATTAATCGCCTAAAGAAGGTTCACGCCCTTTCGCTACGGTCAGTTTTTTTTTTTTTTTTTTTTTTTTGCAGGAGGGGTTATCTTCCTATTGGAACAAGATGATTGTTAGTGATGATATGAAATTACACATTGAAAGTGAAATAACTTGTGTAACGTGTTATTTGAAAGAATAATATAATAAATGTGCATTCCTCTAACACAGAGAACTCATGTATTTCGAGTTCGGGAGCCTGAATGGCGAGGAGTGTTATTTGATTTGCTTTTTAGTAACACATTGCATTGCAAATAAAGGTAGGCAACATTAGTGGTAAGTAAAACAACAACAACAACAATAATAATAATAATAATAATAATAATAATAATAATAATAATAATAATAATAATAATAATAATAATAATAATAATAGGTGTTGTTTGTGGCAAGGCAATATCTTCCTCAGTTCTTCTTCAAACGTAATGATTGTAACGCCATATCTCCCTTACAAACAAAATATTAGCAATTTATATCGAGAGAACGGGAAACTGTAGAGCGATGGGACCAACGTTGGACAGTATGCACTCATAGTACTCTGAAAAGTAAGCGATTTCAATGCAAAATGAACGAAGAGTCATTGTCATGGGTACTCATGGGGCCACGGCAGAGCCCTCTTTAGGCAAAATGTCGATAGCTTATATCGAGAAAACAGGAGGTGATAGTGGGATGGGACCAACGTTGGACACCGTTGACCCATAAGGCGCATCGAAAAAATTAGGGAGGCGGGCGCCAGCCAGCCTTACTTATTTCCACATAATAATATAAAATTATATTGTCGAAATACACACACGAGTTAGCTACTAATATTTCATATTATTATTATTGTTGTTGTTATTATTATTATTATTATTATTATTATTATTATTATTATTATTATTATTATTATTATTATTATTATTATTATTATTATTATTATTATTATTATCTACAGCGTCTTTTCATTACGTGAGCATGTTTGACATGAAACCAAAGAGAAAATCCATCCTGTAGCGAAAAGAAACAATACTTTCTCTCAAATGGATAAAATATCAAGCCGAGATTGATCCGAACTCGCATGGACGGCGCGAAAAGCCAGTGCTTTGTCCACTATTTTTTTAACTGACTCACCGAACGCGTTTCAGTAACTTACTTATTGCTAATTTTACTTGCTTCACTCGTTTAACTTGCTTTTTCTAATAACTTATAACGACAGGGACACGAACACAGAAACATCGAGAACAGTTAAAAATGATAGATGCTCTCCCGCCGAGAATCGAACCCGAGACTCCATACACCCAAGGCTCACGTGCTAGCCTCTAGACCAGCGGCGATGGCAACGCTCACTTCCTGTGTCGTTAGGGATTACGACCACTGTCTTGCCAGCTATCACTTCTGTGGATTGTATACTATGATCACATGTTTCTTCTTTGCTGGAAGAGTAAAACCTACATTATATGTAATACATGAGGTATTTAGACCTATATGCTCTTGATATAATGTAATAAAAGGGTCATGGTGTCGGATTTTAATACATGACGTATTGCAGTATACAACATGCTTTGCATTACTTGTTTGTTTCTAGACAGCTACTAGCTTAGTGGTCTGAAAGGTTGTGTATAAACTAGGGATAGCCCGTTCCGGAATTATTAGTTTTCGGACTCCCAAAAGTAAAGCCGGACAAATTCCGGAATTCGGAAAATTCCAATTTTGTAATAATTTCGGAATTCGGAAAAATCCGGAATTTAGAAATTTCTGATTTCGTTAACATTCCGGAATTCGGAAAATCCGGATTTTTTCGAAAGTAGGAGTTTTTCTCAATTCCGGAATATTCTAAATTCCGGATTCTTTCCGAGTTCCGAAATTATTCTGAATTCCGGAGTATAACTGAATTCCATAATTTTGCGAAATCCGGAAAGTGAAAGTTCCGCTTCCGAAAAATGAATTTATTTTGGTTAATATGAATCGTGGCGGAAATAATTCTTTGACCAGGTAATGGCGACTGCTTTGAAAGAAATGGGGAGTATGAGAATTCAATCTGTCATATTTGTAGTTTCGTGTGGAGAAAGAACGAACTTGTGAACCAGTGGTTTAAGAAAAACTCAAGTTATTAATATAAACTTTGCCGACTTCATAAAAGAAATACGAAAGACATTTTGAATCGAAAAATATAACATACAAGTTTGCAAGCGGAGACAAAGAAACCTAACGTAACCAGACTAAAGACGGATCGTTTACCGCGTAGCGATCGCGGTTCAGTGGTCAAGGTGCTTCTGCGAATGCACGTTGCAATTTTTTTTTCTTACTTTAGAATTTTTGATGGCGATTGATTAGCGATAACATACGTTTTATTATATTCAGATATTTGAATACTCGGATGTTTCAATACTTGAACTATCAAATCTTCAGGAATAATAATAGTAATAATAATAATTATTATTATCTCGTAGAAGATTAAAAGCTAGAAGCTAAATTATCGCTCAGGTCATACCATTACAAGGAGAAACGTGACATTTGGAAAGAATATTTCGGTTTGGTTTAATGTTGCTCACGAGAAGAGGAGTTCCTCATCTCGTTTCTAAAACAAATAAAATAACATGAGAATTAACATTTTACATTCGAGACGGGTCAGGGCTAAATCAAAATTTTCGTCTCTCTTTGGAGATGAGAATCGAGACGAGACGAAAAGTATCGTAAACATTTCCCGTCTTGTCTCGATTCTCGAAATAGTGTATGTCCATTCTTTAAGTAACAATTGCTCTGTAGACTGAATCTCATAGGCTATTTCGTTACATTGTATTTCAGAGCTCATTGAATTATGCTCTGTGTAGGTATTTTTGTAGCAAAGCTTTTATATTTACCTCTGCATATTCTAAAAATTAGTTTATTATATGCCTTACTGTCGCGTGATATTCAGTTATATTTATTACAGTTATTTTCCTCAAAACATACTTTCTACATGAAACTTCAATAAAAGGTTCTAGTTTAAAATGTTGGTAGTTGCAGAGGTGTGTCTTGAAGGTACGGAACCCTTTCCCCGAAATCTCTACTTTTAAGTAAGTTTTGCCAAATTTCAGGGCAAGTTTAAAACTATTAATATTATTATTATTATTATTATTATTATTATTATTATTATTATTATTATTATTATTATTATTATTATTATTATTATTATTTTACTTACCACTAATGGTGCCTACCTTTATTTGCAATGCAATGTGTTACTAAAAAGCAAATCAAATAACACTCCTCGCCATTCAGGCTCCCGAACTCGAAATACTGTACATGATTTACAGTTCTCTGTGTTAGAGGAATGCACATTTATTATATTATTCTTTCAAATAACACGTTACACAAGTTACTTCACTTTCAATGTGTAATTTCATATCATCACTAACAATCATCTCGTTCAGATAGGAAAATAACCCCCTCCTGCAAAAAAAAAAAAAAAAAAAAAACTGACTGTAGCGAAAGGGCGTGAACCTTCTTTAGGCGATTAATCGGGTCCAATATTTCAATAAGTTTCTGCACACAAATATTTCAGTAAAAGAGGAAAAGTTATTCAAACTTTCTGAATATCTATTTATGGGCGAAATTTGGTTCCCTTGGAACTTTTTAAGAGTTTGAAGGGCCACCATTTTGAACATTTTCATCTGATTATTCTGGTTAACGAACTCATCAAGATATTTCAACAATTAACGTTTGTGCCAAGTTTCGTATCAATCCGCTGAAAATTAGGGTGGTTATGGCATTCACAAATAGCGTTATATATATACAAATAGATAGATAAATAGACACACAGAGGGAGAGAGAAAAAGTGTTTTTCTCCCTTCTCGCACCTGTGGTGCGTCAGAGTTAAACCGGGCCCCTTTGCAAAACGTATTGACCAACCTAACCTAAACACAAACCTCTTACTTGCTAACGTAAAAACGTGGTCGGGAGGTGTAAGGCATGTAGAAATTGTATTTTTAGTAACCATGAGTATGGTCGACTTCCATGTTTTTCCTTTTACTTTTTGCAGCTACATCGGAACCTTCAATTTTTATTCTTCACTAATTGCAAATGGCGTTTACATTCAAAATATGAGGAATTTTGGTGGCATTTGTTCGGATATTCTTCTCTTTGGAAATGAAGAAAAGAATAAAAGCAATACGCAAAGACAAAAAGTATTATTAGTACTAAACATTACCAATAATAATTGCTACGAAAAACTAAATACGACCTCTTTTACCATCTCTCATGAGTTGTATGTATTATTAACAAAAGTTTTTAAAAAGTCCTCGCTCAAGATTCGAACTTGCGTCCTCTGCATTTGTAAGCCAGCACCTTAACCACTACACCAAGATCATGGCATGGTGATCGTTTAGTTGTCGGCGTATTTGTTGTATTTGTGTTTTATGTTCCCACTTCGACAATTTTTACTCTTTTTTTGTAAGTTTAACAGCTGTTTCTGGCTTTCTCTTTCGATGTCGTCCTTTATTTACACAATGCACAATTCGTATTCACAGCTTGTGCCCCTCTGCAATGTCTTATTCAGATTAAGCTTTTCTTTTTGCCCCTCAGTAAACATTTGATTGATTTAATTCTCATACTCTCCACGGATGGAGCGCAGGAATGCCAGACTCGAAAAATAGGTGTACATTTACTTTCCTGACAGATCATACAGTAGCTAAACAGATTAGTCACAAGACTAATTCGTCGATTGCCTGTGTTTGCAAATTGATTTACAATTTTAGATGGGTCTTCCAGAAGTTTCCAACTTAGCTTTCTCCCGATGGATATTGTGGTTAGGTTGGACGTTGACATTATGGACCTGAAGTATTGTTTCACACATTGTATAACAAAGAAACTGCAACTGAATTAACTACTAATGTTTCAAAAATTTTCAAATCTATATATATAAAAGAGAACGTACAAAAATTTGTCCGCTCATCACGCTAATACGGCTGAACCAATTTCTTTCATTTTTGGGGGGTTATTAGGATTTGGACCCTAGATGGTTTTTATCATATCACTTTAATTTTTAATTACCAGTGTCTTGAGATAATTGACCATTCAAGTGTCCATAACGTACAAATCCTTTGTTATTAGTTCATCATAGGTAAAAATAAACGTATTTATATGCAACCCGCATGACCGTGTCACTCGGCGGGTTAACATAAATGACAGGCGATATACAGCGGAAAATAGCTTGAATCTTCTGTTTAAAATTTTTTAATTGATTTGCTTATTTTTACAGACACTTTTACAATATGCCAGCACCGGGATGACCGCAGCGAAGCGGGGCGGGTTAACATAAATGACAGGCGATATAATGTTAAGATTTACTGCAATCTTCTATGGTTTTTATCATATCACTTGAAAGCGAAAAAGTAAAAATTATCTAAGTAACAAAGTTTATTGCGTTCCGGGGTGACCGCAGCGAAGCGGGGTGAACGCTGCTAGTAAAGAATAAAAGTCAATGTTTATTATAAACTTTCAAAAATATATAAATAACAGCTTCAATTAGTTTTGTCAGTGAAAAAACTGTTCCCCCTCGGCCCAAGGCTATATCCGCCACTGTCTGGAACCACATTAATTGTTGTAAGAGACGCTGTGTCATATACTCAAACCTGTAGTTTGTTGATTTAAAAAAATATTTTAAGACCCGTTACACAGTCATCCTTAGCTCCACCCTACGCGCTACTCGCTTTTGCTTGCATAGTCATCCGTACTACACGCTATGTATCACACGATTATATATACAGGATTCTTCTCAATCTCTGCTGCGAGTCAACATGAACAAGATCAAAATGACAAATAAAATAATTTTGAAAGATGTAATGTTCTGTACTTTCTTCGCATAGCACCCACATTGGTTTAATCATAAACAAAATTTGAGATCTTGCAGTTGCATTCAAACCGGAAATTGCAAAATTTTACTTGGATTAGCTGATTAAAAAAAAAAAAAAAACTATGTGGATGCAAAAATCAATTCCCCTCTCTACCTAATGTTTGTTGAAGGGAGTTGACATCTATTTGCAGACCGCCAGGTTGGTAGTCCTAGAACTAAATACACGATTAAACGCAGAATATTCATAGCAAGTGTCACACAAATCTTGAAGCATATTTCGTGCAGATAAAACAAGCAGGTAATCGAGAGAACTTTGATCGAGAGGACAATATAATTAGACTTGAATACAATGACAATTAATACAACTGTTACAATTTTTCGGTTAGATGGCCAAGTTAGTATTAATTACTTTCCATAGATATCCCATATTTTCTATATTAGTGCTTTCATTAATTGAAATTATTGGGAATATTTGCCCAAACACATTTACGTGCAAGGGAGGTTTCAATTCTGCAACGGAATACAAACTAAAGTGCCACTAAAAGCATTCTTGAGGTGCAGTAATACATATTAGTATTATTGAAGACTTTGGGTGACCAGGGGCTCATTCTGTACCAGCCTTAGCAAAAATTCTACAGCGTAGCGCAACCCAAAATGAATGAAAACTCGCGAAAATAAATTATAACTTCTATGCATATGATAGTAAATTAAAACCAGCTTTTGCAGTGTGTTGACGCAAACTGTTACTGAATGTACCCCAGATCTGCTAGAAATATTCGAAGTTTTACTCATCTGTATGACGTTTCTACCAATATCAGGCCACATGTTGTTATTTTCAATATTTGGCAAAGAAAATCGTTAATATGTACCCCACCATTCTTAAAACACTGCTCTCGCTCCGTGTAACTTCCCCTGAAATTGAAACTAAGAAGAAATACTTTTGACGCCTCAAGTGTGTCAAAAGACAGAGGTACAGTACTAAGGATAATGTTGAGCAATCTCTTGCAGCATATATTCCAAGATTGGCATATTCATTGTTTAAGCACTGAATCCAAGTTGATAAAACACTTCAAAAAGCACTGTATATCTATCTGGAATCTGTCTAATGTTGGGCAAGTTACTTCAGACTTATTCTCTGTTAAGTAGTCTTAGGAGACGAAGTACGAAGTAAAATAATGTCAGGTAACATTCGAGGATAATTCTCGATACTTTACGCCAATGCATACAACTGGCAGTCTGCAAGCTGCATGTAGCTTTGTAATGCCCTTTCTTTGACTCTGACTTGGTATTGGTTAATATTGTTGAGTAATTTGCAAATATTTAGATAAAGAAATTATGAAGACAAAGAAGATTGGACTCATTTTTTTACCGCCATCTCTTCTCCTGGTTTCAATTTTTTTATCTACCTACTTATGTCTTTTATGTACGTTTCTGACTCATAACCAAAACATACGAGTTGTTCTGCACTGGTTTAAGCAGTACACTAAATCTGATCATAAGAAATTATCAAACTATCTACATTATTGGCTATGAGAATATGACAAGGGATAGTAAATGTTTTATGATATTGCACTCACTCGAGTTGATGAAAATAATAAAATTTATTGTTGATCGTAGTGTGATATGTTTCAGATCATAGAGTAATTATACCAAGGATGTTATAAGTAGAGGATCTGCCCATCTGTATCTTCATCCTATTAAATCGGTGAAGCCAAAACGCAACCGAGCATCGGCACGTCTGATTGGCTACTTTCGTTTCTACCATCGTCTGATTGGCTACTTTCGTTTCCGCCATGATTGTTTGTTCAAAACATTGCGATCCTATTGGGCGGAGTGAGCAGAGTAGAGGTGGGGAAACTGTGACGTATGGCTTCAAGATTTTGTTGTAAAGGCAGATCCTCTATTTTATAAGATCCTTGAATTATACAGTATAAGAAATTTCAGCTGCTCTTCCCGCTGAAACTGTAGAGACTGTGGCGCTACCACTCAAGGAAGTTGGGTACTACGAACTACTAAAAGCAAGAACGAATCAAATCATTCAGAGCGCCTGAGTCGGATAGAATTAGCGAATGATACACCTAGCTACTGCCAGTAGCAGGCGGAGGCGATGCAGTTTGTTACAACTCTAGCCGGTAGGTCGCAGAATCACTTTCGTTGCATTGTGGGGAAAACTTAATTACCATTAGTTATATAGGAAGTGGTTCATTAGGGTAATCCATGTTTCAGATGATTGGTTTGCGGAATTACGTAATAATGTATGGAATGAAGTAGAGAGTTTGTTCGGCGTAATTATATTGTGTAATTCAGTGTAATCAGTAAATGGTCAGGGAGAGTATTTCGGCGGAATTATGTTATTAGCTTAGAGCATTAGTAGATGTGGAGTATAAATATGTAATACGGCGAATAAGAATGAATCAAATATTGTAAGAAGTGAACATAACAATTGTAGTGAGGCTTCTCCCAACCCTTCTCCTTTGTTGCACAGGAAACAAATCTACTTTGAACTTAAAATATATAGTCAATTTTCTTTATTTTACAGTGAATTTTCTGTACAATTTTCTTTATTTTCTTTATATATACAATGTCTAGGAAAAATTATAGCTAATAGTTGAAGCTAGCAAATTTGTAAAAAGTGTTGAAATTCTTGATCTGATGTTAAGATATTGCGTCGTGAAAATGTGTGAACTTTTCCTAAAACTGCACTACATTTTACAATTTGATTTGAATAAAAGTGCAAATGCCACACAAGGCTGTGACGGAATTTGTGCTCTTTATTGTCAAGATACGTTATCAAAAGAAACCGCCAAAGGATGATCCAGTCATTTCGCAGCGACAAAAATACGCTAGCTGTCGCCCGGGGCAAGAACTTGCCTTAGCATCCCTGACCAACAAAACCAAAACGCTCTCCCACAGTATTTGCCCAATTTTGCGCCCTCATAAATCCGGCGCCCTGGGAACAAGCTCCGTTTGCCCCCTCTTCTCTCGTAGCTACATTACTGCGCTTTCATTCTAGAAATTTCCACTGATCACCCTGATGCACCACTCCGTATATGCCTAATTGAAATTCAAATCTTTTCCACAATGCAACGAAAGTTACATCACTGATTCTGCCGCCTAGAGTCGTAACTAACTGCACCGTCTACTACTCACAGCAGCCAATTGTATCATTGGCTAATACTATCAGACTCATGCGCTCTGAATGATTTGATTTGTTCTTACTTTTAGTAGTTCGTGGTACACAACGCCTTTGAGTGGCGGTGGCGCGGTGGCTCAGTGGTAGAGCATTCTCCTCCGGTGCTTGGGATTCCAGCTCGCGCCGTGTGAACTTTGTGGTGGACGAACACCGTGCTCGTGGGTTTTCTTGGGGTTCCTCTGTTTCCTCCCACTTTCTTCATTCCACCATTTCATTCATTTCTCATCATCACCGTCTACTTTAGCCTAAACAGCATAAGCGTGGGATGTAAAACAAATATTTAATTTCATTTTATTTTCCTTTCAGTGGCGGCGCTACAGTTTCCATTAGTTTCAGCGGGAAGAGCAGCTGAAACTTCTTATACTATATCCTTACTCTATGGAAACTTCGATTTCTCATATGCTCTTCGCATAGGATGACCAATCACAAGAAAAGTTGAGGATAAGCAAGTTGTTAAAGGTCAAGCAAGACCGGCGTGTAAGCAGTCATGATATCGCCAGTGTCCCTTCCGAGACCGGAGAAAAAACGAATTGTTATATTTCGGTTTCATTTGAAGATTCCCGTTGCTATGCATGCAAACGAAGATATTTTGTTCAATTTTGGTCAACTGTGGTCATCCCTGACCAGCAGTTGATAGGTCGCTCTAGCGACCACTAGGTCTCAGAGGTAGTAACTACCGGAAAACAGATGGTCGCTTGAGCGACCACAAATCAAGACCAGGTCTGAGAAGGCTAAACATCCGTAAGCAAACAGTGTTAAACTATTTGAAAAAAGCTGGCTATGAAAAGAAGCTTTACGTTCGGGTTCCACATGATTTGATTCAAAAACTTTTACTCGATCGAATTTCTATCTGTGAATCTCTACTGAAATGCAACGAACTTGAGCCGTTTCTGAAGCCGGTTGGTTACGAGTAATAAGAAATTGGATAACCTAAGACAACAACATGCGAAAAGATGTCGTGAACGAACAAAACGAGAAGCCGCACAGTCTGTGGGAAAGCCCACACTGACGTCCAGCAAGGTTATGTTGTGCGTTTATTGCGATTCGAAGCGCTTCGTTCATCACGAGTTAATGCGCCGGGCAGAACAATACACTCGGGCCTATACTGTAAACAAATAGCTTGATCATGCCTAGCAATTCGAAAGAAATGCCCGAAACTGGTCAGCAGATAGGGTGTTATTTCTACACTGACAACATGAGACCGCATGCATCTTTAATAACCCGTCCGAATTTGATAGAATTGTCTGGAAGATTATAGTGGGTCGTCCATTGCACAGCCCGGACTTTATACTGTGTAACTACAATTTTTTTCAGTCTCTGCAGAATTTTCTAAATGGTGTTAAGTTAGTTTTAAATCAGGACGGTGAAACCCAGGTTGTTTCTTAGGCACAAACAACAGAAGTCTATAGCAATGGGATTGTAGTGTTATCGAAAAAAATGTCAGGTCATCGAACAAAATGGTGCATATGTGGTTTCATAAGGACATTTTCAAATCACAAGGTGTATTCTCAATCTTCACCTCCAAAGGCTCAATACCTTTTAGACAACCTGATATAACACTATATATATGCAGTTATACACAATACTAATTTTTACTTTGACTAGCAGCATTAGGTATTATTGTCTACCGCAGAACCAACTTCAATTTCGTAAAATCTGCTAAACTATTCATTACCAACTAATTACCCATTACAACTGAGAATACGCGCATATTTTCGCAATATATATGCTTATTTCTTACAAATAGTAGATGCGTCTTTGGTGGGAGTGTGTGTGTTAGGAAAAGATAATCCACAATAGATACAATCTCCTAGTTAACGCTGCATTCATATATATATATATATATATATATATATATAATACGTAAATGGGGGACGTGTAGTTTAGTGATTACAGCCTTGGAATCCCGTCAGCGTGCTCCCGGGCTCCATTCCCGGCCAGTGCTTCCCAATTTTTGGCGTCCACCCAACGTTGTGAGGGAAACTGGGAATCAAGGGAGTAAAAGATGTGACGGCCTATAGTCTGGAAAGCTCCTGATGCTCCTGTTAGAGACAGAGCGACACAGCATGCACTGGACGTAGTTCAACCGATTGCTAACAGATGGCATTAAAGCGACTCAGGTCCATAGTGGTTTTACAATACATAAATATATAAAGAACGTGTCCCAACAGAAGAAAAACGATCTATATATTAAATTCTAGGTTTATATGTTTGTCTACAAAAGAAAAGTTTAAATGTTTGTCTCCAGTCCTTTCGACAATGAGATCTCGAAAAACCACACGTGCTAGAAACGTGCCGTTTTCATTGGTCGATTCCAAATTTTGTGTAGATTGTCCAATTCTAAATGAATATCTAAAAAATATATGGCCGTTCTTTCTTTATTACATTTTTTAGGGGTAAATTGGAAGTGTTGAAATTTTTTAAAAAAGTAAATCATAATACCCTACAAGTTACACATTCCAACACCACATAGTTGTATATTGGGGTAGTATATTTCTTAGGCGTTTTCATGGCCAAATGACAATGAAAAGCGAAGGATAACCATTTCTTCAGTCTAAGACAGCGTTTCCCAGCCTTTTTCAACTTGCCGCACACTACGGGTGTAACTTGAATTTTCGCGGCACACTCATAGATGATGATATGATTATTATTATTATTATTATTATTATTATTATTATTATTATTATTATTATTATTATTATTATTATTATTATTATTATTATTATTACTATTTCCAAATATAAAATACCTTGGTATTTTTTTTTGGTGATAACTGATTTCTTTCTGACAGAGATGAAAGCTCAATCACTGGTTTTCCCCTATGCTAATTCATTATGCTTATTTTTTATTCTAATTTTAAAATAGAAAACAATTGCAATGATATATAGGGCTCAGATTTTTAAAAATACGCTTTCTTTCTCGAAAACTGTATCCAACCTTTCACTAAGAACGAAGATCACTAAATAACGAACGAACAAACAAATGTCTTGTTCTTTTAACTTTGCTGTTTTAACCAAAACCGGTGCATATTATTGCAATTACACAGCTTGTGATGCGTCGAAGTGAAAACACAGCTGTTGAACAAAGTGTTGTTTTGTCATTCATGTGCGAATGAGTGTTCTACGAACGTTCATTTGACGCGTACCGTACAAGAGCTTCCATTTCTCGGTGTTAGTATGACTCTCAATTAAAGCGTAACATAGCAGCTAACCGTGGAAATGTGTATGAGCCGAAATACTGACTGCTATACAGTAATAAATGTAGAATAATATATTACAATTACAGTAATTTTTTCCATGCTAAAAATTCATAGTAATGTGAAATACAAAAATATACACTTTTTCCCATGTCTTGCAATTTGGTTGCTATAGAATTAATAATTTTGTTTCGATTTCCTCGCGGCACACCGGTTGGGAAACGCTGGTCTAAGATGAATCTTTATTGTTTGGAGTGTTTTGTCCACTGAACACCATACATCACTGACATGTGTGTGTAATGTAATTGCTTATTACATACTGCATGCAAGAGGAAAAAAACACTAATCATACATGAATCAGAAACTCCAACCGGAAGTAGGTTCAAATCTTGCAAACGGTGCGAGATATTCAAAAGAACAATCGACAAAATCTTTCCTTTATAGTATCCCTAGCCGATTCTTATCAAGACGTCTTTCACTTGTGTCTGTAAAGGAACATGTGCAGATGTTGTGAGGAATAACAAGGAGATTCATGCTCATATGTGAATGATGCGCTGTGTAGAGAGCGCAGATTCAGCTGGTTAATTATTATTGAGAGTAAACGATACGCCTTTGAGTACCTTAAAAAGTAGTTTTTTCCTCAAAAACTACGCATGAGGATTTGGATTGTTCATGAATTGTTCATTGTTCATCATTTTGTTCAGCCCAATGAGATCTGTCGATTAATTAATGTTTCATCTCTGGAGATATATTTCTCTGTATACCTTAATAAAATTGAAAAAATGTACACGATTATTACGATAATCTTTAATTGTATTCATTCTCAATTGTATTATTGTACTTTGTAAGAAGAAGAAACAGTCTCTTAATTATTGACTTAAGTTACTTCATTGCTCAGCTAAGTGAATTTGCAATGTCTGAAAACAAGTTGTTTTGAATGCGCACAAGCAAGGATCGCAGGCCTTTTGTTGTGGTCAAGCCAAAGTTCAAGAGGTGTTTATTAGCATGGTTAACTACGATCCCAAAGGGATTATTTCTGGTGACGGAGATCTTTGCTATTATCCCGGTGTGAATATTATATTGGAGTAATGAACAGCAACACCTCAACGCTTAATTACAATCTCACTGAGAATTTTGAAACATTAATTGATGCTACTGAAAGAGATAGGACAAGTCTAGTACTTTTTTTAGTAAATTGGTGTTATTATATATTAAATACAGGTTTATTATTCATGAAGTGGCTTTTGCTGAGAACAGATGTGTATCTTTATTTACTAGTAATATGTATGTTACAGCTAGAAAAACACAAACAACAAATTATTTTAAATACAGGATGCCCAAGAAGTCCCTAACCATTTCTAGGGAGAAGTAGTACTTGAATTCAAATGAAGTGTTTATAATATCAAAGAAGTCACCGTAAGCAAAAAAAAAAAAAAAAAAAAAAAATCACAGCACATTGATATGATCGACTCCCATATCGAAGCAGAGTTCCCATCTTTTCGCGGTGCTCCTGAACACACATTTCAATATTGCCGGAGGAAATGTACGCACCGATGCTGAAATGCGTTCATGCAGATGCTCCAAATCCCTAATATTCAGCTTGTACACTTGAGGATTTCACTACCTCTTTGTATTTTCTAGGCTTGGTACTTTTCTGCTTTACTTGCAAGACAAGATATGAGTATTAGAGTCTTTTCTTTGTTTAAAACGCAGCTGCGAATGGGGTATCACTCTATCCTGTTGAAGTTAACTCTGAAGTTGGAGTTACCCCCTTTTTCCGGTACCTTATTAATTTATTGTTGTTCTTGTCGTTTGAAGTTTACTGTTTAATAATGGTAATCCTTAAGTACTATGATCCAAATGAAGAAGTCTGCGCACCGTAGTCGCTCACATTCTCGCCTTAGTTGCGAGCGGTCCGGGGTTCAATCCCTGGTGGGAACACTCGGTGGAAAAAGCAAAGAAAAAAACTTTTTCAGGCTACCCATCCTGAGTAAGGTTTTCCTCATTTACACCAGGCAAATTCCGGGATAGTTCTTAACATAATGGCCCCAGGCCACATTCTTCCTTCTCCCAATCCTTTCTTCCTTTCCAATTCCTCAGTTATTGTGATTGCCGAGCGATGTCATCTCTCATACATAACAGGCTAACATGGCCACAGAGGCCGAAAGCCAAGGAATCTCCTAATCCTAATCAAATGGAGAATCTTCAAACTTGGAGATATCATGGGATGGTAACCACGGTTGATATATGAACCATCCTTCTAAATGAACACAATATAGCACATTGATTTAAACAGTAACTATAAGCATTTGAAAACTATGGCCGATAGCGTTATTACTACTAGATTGCTGGCTGGCCGGACAGATTTACCATTGACAACAAAAGGAGTTAACGTATCTCTCCAGCTGTCTATTGAAAAAAACAAAATCAAAGATTAACTTTCATTCAAGAGTTATCGTTTGAAGTAACAGATATAGTGACATATTAAAATTACAATTTTACGTTGTCCTCACAACACTAAAAGTTTGACACGAAAGAACCATGTCTGTATTTTTTAAATCTAGTTTTTGTGCATTAAATGCCAAGAATATTAGCAACGAGAGACGCTTCGGGGACTATTTACAAAAAAAAAAAAAAAAAAAAAAGTAACTCATTTTAGACTTCTAAATTATACAATACATAAATATCGGAAGTCGTATAGAATGGCTGTCTGTATATCGTTAAGTCTGTTGACATGTATCAGAGCAAAAACAGTAAGAAATAGGAAGGAATAATTTTCTCATATAGCATTATAGCATTTCAAGAATAGATCACATCCCCATTCTAAACTGTTAGCTTTCGACCTTTGGCGTGGGAGACTGGTTCTATTTCCGGCGGGGACTCACGTAGTTTGGATTCCACGTTAACCTGTAGATTCACGTCTCATGTAGCCTCGCTGCTGAAAGGGACGCTAAATTCAAAATCCTATACAGGGCCGTGCAGTGCGGGGGCGAGCGGGGCGACGGCCCTAGGCGCCGAAGTAAGGGGGCGAAAAATTCGGGAGAAAAAAGTAAAAAAGATAGGAAAAATTGCTTGGAATATATGTATGGGGGCGCCGTCGTATACTCTCGTCCCGGGCGCTGATTTTCCACGGCACCGCCCTGATCCCATATCCGTTATTGTAACTTTATTTCAACTCAAATTAGTAGAAATTGATCGCTTCAGGTTTTAATGTTCATAACTAGAGAGGAAAACGATGAGAGATAGCGCAAAACCGTTTTGTAGTATGAATTCAGCGACTTAAAAGTACATTCCTTCTGTACGTTATCTTTCTATTCAAACCGGAAGTAGCGAAAATCTGCTACCACTTTCCATTTCAAGATTGATCCTCACACACTGAAAGAGAAAAAGAGGCAGATTTGTAGTGTAGAAAATCCGGAGAGACGAAATTTAGCACGATTCTGTATCGTACATAAGATTTTCTGTACGCTACGTAAGGTGTGCTGCTTAGGTAGGGTCAATATATACAGCCGTAAACAGATGGGAATCATATATCACCTCCGTCGGCACGTCGAGGATACAGGAAACCATGATTATGAACTTTGATAAAAATTATCTGGTTACGTACGGACACTATACAGTCCTATTCTTATGTACGCACGGCACATGAAGGTTCCATTCCTGTGTGCGAATACTATAAAGTCCCATTCTTGTATACGAACACTACAGTCCCATTCTTGTGTACGATCTAGATTTACATTCTCGTTGGAAATAAACATATGAGGAAAAGAATGGATTACGTAGCAACATCTACAAAATCTGTACGGAACAGACGTAGAAAGGTAAGGGGTATGCATACACCATCTGGACTGACCTTGCCTGAATACAGAAACATACAGGCAGGGGTGCCCACAAAGGGGGGGCTATGACGCAAAGTGCGTCATTGAAATATTGGGGGGGGGGGGGTAAAAATCTATATAAATTTGTTTGAGAGGGTGTAAAAATTAATCGAAATTTTTTTCTTGGAAGAATACCTACGGATAGACAATTGGGAGGGGGTGCGTCATGGACAATAAGGAGGGTGGGCACCACTGCATACAGATTAAGTTTTCCTGCCGCCGTGGCAAGAGTAGCGCTAGGAAAGCCATCTGTAGCCAGAATCTACGGATTTTCTTTCGAAATGTGTTCAATTTTTCTCTCCGTGTACTCCAAAAGCGGTAATGGTGGCATTATTTTTAATAAGAATTTAATGTTCCACGAATAGATTTAATCTGGACTCTAATCACTCTTTTAAAACCGGAAGTAGTAGCAATCTACTACCACTCTCCGTTGCAATATTGATACCCTTAGAACCAAAATTGCAGTTGGAATTGATATGATAAAAATCCGTTAACCGGACAGTGGTATATTGTACAAATATACGGAATCCATATATTTACTACGAAAACCTCTACGAAGTATACGTTATCCATATGCTACATACGTACTGCCTTTTTTCCGCTTAGATGTTACATCTTGCCATTGCAGAATATCTGACATTTAACAATATTCCGTATATTAGATGCGTATACGTGTTACATATTTCAGATGTGATATACGTGCATCTGTATGTGTTATCCTTACCTCCTGTAAATAGTTCTTTCTTTCATATGGAAAGTACGTATAGATGGAACACTTATTCGGAAAATATTATAAAACACGTATAAATATACAGTTCTTTCTTTCATACGGGAAAGTACGTATAGATGGAACACTTATTCGGAAAGTATTATAAAACATGTATAAATACACAGTTCTTTCTTTCATACTGAAAATACGTATAGATGGAACACATACGGAAAGTATTTTGAAACAGACGTTTCCTGCAGGATATTACATATAGTCGTACGTTAAGTCCAAAAAGTACAGGATTTTACGCATTTAACCTATGTTTTTAAGTACGCCACATACTGTTCTCACTGTGCATTTAGAAATGAAAAAAAATCTTTCAGTTTAACGTCCCACAATTATCCTCTTTAGGCTAAGGGAGACGGATTATTAGGTCAAGTGAACGATGGTGGAATATTTGGTGGAATGAGAATGTGGGAATACCCCAAGAAAACCTACGGACACGATGTTGTCCACCACAAACTTACGAAGCCGGGGATCGACTCACGGACCCCATACACTAGAAATGAAATGAAGGTTTTGAGTTTTACGTCCCATGGTAATGCCGACTAGGTTAAAGTAGACGGTGATGATGAGTAATGAATGAAATGGTGGAATGAAGAAAGTGGGAGGAAACGGGAGAACCCCGAGAAAACCCACGCACACGATGTTTGTCCACCACAAAGTTCACTTGGCGGGAGTGAGGTTTGAACCCGGAACCCTAAGCACCAGAGGTAAACGCTCTTTACCACTGAACCACCGCCTCCCCCCCAATACACTAGAGGCAAGTGCTCCACCGCTGAGACACTGTGACTCCACCTTCATTTAGAATATTGGATATCTAGTCAGTATAGTTTGGAAGTCTATTGTAGTTTCACATTGTGAAACAACGCAATTGTTTTCAGAAGTACTCTTGTTTCATATACAGTTTTACATTTGTACTTCTCTTTAAGAGGCCCCATCACGGTGAAATTAAAATACCGCTAATTTTACATTAATTATGTGACATCTTCAAATAGATAAAAGATAATCGAAAAATGAAACAAGAGCTCCCTAGACAATATTATTTTACATGTGATACCGTTATCATGAATCACTTATCTGCTTACGATTTCTAGCCATTTAGGAAAGCGGCATTTATTTTCGCGTTTCTAAATGGCTGCAAACGGAAAGTTACTAGGTGATTCGTGATAACGGTACATCATGCAAAACAATATTGTCTAGGGCAATCTTGTTCCACATTTTGATTACCTTTTGTCTATTTGATGATATCACATAATTATTATAAAATTAGTGGTATTTTAATTTCGCAGTGATAAAGCCTCCTAATTATTTCTACTTATAACATATGCGTCAACTTAACTATAGAGCATTGTTCTTTATTAACAATAATATCAAAACCTTTCATACAATGACTCAGCATTCACGTATTTTAATTTATTCTACTGTTGACTATGGGTAATTTTTTTTTACTCATTATATAGCAATATATTGATTATTCATTGAAATAATAAAAAAAAAGAGTTCATATACCAATTCCATATATATATGTTCAACAGTTCAACAAACCATTCAATAATTGTCAATCTCTTCCTCACCTTTTTCAGAGTGGTATGTCAAATAATTCGAGACCATGAACACAGTGACCTCTTCACCTCCCCTCCCCCCTCAAATGACGTCTACTCATCATACCAGAACCTGTTTGCAATCTCCGGTAATGATATCATTAATGAAATTAATTTTTAATTTTTTTTGATGCAATAACAATTTTCTGCCTTCATTCTCTTCCCTCTTCGGGATTGAACTTTCAAAAACAATTCGACATTATACGAGCCTTCTGCATTTGATGTTTTGTGATGATATACAAAAGTTAATAAATAGCTCTCTCAGTTGCTCTTGTGGTTTGCCGCTATGGAATAGTAGAAAGATTTGAGGGCTTAAGATACACAATCGTGATGACAAACCCATTGAGGGTTTGGAACCTCGAAGTTTCTATGTTCGTGTCCCTGTTGTATTGGATTGAATAGAATATTGAATAATATTCATTAGTAGAACATGAAGACAAGTGTCCCAATTTGGGCAAAGAACAAGGTGGTTAGCGCGCATCTTAGGTGCAACTGACTAAAGGTACTTTGAGCGAACTAAAGCTTTTTACGTACTAAGGGTACTTATTATTATTATTATTATTATTATTATTATTATTATTATTATTATTATTATTATTATTATTATTATTATTATTATTATTATTATTATTATTATTTTGAGTTCATAAAACTAACCTAGGAATTTTATCTATTACCGAGCATTAACTTCCTCTCCCCAATCTTTCCAAACCTTCGGCCCGTTGCAGACTACACGTTAAACTCGCGCTTAATTAAAATCTTTAATTCATTACAATCAGTGGCGGATCTAGCCTGGGGCCGGGGGAGCCGAGGCCCACCAATTGTTTGAGTGACAAAAGTAATTTAAGCTATTATTTATATGTTTTTGAAAGTGTATAGTAAATTTATCATGTACCTATCATAGTCTGGGTTCTGGCTGGCCCCCTCAGTTTTTATCTTCTAGATCCGCCACTGATTACATTTAACAAATATATTTATTATTTTTATTTATTTTACTTTGCCTACGAGCATCTCAAACTCCATAGCATGTTTATGTAATTATTCAAGGATTTTGTTATACCTAATATTGTATTGCTTGAGTAGCAAATGATAGCCCCGGGAGCGGCGTCAGGCAGGGAAGCAGTGTTCGTAAGTTTCCTTAAGAACATTTCCCTCTACTGACTTAAAATTTTCCCTTTTCGTATCAAAATTTCCCTATTTTTTGTTGAGTATCCAATTCCTATGACATAAGTTATGTGTAAGATTAATTTAGCTATATCAAAGAAAGTGTCAAACACATATTTGCTTTTTGCTTTTATTGTTTTACTTTTCCTTTACTTTTTTTTTTACAATAACATATACACAAATGGACCCAGCCAAATAAAATGACATGAAATGAAATCTGAGTTTTACGTCCCACGGTTATACTGGCTAGGCTAAAGGAGACGGTGGTGATGAGTAATGAATAAAATGATGGAATGAAGAAAGTGGGAGGAAACGGGAGAACCCCGAGGAAACCCACGCACACATTATTTGGCCACCACAAAATTCACTTGGCGCGAGCTGGGATCGAACCAAATACCCGATGCAACAGAGGTGAGCGCCGAGGCACCGCGGCCCCACACCCAGCCAACAATACGTGTAATTAATAGTACTTTGAACTCTCTCTCTCTCTCTCACACACACACACACACACTCACACACACACACACATACAATATATTGCTATTCTATTGTTTATTTGCAGTGTTCGTAGTTTGAAGGAAATTTCCCTAGTCTACGGAAATTTCATATGTGAATTTAGCAAAAAGGGAAAAAGGGAAGTTTTTCGATAAATTCAGGGAAATTCTTGCACTGACTGTTTCATCAATTTAAATGCTTAATTTTTTCTTATTCTTCAGAAATTACCCAACACAATAGCAATAGTTTATTTGTATGTGTATGTGTGTGTGTTAGTGTGTGTGTGGTGTGATGTGGTGTGCTGTGTGTGTGTGTGAGTTTAGCACACTGTGTACTCACTGTTAGCTGGGTGTATTTGTGTATAGTTTTGTGTTTCAAAAAGTGACGGAAAAAGTAAAAGAAGAAGCAAAAAAAAAAATGAATAAAACAAACGTGGTTGGCAATTCCTTTAATGTAGCTAAATTAATCTTATCATGTAACTTATGTCAGAGGATTTGGACACTCAGCAAACTAGGGAAAATTTGATAAGAAATGGGAAACTTTTATGTCAGTCGAGGGAAATTTTCTTAAGGAAACCTAAGAACACTGTTTATTTGTGAAAAACAAATCAAACATATAAGGATTTATGTCAGGCTCGCCAACCATGCGACATTTTAAAATGATATACGATATTTTAAGCCTTAATGCCCTTGCAAAGATAGGTGAATTTAGATACGATAATTTACAACGAACACTTTCTTTCTTGCAGGTTTTGTATGTGAAAATAGATTGTATATACATGCGCATTAAGTAATTATAAATCACAGACGTTGAGGTTTTAAACAATCACTCCCGCTAAAACAAATCAATAATTATTTGAGAATTGGCAAATGGCAATCCTGTATCCATCCTTTAAATTCAATTGAATTTACGAGGAGGTGGGAGTACTGATATTGTTCAGGGTAGTGTTAATAAGAATAAAAAGAAACACTGAGGAGAGCGGCCGCGATTTGGAGTTCAAAACTGAAGATTATCAGATGAATTTATTATATATTATTAACTAGCAGCGTTCACCCCGCTTCGCTGCGGTCACCCCGGAACGCAATAAACTTTGTTACTTAGATAATTTTTACTTTTTCGCTTTCAAATTGCAGTAAATGTTAACATTATAGCGCCTGTCATTTATGTTAACCCGCCGAGTGACACGGTCATGCGGGTTGCATATAAATACGTTTATTTTTATACCTATGATGAACTAACAAAGGATTTGTACGTTATAAAAACTTGAATGGTCAATTATCTCAAGACACTGGTAATTAAAAATTAAAGTGATATGATAAAAACCATCTAGGGTCCAAATCCTAATAACCCCCCAAAAATGAAAGAAATTGGTTCAGCCGTATTAGCGTGATGAGCGGACAAAATTTTGTACGTTCTCTTTTATATATATATAGATATTATTAGTAGTATTGTATTTATTTTATCACGTACATAACAAATATACGATACCTTTTTGCAATATACGATAATTTTAAAGATGAAAATCGATAATTTTGTTCTCTAAAGTTGGTAACTCTGATTTATATTGGTCAACCCTGTTTCTTCACGTTTTATCAAAAAATTCCCTTTTTCCCTTTTTTCTAAATTTACCTACGAAATATCCTTAGATTAGGGAAATTTGCCTCAAAGTACGAACACTGCAGGCAAATGAAAATGAAATCTTTAAGTTTTACGTCCCACAATTATGCCGGTTAGGCTAAAGGAGACGGTGATGATGAGAGATGAGTGAAATGGTGAAATGAAGAAAGTCGGAGGAAACGGGAGAACCCCGAGAAAAACCACCAGCACGGTGTTTGTCTACCACAAAGTCCACACGACGCGAGACACTGCAGGCAAGAGGTAGTAGCACAGATAGAAATATCTATTAGCGAGCTTGTATACTATCAGTTATCAGCGTGACGCACAAACTGATAGTTTGAGAGGTTTCCCTTTTCGTTATGAGGATTAGGGTTTGGTTACTTGTATCCAACGGCGTAATTACCGGTAATGCTTTTGTTGTTCGGAAATGAAATGTGTTGAAAGTGTATTCCTATTTTCAGTGAGAGAATCTTTTAGGTTGTCAAATAATGTGTATTATTTCTGGTTACTTAAAAAAAAAGTAGCATAAACTATCAGTGACGTATTTACGATTTTGTTTCGGGGAGGGGGCAACTTCGCTAACTTTAGTCCTGGAAATGTGAAAATTCTGCAAGATATTTCATTTACTTTAATATAGTAAATAAAATTTCGGGAGGAGGGGTTTAATCCCGAAAGCCTCCGCCTTAAATACGCCACTGTAAACTTTTATGAAAGGGTTTTCGTATCAATTTTTGTTTGTTTGTTTTCCCTTTTCATGATCAAGAGGCTAAGTCGTGTGCTTTCTGTGTGCATGATCTCCGGCTCGATCTCGGTGGTGTGTACTTGCTCCGAGTGCAGAACATAAATACAAGGTCCGGACCTCAGTTTAAAAAGTAGACCCCGTCTTACATACATGAAATTAATCCAGTCAAATATTTTATTACAGTTTCTAACTATTCTACTCATAAGTATGGAAGGTCTTGTTAAACAGGTATATTCGTCCATCCGTCTATGAACAGACATCGGAAAAAACAACTGTAAGATATAGCAAAAAATGGATTTCTAATATGGATGCAACGTCACAAGGTATATTCCATGTTTTTCCTTATTCTTCTATTTCAACCAGAAGTGGTAGAAATTCCACCGGAAGTGGTTCTATTCCGATTCATTTCCGGTTTCAATGTTAATCTCAATAGAGCAAAAATGGTAAAAGATAGCTACTTTTTTCTTAAGATACTTTTTAAGAAGATACTCTTCTCTTAAGATATTTTTTAAGTACTTAAGAAGATACTTTTTCTTAAACATAGAAAGTATTCCCTATACAAGCCCTTAAATATACAAGCCATGAATAAATATATGGCTACATTATCCCATAAATAGATTTCTTGTATGCCATCATCATCCTACTAAAACCGGAAGTTGTTCTAATCCACTGGAATATTCAGTTTTAATCAGAATTATCATTGAACGAAAAAGGTGGTAAAATGGCGAAAAATCTAATTTTTTTTCAAATATTAACTTGGTGTTCCAAAAATAACTTCAATCTCCGCTTTAAAGGCCTTTTCATATAAACCTTATTAGTCATGTATTCGAATTTTCTGATTTAGTCGAATAACGCTGTGTTTTATCTATCTATCTATCTATCTAAATAAATAAATAAATAAATATATATATATATATATATATATATATATATATATATATATATATATATATATATATATATATATATATATATTATATATAAATAAATATATAAATGTCAGGAATCATCTCCCAAATGTTCCAAATGTTGTCGGTGTTGTTTTGGAACACCCTATATATATATATATATATATATATATATATATATATATATATATATATATAATGTATGTGTGTGAAAATGAATTACAAGTAGTTGTTAGTAATTCAAATAATTCACTGTGTAATTTACTACAAGTTTTGCCTTCTCACGGACCTAACAGTTCCAAAAGCATTTTCATACATATTTAAATTGCGGGGAGGGGGGGGGGGAGCTTAAAGGAATTGTTTCTGTACATAGATGCCTACAAAGCATGGTCATCTCATAACACGGTCTCTTTCAAATTTTAAGGGAGGGCAATAAAAAAAATTGTTAAATACTTTCAACTAGTCAACAACCGAAGAGTTGTACATATACGTATATATTTCAGAAGAAAAACACGTTAAAGTACCTAATCCAAGCCATAGTTGTACAGAGGACATTAGAATAAGTTTAGAAGCTGCACTTTTGGAGGAAGTACATTGAAATAAGCTCAAAATTTTTACTTTTTTTAAAAAAAGGGAAGGACATGTCAGTAATATAATTTGGGAAGTTCCTTAAGGAATGTCCCTGTTTCTACGGTTGGTGTAGTTATTCTGTTCGCACGAGACGATACGAGATTGAATTTTCGTGATGAAATTCCGGAGGAGACCAAGTGTTCTCCCTCCAATAGAAGCAGATACATTTTTGAGATGAGACACATTGTCGAGATGACACAATCTCAACTCTTATCTCGTGTGCATCTCTTTAAGTGACTATTTTTTTCTTACATATGCAGCTTTGAAATAAACATTGAGCAGAAACACGTCCTGTGTACACCACGTGAAAGAATTTGCTTGGTTTCAAGAAAAGCGATAGAACTGCTCTTGAAACGCTATATATTTATCTATATAAATAAAAATGAAAGTGACCATGTTTGTGACTTCATAACTCTTGAACTAAACGATCGATGACGATCAAATTTTCAACAGAGATGAGGTTCGAACCTGGGATGGTTTTTATCATTTCACTTTGACGGTCTAACTTAGGGGAGGGGAAGAGGATATATATATATATATATATATATATATATATATATATATATATGATCAAAAATGATCGATATTAGTGCTGAATCCAAGTTTACGGGGTCACTGAGATAAATAGTGACACTTCCAATGCCTTTTAAATCCAAATTCAGTTATGCAACTTCAGCGAGGGGGAGGAGGAAGATATTTATAAGATGAGGTTCAATGTTGAAACCGGAAGTAGTCTATTTCTACCAGTTTAGATTTTAGTAGAGAGATAAAGACGAAGGTAGACCATATGCTTACAACGCTGAATACATATAAAGAAGAAGCTTCTCTCTATCTATTGCTATTTCTCTTTTATACCAATTAACGTTGAAACCGGAAATAGCTTTTTACCATATCCGGTTTGAATATAATAACAGGGTGAAAATATTACCTATTCTTGGGATGTTGAATCCATATTTAAAAAAAAAACATTTTCTTGGTCTCTGTTACTGTTTTTGCTACATGGAGATCAATATTGAAACCGGAAGTGGTAGTGAAAGTTAATTTCTTGGTACTTCCGGTTTTATTGCTGCTAAGAGTGAGATGAAATATGTTTCTGCAGCTCTAAATCAATTTCAGAAAACAGCATGTTGCTATGTTTTACCGGTTTCTTTTCGATTCAAAGCTAAGCTATGCATATGTGTCGGAAGTTTTATAGTACATCCTTATCCGTCCGTCCGTATGTCGACAAGTACCAGAGCAAAAACGGTAACAGACGTAGTGGAGCGTTTTTTTTTTAAAGCGATTCAGCTTCCGAGGAATAGGTTCCATCTCCTCCATTAACCCTCTATACAAACTAGAAGTACTTCAAATTCAGCATTTCCGATTTCAACATTTATCTCCATAAACGGGCATAGTGACCGATAGCAAGAAAGTGTTTCTTGCGAACAATATAGGGTCTCAAGACAATATATATGACAATCAACAACACTCTATCAAAATAGGAATTGGTTCAAATTTATTACTTCTTGTCTCATTACTGGTTTCAAAGTTTATTCCCATAGAACGAAAACGGTAATAGATAGCGAGTATTAGTTTTTTTTTTTGGCAAACGATTTAGCATCCCAAGACAACATATTATAACCATCCATAAACTATCAAAACCTAAAGTGGTTCAAATTTACTATTAGCTCCTGTTTTAAAACTGATTTCTATAGAGCAAAAAAACTGTAAAGCTATTAAGATGCGCTTTTTTGCAATCGTTTCACCGTCCCAAGAATAGATTCCATATCCTCCGTTGAAGCTCTATTCGAGCCGGAAGTGGTTGAAACGTCGGTAATCGACTGCGAGAAGTCGTATTTTAACAAATGATTTAGTGACTCAAGACAACATAACACAACTATCGATAACACTCTACCAAAACATGAAGTGGTTCACATTTACTATTACTTCCAGTTTCAATACTGATTTCTATGGAGCTAAAAAGGTAAGAAATATAGATATGCGTTTTTCTCTTTTTTTCTAATCGATTCAGTTTGCCAAGAATAAGTTTTATATTTTCCGATAAACATATGTACAAACTGGAAGTAGTTCAAATTAAGTATTTCGGATTTCAAAATTTATCATCATGGAACAAAAATGGTAATTGATTGCTACAAACAGTTTTAGCTACCGATACAGTGTCTGAAGTGTATATATACGCTGATCACCAGTTGAATTAAAGACAGCAGGACAGTTGCAGAAATCTCCCTACAGGGGTTCCACCTGTGCACGTGAATGAAACGCATCGCGCGTGTACTGTTGCCGTGTGTTTCCTCTCTCGGCATCCATGTCCGTGCAGTTGTGATGAGCAAGACGAAGGACCTGAGTACATTTGACCGTGGTCAAATCGTAGAAGCCAAACGACTGGGTAGCTCGATTTCGGAAGTGGCTGCGGCACTCGGATTTTCAAAGGCAACTGTGTCAAGGTTGCATCGTGAGTACAAGGCTTCCAGTAAAACCGCACCCACATAGATAAACTGCCGCAGTCAGGGGCGTGTCGATGACAGGGATAGGCGCCAACTGGCTCGCATCGTAGCAGCTGATAGACGGTCCACAGTGCATCAAATTTCGGAGAGGTTCAATACAGGATAACAACGCCGTGTTAGCAGCCACCAATCCAGAATCACCTACTCGCCATGATGTATAGAAGGCATCGGCACACGCGAGTACCCCTTCTAACTGCACAACACAGGAAACAACGTCTAGCATTTGCAAACGAACACCACAACTGGGACAGTGGAAATGTGGAAAACGTTGCCTAGACGGATGAGTCACATTTCACATTGATACATGGCAATGGACGGGTGCGTCGCAAACCGCATAAGGAAATGGATCCATTGTGGCAGCAGGGAACTGTGCAGGCCGGTGGTAATGCTATTCTCATCTGGGGAATGTTTACGTGTACTGAAATTTGGCTCCTAACACGTGTGACACGGTCCCTCACAGGTGAATACTACCGCGATCCTCTGGATGACCATGTCCTGTCATTTACTCGGCTGCAACATCCGGATGGTAACCTCATCTTTCAGCAGGACAATGCGCCGGCGCACCGCTCTAGGATAGCAGCAGATTGGTTTGATGAGCACTCCTCTGATCTGGCAACACCTCCCTGACCATCACGGTCACCAGACCTCAATCCCATCGAACACTTCTGGGACGCCATGGAACGACGCCTTCGGTCTGTGGATGCTCTTTCGACTAACCTGCGGGCTCTCTGGGAGACTTTGCAGCAAGTATGAATTAGGATGCCACAACAACAATTCAGACACCTCGTGGAGTTCATGGCGTGGCGGGTAGCTGCCGTTATCAGAGCGAAAGTTGGTGCTATGGTTTTTAGGTAGATGTGTCTAATTCTACTTGTGATCAGTGTATATTATCACAACCTTCAACTTCATATCGAAATCAGAAGTGATTCACTTTACCAGTACTTCTGGTTTCAGATTTTCAAAGAGTAAAAACGGTAAGAGATATCGAAAAGTGGTTTTTCTTTGCTTTTTCTTTCTTCTTCTTCTTCTTCTTTTTTGCAATCTATTTAGCCTTCCAAGAATAGGTTCTGTCTCCTCCCTTAACCATCTATTCAAACCGGAAGTGAGTGACATAAACTATTTATTGTTTTAACCTCTATCGACATAGAACAAAACATTAAGGGGTATCGAGAGGTGCCTTTTTGATATCGATTCAGCGACGGAGGAAAAGATTTATCTTCGATCTTATTACCTTATTGCAACCAATGCCTATAAAATGCAGTACTTCAAGTTTGAGTATTGAATTCGCATAATCTGGAAGTCACTTTCAGAATGTGAAACGATACTCACTTGTCCATCATAGGCGGCGCCACAGTGGGTGCAGTGGGTGCAGCTGCACTCACATTAACTTCGATTTTCAAACTTTCTACAATAATCCTTTCTATTTTGTATATTTACTGTTTCCTATGTTTGGATATATTTGAGTGACTTCTTAAATCGTTCATAAGTTACTTGCTATCATACAGTGCTTTTTTCGATATGTGTAAAACTTAGGAATTATTTTTGAGATCTTAAGGCTCAATAGTGCATAGCGTTCTGGCAACAATGTAAGGATGGTTGTTAGGTTTGAACGGAGATTTGAGAAAAGAGGTGAAACATATCCTTAGACCTCTGAATTGATATCAAGAATATATTGCTGCTATCTCTTCCCATTTTTGTTCTGATACATGTTGACTAATGATGAGCGGGTATACACAGCTGTCTTATTACACTTCCCATACTTCTACTAAGAACAGCTTACAAATGTAAAAGTACCATCTCGGTGTTTTCTTATATTTAAATTATAAAACCTAATCGTTATTTAAATTTTAGATAAATTCAACACATTGTTAAGGTTATTAATAGAAAATACCTTATCCGGACAATTGGTATTAGCATGCTTAATACGTAGTCATGAAGTGCACATTTAAAAATGAGATTTTACAATTCTTATTCGCAAGAATAATGTTTTTGATTGTAGGGAAATCTGTCAAATGAAAATGAAAAGTAGTGTGAAATTTTTATGATGGGTTTATTTTATTTTTAAGAATGTATATTTCTTAGGATTGTAGCAAGCTCAGCTACATTGAGTTGGAGCTGCCTGTATTTTTGGAACACTCTGTATATGCTGGTCTCTGGAAGTGAAACTAAAATATGGACAATGACAAGAATATGAAAGAAAGAAAGAAAAATGTATTATATCTGATTGTATAAGTTACTCCTATTTTTGTATTTCCTCGATTAAGAGAATCTATTGTGTTTACGTTTTTTTTTTAAAAAAAGAAAAAGAGTAAAAATTGTAGGTAATGAGAATAAGAGCGAAGGTTGTAGAAGCGAGTTTGTTTGCAACAAACTCAAGGTTAAATTTCGTGACGTAATGTCTGGTCGTTTGCGCGTAGACAGCTGCCTCGCTCGTGAGCGAAAGCCGTGAGCCAGGTTAGTTGCTGCGCTGAATGTCCATCTGGAATGTCCATCTGGATTGTCCTTCTGGAAGTACCTGACTGTTGTATTTGGTCGAATGTTAACGGAGGACGGAGGAATAGAAAGTTTGAAGTTGAATTTTTCTTCGTTTGAATTAACGGGTCGGAATAATACGAAGTTATTATTAAATTCGGTTTGGCGTTTTCTAAAATCTTCAGATTTCCTACCAAGTTTTCTTCTATTAACTGCATATTTGGGAACAGTAGAATCGAGTAGAGGTGATTGAGGACAGACGATCCCAGTGACCGATTAGAGCAGTTTGAAAATTGGTAAGTACAAACCTAGCTGTAGTTTCTAGAACCTAAAACCCAGATAACCTTGGTTTGGTTAATTAACTAACAATTTGACTAATACTTTTTTCCTGCTAACAGTAGAAGTAGCTATTAGACTATTAATTATTAGATTTTTAACTTGGTATGAAAATAATTCGTAATTTGATATCTAAAGGAATATTGCATTTAGCGTCCCATTAATCTTTTGATATTTCTATTTGAGAGATTGATTTCGACGTCGAATTAAATTTTTCTTGTTTCTTGCTTTGAGAGTTTAATAGTTTTCGCGTTATATATATTTTTATTAAAATTGTTTGATCGAGTCGCGGTCGCTTTTGACTAAGTCTCGACACTTTCTATTCCGAGTAAATTTTTATTAACTTTTGAAATTGTTAATAGCGTTAGAATTGTTCTTGTTTGGAATTATTCATTTTATCAAAGTATATTTAACTATTTTTCAAGTAACTTTCACCTATTATTCAGTTGCAATTAAATTACTTTTTCACTTGTCACAGTTAGAAGCTCATTCACAGAATTAAAATTTATTGTTGTTAATTTGTATTTATTTCCTAGATATTTGATTATTTGTAATAAAAAGCCAATTGAATATTTTCTTTTATTTAAAATAATATTTAATATTTGTAATCTTGACAACCTTGCATTTTCGTTTGGGAGATTTGAAGCCTGCATTACTTGGGGGATTCTTTTTTTTTTTATTTATGCCAGATATCAGAACCGTGTCAAATGATAGTTTGACTAAACTTAATCACTGCTTATTTGTATTAAATAGAATTAAGGTGGGTGTCAAGCAATCCTCGGCACAAGGTTCGTTACAAGTTCAGCGCAGCAACTCACCTCTGGTTTGATGAGGCATCTCTCCCTGAAATTTGTAAGGCATTTAATTTTTTCATTTTTTGAATTGTTAGTTAAAATAAGGTTAACGACTACTGTTTTGGTATATTATTGCTATATATGCTAAAGCGTGAAAAATTCCAGAGAGCGAGGAAACAAAATACGATTGAATTGTGTATATTTAGAACCCTGGGGATAGTTTCTGTAGTATCTCGTATTTTGCTTAGATTTAGTGGTAGTTTGTTTTGTTAATAGTATATGTTTAATAATTTTGCTGTTTTTTAGTATTTTGCTAGTTATACTTTGTAATTTATATGGAATGAAAATGTCGGAGGAGTACGTTAGCATAAACATGTCCGAGGTAGATTCGAGTTTCGATTGGAATACAATTGATCAACCTGGATTTGACGATAGTATTTTTGATAGATCGACAATGAGTTTAACGCCACCGCTTAGAGATTCATTGTTATATGTTAATTCAAGAGAAAATAGAGAAATGCTGAATAGCCCGAGTGAAAATGTAGAAGGAGACAGAAGTCAGCGTGATATGTTTTGTAGATCAAATAGTTCCAGTTTAGAGAATCCTTTTAGTAGAAACTTTAGTTGTTTAGCACAACCTCCTTCAACTGTCCATAGATCCTTTGAAAGAAATAGTTTTCATTCTGGAGGAAATTTGTTTTTGAATGAGCCAGAAGTAGGACAAGCCCCCTCAAATGAGTTTGTTGATAATAATGCCCCGTTAGGAAGTGCTAGTAATTTAAATCCTTTGGGAAAAGTTTGTTCGAGTGTTAGCAATATAGCTAATAGGCAGGTAGAATTTAACTTACCATCTGAGATTTCTCAACCTGTGGGCCAGAGTAAGGGATTTGATAAATATCAACGTTTAGGACAGTATTACAGGAGAGTTTCAGCAATAAAAAATTCTACTCCAGTTAATCTGTATAGTAGAGGAAATCCTATATTAATAAATAAAAGTAATCAACAGATGTGTGAGGGTAGTTCAAAAAGAAAAGAGCATTTAGGGGAATTAAATCCTAAACCGCCTCCTATGTTGTTTTCTGTCAATTATTGCGATCAATTTATTTTTCAAAAAATTGCTGAATTGTTGGATCAGAAATTTAAGAATTTTAGGAAGATTGATGGAAAAAATAGTTACATTATTTTTGATTTGTTGGTCAACTTAGAGCAAATCATTGAAAGTACTAGTTTTCCTTTGAATGCTATTTATAGTACCTTGTTATCTAAAAGTGAAGGAGAATTTCTGGATGAAATTCAGCGAGCTATTTATTTGAATATTTCTTGGCCGCGATTCAAGAAGTTAATTTTTGAGAAATTTATCACTAATTCAGTTAAGCATGCGTTAATATCAGAAAGGTTATTTAGGAAGCAAAGGTTAACTGAATCTGTTGATCAATATATTAATGATATTTATTATACTGCTTTGATCTTGGATTGTTTTGGTGATGAAGAACAATTGATTCGTATCATGCTTGATGGCATGAATCCCGCGGTGAGATTTAAAATGTTTGGTCTTTCTATTCCAAGAAATTTAGAAGAACTTAGAAGAATTTCTTTAGAGTTTTCTAAAATCTTTCGAGATCAGGTTGAATATAATAAAAGAATCGGAAATAAGTCATCGGGAACTTCAATTGCTTTAGTAAAGAAAAATGATAGAGAGTATCATTCTAAAGAATTGAATGTAAATAGACAAAAAGTTGAATCATGTGATTTTGGTAAAAGTAATTCATAAAATTTGCGACGATCAATGAATTCTAATGCGGGTTCGGAAAAACAGAATATTGTACCTTCGCAATTAGACGGAACAGTAGCTACCTTTGTAAATGTTCGCGTTAATAATGAGTTAATTCGTGCTTGTTTAGATAGCGGGTCGTCTTATAATTTACTTACGTTATCGGTAGTTGAACGTTGTGGGGTCGTGCATTATCTTGAGGAAACCACTCCGATTGTAATTCGTGCACCTTTGGGATCATTTTATGAATCAAGTAAGGAGATTAAGCTCACTCTAAATTTTTCCGGTTGGTTCGAGCGAGTTAGTTTTCTAGTAGTGAATGATTTGCCGTGCGATTGCCTTCTGGGAACTCCATTTTTGAAAAGTACCTCTTCGAATGTGGACTTTGTTCGTGGAAGATTGAATTTGCGTAATAATCGCAAATCAGTTATCCTGTATTTTAGAGACGATACATTATCCATTCAGAATTCGACTTCAGGATTTAAGTCAGTTGATCGTGTTGACCATCAAGGTGGAAGTGTAGGTTGGAAAGAACTTAAACCTAAGAAATCGACTTCGTTGTTTTTTCGAGATGATTCGTCACTAAGAAACGGACTTAGATCGGGGTACTCGGTTGGCCAATCAAGATCATATGGGAATTTGGAAAGGAGTCAGACAGTTCATCATGGCAGAAGATCATTGGATGTTGGGGTCCAATGTGATATAGAATTATCAACCATTGAGCGGCAACTATTGGAAACACCTACTTTAGCACAACTTGAAGAAATTCATCGTGTTTTTGGATTGAAACAATCCGAACAAAAAGAGACTTTAATTGGACACTCTGTAGATTCCAATTATGTGAATTTAACTGGATCAGTTCAGAATAATGGTTCTTCACATGATTTGAGAAATAGCCAAAGTAAACCCGATTATCTTCAGTTTTTGGGGAAAGAATCTGTTGGAGATGCGAATCTGAGATCGTTTCCTTCCACATCTTTGCATCAAGGAGAGTTGGATAAGAAGTTTGGATCTGCACCCAATAATGGAAATGGTGATAAAATGGAGATTGATGTGAAGAAGAAAAGAAGAGAAAGAAGAGGAAAATGAAGAGTCGACGAGTTTTGAATAATAATGCTACCTCTTCTGAACTTAGACAGAAATCAGTGGAACGATGTGTGGGAGGAAAGGAAGACTGTGTTGCAGCGGTTCATATGAACTTCTGTGATAGTGATTCGGCAGCTTCAGATATGGATTTAGAGCAATCTAATAAATTCTATGAATTAGTAAAAAAAATAAAAAACAATTAATAGATCCTGAGGATAATTTGCAAACGGAGTCGTTTTCAAAAGACACTTCTAATTATATATTGAGAGATTCGGGTTCGGATTTTCAATATAAAGATAAAGATATTTTAGAATTCATTGATGGTCTTCGTACTGAATTTTCTGATGTTATTACGGAAAAAATAGGATGTTGTCAAGGCTTTGAAGCTAAACTTTATTTAAAAGAACAAAAACCATTTAAGGAGCATCCATTTCCGATTCCTAAAAACAAAGAAAAAATTTTTTATGATTGTATCGATGACCTTGTGTCTCAGGGTATTTTGACTGAAGTAGATCATTCGGATTATGGAAGTAGTTGCTTCTTAGTACGAAATAAGAATGGATCACATCGCATTGTAGGTAACTTCTGTAAGGCGAATTCCTTGATTAAGGATGACGTATATCCTGCGCCTAATTTAGAAGAGTGTTTAACGAGTTTAGCGGGTAAGAAATTCTTTACGAGCCTAGATCTTACCAAAGCATATTTCCAGTTGCAACTGGAAAAGGGATCACGCGAAATAACCACTATTGTTACCCCACGTGGCAGCTTTCAGTATACGAGGGTACCAGTCGGTATAAAGACTGGAAGTTGTATTTTAGCGAGGGTAATTGATAAAATTCTTGGTGATTTGAAGGATCTAGGCGTAAAAACTTATTTTGATGACATTTTAATATGTACTTCTGATTTAGAATCACATAAAAAAGTTTTGAAAATGGTCCTCGAAAGATTGAGAAAATATGGAATTACTGTTTCCCCAGATAAGAGTGCTTTCTTTTATAAAAAGATAAAATACTTAGGATTTGTAACTGATGGGGATACTATAGAAATTGATCCATCAAGGGTCGAAGCTATTAAGAAAATCCCTCCACCTAGAAATAGGCGCGGAGTACAAAAAATTTGTGGATTGTTTTCGTATTATGCTCGATTTTGTAGTGGTCTTCAGGAGTTGATGGGTCCATTAAGCGAGTTAAAATCAACAAAAAGGAAATTCGAATGGACCATCGAACATCAGAAAACTTTGAATAAATTAAAGCAGGAATTATTAGATAATGTTATATTAAGGACTCCTGATCTGTCCAAGAAGTTTTTCATCCATGTTGACGGGGGAGGAAAAGCGATTGGAGCTTGTTTAAGTCAAATGGATGAGAATAATAATCTTATTCCTGTATCGTACTTTAGTAAAAAGTTGTCGGAAGCTGACCGACACAGGAGCATTTATGAGATCGAGTTCATCAGTCTCGTTAAAGCAATTTATAGGTTTCGCCACTATTTGATTAATGAGTTTGTGGTCTTTACCGACAATAAGGCGTTATCCTGGATTTTGGGTAATTCTAAGAGATTGTTAAAATATGGTCCTTTAGTCGAGACTTTGTGTCAATTTTCATTTACTATCCAACATGTTAGGTCCCAAAATAACGTAGTTGCAGATTTCCTGACACGGATGTATGATCCATTTGAATTTGTGCAAGTGGACGGACCTGTGGGTATGGCTATAATGAAAAGGAATTTTAAAATGGCAAATTCTTGGCAATTGCCTATGGTGAAAGAGCCCTTACCGGAGTTACAAAAAGAAGATCCTGAGTTAAGAAATATTATAGAAAGGTTGGAATATGGTGAGAACATTCGAAATTATGTTTTAAATAATGGCATATTAATGAAAAAGAGTAAAGCCTTAAACCTTCCTTTTAAAATAGTAATTCCGAAGAATTTGCAGAAATTAGTGATCGAGTTCTTTCACGATCACGAATTGACAGGTGGTCATACCGGGACTTTTCGTACTTTAAAGAAAATAATGCGACGCTACACGTGGGACTCGGTAGTAAATGACGTTAAGGACTATGTCAGAACTTGTAAAACCTGTCAATTAGTCAAAGAAAACAACAAAAAGAAAATGGGTCCATTAATATCAAAATTTTCAACAAGAGTTGGACAGAATGTAATGGTCGATATAATAGGACCTTTGCCGACCTCTAATTCCTTTAAATTCATATTAATTGGGGTGGATAATGCTTCGAGATTTGTTTTTCTCGAAAAATTAAGAACATTGAATTCTACTGTTATTTGTAACAGGTTAATGGATGTTTTTAGTAGGCTGGGAATTCCGGAATCCTTGTCTACTGATAATGCATCAGTCTTTATATCTGCCCATTTTAGATCCTTTCTATTTGGGCTAGGAATAGAACATATTAGGATTAGTCCATACCATGCTGAGGCTAACTTGGCGGAAAGATTCATAAAAATTTTGAAGGCGTCATTAAGAGCTTATTGTGCTGAAAAACAACAGCAGTGGTCTAATTTTGTACCTGTGTTACAATATACGCTAAATATATGCGAGCATTCTGGTCTCAAATCGATTCCATACGAATTATATTTTGGACGTCCCTTGAACACCCCATTAGAATTAAAATGGAAGATTTGTGACCAAGAATTGTTCAAGCATAAGAATGCTGACGTATGGCACAATGCTCTTGAGAATATGGAAAAGGCATGGTTAAAAAGGAAATCTTTATTATCCAAAATTAGAGGTCCAGTTGTAGTTTCTGTCAATGACCAAGTATTGATAAAGTCTCATATTAAATCCTCTCTAGCTGATAAAGTAGCAAAATCATTGAGTTTTAAGTGGGATGGACCCTTTATTATTCGGAGGTTTTTGACCCCTAATACATTATTGATATCTGATGCTAATGATTCTCGAGACTCATATAAGCGAGTTCATGTGTCGGATGTTAAGAAGTTTTTCCCTAGAAGAAATGTTTAATTGCAATCTCTGAAAATTCAATCAGATGATTTTTCTCGTCGCTTTCTGGAAAAAGGAATTAAAGTAATGGTAAGATTAAAATGTAAAGGGAGTAAGATGTCTTTGATCAGATTATATTTTAATTTGTTGTAATTTGATATATTTTGTATGAAATTGTATATAAATTTTTAATGTGTTAATTAAAAATTTTAAATTGTTGAAAGATCATGATCTTAATGTTTTTTAATTTAATGAGACATTTAAAGTTAAATATTTTGAAAGAAAACATTTAAAATTTGCGATATTAAATAATTAAATAATAATTTGAAATTTCTAGTAACTTTGAGAATGGTTTTTATTTGAAGTGAAATTTAAATTGTGATTTGTGAATTGTTTTAAATGTAATTAAAGGAGAGTGTTTCATAATATTAATGCCTATTTTGTTATGAATTTTTTTTTGTGAGTTTTCCAGCTGAGACATTAAGGTGGATGATTCCTGGTAGCCATACAAAAAAAATCCTTCTCAGATTTTTTTTTCTTTGGAGGGGGAGAAATGTAGCAAGCTCAGCTACATTGAGTTGGAGCTGCCTGTATTTTTGGAACACTCTGTATATGCTGGTCTCTGGAAGTGAAACTAAAATATGGACAATGACAAGAATATGAAAGAAAGAAAGAAAAATGTATTATATCTGATTGTATAAGTTACTCCTATTTTTGTATTTCCTCGATTAAGAGAATCTATTGTGTTTACGTTTTTTTTTAAAAAAAAAGAAAAAGAGTAAAAATTGTAGGTAATGAGAATAAGAGCGAAGGTTGTAGAAGCGAGTTTGTTTGCAACAAACTCAAGGTTAAATTTCGTGACGTAATGTCTGGTCGTTTGCGCGTAGACAGCTGCCTCGCTCGTGAGCGAAAGCCGTGAGCCAGGTTAGTTGCTGCGCTGAATGTCCATCTGGAATGTCCATCTGGATTGTCCTTCTGGAAGTACCTGACTGTTGTATTTGGTCGAATGTTAACGGAGGACGGAGGAATAGAAAGTTTGAAGTTGAATTTTTCTTCGTTTGAATTAACGGGTCGGAATAATACGAAGTTATTATTAAATTCGGTTTGGCGTTTTCTAAAATCTTCAGATTTCCTACCAAGTTTTCTTCTATTAACTGCATATTTGGGAACAGTAGAATCGAGTAGAGGTGATTGAGGACAGACGATCCCAGTGACCGATTAGAGCAGTTTGAAAATTGGTAAGTACAAACCTAGCTGTAGTTTCTAGAACCTAAAACCCAGATAACCTTGGTTTGGTTAATTAACTAACAATTTGACTAATACTTTTTTCCTGCTAACAGTAGAAGTAGCTATTAGACTATTAATTATTAGATTTTTAACTTGGTATGAAAATAATTCGTAATTTGATATCTAAAGGAATATTGCATTTAGCGTCCCATTAATCTTTTGATATTTCTATTTGAGAGATTGATTTCGACGTCGAATTAAATTTTTCTTGTTTCTTGCTTTGAGAGTTTAATAGTTTTCGCGTTATATATATTTTTATTAAAATTGTTTGATCGAGTCGCGGTCGCTTTTGACTAAGTTTCGACACTTTCTATTCCGAGTAAATTTTTATTAACTTTTGAAATTGTTAATAGCGTTAGAATTGTTCTTGTTTGGAATTATTCATTTTATCAAAGTATATTTAACTATTTTTCAAGTAACTTTCACCTATTATTCAGTTGCAATTAAATTACTTTTTCACTTGTCACAGTTAGAAGCTCATTCACAGAATTAAAATTTATTGTTGTTAATTTGTATTTATTTCCTAGATATTTGATTATTTGTAATAAAAAGCCAATTGAATATTTTCTTTTATTTAAAATAATATTTAATATTTGTAATCTTGACAACCTTGCATTTTCGTTTGGGAGATTTGAAGCCTGCATTACTTGGGGGATTCTTTTTTTTTTATTTATGCCAGATATCAGAACCGTGTCAAATGATAGTTTGACTAAACTTAATCACTGCTTATTTGTATTAAATAGAATTAAGGTGGGTGTCAAGCAATCCTCGGCACAAGGTTCGTTACAGGATATAGCTGTTATCTTTATAATAATTAGTTATTTTGAAAATATAGTACTGTTTACAGAACTGCCCTCTTTTAGAAACAAGATGTTTTAGGCAACTATGAGATATAAGTAAATATTACTGAATGAAGTAGTTGGACGCCAGTCCCTCGGAAATTTCAAGAACATTCACCTGATATGAGTTTCTCTCTTGTTTTTGATTTGAACAATTGAAATAATCTTCTTGAATTTTGCTGCTTCCTTTTTAATAATAGTTTTCCATTATGTTGACTTAACCTTTATACACCGGGCAGGAATTTGAATGAAATTGTAGACTCTCACGTTGGGGGACCTGGTGACCTCCTAATTATCACTCGGTAATGGTTGCTGATAGGACACTGATTCCAATGAGGTAAAACCTGTGTAATTCTCGTGCTATTTGTAGAAGAAAAGAAAGAAAAAACAATCCTAAAAATATTAAAAGGTAGATATTTAGGGGCCCTGGCAACCCTTACAATCACTCTACGCTGATAAAATGAAGCTGATGTGTAGGCAATACACTTGTGACAATAATATAAAAAAAATTAGTAGCCATTGCTACAATAAAAATTCAGAACATAATACCTATAAAAATATACCCTGTATATCATTTTCAAAGGGCTGTTGCTAACCTTCACGTTTTTCGGACCTGGTGACCTTAATTATCACAGAGTCATGCACACCATTTTTTCATTATTACCCGCACTTCTCCGCCATGGTACCTTCCATATACACAAAATGCATATCGACGGCAAGCTTCATTCTTCAGGAACACGTTGATACCAAAAATTATCTTCCTAACTCAATTAGAGGCCAAGCTATTAAGATTTAAATCCTTAGTACAGGAGTTGTATCCTTCGGTATTTAAAGCTTAAAGGAAGGGAAGTACGCAGGCGCTGGGTCCTGGGAGTCCGAGCCCCCTTCCAAAATCCCGATTTTTCTGTAAATTTAATCTCATTTTAGGGTTGATTTTACATTTTTAAATATAATTTATAGCCTACTAATATTGAATTTGGATCTCCCAAAAGCTTTGGATCCATCCCGGAACAAATCCCTGTGCCCGTGTCTGCTTAAAGAGGTACATGTGCCATTAACATGTAAACCACTAAGGGAAGGAAGTAAAATATCTGTTTGTATCCTCAAAAAAATTAGTACAACAGAAATTTTTAATTAGTAAAAACTTCCAATTTTAGATGATCCAAACTATCCCTGACTTAAATATGGAAAATCTTCTCACAAGTATTACGTCCATCTGTCTGTGTATCTGTCGAAAGTGAGAGAAAAGATGGTAAGAGAAGCGGTTCTTTGGAATCGATTCACCGTTCCAAGAACAGGTTTCCACCCTACATTCAAAACGGAACAGGTTTCTGTTTTCAACGTCGATATGCCCAAGGATATGTTAGCCATAAAACAGAAACGAAAGCTAACTATTTCTGTTTCCAATGTTAATATACCCAAGGATATGTTCAACCATTGGACAGAAACGGAAATCAACCATTTCTGTTTTCAACGTTGGTATACCCAAGGATATATTCAACCATTAGAACAGAAATGGAAATCAAGCATTTCTGTTTTCAAAGTTGATATACCCAAGGATATGTTCAACCATTGGACAGAAACGGAAATTAACCATTTCTGTTTTCAACGTTGATATACCCAAGGATATATTCAACCATTAGAACAGAAATAGAAATCAACCATTTCTGTTTTCAACGTTGGTATACCCAAGGATATATTCAACCATTAGAACAGAAATGGAAATCAACCATTTCTGTTTTCAACGTTGGTATACCCAAGGATATATTCAACCATTAGAACAGAAATGGAAATCAACCATTTCTGTTTTCAACGTTGGTATACCCAAGGATATATTCAACCATTAGAACAGAAATGGAAATCAACCATTTCTGTTTTCAACGTTGGTATACCCAAGGATATATTCAACCATTAGAACAGAAATGGAAATCAACCATATCTGTTTTCAACGTTGGTATACCCAAGGATATATTCAACCATTAGAACAGAAATGGAAATCAACCATTTCTGTTTTCAACGTTGGTATACCCAAGGATATATGCAACCATTAGAACAGAAATGGAAATCAACCATTTCTGTTTTCAACGTTGGTATACCCAAGGATATATTCAACCATTAGAACAGAAATGGAAATTAACCATTTCTGTTTTCAACGTTGGTATACCCAAGGATATATTCAACCATTAGAACAGAAATGGAAATCAACCATTTCTGTTTTCAAAGTTGATATACCCAAGGATATGTTCAACCATTAGAACAGAAATGGAAATTAACCATTTCTGTTTTCAACGTTGATATACCCAAGGATATATTCAACCATTAGAACAGAAATGGAAATCAACCATTTCTGTTTTCAACGTTGGTATACCCAAGGGTATATTCAACCATTAGAACAGAAATGGAAATCAACCATTTCTGTTTTCAAAGTTGATATACCCAAGGATATGTTCAACCAAAGAACAGAAGTGGTGTCAGACAGCGAGAACGGATTTTTTATGTGAATTTGGCGTCTCAAGAATAAATTTTATTTCGATCTTTAATCCTCTATTCGAACCGAAAGTAACAGAAATCCTAATTCCCGGTTTAAGCATTGATTGCTACAGTGAAAATAATGATAATAGGCATTGAGAAGCCATGGTTTGATATGGATTCAGTGGCTTAAATGAAGGTTTCATCTATTACTTTAATCCTCTTTTGCAACCAAAAGTTGTAGAAATCTACCACCATCGATTTCGATTTCAATACTGATTCCTATAGAGCAGAAGTGGAAATAGGAGACAACAAATGGTTTCAAATAGTGTAATATCCTGCACATGGCTCTATTTACAAACAATCTACGCGTGCTTATGTTTACAAACATTAACTACGTGTGTTCTATTATGAATTAGTACGGTTGTAGACGACAGGAACGAGAGCGCCACCGTTAGTCACGTGACAACGAAGAACCACCGACGCCACCGCCAAACTGGAGCACCTATATAACCAAGAGGATCTCACCGACAATTATCAGTCTTCAACTGGTCACCTCCACTCTCTCGGCTTGCCTAGATATTTGAGAGGAACCTAACCCTAGTTTTCTCAGAACTCTAGTCCTCCTTTCATACCCATTTAGTTTGCTCGGAACTCTGTGAGACTCCTAACCTAAGCCACTCAGCTTGCGTGGAGCTTTGTGGCATTTAACCCTCTGCTTGCGTGGAGCATTAGGGATGTTCAAATCGACTCCACCTAGCTTACTTGGAGCTCTGTGGAGATCCTTCCCTAGGCTGTTCGGCCTTGGAATACCATATTTTACCCAAATATTAGAGAATTTTACATCATAGTGATTTTAGTAATATACAAATCAAAATCAACGGCCGAAAAACACGTTAAGTTTTCCTGTTTCTGGTTTAATACTTCTGCCTTCAGTATTGACTTCTCATAGTTGGACTATGAATATTAATAGGAAGTTTAATATGCATAGTTTACTTAGTTTCCCAATATGAACCTAAAATTATATATTTAAAGTTATAGTTATTTAGTTTATTTAGTTATTATGTACTTATTAAACTTTATATTATATTAATCTGCACAACTATCAAGGGTGTAAACTGTAGCACAATAAAGATTAATAATTATTTCCTTCTTCAAATAGTTAGGAAGATAATTTAATTTAGGAGAATCTACAACACGTCTCGGATTAAATACTTACTAAAAGGATAAAATGTTCTACAACGTTAAACATGTTTCCCTCTGAGGTAATTTAATGAACGGAAGTACTAAGTCAGCCATTTAACTCTTTAGACCTCTCTTAAAGAACTTGTCATTCCCCATGTTTTATATTTTACTAACTTTGTTGATAATGGAAAAAATATCACAGAACCTAGATCAATTGAGTTCGTAACGTTCTCACTTCCTTCTTGTGAACTATATAGGGTCTTTGAGAAATAACGCTAGGGTTTCTTGGAGCTGCTGTGCAGAATTGACGGCATCTGCATATTGGATATCGAATGATACACAGTTTAGTTTGGCACATTAAATAATTTTTTTCCCATGACTGGCTTGCAGGGAGAGCAGATAGCGCCGTTATGAGGTGTTTCTCGATAACCAGAGGAAGCGAAAGATGAAACATGCACAGAGCATTTAGTAACGAAGTTACAATATTCAAGAAACTGGGATACTGCTGGTTCGTTATCATCAGTGAATTAAGTAGCAACTTCATCGGGGAGTACGTGACGTTTAGTGAATGGGAATATTATACAGTTCAAAATAATTTGTCGTTGCAAATTCTGTCGAGGAATTTGGAGCTGAAAATATATAACACGATAATCATGTCTGTTGTCCTGTATGGTTGCGAAACATGATCGCTTACTGTGAGGGAAGAAAGCAGATTGAAAGTATTTGAGAATAAAATCCTGGGGACGAATATTCGGAACCAAGAGAAACGGGAATGGAGGAAACTTCACAATGAGTAAGTACATAATTTATACCATTTACCAAACATTGTTAGGGTCAGCACATCTAGGAGGCTTAGGTGGGCAGATTATGTAGGAAGGATGGAAGAAAAGAGAAACGCTTTTAAAATTTTAACCGGAAATCCAATCGTAAAATGATCATTAGGAGGATCTAGGCGTAGATGAGAGGACAATATTGTAAGGATCCCTTTCAGTGCGAGCAGTTATTATCAATGCAACACGTGCCATTATTTACAATCATTAGTACAAGCAGACGATACACATAAAGCAAGCAGGAAGACACGAAGCCAGCTCGATGGAACCCGAGGAAGGACAAGCCACCCAGAAACCACCTATAAAAATGAACTCGAAGAGAAAAGAGAAGAGTATCAGTTGTCCACTGATCGCTTAACCTATACCTGTTCCTGAGGTCACCATGGACGAAGGAGTATTACCTTGGCCAAATCCGTGGAGGCTGTCATGAGTTAAGGGGATTCCTAACTACAAAATGAACCTCTGAAAGCTGCCATAAGCGAAAGGGTTCCCGTACAAAATTATTTCCTTCTTTCACCTGTGCTTGTTATAAGGAAAATTCTGATATATCCTCTTTGTAAATATATTGTAAGGTTCCATGTCTACACGTCATGCAAATAACTACATGTGAACTACATGTGTTAATAATAAATAAAAACAAACAGACGACGGTCTCGAAGAGGAGTCCATCACCATCGACAACAGTCGGAAGGACGAGAATCAACGAAGGAAGCCCACAATAAGGATAAAAAGGAACTGCACGCCTCGACCAACATTAATCCTCACGGATTGATCGAAACACCTAAAACCCCTCTCACGACGCTTGGTCACCGAGAGGTACTTATCCTTATACCCACGACGCTTGGTCACCGGGTTCCTTTCCTCTTTCTCGGCAGTCAACTTCTGGCTCCCATAGATCATAGAGTTAGTTAATTAATTAAAACCTTAACACACCTATATATTTTTGTCTCAATTTACTGAAGGACATAAGCTGTACAAAGTAGAAGAGATACAGCCGAAAGAAAATAATAATCCTCACCCTTGTTTATTGTCATAACACGGTCAGCCTTAGAATTAAGTCATCGTAGTCTTCCCATAGTGTTCCTAACTGAGTATCATTTTACGGAATTTTACAGGATTTCCTCTCACATATTTTAAAATAAAAAGTTCACTTCTGTTTATAATTGTAGAGAGATTTACAGGAAGAAATTTAGTTGAAATCGAAATGTAGCGCAGCTAAACTTCATTATTTGGTAACACAATACTCGGAAATAAATTTCATTTATTCCCGTCTGGGCGTTTTAATATTTTATTTAGGCAATTCCCAACTCGTTTTCATGGTAATTGCTTCCTTGTATTAGTACGTACAGAGGAGGAAGGGGAGAGAGGGGGAGAAAAATCAACGATGTCCCGAAGATCGGAAATGTGGCTAACAAATTACTTCTCTGCACGAACCAGCTGATCTGTTTCCCCCAAAATACAAATCAATGGATCTAATAGATAGCCTGCAGCGAGGATGACGAGTTGGAGATGAGAGGCGCGGCGATTTTTTTTTTTTATTCGGACACTTCGTTAACCTGATGGATTGAATTTCTCCTTCAGGGCATCATTATTTGAGGGTTCTCGGGAAGAAATGTGTTAGAAGCAGTTGACGGCAATGAAGAAATTTAGTTGCAGTCTCGATATCCAATTAAGATGACACCATTATTGTTCATTATACTCCACTTCCCCTAAAACTGTAACTTGCATCTAAACCTATACAGAGAGTTTCAAAAGTCTTTCTGTGATTTCAATTGCCTGCAGCGCTGAAGAATTTTATCGATTCACTTGAAAATTAAAAAGATCGGTTTAAAAAAAGTTCTTACAAAGTTGCGGAAACACAACTTTATTCTGGGCGCTTATCTCACAGTTTATATGCGCTGTCAACATGCATTTTGTTCATGAAAAGCTACTCTGATTTGCTGAATTATTTTCCATCGACAATGATTGTGCAAATATGGTTTTAAGCAACAAGTAGCAGTCTTACGTGTACACCACGTGAACGAGTTTGGTTTGTATGACGTGAGATTTTTTTAATTATTATTGAAACCGGAAGACGTAGTGTATTTTTACCTCTAGTAGAGACATTAGTTTTGGTAAAGAGATTAGACTGTAGGTTTAGTGAGAGATTAGACTGGAGATGAAACATATTCTTGGGACACGTAATTGATTGACTGCTTCTCGCTAGACATAAGCTCTCAAAGAATCTTCGGATAGAGATAAGCTCTGAAAGAATCTTCGGATAGAGATAAGCTCTGAAAGGACCTTCAGATAGAGATAAGCTCTGAAAGGACCTTCAGGTAGAGTCTTAAAGATTAAATGTATGCAAAATTGCCAAAAAGTGGACATGATTCTCTTGTACACTGAACATGCCAATTGTTGTGTGGTAGTAAATGCCTCTATAATGAAGTCACAGGTTCTCGGTGCATGTGATATACTCAATCTTGTTTCTTAACTTTCTTCTCGTTCTACTGAAGTTACAAAAACTAGTTTTCCATGTACTGTTTTGAAATGAAATGGGATACGTAGCTTGTGTCCAACGATTATGCACTTTAGAATACAGGAGATGGATAATTAATGAACATGAATGATTACAGTGGAACGAAAATGCGGGAGTAAACGTAAGAACTTCGAGAAAATCGAAAGATGCAATGTTGTTTACCATAAGCTCGAATTTCCTGGAATCGAACCAGGAATTCTCGTAACAATTCTCTCTCTAGCACTTAAAATAACACTTTTTGACTCGTACTTTTCTCTTTTTTACACTCTTCAGGGCTACCGAACTCGACAGGGATACGAACATAGAAATATCGAGAACAGTTTAACCTCTTCAGTCCTGTATTTGTAAGAATAATTTCTGAATTTGTTTCCATCTATAGCCTTGGCGCGCATGCATCTGGTAGGAAGAGACGGATACAGTGCTGCCAGTGTTAAGGGTCTATGTCTCCTGTAGGCGACTTTGAGACTCAGTGAATTAAACATGTTTCCTAATATGGTTATGTCTCATACACTAGACGCGGGGCCTGAAGAGGTTAAAATTCTGACTGTACTCTATTGAGTGACTCGAACAATTAATACATCTTACCTCACAACTACCGAGCCATATACTCTTTTTATGTCACAGAGAAAGGACTTGTCTACTTCCTGCTACTCAACTGACTTAATAACTCCAACGATACTAGGTACCTCAGCTTGTATTGCTTTCAAAATACATTTGTTGCGCATCGCAAATAAGATATTCTTTATACACTTCCAACTAACTCTATGATCTATGAAATCCGGAAATTCAATGCCGCATTCACAGAAGTTTCCTATTGGCTTCTATCCTTAGCCAACTGAATCCAGTTTCTACTTTGTATTCCTATTTCTGCGAATTCCATCTTAATATTATCTTCCCATTTGCGCCTAGATCTTCCTAATGGTCGTTTTTCGACCGGACTTCCACTTAAAACTTTGAACGTGTTCCAACTTTCTTTCATTCTGACCACATGACCTACCCACCTGAGCCTCCTAGATTTGATAACCCTAACAATGTTTGGTAAACGGTATAAATTATGCAGTTCCTCGTTATGAAGTTTCCGTAATTCCCCCATTCCCGGTTCTCTTGGGTGCGAATATTCGTCTCTATACTGTCAGTTTACATTCTTCCATTAAAGTAAGCGACCATGATTCGCAACCATACAGCACAACGGGCATGATTATAGTTTTATATATTTGGTCTAGGAATTAATTCGTGCGGTTTTTAATAAAAATTGAAGCTTTATTTCAAAAACAAAGTAAATGAATACGTTAACAAAAATATTGTCCATCGCTAGCCACTACTTTCTCCCATCTTTCAGGCAATTTACGGATTCCGTGTCGAAAGAATTCCTCATCTTTTGACGCAATCTAATCAAAGATCCATTTTTCGATATTTTCTGAAGAAGTGAACCGCTATCCAATCAAATCGTTATTCATGCAATCGATCAAGTAGTTGTCAGACGGAGCAGTGTCTGGTGAATATCGCGGGTGGAGTAACACTTTCCATCCGACATTTTCCAAATAGGTTTTGACCGGTTTTGCGACATGTGGTCGAGCGTTATCATCTTGATAAATAAGTTTATTATGCCTGTTATTCCATTCTGGTCGTTTTCAGGCCAGAGCTTGCTTCAAACGCATTAATTGTAGTCGATAGCGGTGTCCATTAATAGTTTCACCAAGTTTCAGATGTTCATAGTACACCACACGTTTCAAATCCCACCATATATACAGCATAACCTTTGCACAATGAATATCTCGTTTCGGTTGTGAAGGACCTGGTTCACCTTGCTTCACCCAGGCCTTTTTTCGTTTAGGATTCTCGTAATGAATCCACTTCTCATCACCAGTTACAATTCGATGCAAAAATCCCTTCCTTTTCTGTCTTTGAAGCAGCAATTCGCAAACGGTTTTTCTTCTTTCAACGTCTTTCTTTTCAATTCATGTGAAACCCAATAAGACATCTTTTGAATCATTCCTATGGCTTTGAGACGTTTGGAAACTGTTGTTTGCTCAACTCCAAATGCTTCTGCAAGTTCGTCCTGCGTTTGACACGAATCCTGATCAAGCAATGCTCTCAATTCTTCATCTTCAAATTCTTTTGGCTGTCCAAATTGCTTTTGGTCTTCCAAGCTGAAATCACCACCTTTAAACCGTGCAAACCACTTGTGACACGTTCGCTCAGCTAGAGCATGGTCACCAAACACTTCCACTAAAATATGATTACTTGCGGTAGCACTTTTCTTCATGTTAAAGCAATGAAGAATAACTCCCCGCAAAAACACTTTATCAGGCACAAAATGCGCCATTTTCAGTTGAAGAAAAAATGTTGTTGTTTCCGCTTCAAGCAACTGACATATACTAAACAAGATGCTCAATGACAGTAGTTTTCAACGCATGTTTGGATCAACGAAACTATGGGACAATAAGCTAGTTACGCCATCTTTTGTAAAACCACACGAATTAATTCCTAGACCAAATATTTTAAGCTTCAAATTCCTTGACAAAATTCGTGACAACAAAAGATTTTTAGCTTGAATTCTTGCTTTCAGTCGACATTTAATTTCTTTGTGGATTTGATTTTGGTTTGTTAATATTGATCCTAGGTATTTGAAAGTATCCACTTCTAAATGAGTTTTTTCTACAGTTAGAATCTAAGTAAATCGCTTTCTAGTAATCAAACACGGATTTTTACTATATTTCATGAAATATGTTATAATCGTTTCCCAGTTAGTATTTGCAACCAAATGAACTGAGCATTGTTTTCTTTACATTTCTAGGATATATTAAGATCCAAAGCATCCTTACATACAAAATTGTTTTAAAGAAAATAAATTGGAGTCGCTGAAAACATGATTTTTTTCAGCTGTTGTCTGCTTTATTTGTTGCCTGGATACACTGTATAACTACCATTTTGACAATAGCTATTTTTCCTTTCACTACATTTAGCAATAACGAAATGTGTATTCAAGAAATAAAATTTCGTATATTCATAGTTCCAAAAAGGAAATGTAATTTGTGTTACAAATTGTATTATTCTCAGCTTCCATTTTGAGCCTTTGAGCAATCCATTTTCCTCTCTGCCTCTCTGGTTATTAGTTCAAGAGTTTATTCTGTTGTTGTTCAACTTGGTTCGCAACTTCCGCCCAAAAGTAAGCTGTCTTTGTTTGGTGTGTGATTTCCCGCAGACTGACTTCCCCTGTCCAGAGAAAACTTTTCGCTTTCCATAGTCTCAACAGAGTCGTTTCAACACATGGCGCGCGAACACAAGATAACTTTTGAGGGAGAGACTACTATATTCACAAGAGATACAAAACGAATCAAGAGTATGATTTTTTCTTCTTCTTCGTTTGTATTCTATAAAATTGACTATTTGTTCTTTCTTGCACTGGAGGAAATTACTTTTGTACGTAGTATTACATACATACAATCTCTGAAAAGAAAATTAAAGTAATTTTCTTGTAGGTTTCAGAATTCTATCAAGGCCTTTGTGATTGCATTTGGACAGAAGATAATCTTAGTTGAGAAAATAATACCTATTACGGGTACTGCAATGCAGGACGTGCGTGTAATTATTGTTCCCGGGAACGTGCAATTTATTTGTAAGTGTACATTGTAATGTTTCTACGCTAGATTAGAAGTAAACGTGCTTCCAGTAAGAATTGAATCCGGAGTAAGTAAATGGAAACTGTACGAGTAATGACAATTCATTCTGCAATAGAGAATGGAATACTCAATGAAGAATGCTGAAGTGGACAATTAGCCAATCAAGATGTTCGAAACAATTCTTGCATACCCACAAAATGGCTTCTATATCATTACTAATATAACTTCCATTTACTCTGAATCAGGATACCCTCCATCATTCACCAAAGTCAACTGGATTAAGACTTTGTTGGTTCATTACTTTTTTATTTCGTACAACTGTTTCGTACTTGTCCTATCATCTATGTCCTATTATAACTGTAGTTCTCTAAAGACCCCAATTGTAAGTACAAATAATTGTGGCAATCCTAATAGACAAAGAAATAAGTATTTTGGCCAAGAAAAAAATGCTGGATAGAAAGCTAATGTTACGAAATTTCTAAATTTCCTAGTAACTATTTCGCCAACATAACTTAGGATCGATTGATTATCTTTTCTTTCTGCGGTAACAAATTATTGTCTTTCTTAAGTATTAGATTAAATGACAAAGTAATACGCGATTTACTTTAAGAACATGTCGAATTTCTTTTCTTCTAAGTGTTCAGCTTGTTTGAAGTCGGATTCTATGGAAATGTAATTGCATTGGGCGCTAATCTCTGCATGTACAGTACGAATAAACGAGCCGCATTTGTTCTGTATATGATGGTCATATATTCAAATCTGGAATTTATTATGCTTTTCACGGTTACAGGATTTCTTATACCTTTATTTTCTCTTGAAAATATTAAGATAGTGAATAGACACTTCTCAACAGTGACGACACTAGTTTTAATTTTTTGGGGGGGGATAGGGACAATTGGAGGAGCCGAGTCATTTTTAAGGGACAGCTATTTTCTTTTTATACCGAAAATTATAGCTTTATATTATTTTACCTATGTTACGAGGGAGAATCAGAAACCAAGGCCGATATTTCTGGAGTTTCGTCTGTTATAGTGAAATGAGGAGTGTGCGGTAATTTTGATGTATAGAGTTGGCAACTGTGCAGAGTTTCAGCTACCCGCTATCTACGGCACTAGTTGTAGGTAAACACAAATGATAACTCGTTTGGAAAATTGGTCTTGTGTAGAAGTCTGCTCAGTTATTCGATTTCTGTGGGCGAAACATGTGACCACGGCTGAAATTCACAGGCAGCTGGTAGAGGTTTACAGAGAGACTTTAATGTATCGTCAGCATGTCGCAGAATGATGTCGAAAGTTTGCCCGCTCGCACATGACAACGCGTGTCCGCATACAACCAGAAGACCATCACGTTCTTTCATCAGTTTCGCTGGGACATCATCGAGCACCTACCTCCTCGAACCTCGCTCCAAGCGACTTTCACCTGTTCCCACACTTGAAGGAGCACCTAGAAAGCCGTCGCTTTGCTTTAGACGAGGAGGTGAAACACTTCGTGACAACGTGACTCAACACGCAAAGACAGTATTTTTACCAGGAGGGAATCTTCAAACTTACCGCCACGATGCGACAAGTGTATCAACCGATACGGAGACCGATATAGAAATAATATATGTATTATCTGTTGGTTGTATTGGTTGTGTGAAATAATATATACACATTTCACTGCAGGCTTTGTAACCCTACTTTCTGATACCCCCTCGTACAATACAATACGTTTGGGGGACCAGGTGATGCTACCAATGGGCATCTGCCCCTCACTCCCTTCTAGCGTAGTCATTGCTTCTCAATATACAGCAAATGACTTGTCATTAATGGTATAATCTATCTCTGTCAATTAATTGTTGTTTCTTGAACCTCGTACATGAAGATACATACGGTGCCTCAATGAAAAAGGGCTCACCTATGGTTTTAGGGATCCCGGATGCGTTTTAGATGGACAATATCGTGTTTGTCGGTTCTTTCGTTTACTCCGAAGTTCTTATTCCATTAAAGCTTTCATAATCATTCACCTTGGGCAAGGGTGCCGATCCTGGGGGGGCGAGGGGTCCGGCCCCCCAAAGCTCATGTTGGCTCTCCTATTGTATTTATGAGTATACAATATTTGGCATAATTTGAATGCAATTTGTCTTAAATCCTCTATATACGTTTACCTTCTGCATCTGAATGCCCCCCCCCCCAATTTACAGAAAAATCGGCGCCTTTGACTTTGGGTTTATAGTTCTCTGTAATGTAAAACTAGAAATTTCATTTCATTAAATTTTGAATCTCGTATATAAAAAGAAATTAAAAAAATATACAAGCAAGAAACACGAAACAGCGACGTAATGTGTAAGTCTACGGAAGCAACTGCGTAATGGTAACGTTACATGTTTCTTGAACCTCGTGTATTGGAAAAACAAAATATTTAAGGAGCAAATAAAAAATAAAATCGATGTAAGTAGTGAGACTGCTTTGTAGTCAATTACGTAAAAAATAATAACAGAAACCGATTGAAAGAACGTAATTCGAGTTTTTGAACTTAATTCGAGATGCAACACTTTTCTTAACATGTTTTTACAATCGTAAGCAAGAATTCAGAATAACAGACACACATTTATAACGAATAAAGAAAACGAACTTAATTTTTGTTCACCAAAGGTTTCATATAAGAAAGAAAATGACAATTTTTCACATTATCTTTTCTTCATTTCTGCATAAACTAACTTTTTTTTCTTTCTTCGTGATTTATGGTGTGAACATGGACGTGTCACATTAGAGCAGATCTATGAATTGTCACTGAAGGTCGAAATTTGGCAACAAGCGAGAAGGAAGGAAATCGAAACTCAGAGAAATGAAAAATATAAAAGAACAGTAAGATGAATAACATTTACGGAATGGGAAAGAAGAAGAAGGAATAACGAAACGAAAAAAGAAATAAAATGGGTAGGGAGGGCAAGATGTTATAGAAGAAAACGAGAAAACGCGAAAAGGACAGAGTAAAAATCAAGAGAATCTAAGAAAGAAAGGGGAAAAGTAAAGCATAAAGGCAAGAGATGAAAAAAAAAACTTGCTTTGGAGCATAAAGTCAGGAAATGATGAAAAAGGGAAAAATTCTTTTGGTTGTAAGTTTCTTGGTATGGAAGGAGAACGCGAGGAAAAGAAGGCGGTCTGGCCTTTTAAACTTTCTTCATAAGGAGTTACTGGTGGGGGGGACGGTTCTCGTTCCTTCTTTACACCAAGAAAACTTAATATTAAAAAAGGAGAAAAGAAGTTAGTGGTAGGGGGGAGGAAACGAACGAATTCTTTCTCTCGGCTCAGTCTCATAAACTGCTACGAAATTATTCATCCAAAGATCGCAAGAATTATGGGTAATGTATACAATAATAATAGCAACTAAATATTAATACTGCTATAAATTCTGTGAAGTACCTAGTTCAAATATTTATATATATATCATGTACTATACAAAGTATTATCTTTGTGTCATATTTCAACTTATGTTTTTTTTTTTTTTTTTAAAAATCTTAAATATTGAGGTTTCGAAGAAAACTCATAGGTTTTCATTTGTTTGACTTCGGATTATTGTTAAAAATTTATTGAGTTTATATTCCGAATTGCAAAATAATATTGTTAAGATTGAGATTATTTTAGACCAAATTTTAGTGAGTCGCTTAAATTTTATATTGAAAACCAATAAAATCTTTATATGAACTTGAGAAATTATGTTTAATATTCGCTATTTCAATAATGATTTAAATTCCACCGAGTTAATTTTAAAGGAGTCACTTGTAAAATAATGTGTACAAAATATTATACTTTGAAGCGTACACTTCAAAAATGTTATTTATGAGAATCACGCTGAGATTTATAAAATTATGCTTTTAATACGATGGAGCGTACACTTCAAAAATGTTAAAATATTTATGAGAATCACGCTGAGATTTATGAGATTATGCTTTTAATACCTTGGAGCGTACCCTTCAAAAATGTTAAAATATTTATGAGAATTACGCTGAGATTTATAAGATTATGTTGTTAGTACGTTGAAGCGTACACTTCAATAATATTATAATACGCGTATTTTTTCGAGAATCACGCTGAGATTTATAAGATTATGTTCTCAGTACGTTGAAGCGTACACTTCAATAATATAATACGCGTATTTTTTTCGAGAATCACGCTGAGATTTATAAGATTATGTTCTCAGTACGTTGAAGCGTACACTTCAATAATATTATAATACGCGTATTTTTTTCGAGAATCACGCTGAGATTTATAAGATTATGCTGTTAGTACATACGTCTGCAAGGTAACTCGTGAACGGAAGCGACGTTTCTTGCAATAGATAGCTAGAACAATTATCTCGGCCGAATTTGTTAATGGAGTCAACTCGTTAAGAATCTTCATCCCGGCGAAATTAAAATACCGCTAATTTTACAGTAATCTTATGTGATATCTTCAAATAAATAAAAGATAATTGAAATATGGAACAAGAGCGCCCTAGACAATATTATTTTGCATGAGGTACCGTTACCACAAGTCACCAAGTGGCTTTCCGTTTTCAGCCGTTTAGAAACGCGAAAATAAATGCCGATTTTCAAAATGGCTCGAAATCAAAAGCAGATAAGTGAGTCGTGATAACGGTTTCTCATGTAAAATAATATTGTCTAGGGCGCTCTTGTTCCACATTTCGATTATCTTTTATCTATTTGAAGATATCACATAATTACTGTAAAATTAGCGGTATTTTAATTTCGCCGGGATGAAGATTCTTAACATGTTCATGGGTAACGGCAACTATAACGCTGGCTGCCTTTAGCTCATATCTCATACATATAAGTGAATTTTGAATTATGTTTTTCAGTAGATAGCTAGAAATCGATTTCGTTAACGGAGTCAATCGTTCTGCGCTTATTTTCGTGAAAAGCCATAAACTATATCGTAAAAAAACACATCACAGCAAACGTTATTCAGAACTAGAAGAACCCCGGAGCTGGTGATCCTTATTACTTCGATTTTCCACCGACGCATTCCTGTTCACTGCTGTCTAGGCTTACTTTCTGCCTACTTTGGACCTACCTTTAAGTCAGAGCACATCTGACTGTGAGAATTCAGTTAGAAGCATGTCTGGAAATTGTACTCTGCAGACAATCCCTTAAATACTCATTGCACGTTCTGAAATGTGCATATCTGGATGGTGTACGTGTGACTTTCTTTATGGATACGGACTGGCACTTTATAATATAGGTTCAAAATAATGTGAGTTCTAATACATTTTTCCACGATTTTGGACGGCCCTAGCTCTGAAATTATGAACTTACCTCACAGATGAAAATTATGAACTTTTTCTTATGCTGATGTAAGAATTGCAAGACAAAATACCAAGCAAAGCAAAGACAAAATACCATATCAGTGTATGGCTCCATTTATTTCCTTTCCTAGTACTCTCTATGAGCGAAATTGTTGTTTTCACTTCCTATCTTGCCCTTGTTTGGACAAAGCCTCATGTCTATGCAATTTCCTACTGTTTTCTTGAGTAAACTATGCAATTTCCTACTCAGGCCTGTAGCCAGCCCAAAAATTTAAGGGCGGCCCGGTAGAAGTTAGGGGGGCCCGACCCAATCATATTATACTTCATCACCATATTATAGTTGATTTGCAAGCCTACCGTGAAATTTTATGGGGGCCAGCCAAAGTTTAGGGAGCCCCCCTTGCCCCCCGTGGATATGGGCCTGTTCCTACTGTTTTCTTGAGTAAAAACCTATTTTTTGTGAAAATTTGACACTGTTTGATTTATATCATCCCGAAATATAAAAATGTCCAAATTTAATCTTTTTCACAAATACTAGGTACCATTGCTGTAATACATGTAGATTTCCTGCAACAGAAAATTCGTTCTCTCGTAAAATGTAAAAATGAACTTGAGGCCATATCTACTTCGAGCCTATAATTATATATATATATATAATATTGTTTTCGTCGAAAGTTATGTGGTTCAGATGTGTGATCTGTACTGGACAGACTCCTTGAAAATCGTTTCTGCTTCGAACTAGCTATTGGTTTTTGCCCAGATTTTCTTTATTTAAACAAACAAACAAAAAGCTATTACATTTTATTCTTGTATGAGCCAGGACTTATGTTTTTTGGACACCAATATATAGGGTGAGATATGTGATGTATGTGTGAAGACATTCCTTGAAACTAGCGGACACTTGTGGCTTAGTATGTTGCGGTAAAGCTGTACCCAGAGCATAAAAGGAAATGAGATGGAAATTTATCTCAAATACAAAAGTAACCAAGAAAGTTCTGTCGCTTTTTGTGGAGGTCTGTGTTCGATTGGCCGTGAGTTGAATGCGAATGGAGATAAGGTGAAGGGCAGTTGTTGGTGTAAGTATATCCAACATACTACCTGGTTCTGGCAGTTCAGTTACACCGTAAACGTGCGTAAGGACAGAGATAGGACATGGGACTTCCAAGAGCGTCATAAGGGCGTGTATGCTGTGCGAGTTCAAACGGGGGTCAAACACCGCTGCAGCGGGTCAGAAAATATGCCAGGCCTTCGATGAGGGTGTTGGACTACGCGGACAGTAGAGCGGTGGTTTAATGAGTTTAAGGACAGTTACGAAACACTCGAAGACGTACCACGTGCCGGAAGACTAACGCATGTTCAAAATGAAGATCTTCAGACAGCAATTGAGGCGAACAGTGGCCAGATATGAGAAGAACTGTTACTACAATTCAGTGTGAATGGAAAGACCATTCGACACTACCTCCATCAACTTGGGAAGCACTACAAGTTGGGTCGATTGGTTCCACATGATTTGACTCTGGCCAGAAGACAACACGAGCAGACATCTGTGTTTCTTTGCTGTCTCATCTGAGGAAGGAACCATTTCTGGACAGGGTGTTGACATGTGATGAGAAGTGGGTTCTGTACAAAACTCCAAGGCGCCGTCATCATTGGTTAGCATCCTATGAACCGGTTCCAAAACAGCCGAAACCAGCATTGCACCAGAAGAAGGGCCTCCTGTGTGTTTGGTGGATTGATCTCGGCATCTTGCATCGGAAACTGCTATCAGCTGGTCAGAGCATCAATGCAACTGTGTACTGTCAGAAGTTGAGTCGTGTTCAAGAAAAACTGAAAACTCTGGAGATAGCAATTTTGAATCGTAAATATGTCCTCCTGTTACAGGACAACACTAAGCCCCACTTGGCTAGGATGACCTAGGACACCATTCTAAGCCTTGGATGGGAAACACTGTTGCATCCGTATACTCCCCGGACATTGCACCGTCCGATTTTCACCTGTTCCATTCCTTGGACAATCACCTTCGAGGACGCCAGTTCAAATCCCTAGGAGGTGCACTTGATACCTTCTTTGCTTCATACCGCGATGGTTTCCATGGCCTTCTAAAACGTTGGCAGAAGGTCGTCGATGCTAATGGGGCTATTTTTGATCTTCCAGGTACGTTTTAGATGACATATCGATGTTCGAAGGTGGTGGGTGGAAAAGGACAGAACTTTCTTGGTTATCTTTATACAAGAGATTATTTCAACAATTCTGGGAACTACATTAGAAACTTTATTATCTTCACAATGTATTAGAGAGGCTTAAAAATTAGTTAAATTCCGTTGTATCCATTGTTCCTGAGAACTTCTGGCAAGGATCTTGACCTTAATATTCCATCCTCAAGACCCTCTTTTGTATGTTGTTTCTTTATAGTTGAACAGACATTTTCTTTCACTGTACACTTTCGAAAATTGGTGTTCTAGCTATGTGGTGAAGGTCACGAAGGAACGGATCATTATACAACATTACTTCTCACTCACCACAGTGTCTTGGCTCTAACAGAGCTGAACAGAGTATCATACTATAGGTTGCCACAGATTACCAACCAATGGCAAGTAAGATATGCTTCTGGCGTCCAAGCCAGACCCTTGACAGATGTTATCTTTACACCAGTATTACCAAGGTGCATGCAAAATTATGATTTTTAAAATGTAAATTTAATATTATTTTTTTTAAAAAAGGACATACACATAAAATTGTATCACTTGTTTTACCTATGAATATATTAACAAGAATAGGGTAATTAATATGCGTTCAGTGCTATGGATTATGTCCTTCTCTTACAGCACTGAAGTTTCTTATAATTTAGACGTAGGAAATGCACCTAAACATAATGCGTGTTTACCAGGCAAACAGTCAGTCAGAGAGAGAGAGAGAGAGAGAGAGAGAGAGAGAGAAGTTGTAGGAAAATTAGACATGTACACTAGTGGATGTGATATGAATGTTTACGTAGTTGTATAACAAAACAACTGAAGCTGTAGAAAATTACGTGGTGGTCTTTGGATCGTATGTATATAGGGGGTATAAGACAGAATAGAGAAGCTTTGGACTAAAGGGGGTGCCCCAAAGTGTTTTCTTGTTCTCATGGCAACCAATGGAAATGGGGTGGCAAGCCTTGAGAGAGAGAGAGAGAGAGAGAGAGAGAAGAGAGAGGGTATGTCATCTTCTGACAACTGGGGCATCACCATGGCAACGGACACATGCAATTATTGGTCTACGCGGTGGAGTGATGGTGTTAAAACACTGCCGAGCACTGACTACACAAAAACGCTACTTTTTTTTCTAACTCTTCCCTTTATTTCGAGGAATAAGAAAAAGACAAACAAAAGCTGAACACGTTCTGTATTACAACCAGGAAAGATTTCAAAGCAACTAACCACGCATAAGATATTTATATATTTATATCCGGTTTTATGCTAACTTTCCAAGAATTAGTTATTACTTTTTAATATCAGAGCGTGCTGAGAACTTAATTTATTTACGCCCTTTAACTACCAGTACCCTGCAGAGTCATCAACCGTATGTATAGAGGTTATTCGAATATACACTGCAATGGTCTGTCGTACACGACAATATGACAAGCTTTTACATGAATATAAACATATATTTATTAAACAAGACTTTGACTTTAAGGATAGAATAGTGACAGCTTTTTTGTAAAAAAAAGTTTGAAAAATATTAAAAATAGCATATGCTGCTCTGCAAGCAAAAGATGTCTGTTTATTGCTTGGTTCCGAGTTTGATTCTTACTGGAGACATTAAATCTATGATAAAAATACCAAATAATCGCGTTTGGCTGGGATATATCTAACATTTTTCAAAGTGTTCTTACCCTATAAAAGCTACTGTCTCCATACCAGTTGTGCTCTATCTGACCACCAGCATTACGGACCATCGTCCGACATCGCAATTTCTTCTGCAACAAACTACATTGGAATACAGGCATAGGAATTCCGTACCATTTCTTCCTAAAGTTTTTCCATGCGCCAGTGAAGGCGAAATTGTATATATATGTCATTTTAAGTTAAAATGCGCAGAAATCCATTGGGCTAACATCAGAGCTTTTGGTAGGAATATCACGAAAGGAAATAACACGTAATTCTGTTTCCTTATTCATGACAAAACCAGAGGAGACGCTTTGTCCATGAGAAATCGCATTTGATTCTGGTTGACTCGCGGACAGAAACGAAGGATGTCTTTCCGATACGTTAGATTGAGATCATGACGGATTACCAGAAGTAGATAGCATTTCCTTCGCACTTTTGTTCACCTTACGTACTGTACCTACAACTTCCCCTTGTAACCATATCAGGCGACAGTCACGATTTTCTACGGAAAATTTTCTCCGTACTGGCCGTAAAACTTGGAGAGATGTCAATCATGTAAATGGCAGAATGTTACCATTATGCGTCAGATAAATGTAGGCCTCATCATCTAATGTGGCTATCTTATTCTATTTTGACCTTTTCTAGGTTTTTCCCCCTATAGTTTGCAGCAATTTGTCTTACGTTCAGCAATACGGCACGAATTGTGAACTCGTGGAAGTTGTGGCAGAAACTGCGCCAAAATTTAATGTCTGGGCTGTGTCACATTGACGCAGTGGATCCTCCAGATCTACCAGTCTACGAATTCCAGGAAGCAACTCAAATGACATATTCACATGCCCCAGTTTGTTATCAAATGTTTCAGTATGGATCTTACTTGTATTTGCTTGGCCACAATATATTTGGCTCTTGGTCACTTCTATGGTTAAAAACTTGTCGACATTGTTTCACCATTTAGTTGTACGACAAGTGTGTGTGGAAAAGAGGCATAATGAACCACTTCCCAATGACGGTTCTCTTTCAGTGGCAGTTCACTAGCACCAACGCGACACTTCGGCACTTGGAAGCTGAGACACCATACTGGTAATGATGCTGGTTTCTTGTTTCTGGCACAGGTGACAGCGGCGTTACCAAATCGTTCAAACATAAACCGATCAGTCTTCTGTTAATGGCTCTGATCTCACTTGAAGCCGTCACTATTTTTGCACATAGCGTCGGTGCTGGAAAAACCCTTTAAGTTCCTCTAATCAATGAATGAAAAGGACCTGCTTACGTCTACTGAAAATTATTATGATGGATATCTCATACATCGCTTGGTCAGGGGTGCTTAAAAGGAAGGGTTTTGATGCAAAATAACATGTTGGAATTGAAATTTTAGGGATCGAGAAGTATTGTTTGAAATATTACTAAGAATATGCATATCACGGTTTGTACAGTTGTCCACGCACCCAAGTTAATGTCGATAAATATTTTAAATAATAATAGTACTTAAAAACATGTATTGTTATGCGTGCACGTCACCATTTTTATACAATAATTAATATCGCTTGATTTCAAAGAGTTAACTATTGAGGCATTCTCCTACTTCTTTTAATATAAACAATGCTAATAGCTATTGGTTCCAACACAAATAGCTCCTTTTTAAGTAAATACTTCTTTCGAAATAAGTTCGAAAATTAGGCAGTTTTTCGAAACATTGGAGATGAGACGATATATTTCACGAGCAGTCTTTTGTCTTAGTATCGAATCCTTGAAAACATGTATTGTCTCGTTTTTAATGTGGGAAATTGTCTCGTACAAACCATATAAGCACAGTTTCTATTGAAAGAGGCCATTAGAATGAGGGAAGGAAAAATTATCTTCGAAGGAAGGAATTTATCCAGAATCCCATAAATATTTTGAATCCATTCTTTTCTACGATTCCTTAAAGTTATTGGATATTTAACAACTTGATTTCCAACAAATGCGTTAGTTGTGCAATAATAAATGCCCTTTGAGCTTCTTCATATTTTCTTTCTGTACAAAAAGAAAAAAAAAAGTAACCTAGACCTATATTTGTCAAAAAAGCAATGCAGCATCGGATATTGTGCGCTAGTGGTATATTTTATACACTATGAGCGCACATTTCCACTTCCTTGAACGCTAGTGAATTGGTCCACTTTATCTCAATGTTCAGTAGACTAACAACACTGAGAAAAAAATTGTAGGTGGCGTACTTAAAAAGGTAGGTTACATGCGTAATTCCTGTAGATTTTGGACTCAACTACAGCAGACGTAAAACTGAAAATGCATGTTTTATTATACCTTCCGTATAAGTGTTCCATCTATACGTACTTTCCATATGAAACAATATAGGCTGTCAGGATCTCACATACAAATAGACGTATATAACATATAGCTGAGGAATGTAATATAAGTATATGCATGTGATATACGGAAAACTGTTAGATATCAGATATCCTGCAACGGCATGATGTGGATCTAAGTGCGGTGCGTATGTAGCATTTGAATAAGGTATGCTCCATATTGATTTCTGTATAGGCAAGAGGATTCCATATATTTGTGCAATATGCCGCTGTCCGGTGAACGGAATTTTCTCAGTGCATCTGACACATATCTTAAACAATGAATGTAAAAAAATAAAATTGTCATACTTATACCGAAATTATGTGTGAACATACACAGAATGAAGTCTGTTAATTACGGTTTTAACACTGCATTTGTTGAGGTGTTTCCATAGTCAGGTTACAAAGATTACAATCAAATCCTAATGAAATTTGAGATGGGACCACCAGGGACTTATAGGCTACTCTTTCAACCCCCCCCCCCAAATAATGAAAATCGGTGTACTTACTGTATGCGAATGTGCATAGACATACCCCCGAAATATATATATATATAAACAGGTCGAATGAGAATCTCTAATTTTTTAACAAATGGGTATGTAAAACGTATGTGAAAATGAACGAGTTTCTTTTCATTGTAAAACCTCGGTAGACTTCTAAATTATATGGACCTAATATACTAATCAGAAGTGATAGGTTTATCAGTTGCAGTTTTTTTTAGTCAGATAAGGGACCATATAACGTATACTTGGGATATTGAACCTATGTCGAAAAAAACAATTTCTCTGAACCTGTCAGGTTATGTAGGTTATACAACATTGTAATGTTCCGCGTGTTTTTTTGTGTACAAATAATGTGATATGCTCTTGTTTGTAAACATCACCACATGTACTACACACCACGTGAGATTACTAAAACAAGCAGACGACAGACCACCAGCATTTCCTACAAGTCACAGGACGACATGACAACAGCAGCGCCACCGCCGTTGGGACGCCTACATATTGGACAGGCACCAGTTTTCTGATATCACTCCTCTTGCTTGCTTGGAGCACTAGGAGAACCCAACCTCAAAGGATGTAGTCTGCTGCGGAACTCTTGGCTATTCTTTTCCTCCTGGCGTAGCCTGCTTTGGGGCTCTGTCGGGATGCCAACCTCAGTTGCTTAGCCTGCCTCAGAGTTCTGTGACTTCTAACCCGCTCACTGCTTGCTGCGGAGCATTGGGGATTCCTACGCTACTCCGCTTAGCCTGCTTCGGGGCTCTGTAGTGATCCTGCTCACGACCACACGGTCTTGTACTATGTAATTTCTACCTCATAACAGAGAAAAAATGTTCTAAAGCATTTCTGTAAATACTATTGTTTTTGGAGGATTTTTAAAATAAATAAACCAATAGTGGGAGTCGATTCCGGACTCTGATTTTATTAATCTAACTCCACCTACTAGAAATTTCACATGGTGTAGGCAGTGGGTTCTGATCCTGATCCCTTTCACACGCCAGAGGGACAAGAACAATTTAAGGGAGGTAAAAGGGCATCTTTGAAATAAAATGAAAATGAAATCTTTGAGTTTTACGTCCCACGGTTATGCCGGTTAGGCTAAAGGAGACGGTGATTATGAGAGATGAATGAAATGGTGGAATGAAGAAAGTGGGAGGAAACGGGATAGCCCCGAGAAAACCCACGCACACGGTGTTTGTCCACCACAAAGTTCACTTGGCGGGAGCAGGGTTTGAACCCGAGACCCCTAGCACCAGAGGTGAACGCTCTACCACTGAGCCACCGGGGCCCCAAAAAAGGGCATCTTTGTTTCAGATATGTATCAGATGGCTAGTCTACTGACCATTGAGGAAAGAACTATATAAAATGATGCACGAAGAACATGTACTTAAATTTTCCTTGTCCTTGTCCTAGAAATGCCCTTTTCCCATTTATCTGGCTACATCACAATCCCAACGTTACAGAATTGTGGTTTATAGATTTTAAAAATAGCAGAAAACACATAGTTTCCACAGGCATCTTTTGAAACTAACTTATTCAGAGAGTTCTGTAGAGATCAAATAAGTGATAGTCTGACGGTAGCAGGTCAATGTTATAGAGTAGATACATTAAAACTTCCCACCAAGTTTTATAAATTTCTTGTGGGTCATTAAAGATGTATGGGATCTGACGTTGTTAACGTGATACACGACACCTTTTCTATTGACCAATTTCGGGTGTTTCTTTTGACTTGGTATGTGTACTCACGCTGATTGTCGATACTATAGATCCGAGTCTATGGTACTACCCGGTGACAGTAGCTCGTATTTCACTATGGCATTTCAGTTCCACCAAGAGCACAGTATAAACTTTCTGGGCGTCAGTGTGTGCTTTGAAACAGACTGTGGAGCTTCTCACAATCTTCTTATCTACTTTTTCATCAATCGTGATTAACTCCTTTAGAAATCGCTCGAATTCTGTTAAAAGGGAATTACCGTAGCCCCGTACAAAATGTAGATTTCGATTAGCTGTGTCCAGTGGCACCACTTTTGATTTCTGGAACCGACCGCTTCAAGATCAAATCAGGAGTCGAAAATAAAAAATGATACATTTTGGGAAATGCGGATCAGTGACCGACTGGAATGAAGTAGGTGCCATTCGATTCGTAATCACACGTTCATAAATAATTGATATATCATTTTCCCGAAATTTCTATTTTGACCCCAAAAATTAACGAAAATCCGGATTTTTTTGCAATTCGGACCTGTGATTGACTGGGATGAAATGGGTGTCATTCGATTCGTATTTGCACGTACACAAATAATTGATATCCCATTTTCCCGAAAATTCAATTTTGATCCGGAAATTTACGAAAATCTAAGATCCCATATTCCATAATTCTCGTAAATTTTCGGGGTTAAAATAGAATTTTCGGGAAAATAACATATCCCTTATTCATGTACGTGTAAATACGAACTGAATTACACCCATTTCGTCCCAGTCGATCACTGATCCGCATTGCCCAAATGGCCCCATTTTTTTTTATTTTTCCCCCCCTAATTTGATCTTGAAGCGGTCGGTTCCAGAAATCAAAAGTGGTGCTATTGGAAACAGCTCATCGAAATCTACATTTTAAACTCAAAAAAAAATATGAAAAATACGGAGCCACTGTAACTCCCTTTCAACCCTCGATTTCGTTACGTTTCAGTAGAGGCTTTCAGATAGAAATTCGATCGAATAAATGTTTTTCAGTCAGATCGTGGCACATGAACGTTGATCTTTTTCTTGTAGACAGCTTTCTACTTCAAATGATTTAACATTACTGACGAACATTTAGGTCATTGGCTGTATCATGACTGCTTATATGCTGGTCATGACTTCTGCCAGAACTTTCTTCGTTTTTACAATGATTACTGCGAAAAGCATTTTAACATCGATTGATTGTTGCTTTTGATAATGTATTCCATTATACAAATTACAAACAAAAAATTTGTGCCCAAGACGGCGTTGCTTGCGCTTTTATCGGAATAATATTGTAAAATGTAATGCAGCTTTGCTGGAAAATTCACTCAGCTTCACGGCACCAAATTTTATATTTGATTAAGAATTCCAGTACTGTTTGCCCATCTACTAACTTCAACTATCTGCTTTCAAATTACGATCGGATAGGCCAGACTTGCTGCAACTCATATATCCTGAAGTTTGGAACACTACCGCCATCTTGTGAGCAAAAAGCCTCAATACATTTTAGAGGTCCTGACAATATAAAGCAACTTTTCTTTATCTCTCACCATCCTTGCTCTAGAATATTCAGGGGCAGAGATCGGGGCGATTGCCCCCTTCCGTGAAGAGGAAACTTTCTTATTTTATATATAAATAAAACCCATCCCAGAGTTTGGAGATCTTAAAACAAGCTCTAATTAGCAGTATTACAACCCACCGCCCCCAAAAAGTCCGTCCGGGATCCGTCACTGGCTCTATTTAAATTCAATAGTAAACAAAGCAACAAATTTTAAAACTTCTGGTTTCAATAGAGAAATTGAAACCAAGGTTGACCTAACTTTTATACACTAAACTTATGTGAAAAATAAATAAATAATGTGAAAAATAAATAAATAAATAAAAGTTCCATACTACTCATTGCCGGATATGTTAGATTTGAAGCACAATTAATACTACCTTGGGAATTAAATTCATTGTAAAACTGTTTCTCGCTAATTATTACCACTTTTATTCTAATTATCATCAATATTGAAACTAGTAATTGCAGTGGATTTCAGCCATTTTTGGTTTTAGTAGAATGATAGTATAAAGAAAGGGTCAATTCTTCAGATGCTGGATCTATACCAAGAGACCACTTTTCACTATCATTTACAGTTTTTGCTCTATTATTAACATTGAAAGTGAAAGTAGCAGATTTCTACAATTACTTGTTCCGATTAAGGCATAAGGACGGAGGTAGAACCTAAACTATTAACGCTCCAATATCAGAAAACCATTTCTCCCTATGTCTCACCTTTTTTGCTTTGATAGTTATCAACAGATACAAGGACGAACATAGCCGTTGTATGTATATACAGAAAAAGACTTTGTAAACTTCTTCATGGCATAGTTTGTCTGAAAAGCATAAATAATATCATACTCAAAAGTAAAATGAAAATTTTTCAGTTTAGGGTTAGTCCCACGGCTATACTCTTTTAGGCTAAGGGAGACAGATGATTAACACAAGTGAATGGTGATGGAAGGATTCATGGAATGAAAATGTGGAGAAAAATTGAAGTACCACGAGAAAATTCACGGACACGATGTTGTCCACCGCAAACTTACTTGTTCGGGGATTGAACCAGGGGCCCCATGTACCAAAGTAAAATTACTTAAGTTTCACTTTAATACCTACAAAGGTTTATAAGATGAAATATTTGAAAATATGATGTTATTTTACAGAGAAACCTCTCAACAGTGGATACCGATGCAAAATTATTATATTTCTCCGGGGAAGATGAGTGCCCATTACCAAGAAGTTACATAAATTCAGAATACTTTCCGCTTACGTAGAAATTGGATGCAGTATCCAGTGAATACATGATTTACAAATTAAAGGTAAATATAACGCTAATATCAAAATAGGCTACTTGATTCTCAGTGTTCGAATTATTGGGGGAACAGAGGAAATATATTCCTCTATTGGCTCTGTAGAGAAACAAAGAATCGCTGAGGTATGTATAAGGATATGTACTGCAAAATATACTGCATGTGTTAATTTTCTTCTCATGTATATATCACCCACTATAAAAATATGTAAATTCGTATACTGATTGTACTAAAAGAACACTTAGTTTTTTGAACACTTTTTTTTCAATAATCACCAGAAAGCAATTTGTTATGGAGAGATAAAGAATAATTTCTAGTTGAGTTGAGTTGAGTTGATTTGGAGTTCAACAGAATCCCCTTCAGCAGCGAGGCTATATGAGACGTGGACCTACTGATTAACGTGGAATCCGAACCACATGAGCTTCCGCCGGGAATCGAACCTGGGTCTCCCACGCCAAAGGCGCGTATGCTAACCGCTTAGCCACGGAGCATCTCTAATTTCTAGTTGAGTTTGCAATAGTTCTGTTTCTGTATGGTGGCTCGCTATATCACTGACTTCTGTAACAAATACATTTTGTGGAGAATAGATCTTTATGTCCTGTGTTGCATCACAGATTGATTTACAAATAATCCGAACGTCAAAAATACGAAACATCTGAAATCCGAACGCGGTCCGTAGAAACTTTTTACATTTTGCCTTACCGCTAGCGATAAACAAACAATAGAGTTGTCCGTCGGCATTGTGCGAAGCCAGTACTTTTACAAAAGTTCATTCATATCTAATTGTTTGTCATACATATTTTTTTAAATTTTTATTTTCCCTTAGGCCTATACAAGTTAAGTTTTTAAGTGTGAGTTACAAGCAAAGGGGCTGATTTCTCTGTAAATTGGGGGGGGGGGACATTCAGATGCAGAAGGTATATATATAAGGATTTTAAGACAAATTGCATTCAAATTATGCCAAACATTGTATATTCATAAATACAATAGGGGGCCCACATAAGCTTTGGGGAGGCCCGGGCCCTCCGGCCCCCCACGATCGGGGCCCTTGGTTACAAGAACAGTGTAATTCAGTGTACGAGCAGGTTCTTCAGAAACATTAAATGTAAAGTAGCCTTACGTACGTATTGTAATTACTGTGTGTACTTCATAACCACTGTACCGGTATCGATAAAAGAGCATACCGTACAGTATATTTAAGCCTAAATGGCATTTTCTTGGTCATTTTCGAAAATCCGAATTACCTGTGGTACCAATTAGTTCGGATTTTCGACTTCCTACTGTAATAGAAAATACTGAGAATACATATAAACTGAGAATATTTCTGTCCGTTATGAAGAGTTTTTTTTTTTTTTTTTTTTAAGGAAGAAAAGGAGAGGAATAAGATTTGTCAGTGGTTTCATCTCAGTGTGTTCCTAGAAAATGAGGTTTTTGTCTTTAATAACACATATATTTTAATCGGGACAAAAAGAGTGATTAGATTTAGAAAATAAAGAAGGGGACAGTCGGCAAACTAACATAGTTTGACAGTTCAGATAGGTATAGTCATTATTAAAGCTAGAGCTAGCGAGGAAGACTACTCAAGCTTTTCAAAATAACCAGATATTTTCGCATTTAAGCTTATTCTAATTTTAATTTTTACATTATCTTCTTACCTTTAACAGGAATCAGAATTAGGGGACTTCGGTTGGCTCTTGATTTTTTTTTTTTTTTTTTTTTGTCTGAATCTCCTGTAAGGGGTTTGGTCTTTCTTACAAACCGCTGTTGAAATGAAATGAAATGAGTGTTTAGTTTAACGTCCCCCGATTATGTCCTTTAGATTAAGGGAGATGATTATTAAGGCAAGTGAATGATGATGAAAGAATCGGTGAAATGAGAATGTAGGAGAAAACGGGAGTAACCCGAGAAAACCCACGGGCACGTTGTTGAAGCCAGTGTTGAAGTGCATACAAGAGATTACTAGTATAATGCGTAACAACGAGCCAGAAATTGGATCCTCCACAAAATAACAGAAATTTTTGAGTCGAGTTTGCATTTCTTTTGGGACACCGGACTATTTTTAAAAAAAGGGGTAATCCCGTTAAAAACTAGACATCTGGTCATTCTAGTGTTTGGTATTGAGAGCTACCCATTGAAGAACTTTTTTTACTGTACTTACTTCTCAAATGTTTATATAAAGGATTTATGGACATTAACTGCCTTAAGCTCGTCATCAATGGGAAATGAAGACTCTCGGCGAGCACACTATCCAAAAAGGAAGAAAGCAGCTTGGGACCTGTATGTTAGGTACCATCACGACATTTGCGTGGTGTGAATGAGGGGACCCCCCCCCAAAAAAAAAAAAAAACTTTACTCAGAATGTCTGGTCTGAGAAAACTGTTGCACTTCTTCTTCCGAGTGTCCTCACTTAAAATCAAGCCCAGAACTGCTCTTGCCTTTGGTCACTCTTCTCAAATGTAATACATATCTTTTTACATTGAGGATCCAAATTTTTCTCTTACAGCTTTATTTGTGAAGAACAACTTTTAACAGTTCATAATCCATCCATGTTCCGCTCGATAACTAACTGATTACTGTGCGTAATTCCACTAAGGTTTGTGTTCGGGTTATACAATTCAAGTGCTGACCAGGGGTAAAAGTGAGGGGGAACGCGAGAGAACAGCGTCCTCTCACCTCCAAAAAATACATTCCTCGTCTCCTCAGTTCATAAAAAATTACAATGGGCAAAGATAGGCAGGGGGCGGCGTGATGTCAGGGCCGATACCTACCGTCCCCCTACCATTTCAGATTCACTTTTACCCCTGGTGCTGACTACACATAAAGAGGCAGCTGTAGAGCTACGATAGCTGTTATAATAGCTGGGGTCCTACTATAGTTTATATATACTGGGATAATGTATTCCTTTATAGAAAACCAGATATAACAACTTTGGTATTCGACGCAATGACTATGCATCAGCCAGTTGAATATGCATCATCTGGCCGTCATAGTTATTCATATAATGTCGTGCAATGGAGATGATCTTTTACACAGTCCATGTTCCCATAATGTTTCATATATCTATGCCAGAAAATAATGTTTCACCATATTCTCTATTCCTGTAAGAGGCCCTATCAAGAGGCAAAATTAAAATACCCCTAGTTTTATAGTAACTATGTAATATCTTCATATAGATAAAAGATAATCGAAGACAATATCATTTTGCATGAGATACCGTTATCATGATTCACTTGCCTGCTTTCGATTTCCAGTCATTTAGAAAATCAGAATTTATTTTCGCGTTTTTAAATGTCTGTAAACTGAAGGCTGCTAGGTGACTTGTGATAACGGTACCACATACAGTACAAAATAATGTTCTCTAGCACTCTCTTGTTCCACATTTCGATTATCTTTTATGTATTTAAAGATATCACATAATTACAATAAAATTAGCGGTATTTTAATTTCGCGGTGATTAGGTCTCTTAAGGGTTCTCTTCTACACACTGAATTCATCATTAAAAGAAAATATAGCATAACCAATCCACTCTACCTCTTTTAAAAGTCAAAACGGTTGTTCATAATGTTCTGATATCAAGTTGAGTATATTATAATTCAGATTTGTGCTTTTGAACTAAATTTCAGGAATGGAGCCGAGATGAATGTATTAGTATTATTATATGCCTCAGAGGCACAGGATGAAAATGTCAGACATATTAAGAAAATTGAACCTCTTTTTTCCCCCTATTTTTATCTTAATATTCAACTTTCTTCCAGACAACAATTCATATTTTTCGTTTTTTTTTCCTACACTACTGTATCTTTTTTTCTTTTTTCTCTCTCTTTATATAAAAATCTATCGAACGCTGGAAGCGAAGAGGCAAATGACTGCATTTCCCTGATTTGGGGAAATGTCTGGTCTCAGTTGAGCGAAATACTAAAGAAGAAAATTTAGCAGGGATTCGAGAAAGTCTCATGAGAAACGTTTATATATTTGATGAGTTATTGTGTTAATTTGTTACAGTGCTGAATGGGCGTTTCTAGTGCCAAGTTATGTTTAATAAAACTGGCAGAAGTCATTAGCAACACATTATAGAAAACAATTCAGTTTAGTTTCACACTGTGGAAGCAGATTTCTAGATTTATAAACTATACGAATTCTATACTGTAACCAGAAATAATAGATTAATCCGATTGCAATAAACAGACAAAGTTAGAGATATAGCCTGTTCTTGTGGTAAACTGCTTTTCACGATCCAGTACAATTTTTCACTATTACGATTAGTGTTGAAACCGGAAATCATAATTTTCACCAATAGGATAATAAAGGTAGAAGTAAAACTTAAATCGTGGAACGCATAAACCTCATCAAAAAGCCATTTTGCGTTATACTTAATCATTTTTGCACTATAGAGATAAATGTTAAACAGGAAATTGTATTATATTTCTACTGTCATTTCCGATTGCAGCAGAGGAACAAAGTCGGAGATAGAACATATTCTTATTTTTAAACAAACTGCTTCTTACTATTATAGCTTTTTTTTTTTTACTATGGTGATAGTGTTCATTCCGGATATTTTTTATTTTCGAAACTTATAATTGGAATAGAGGCATAAAGAGGAGATATATAGTTGTTTCGCAATGCTCGTTTTTCGCTTTTTCTTACTGCTTTTGGTCGATGGAGATCAATATTGAGACTAAAAGTTACTTTTAGTTTGAATAAAGGCATAAAGAGGAGATAAATCTCTATTTCGTAATGCTCATTTTTCGCCATCTCTTGCTGCTTTTGTTCGATGGAGAACAATGTTGAAAGTAGAAGTAACTTTTAGTTTGAATAGAGACGTAAAGAGGAGATAAAGAGCTGTTTTGCAACGCTCATTTTTCGCTATCTCTTACTGCTTTTGCTTGTGGAGATCAATATTGAGAATAGAAGAATCTTATAGTTTGAATAGAGGCATAAAGAGGAGATAAATAGCTATTTCATAATGCTCATTTTTCGCCATCTCTTACTGCTTTTGCTCGATGGAGAACAATGTTGAGAGTAGAAGTAACTTTTAGTTTGAATAGAGACGTAAAGAGGAGATAAAGAGCTGTTTTGCAACGCTCATTTTTCGCTAGCTCTTACTGCTTTTGCTTGTGGAGATCAATATTGAGAATAGAAGAATCTTATAGTTTGAATAGAGGCATAAAGAGGAGATAAATAGCTATTTCATAATGCTCATTTTTCGCCATCTCTTACTGCTTTTGCTCGATGGAGAACAATGTTGAGAGTAGAAGTAACTTTTAGTTTGAATAGAGACGTAAAGAGGAGATAAAGAGCTGTTTTGCAACGCTCATTTTTCGCTATCTCTTACTGCTTTTGCTTGTGGAGATCAATATTGAGAATAGAAGTATCTTATAGTTTGAATAGAGGCATAAAGAGGAGATAAATAGCTATTTCATAATGCTCATTTTTCGCCATCTCTTACTGCTTTTGCTCGATGGAGAACAATGTTGAGAGTAGTTTTGCAACGCTCATTTTTCGCTATCTCTTACTGCTTTTGCTTGTGGAGATCAATATTGAGAGTAGAAGTATCTTATAGTTTGAATAGAGGCATAAAGAGGAGATAAATAGCTATTTCATAATGCTCATTTTTCGCCATCTCTTACTGCTTTTGCTCGATGGAGAACAATGTTGAGAGTAGAAGTAACTTTTAGTTTGAATAGAGACGTAAAGAGGAGATAAAGAGCTGTTTTGCAACGCTCATTTTTCGCTATCTCTTACTGCTTTTGCTGTGGAGATCAATATTAAGACTAGGAGTAACTTTTAGTTTGAATAGAGGCATAAAGAGGAGATAAATAGTTATTTCGTAATGCTCATTTTTCGCCATCTCTTACTGCTTTTGCTCGATGGAGAACAATGTTGAGAGTAGAAGTAACTTTTAGTTTGAATAGAGACGTAAAGAGGAGATAAAGAGCTGTTTTGCAACGCTCATTTTTCGCTATCTCTTACTGCTTTTGCTTGTGGAGATCAATATTGAGAATAGAAGAATCTTATAGTTTGAATAGAGGCATAAAGAGGAGATAAATAGCTATTTCATAATGCTCATTTTTCGCCATCTCTTACTGCTTTTGCTCGATGGAGAACAATGTTGAGAGTAGAAGTAACTTTTAGTTTGAATAGAGACGTAAAGAGGATATAAAGAGCTGTTTTGCAACGCTCATTTTTCGCTATCTCTTACTGCTTTTGCTTTTGGAGATCAATATTGAGAATAGAAGTATCTTATAGTTTGAATAGAGGCATAAAGAGGAGATAAATAGCTATTTCATAATGCTCATTTTTCGCCATCTCTTACTGCTTTTGCTCGATGTAGAACAATGTTGAGAGTAGAAGTAACTTTTAGTTTGAATAGAGACGTAAAGAGGAGATAAAGAGCTGTTTTGCAACGCTCATTTTTCGCTATCTCTTACTGCTTTTGCTGTGGAGATCAATATTAAGACTAGGAGTAACTTTTAGTTTGAATAGAGGCATAAAGAGGAGATAAATAGTTATTTCGTAATGCTCATTTTTCGCCATCTCTTACTGCTTTTGCTCGATGGAGAACAATGTTGAGAGTAGAAGTAACTTTTAGTTTGAATAGAGACGTAAAGAGGAGATAAAGAGCTGTTTTGCAACGCTCATTTTTCGCTATCTCTTACTGCTTTTGCTTGTGGAGATCAATATTGAGAATAGAAGAATCTTATAGTTTGAATAGAGGCATAAAGAGGAGATAAATAGCTATTTCATAATGCTCATTTTTCGCCATCTCTTACTGCTTTTGCTCGATGGAGAACAATGTTGAGAGTAGAAGTAACTTTTAGTTTGAATAGAGACGTAAAGAGGATATAAAGAGCTGTTTTGCAACGCTCATTTTTCGCTATCTCTTACTGCTTTTGCTTTTGGAGATCAATATTGAGAATAGAAGTATCTTATAGTTTGAATAGAGGCATAAAGAGGAGATAAATAGCTATTTCATAATGCTCATTTTTCGCCATCTCTTACTGCTTTTGCTCGATGGAGAACAATGTTGAGAGTAGAAGTAACTTTTAGTTTGAATAGAGACGTAAAGAGGAGATAAAGAGCTGTTTTGCAACGCTCATTTTTCGCTATCTCTTACTGCTTTTGCTTGTGGAGATCAATATTGAGAGTAGAAGTATCTTATAATTTGAATAGAGGCATAAAGAGGAGATAAATAGCTATTTCATAATGCTCATTTTTCGCCATCTCTTACTGCTTTTGCTCGATGGAGAACAATGTTGAGAGTAGTTTTGCAACGCTCATTTTTCGCTATCTCTTACTGCTTTTGCTTGTGGAGATCAATATTGAGAGTAGAAGTATCTTATAGTTTGAATAGAGGCATAAAGAGGAGATAAATAGCTATTTCATAATGCTCATTTTTCGCCATCTCTTACTGCTTTTGCTCGATGGAGAACAATGTTGAGAGTAGAAGTAACTTTTAGTTTGAATAGAGACGTAAAGAGTAGATAAAGAGATGTTTCGCAATGCTCATTTTTCGCTATCTCTTACTGCTTTTGCTCGTGGAGATCAATATTGAAACTGGAAGTAGTAGTAAATTTCTGCGACTTCCGGTTTTAGCAGAGAGAGAAGGGAAAAGATTAAATATAATCTTGAGACTCTGAATCAATTCCAAATAACCAGTTTCGCACTCTCTATTATTGTTTTTGTTCTGTTGTGAATAACGTTAAAACTGGGAATGGTTGATTTCTAGTCATTTCGATTTGAAAAGACGTTTCATGAAGCAGAAGAAATCTATTATTGAGAAGATGACTCGATTCCGGAAAGCATTCATATTCTCCCTATTCTCTCACCATTTTCTGTGTTGATACCTTTCCACAAACAAATTGACGGACATGGTCGTTGCAGCGTAGTTTGAAAGTCTAATGTTACATTAGTGGATACCAGTAACGTTTTAGATAAAAGGCACGCAATTGTGAGGGATATTGTGTCGCTTTGTGTCCTGTAATTAAACTTGGGGATGAGTTCTCTCCAACACCAATGTTAAGTATCGGAAAAGATACAACTAAAAATATAAACCAATAGAACCCTACATTGAGGAGGGTTCGAACTGCGACCCTGAAATTATATAAAGCTCGAAGGTTAGAGTATATTTACTGTAATTTTCTTATTTTTACTGAGACGCTGGACATTATTTTGTATAAAAGTGCTAACGAGAAAATGAAATGAAAAGAAATATTTCAGTTTAACATCCCACGATTATGCCGGCTAGGCTAAGGAAAACGATGATTAGGGCAAATGAATGCTGATGAAAGAATGGATGAAATAAAAAGTGGGAGGAAACGGGAGTACTCCGAGAAGACCCACTGACACGATGTTGTTCACCACAAACTTACTTAGTCGGGAATCGAACCATGGCCCCCACGCATGTAAGCAAGGAGAAATGGTTGAACAGGTAAATTGTTGAAGAAGTTAGGGTACGATGTTTCCCCAGGGTGTCTGGTTACGTGTACAGTACTTTGGTAAATTCGAAATTAGAAGGCAAAATCTCCGCGTTGTAGTAGACGTCGTCTCCTCGATGTATCTCCGTAACTGCTCTTCCGCTACTAGCTCTGACAGTAGTTATGTAAACTCGGAGAGATTTGTAAAACTATTCCCACAGGTCTCCGATGACCAAATATGGCTAGACTTCTTTGGTAACAGATCTTGTACTCTCCTGAGGTCAAACGAAAAACTTTCAAACTGATACTTAGGTCCTCATTTTCGGGCGTAGAAAACTCGTAGGAATTTTTGACCTCAGCGTGACGATAGAATCGTCACATTACAAAATAGAAAAGATAAGCTTACATTATGTCAATCAAGTTTCTGTCTCCTGTCGATGTACTCCGTGTGTTTTATCAAAGGCGCAAGTTAACTACATTTCTTTCCGAATTTCAGCTAAATCGGAGGTAATAGACGCGAAAAGAGCAAGTGTCAATGTTCACATAAATGAAATTAAGGTTAGTTGACACACGAGAGCTTAATTGAAAACGGGAGAACTAACTTACCTTGAAAGGCAGGAGAAAAATAAAGAATGCTGTATATGGGGCTATAGAGGTTGTTAGTGGACAGGAATTTGCTAAGCGCACTTCCTTTAATGAAAAGTAAAGCTGGTGAATTACAAAGTACTTCATAATGAAGCTAAAAGCAACAAGAATTTTTTCTTTTTTTTTTTTTTTTTAATAAAAGTGATCGTTTCCCTGGTGAATGACCACAGGCAGATCGAGGCATAAATGCATCGGAAAACGAATCCAGGCTGATTGGTTACCATTCACCTAGGAAATCTCATAACACTAATAACGCTTTGTGATCTCCAAATGTGACTTTGAGTGAAAGGAAGTTCTAGAACCGTAGATTGTCATTACTTCGGCATGTATAAGAGCAGGGGCATCATTAGGGAGATGAAGACACAGTAGGAGAACGGAATAAGTGAGCGTTGGGAGTGTACATATACTCATTGATCTACGAGTAGCATTTTTTAAATCTCTCAACTACACCATCTTTCGATCTATAAATCTATCGACTTCTACACCATCTATTTGCCCATCAATACTATCTTTTATCAACGTTAGGTTACCTATCTGCTTCTTTCCTTTTCCATATGGTTTACAGACAAGAGGAGCAGCTAACTATAAAACCACAGAGAATTCAGTTAGAAAAGACAAATTTATTGTATTGAGAATAGCCCAACAAACAAATTATAGTTGAAGATTCAGTATTTTGTGGTAAAAATATTCTTTTAATTTCTTAAATAGACGTAGTATACCATTAGTATATGACCATTTTGCTAAGTGAAATTACACGAGCAGATTTGTTTTGTAGCTCATTAGAATATATAGAGACCTTCGAGGTCTATTATAATGTGCGTACTACGTTTATTTAACGTTTAAGAATATAATCCATAACTTAACATTGGACAGGTTTGTTCTATATATTTTCTCCTGACTCTTGTTTTAAATAGCGATTAGTACGTATTTCTTGTTTTTCGAAAATTCAGTTAATAGCCCATAACTCGAGAATAGTTCGTACCCTGCTACTTCAGCCAAGGTCTACTTGCATGACAGGTTTGGTCAAGACCACTTAAATTATGTAGTTGTCGTACGACATATGATTGCTCAAGATCGGTTGAATTATGTAGGTGCCGTACCACATATACTATTCTTTACAACTGATCAAGGCCGGTTGAATTATGTAGGTGCCATATGGGTGTGTACTATCCTTTATAATTGGTCAAGATTGGTTGAATTATGTAGTTGCCGTACGACATATACTATCGTTTATGATTCGTCAAGATCGGTTGAATTATATAGCTGCCGTACGACATATACTGTTCTTTATAATAGATGAAGACCGGTTGAATTATGTAGTTGCCGTACGACATATACTATCCTTTATGATTGATTGTTTCTTAAAAAAAAAAAAAAAAACAGAACAGAAACAATATTCGTAGTTATTTTTCGTAGATGAGTTTCCAATCGGGCAGCTAAAATAAAGAGAATGCTGTCAACATACAGACGAGACGGTATTTATGCTTAGAAATAATACTAGGAAGTTTGCCATTATTTTGCATCGGAGGACATTAGCCGGATCCCTTTCTTGTGTCTCTGAAGGTAAATGTTTGCGAGAGAAAACTAGCATCCTCTTATTTCCTCTTGCTAAATGAAACTCACATATCGGTTTATGAGATTATTTGTAAAAAGTTACTGTTTGCTATTGTTATTGGTTTCCTGATACCATTAACGGCTTTTCGATAAACTATTTACCTTGATAAGAAACCATTTTAAATATTCCTTTTGTAAGAATCCATTAAAGCTACCGTAAATGCATAGTACTTAGAAACACAGTGTTAGTTAAAAAAAATCATTTAAAAAAATCCGATGACAGTTACAGTATCTGCTCATCCCTTTCTCGTGAAAGGGCACAACTTAATGTCAACGTCATTAGCTCCAGTTAGTTATTAAATATGCACAAAAACAATGTCCGTGAACCTGGTCCCACAAAGATCCGCACTAATTTTAAAACATGCCAAAAATTAGTGCTGACAACTTGTAATGTTAAAAAAAAAATGTGCTGTTATACAGACATCCAGAAACAAGACAAAAAATCTGGGTGGGGCTAGGTTCATGCAAGCCCAACCCATTCAACCGATTGAGATTAAACCTATGCACGAAGTTAGTGTTAAATTAATACTGACGATACCGCACAGAAAGAAAATTAGTGGTATTTATCATATAAAAATTATAATTGAGTGGGTAGGGCTTGCGTGAACCTAGACCCACCCAAATTTTGTTTTTTTTTCTTTGTTTTTTGTTTTTTGACGTCTGTGCAAGAGCACATTTTTTAAAAACACTACAGGTCGTCAGCACTAATTTTTGGCATATGTTTTAAAATTAGTGCGGGTGTGGGTGCGGCCAGGTTCACAGACATACAAAAACATGAAATCAAATGAGTTCTGGAAGGACCAGTCAGTATTTACTTGGGGCGTAAATACCTAAATACGAGCTTGGGTATAACATTAGAGGTCTGCTCACTTATATTTGGGTGTTCAGTGACTTCTGACTGAGGTTACTTTCAACATAGTATTTTTTCTTCTTGTAATTTTTATTTCGAAATTATATGATTATCAAACATATCTACTAGTTAATTGAATTTTCTTTTAAAAAAATCATCTGCAAGAAAAACCTGAATTTTTACTGTTGATATCACTGATGTTGTAGTCTAGAGTTCTAGTTTCAAAGAAAGCACGGATAGGGATGCGCACGAGACGAGTCGAGACAGGATTTTCCTGACAAAATTCGAGTCGAAACACGGCTCTTCCAATAGAAAAATATATATTTTTCGAGTCGAGACATTACTATTACAGCACATTTTCGAGTCGAGACAGCCATAAATCTTGTCTCGTGCGCATCCCTAAGCACGGAATGTTCGGTGTTGACTCAGCACTGTGAAACAGCTGGATAAATATTTGAATGAATTGGTAGCAAACTCAGCGTCGAAAATCACAAGGGAAAGGGAGTGGATGACCGACTACATTTCAAGTGTCCGCAAAGAGCACCTTCTTCTGTTATAAAACCAAAAAGACTTTTAAACATATAAATTAATAGTACATATTTATATTGATTATTACTTAGTTTTTTGTTTTGTTTATTTTCTGGTTTAGTGGATGATCATTTCATTTGAAAACTTTATGAAATCAATCCGGGAACCTTATTGCTGTACTGTGAAGGTACTTTTTTCATCACGTTTCACTTTATGAAACCAGTTCAGAAACTTTATTGCCGAACTATGAGGTACTTTTTTTTATTACTTTTCACTTTATGAAACCAGCTCAGGAACTTTATTGCCGCACTACGTAGGTACTTTTTCTATTACTTTCCACTTTATGAAACCAGTCCAGAAACTTTATTGCCGCACTATGTTGGTACTTTTTTAATACTTTTCACTTTATGAAAGCAGCGCAGAAACTTTATTGCCGCACTATGTAGGTACTTTTTTTTATTACTCTTCACTTTATGAAACCAGCCCAGAAACTTTATTGCCGCACTATGTAGGTACTTTTTCTCTTACTTTTCACTTTATGAAAGCAGCGCAGAAACTTTATTGCCGCACTATGTAGGTACGTTTTTTTATTACTCTTCACTTTATGAAACCAGCCCAGAAACTTTATTGCCGCACTATGTAGGTACTTTTTCTATTACTTTTCACTTTATGAAAGCAGCGCAGAAACTTTATTGCCGCACTATGTAGGTACTTTTTTTTATTACTCTTCACTTTATGAAACCAGCCCAGAAACTTTATTGCCGCACTATGTAGGTACTTTTTCTATTACTCTTCACTTTATGAAAGCAGCGCAGAAACTTTATTGCCGCACTATGTAGGTACTTTTTTTATTACTCTTCACTTTATGAAACCAGCCCAGAAACTTTATTGCCGCACTATGTAGGTACTTTTTCTATTACTTTTCACTTTATGAAAGCAGCGCAGAAACTTTATTGCCGCACTATGTAGGTACTTTTTTTATTACTCTTCACTTTATGAAACCAGCCCAGAAACTTTATTGCCGCACTATGTAGGTACTTTTTCTATTACTTTTCACTTTATGAAAGCAGCGCAGAAACTTTATTGCCGCACTATGTAGGTACTTTTTTTTATTACTCTTCACTTTATGAAACCAGCCCAGAAACTTTATTGCCGCACTATGTAGGTACTTTTTCTATTACTTTTCACTTTATGAAACCAGCCCAGGAACTTTATTGCCGCACTATGTAGGTACTTTTTCTATTACTTTCCACTTTATGAAACCAGTCCAGAAACTTTATTGCCGCACTATGTTGGTACTTTTTTTAATACTTTTCACTTTATGAAAGCAGCGCAGAAACTTTATTGCCGCACTATGTAGGTACTTTTTTTTATTACTCTTCACTTTATGAAACCAGCCCTGAAACTTTATTGCCGCACTAGGTAGGTACTTTTTCTATTACTTTTCACTTTATGAAACCAGCCCAGGAACTTTATTGCCGCACTATGTAGGTACTTTTTCTATTACTTTCCACTTTATGAAACCAGTCCAGAAACTTTATTGCCGCACTATGTAGGTACTTTTTTTTATTACTTTTCACTTTATGAAACCAGCCCAGAAACTTTATTGCTGCACTATGTAGGTACTTTTTCTATTACTTTTCACTTTATGAAATCAGTCTGAGAACTTGATTGCTGCACTGTTTTTAAATCACAAATACTTACCACCGAGTTGTTTCCTAGTTACGGTTTTGTTGCACATCTTTCTTCATAAGTACGAAAATACTCAGTGTTCAGGTATATTTTGCAACAAAGTTTTCGGAATCGAAAGCGAAAGTTAATTTCCTGCTGAGGAAAACGGATGATTTCTGTATTGAATTAAAACCGTACTTTGACGATCTTTCTCATCATTGAAATGCTTAGCTTCAAGCCAAAAGAATGATTCGGTTATTCAGTAGGTATTGTTCGTAACTACCACTCACAAGGAACGGACATGAACGTGTCATCCGGATGTCGGAATCAAACCTAGTCCATTCGATAAACACAACAAAAACGTGTTTATGCACAAGACATTAGGTGCTATGGACAACGGAGTAAGTCCCTGGTGCCCAGTAACCCTGTTATTATAAAGAAAATCGTAGACTTGCAGTGAAATAGCTATTGCATCAACACTGTTCATTGGAAAGTCATAGTTTATAGTTCATTCTCTTCAGCATGAAACTAGCTTTTCGGAGATGCTATGTATTCGAGCCCATAACGTACTTGAACAGATAAATTGGTATAATGTCAGGAAAATTCCCTCAAGGGTTTCATGCTGAAGAGAATTAACTTTAAACCATGATTTTCCAATGAACAGTGTTGATGCAATTGCTATTTCACTGCAGGTCTACGATTTTCTTTATACTAACAGGGTTAATGGGTCCCAGAGACTTACACCGTTGTCCATGGCACCTAATTATTTGTGCATGAACATATCTTTATATGTTCATCGAATAGACTAGGTTTGATTCGGACGTCCGGATGACATGTTCATGTTCGTTCCTTGTCAGCTGTCCCTTATTCTATACTCCGTCAAGCTACTATATGATTCTTACTTTGTTAGGAAGAAGTGTAAAGAAGCTACATATACAACCTAATTTAATCAATTGCAATAATTCGTTTTGGGTACCGGGGGCGATTGCTCCCTTGGATTTTAGATTTACATACGTTTTAATTACTAAGATAATAATATGCCAATGAAAAACATGAGAAATTTACTTACATCGGGATCTTGTCTCCCCTCTCCTTCCAAGCAAAATTTGAAATGACGGTGCGCTTAATTAATATCTACAAATGATTGACATAACTTCTTTTTTGTGAACGCAATTTCATTTCTTGGACACAAAGAGATGCGGTTGAATTGTACTTCTACGGACTCTGTAATGTAGTTATATGCTAATTAGTTTGTACCATACTAAAGTCACTGCGGGAACTGTAAACTTATATTTCATTTCTTTACAGGTATGTTTCTGCTTCTTCTCGTTGATGCTGCAATGATACGCGTTTTGGGTAAGAATATAGTATTTATTTTGTAATTATAATTTTCTTACGAACATTACGACTAGCAAACCTGGAAATTAAAAATAGTTTTGCTGCCCTCATTTGATAGTTTTACAAATGTTAACTAATTTTAGTAGGATATGTATAAAACGACATAGAGGAAGACAACTGTCAAACAATTAGTAGTACCTCTAAAACTGTACTGCATAAACTGGCCGAGTATAGACTTTTGGGTTTCGGGTAAAAAAGAAAAAAAAATGAATTTCGGAAATGTACTTATTAAGGCTTAACAACAGCTCAAAATTTATTACTACGCAAAAGTACAGTAGCTAGGTGCTTCAATGAAATTCAATACTATGGGATACCTAATTTCTTCCTTTTAAAACATTTTGAAACGATTATATGTCTCTAAAATGTTGTAAAGAACGTTGCAGATATGTTTACCGAAAACCGCAACCAAGCACGGCTCCTTCTTCGGAATATTGTTAAATCATATTTTGGAAATATTTGAAAATGGGAATTTCCCGCGAATCCCATCGGATCCCCAGGCCCCATAGGGATGTACGTTTGTTTTGGATTATACGTGTTCTTGGAGTTGTTGTTAAATCCCAGTATAATTATTTTTTTTGAATTGTGCTGTCTAGTACACAAACCCACATTCCATACATATGGTGTCGCTACACTGAGAAAAATCCGTTCTCCTGACAGCGGTATATTTTACAAATATACGGAATCCTCTTGCTTACTACAGAAATCAGTACTGAGCATCCGTTATCCGTACGCTACACAGGCACAGCCCTTAGTTGTTACATCATGCCCTTGCAGGATGTCTGATATCTAACAGTCTTCCTTGTATTACATACAGATATGTATATAACCTTCGTCAGCTATATGTTATATACGTCCATTTGTAGCGAGATCCTGACAGCCTATATTGTTTCATACGGAAAGTACGTACAGATGGAACGCTTATACAGAAAGTATTATAAAACATGCGTTTTCATTTATACGTTTGCTGTGTGTTAAGTCCAAAAACTACAGAATTTACAAATGTAACATACAATTTTACGTACGCCATGTACATTTTTTTCTCAGTGTATTTATTCCGTCATATATCGGTAAACGTTAAGCTTACCGACTGACGGGTTTCTGCAAACACACAACTGTAACATTCTTGAAAACCTTCTTAAGGCATGTTTTGGAATTGTTTAAAAATGGAAGTTTTGCGAACCCCATAGTACCCCCAGATCCGATAGAGATGAGTATTTGTTTTGGATTGAAACTACTTTTGAGGTTATTGCTAGATCTCAGTAATTAAGTTTTCGAAATTGTATTATCTAGCACACAAATCCCACACCTTCATGGTGTCGCTCTTTATTTCCTCATGGTTCGGTAACCACGAGGCCTACCGAGTTGTGGTTTTCGTCAAACAGATATCTCTAACGTTCTTTACAACATTTTATAGATATACAGGGTGGCTTAAAAGTAGATATACAGTACCGGTACCATAGTGATCAACTCGTTGCTTTTTATATTATTTCTTATTGTTACCTATCAGGTAGATTTAGTTTCTTTATTATTTGTTCTTAATGTCTTTTTACTTGTATCTTATGCTCGGAAGAGCCGAAGCAAATAAACCTATAAGCTAAAATGTTATACTTGATCAATGCACGGGTGTATACCTACTTTTGAGCCATCCTGTATACATTTCAGAATATTCAGAATATTTACCTACTTTCGCATGGTATTACATTTTGAGTTTGTTAAGCCTCAATAAGTACTCTTTCGAAATTCATCGTTCTTTTACCCGAAATCCAAAAGCCCATACTGACTCGATTTTTTTCTGAAGTGCACAGTTTCTTTCCTTTTCTTCTTATTTTACTTTTAAATTCGAGATTTTTATCACCTTTCTTTTCGCAATTTGATCCAACCTGAAATCATTCTTATAAGCATCAGAGAAAACAATCTTCTTCAGGAATAATTTTATATATATATATATATATATATATATATATATATATATATATATATGTGTGTGTGTGTGTGTGTGTGTGTGTGTGTGCGTGTGTGTGTGTGTGTGTGTGTGTCAGCAACTTTTCTGATAGATAATCATAGAGTCATATAATTTTCTATATATTATTGTATATATTATATATTTAAATTTTGTATAACACAAGTAAATATTCATCAGATCTAAACACGTACGCACTCGTTTTCCATTTCTCGACCTGGAAGGATGTGGGGAATCAAAATGTATGTATTGAAAAGAGAGAATAAATCCCTGGGACAACATTAGGAGCTAGTGGTCTACTATACCACGCTTAATTGCATGCATGGGGAGCATGCCCGCGACCGTTCGGTCTATTTAATGGACGATTACCTCGTCGCACCCCGCCCGTAGTTCCTCAATACACGCTATTAATCCACGTGCACGTAGTGCACCGTCAGAATTTGTCCCCTAATTCTGACTCGCCGAAGCGATGTAACCCCCATTCTCTGAGGGAGTGGGATACGCCAACTGCGCGGCCAGACCGAAGTCCTGAGTGCCTAACAGTAGCCTACTGGTTGAGGCAGACTGCTAGCGAGTCAGTCCTACCATGTTCTGCAGGCATGGCGCCCGAGCGTTATAGGGCAAGCTCACCTCCCGCCCGTGTTCACCGTTACTCAGATTCCTGGGATTGGCTCTCATAAGCTACCGAATCCCACGAAATGACCACAACCCGGCAGAGTCCAACCCAATTCCGGGGCCCCAGGCGATGCCCGAGGGGGCTTGTTCAATCCCGGCCCTGCCTACCTGTATCGTTCAACTGGCAACCGCCTTGTCGTGTAGAGGTACCACGCACACGTCGAGATACTCCCGTATCTCATCCCGGACCCAATGGTACGTGTTGAGTCACCATTTAAGTTTGGTGCCGGCCCATATCCCACAGAGTTTCCTCCCTTTGGCAGGATCAGAACCGTTACCCAATTCCTGGGATTGGCCCCTACCCACCTCCGTTTGGTCCCCCTGCCGGCAGGAGTCCAACACTCCCCCCGGTTGGGTCGTCCGAACAATACGGGACTTCGTCTAATTACAGTAGAGGTACACCACACATTACCAGAGCCAATGACTGATGTAGACCGTTTGCTCAAGGCAGACCTTGTCATTTGGGAGCCGTGTCTCCCCTGGTAGGCCTGTCCAAACAATACGGGGCTACCTATCTTTAACGTGTTTAGGTACCACGTACACGTTGTAGCGAGGCTACCTGTCCGAATCCCAATGGTACGTGTAAGCCACCATTAGAAGGGACACCCACACCCTTCCTCCGGTATGGTCGTCCAAACAATACGGAACTACCTCTTCTTACGGAAGAGGTGAACCGTACATTACCAGACCCAATGGCTGATGTAGACTGTCTACCTTTAAAGACAATGGCCATTTGGGAGCGGCGGCTCCACTGGTAGGGTCGTGGCTTCTGCACCCAGCTCACACTACTGGGACGAAGGAGGGACCCACTTCCTCAGCGCTCCTGAATACGAGTATGCGTTAGGATACTAGGTATCCCATCCCGGACCCAAGAGAACGCATTACACTCTCTTTGAGGGCAGTACCTACATCTTCCTCCCGGTAGGGCGCTGGATCCGCCCACCCTTGGGCACACCAGCTACCCACTCTTTTTAGCGTGTTGGGGTACCACGCAGCCTTATGTCCCGGACCCAAGGGCACGGCTTAGTTGCCCATTTCGGGGGATACCCAAGGGCTCACCCCCGCCGGTAGGTACGGCAGCCGAAGCTACCTACCCCACTGAGGACGTGATGGGGTCACACGTACTCTCCCAGATCCAATGACACGAGTTAGTCGCCCATTTCAGAGGATGCTCCCCCGGGACAACAGATATTAGTGTGAAATTCATAGCTTTTTGTAGTCGCTGAGATCAATAGTGAAATTCCCGATGCCAACCAAGTCCAAGTTTAGTCCGCCATCGTCATGGTGGTATGAAAATAGTCTAACATATCTGTAATGACTCATATAGTGTCAAATTTATAGTTTTCGGAATTCCTAAGCTGATTGGTGACTTTCGATGACATTTACGTCTAAGTTTAGACAAGATGGAATATGCCAGCTGGTCAGGGAATTGACAGGGACGACTCTTCTTTATTTATCTCTTTCGATTATTTTGCTTCTTTTCAAATCTATATATATAAAAGAGAACGCACAAAATCCTTTGTCCGCTCATCACGCTAATACGGCTGAACCGATTTCTTTCATTTTTGGGGGGTTGTTAGGATTTGGACCCTAGATGGTTTTTATCATATCACTTTAATTTTCAATTACCAGTGTCTTGAGATAATTGACCAATCAGGTGTCAATACGTAAAAAAAATCCTTTGTCCGCTCATCACGCTAATACGGCTGAACCGATTTCTTTCATTTTTGGGGGGTTGTTAGGATGTGGACCCTAGATGGTTTTTATCATATCACTTTAATTTTCAATTACCAGTGTCTTGAGATAATTGACCATTCAGGTGTCCATACGTACAAATCCTTTGTTATTAGTTCATCATAGGTATAAAAATAAACGTATTTATATGCAACCCGCATGACCCTGTGACTCGGCGGGTTAACATAACTGACAGGCGCTATAAATCACTTGAAAGCGAAAAAGTAAAAATTATCTAAGTAACAAAGTTTATTGCGTTCCGGGATGACCGCAGCGAAGCGGGGCGGGTTGGGGTGACCGCAGCGAAGCGGGGCGGGTTAACATAAATGACAGGCGATATAATGTTAACATTTACTGCAATCTTCTATGGTTTTTATCATATCACTTGAAAGCGAAAAAGTAAAAATTATCTAAGTAACAAAGTTTATTGCGTTCCGGGGTGACCGCAGCGAAGCGGGGTGAACGCTGCTAGTATGATATAATTGCATAAAGCGCATCCTCTCAGTGCGAAGAACGGGTATTTCAGGTATTATAAGGTAAAATTATTTGTTTGTTTGTTTGTTTGTTTGTTTACTAGCGTCAATTATCCGCTTCGCTGGGTTAAAATAAGAAAACAAAAACTAATATGTTCCGTTAGTCAGTCAGTTTTTACTATTACTAAAGCGCTTTCTGATAGACGATGTTTCTTGTCTTAAAAAATTAAATGTTACTACTGTGGACTGAATTTAGATTTAAATAGCATGAAAGTTTCACTGTTCATCTCAGCGACCCCGAAAAACTATGAATTCGACACTAATATCGGTCATTTTCCATCATTTTTAAATATCTCCCCATCTTCCTCCTCCCCTAAGTTGTTCCATCAAACTGAAATGATAGAAACCATCCCAGGACCAAACCTCATCTACATATGTTGAAAATTTGATCGAGATCGGTTGTGTGGTTCAAGAGTTATTAAGTCACAAACATAGACACTTTCATTTTTTATATACATATGTAGATAGATTTGCGGAAGTCAACCTGACAAGCGTTTTGAAACTTGGAAGTGAATTTGTGTCTTTGTTCCCCCCTTTTTTTTAAACCAAAAGATCCATTAGGCTCTATATTTCAGTCAAAAAAAAATTGTAGACCTTATATGTGGAGAACTACATATAGTGTAGTCATATCCAAACTATCACTTAACTCAGTATGTTGTGATTATTCCGTAAAAAATATGACAACGCTACTTAAGTTGAAAAATTTTGTGGCCCCTGATGCAAAAACTAATTATCGGCCAATATCACAATCTTTTGATCCATTTTTTGATCATTCCTAAAATTCTTCGCAAGTTAGTAATCTTTTGATCCATTTTTTTTATCATTCCTAAAATTCTTGTCGTATGGAGTTTCCCATCAACAAAATCGACCTTTTTTTGGTTAAATAACGGAAATTTTCGTTTATTTTGTGTAGGCTAAATTTTATAATTTTCTTATTCTATTATACCACCTTTGGTTTTCTGTAGTGAACTCGACATTTAAACAAAAGCCTTTACAACATACAGTATGTGTAAGTCCTATTTTCCATTCCGCATAGGCTATCTTGATTACCTAGGTAGTTTCCAAACCGGCATTTTATTACTTTGCAGCAAAGGTAAGTTATGCAACAAAATCTGTCACTGGTTGAGTTTTGGTTGTCTAACCCACCTATCAGTGCCTATAAAAGTTGTATCTTATATAATGAATCATTTTTTTGCTTTGCCTAAATTAAAATTGGAATACAAGGAAATACGCCATGAGCAAAAAATAAATAAATAAATAAATAATACAAAACTATTTTCTGTTTTGCTATAAAATTTCGCTTATGTCACGTTCTCCGTTCGGAAAACACTTTACCGTGAATTCGCAGATATTGTACCAGAAAAACCTAATGTTAAGTTCAGTTTACAAAAATGAAGTCAAGAACAGTCATTTTTGGTATGGCGTTTTGTTTAACATGCAAGTAATATTCATTATAAGTAACTATAGTTTATGCTTTCGTTATGGCACTGTTACTGAAGAAGGTATATAAATTAAAATTGAGGGATTTTTACTGTATATTATATAAGGTTACACAGTGAGCTAATTCTGAAGATCTTCACCCACAGTAGTATTCTGTCGACCACTTCACAAGCTCTACATATGTGTATAAAGAAAGAAAAAAAACTCGAGCACAGCTGAACGCGCTGCGGTTCATATCAATCCACAGAAATGTCAACATGCATTTCGAGTTCTTTTTTTTTTTCTTCGATCATTAATCTCATTTTATTAAACAGTTTACCGGACAAACTAACTAAATCTAGAAGCCTTTTCGATTCCCTTTAAGAGTTGATAAATATACATTGAAGAGGAATGAAACGAAGAAGCTAACCTCAATGGCAGATGAATTGGGTTTTAAGCATTAAATTTGGATTTTCACATTTGTTTCCCTTGACGTTTTTTTTTTTTTTTTCACTTTGTAATCCTCGTACACTGATTTATTTGTTTGAACTAAACTTCTATCTGATGCTGGGACGGTGAATAAACTTGATTTCAAAAATGTCTTCTTTAAACACATTGTTAATACAGGGTGGAGCAGAGGAAACGCATATTTTTTAAACCACTAATACTCGGTTGTCAGTAGGGATATTGATTTTGAGCGACCGTTGGTAGACACCTCAGACAATGCAGTTTCAGTCGCTATGTTGCGTTGGAGCGTAGAGCATCGTGTGTTCGCGGTCTAGCAGTTCTTTAGAAACAGTGATTATGTGGTCACAGTGTAACGTCTTCTCCGTCGAATGTCGAGATACAGTGAAAGATCGAAACAGTATACTCCGATGGGTTACAGCTTTCAGAAGTACTGGAACTGAGATCAAAAAGAAAATTTGAGATCATCATGTAAGATGCGATGAAGCGAACAACGTGACATACCCAGCGATACAGCCTGTCGCCTAGCAGATCGTTCCGGACTAGCAAGAACTACCCTTTTCACTCTGACTACATTTTCCGGAGTTCGAACTGAATGGAGAAAACCAGGTGGTTTCTCTTGCAACACAGATACAGTACTTATGAACGCTGCAACTCATCGGAGTATAGTGTTTCGATCTGGGAACGTATCTCGACGCTAGACGTTACATTTTCGATGAAAAAGACATTGAACTATAACCGCAGAATCATTGTTTCTAAAGAACTGTTCGACCGACAACACGGATGCTCTACACTCCAACGCTCCATAGCAATTGAAACTGCATTGTCTGAGCTGTCTGCCATCGGTCGCTCTAAATCAATACCCCTACTCGTCACTGAGTATTACTGGTTTAAAAAACATGCGTTTCCTCTACTCCACCCTGTATTTCATTCACAAATTCTAGTTGTTCCACAGTAGCCTTCACTATAAGTAAACTCTGAATGCTATCGACTAAAATCGTGGTTCATTAGGAACACGCATTTAAACTTATTTTATCATGTTAGTACATCCGTCCGTCCGTTACTCTGCAAAATAACTGTTCAACGGATGCGAATTTTTAAATGTTGTTTTTAACAATAGATAGCTAGAGCGATTATCTCTGTCGAATTGGTTAATGAAGTCAATCCATTAACAGATTAATGAATATATTCTTTGGATGCTTAATTGATTGCAGGAAATCTCTTTTTCTTATTAAGTACCGGTTCTTCTCTATATCGATAAACGTTAAAGCCAGATGTGGTTGATTTTGAATACTTCCGGTTTGAATAGATGTTGAGGGAGGAGATTGTGCGTAGTCTTAGAACACTAAATCGATTCCGGAAAAGAGCCTCTGCTATCTCTTATTATCATTTTTTGTTCAACATAAATGAATTTTTGAAACCGGAAGTTGTAGTAGATTTCTGTTACTTCCGTTTTTAGTAGAGAATTAGGGATAAAGATAAAATAAATTCTTGGGACGTGTAAGTGATTTTAGGAAAGCACTTCTTGCTATTTATTGCTGTTTTTTTGCTCTATAGTAGAGTTTCTCAATCTGGGAGTCGCAAAGATAAGCAGAAGAGATAAATAGAATTAGAATATAATACCGGAAAAATAGTCTTAAATATTATTTTGAATTTTGTTCTGATAGACATTTTTTTAATTTTTATGCATACTGTTAACAACAAACAATAGGTCTACTAAACATTTTCAACAGGTGCAGAATTGTTTTAAAAAATCAATTTAAATGAAAGAGGCACAATTCGATAATTGTAATATGAATGAACGGACCAAATTTGGTTTTAATCCAATCGCTTTTAGGCAAGTTACTGTATCCATTATATACAAGAAATGGATTCTACTATCATAGAGATCGATGGATATCGTGAGATCTCCGCAATAGGTATATTAAAAATACCGCACAAGCTTATTACAAGCCAGAAATTATAAGGGGGTCGCTGACAAGTGGATGTGATAAAATGGGGGTCGTTATGGAAAATTAGGTTGAGAACCACTGCATTAAGTACCGTAGTTGTTGAGATTCTTTGTTTCTCGGACGGACGGACCTTTTCAGAAATGAAACTTTAAAAATTAAAACTTAAGAGATCATCATCATTTTGGGGTATATCTTATAATGTACTATCATAATTCTGGTACATTAATGAAAACTTTGATTATAGTAGGCTTCAGTTTCATTTTAATATGTGCCATTGGTTTCATATATCAGTTTCTATATTTACAAAAAAAAAAAAAAAATAGCTTTCTTTTGATTTTCTATAAACTACCCAGGTACATGTTAGTATTTACATACGTTAACCCATATCAATATGTATTCCTTTATGAGATCTTTAGAATAGTGTATGTCTTATCTTTGGACATTATTGCCCACTTATACTTTAATACTATTGTCAGATTATGGTATTCATATATTTATCTGTACATATGGAATAACGTAGAAACTTAAGAAGAGCGTACTTACTTAAAATAAAACAATGTACTTGAACTTGTGAATAGAAGCCCTTTTTAGTACGTAAACTTAATTCCGTAGAAAGAGAGTAACTCAAATTCCATTAATCGCGTTTCACGAATGACAAAACCCCATTTCATTATAGTGAATGACCCTCGTAAGTTCCAAGTGTACTTCCTAGAAGAAGAGGAGAGTACTTATTTTCATTTGTCTGCAGTAAGCTTCCTCAGATTTAGAGCTCTATAACTAACTCAGTAAGCTGTATCAGAAGGCTTTAAGAGCTGGTATGTCACTCCCACTCATACTTTATCCGATTTAGAACCCAAAAAAGGGAAAGAAATCCAAATTCTTTGTGTGTTGTGAGAAGCGTGTTAGATATGTCACTTACATACTTATTAGAGAGTTTGAGGCAATTGTCATAGAAAATTATCTCATGCAATTTTACTGAGTAATTAAAGTATAATAATTTATTACCTAACTACTTCTCTTTATACACTGTGTTACGAAAGCAATTGTTCGATTTTAAAACCTTAAATCTGTGCAACCATATACAACCATTGAATAACTTATATTACAAGAACTGTTCGCCTCAGCCTTCGGCTCGCTGTACGCTACAAGTTAAACTTGTATTTAATTAAAACCCCTAACTGTTTACATTTAACTTTTTCTTTAGCTTGTCCGCAAACCATCTAGAATTCTTACTATACTTAAGTAATTATCCAAGGACCTCGTCATATAGGTTACAGATAGCGTAAGTAGTCACATCTATTAGCGGCATACAAGCTACTGATAGCGAAGGTGGTCACATCTATTAGCAGCAGTATACAGGCTACCGATACCTTAGTTGGTCACTTTATTAGCAACATACAGGTCAAGGCACCGATAAAGTAGGTGGTCATATCTATTAGCGGCATATAGGTTACCAATACCGTAGGTGGTCACATCTATTAACAGCAGTATACAGGTTACCGACAGCGTAGGTGGCCATACCTATTAGTGGTATACAGGCTATCGATAGCATAGGTGGTCACATGTATTAGCAGCATACAGGCTATCGATAGCATAGGTGGCCGTATCTATTAGCAGCATACGGCATATGGATAGCGTAGGTGGCTACATCTATTAGTAGCATACTGGGAAATGATAGCGACATCTATTAGTGTGACAGCTTATTATTAGTATTACCGTTACGTACATACTGAGAATTCTACCAATTATTATCATTATTACGATAACAGCCGTGGACTAGAATTCATGGCTAGCTTCCGTTACTAGGCCAAATACGTAACAGAAAGAGTTTTGCGAGACTATTTCCATGATTATGGAGCAGCGTGCATTTGGACAACATTGTGTGATTAGAGTTTCCTTGTCAGCATACGCACCTTTGACGTGGGAGTCCCGGGTACGATTCGAGGCGGGGGCACATGTGTTTCTGATCCCACATTAAACTGTAGTTTCACGTCTCATATAGCCTCTCTGCTGAAAGGGACGCTTAACTCGAAACAAAATCATCAACATCACATAATTGATCTAACAATTGCCGAAATCACTCAACAATTTCAAGAAACAGGGTGTTTAAGCAGCGAGACGAGTCCCGGGGGACCACGCACTTCAGAGGAAAATGTATAACTAATTCATAGGATATCTTACCGAAACTTGCCCATCTCGGCCAACAAGATATCCAGATATTAAGCCGTGTAGTGTTTACTAGTGGCGACATGTAAAAGAACGTCGGGACATAAAAGAGCAAACTATTATCTGCTGACTTGGATGAACTCAAATATAAAATCACACCTACTGTAAATTCTGTGAAAGAAGACACGTTTACGCGGACGAACTTGACTATTGCCTTAGTGTTGTCCATCCAGTAGGTGAAGGCAACATAGAGCATTTGAGAGAAACTTGATATTTTGTAATGCATTTTCTAACTGTAACAGGGAACCGCGGTGCTTAGCGCGTTCACCTCTGGTGCGTGGGGTCTGTGATTCAATCTTAGCTTGCACTAGTGGGCTTATGGTTGACAAACATCGTGTGCGTGGATTTTTTTCGGGGTTCTTCTGTTTCCTCCCACTGTCTTCATTCTACCATTTCATTCATTATCATAATCATTGTTTCTTTTGGCCTACATCACAAAACCATGGGACGTAAAACTAAAAGATTTATTTATTTATTTTTGTAATGAAGACATGCCTTAATGACACTGTTATAGGATGAAAGTAGAGCTTAAGCACTACAATATTCAGTGTCATAAAGACCCATGTACTTTACCTATCTCGCATTCTCGGTAATCTTTGTCTTTTCGCAGAAATGAATTGCTTGACATAGAAATATGTGTTATATCTGAGTTTAATAGTTTTCAGTGGACATATAATGTGTTTAATGTGGTATAGTGAATTTGTATATTTTTTAGGATCCCCACATTACGACAAAAGTAGATGTTAATACAACACGTGTTATTGATTACAAACAATGAAGCAGACGAGAAGTCAACACGGAAGACACCGGAGGAAGCCGAAAGGAGACGGACCTCACGAAAGGACCCGAAGAGGACAAATAAAAGATGGACCACCGAGGGACCTGGCATCAGTCGACCAACTGATCGCAACCTATCCTAAACCCTGGAGGCTGATATAAAGCTTAGGGGATCGCCTTAAACAGCACCATACCTCGTAAAGGCTGCTATGAGCTGAGGTTTCCTAGAACCGAATCCTTGAGAACCCTGAAGGCTGCTATGAAACTAAGGGGTTACTAACCTACAAACCTTGGTCATTATAGAGAAACTTTGTTGTTAGAACTTTTGTAAACACACAAGACTTAATTTTGTAATAAAATTGGTGAAGGGATAAAAATCTCGCCCGGTCCGTTATTTAGTCTCTACCTATAAATCATTGCAATATATAAGGAACACTATTTCTCTCTCATTAAGCTACTATTGATGATGTTGATCGCTTCCTTCATATGAACATGGTAACGGTTTGTCCTTGCATATCGATGAATGAGACAAAACGCGAAGTTCACTGGATTTACTACTTATCCAGTAGAAATGACAATGAAGATAGATAGTGATTGAGACCAGTGTTTCTTTCAGGCCTGTTTTTTGGGGGGTACTGCCCTCCCGGAGCTCTGAAAGTGCCCCCCCGGAACAGAGAAAAATAATACGTTTATACTATAATAATAAATAGAATAATATCAGTAGTGCCCCCCCGGAATACTAGGTGTGCCCCCTTCCCCGGAACATTGTTTCTGAAAGAAACACTGATTGAGACTATTACTTCTTATAGGATAGGTTGAGATCAGGGTTAGCATTGTAGACTCGGCTGCTTATCTCTGAATGGTTAAGGTGTTGGTCTGCTAGTAATAAGTGACTATACAAGAGACCGAATGAACGAGACTAGTAAGTTCTTAGTTAATATACCACAGAAGAGATAGCATTGAAACATGGAAAAATATTATCTGTGTTGTCTGAAATCCAAAATCTCAACATGTACAGAAAAATGTCAGTTTTGAAAGAAATAATTTCTTCAACGTAATGTAACTAGAAAGTTTTTCAGTTTCTTACAATTTGTTGCGTACACAGTTTTACATGACACGTTAAGTTATATAATTGATAGAGGAAAGAAAGCTGACAAATCCACATGTGTGAAATTAAAAAAAAAAAAAAAAATCCATAAAATTAAAATATGAATTTCCAATTTAACTTTCTAAGTTCACAGTAACTGTAACACATTTTCATTATTTACATTTAACTATATTTGAAATCAAATCAGTCTTTTCGAAGCCACTGTGTTACGTTAGTTTTACAATATCTTCTTTATTATAGTATGAAGTGTTTTACCGGCACTGGCATGCCATTTGTCATAAATGACTCTATGCACTATAGGTGATAATAATGTTTAGAATAGTGGTTCTTAACCGATGTGTCACGGTGTGTCACGCAGTCTCCTAAGGTGTGTCGCGAAGTTTTTGAATTTAAAAATCATGAAGAATTTAATAGTAACTAGCAAACCCTCACGTCCTGCGCAAGAGCAGAACACAATTGTTGTCTGAATGATTGAATATGATACAAAACTAAAAATATATTTATGGCTAGCAAAGTAGTTTTAATAACACGTTAATAATATCTTTAATTAAGAATTTCTCGATAATTACTCGAATTTAAGAAGTCCTCGAATCTCAGACGCACTCCGATTTCGCTGGGTTAAATTAAGGAAAAACAGTAATATGCTCCGTTTTTACTATTACTAAAGAGCTCTTTGTTATTGGTCATTTTCGGTGATTTTTATATATCCCTCTCCCCACCCCATGTTGCGGGGCACAGCATGATAAAAATTATCCCAGGCCCGAATGTCATGTATGTTGAAAATTTGATCAAGATCGGTTGGGTGGTTCAGAAGTTAGGTTTTATTTATTTTTATATATTAATCCCCTCTTCCCCACCCCTAGTTTCTATCGTCAAAGTGAAGTTATTAAAAAAAACTTTCCAGGTTAGAACGTCATCTATGTTGAAAATTTGATCGAGATCGGTCAAGTGGTTTAAGAGTTATTAAGTTTTATTTACTTTTATATATCTCTCCCCTCCCCTTCTCTTCCCCCTAAGTTCTATCGTAAAAGGGATATGACAAAAACCACCCCAGGTCCGAACCTCATCTATGTTGATAATTTGATTAAGATCGGTTTGGTGGTTTAAGTGTGATGAATTCACAAAGACAGTCACTTTTATTTTTATTTTATTTTACTTGTCCCCCCCCCCCTTGAACTCCCCTACATTGTGCAGTCAAAGGAAAATGATGAAAACATCAAAGATCCTAACCTTATCTATGTTGAAAATTTGATCGATATCAGTTGGGTGGTGCAAGAGTTATTAAGTTTTATTTATTTTCATATATTTACCCTCCTCTCCTCCCCCATTAAAATGAAATAATAAAAAAAACTTCCCAGGTTCCAACTTCATCTATGTTGAAAAGTTGATTGAGATCGATCCGGTGGTTCAAAAGTTATTAGCTCAGAAACTTGGTAACTTTTATTTTTATATTTATTGATTTTTGTATATCTCCCCCCTCCCCATCTCGTACGTTATTCCGTCAAAGTGAAATGGTAAAATCCATCCCAGGCACGAACGTCATCTATGTTGAAGATTTGATCGAGATTGGTCGTTTGTTTCAAGAGTTATTAAGTTTTATTTATTTTCTTTATAATTCCCCCTCCTCCCCCTCCCCTAAGTTCTACCGTCAAAGTGAATAGCTAAAAACACTCTCAGGCCAGAACTGCATCTACGTCAAAAACTAGATCGAGATTTGTCGGGTGGTTCAAGAGATTAAGAACCACAAACATAATCAGTCACTTTCAATTTGGATCTGAAATTTTTTGTCCACAGACACCGCTATTAAGATATAGATTAGTTGAAATCGAGACAGTCTGTATCAGTCAACACCTCCAGCGGTAGCAGTAATGCCCAGTGCTATATAGAGTCATTATAAAAAATAATTGTTTTCATTATTATATTAGATATTATTATTATTATTATTATTATTATTATTATTATTATTATTATTATTATTATTATTATTATTATTATTTATAATACAAATATCAAACAACTGTGTCGTGATGTCCTACACGTTCAGTAAAGTGTGTCGTCAGTCAAAAAAGATTGAGAACCACTGGTTCAGAAGCAGCAGGACAGCTGATGAATAATACATTATCTTGATGAATTATTCATCAGACATATATATCAATTGATAGATCACATTGAGCTGAACAAAATGAGATTCCTGAGGGTGAATTCTCATGCGCAGTTTTCTAGAAAATCGAGAAATTCAAACATTATGGCGCTAAAACGTATGTCGTTCTTTGATTAATTGATTCTTTTTATTCTGCTGAAACAGATAGTTTATCTGTTTATGGTTTATATATAAAAAGACATATTGTAAAGTTGCGGACTGTCTATTGTTGCTTATCTTCTAAGAGTAACACACATACTTCTAACAGTGACACATATACTCCTAATAATGACACATACTTCTAATAGTAACACATATACTCCTAATAATAACGCACATACTTCTAATAGTGACACACATACTTCTAATAATAACACATATACTCCTAATAATGATACATACTTCTAATAGTAAGACACATACTCCTAATAATAACGCACATACTTCTAATAGTGACACATATACTCCTAATAATGAAACACACACTTCTAACAGTGACTCATATAACCTTAATAATGACACACACACTTCTAATAGTGACACACATACTTTTAATAGTAACACATATATTCCTAATAATGACACATACTTCTAATAGTAACACATATACTCCTAATAATAACGCGCATACTTCTAATAGAGACACGTATACTCCTAATAATGAAACACACTTCTAATAGTGACTCATATAACGTTAATAATGACACACACACTTCTAATAGTGACACATATACTTTTAATAGTAACACATATATTCCTAATAATGAAACACACACTTCTAATAGTGACTCAAATAACCTTCATAATGACACACATGCATTAATAGTGACACATATACTCCTAATAATGACACATACTTCTAATAGTAATAAATATACTTCTAATAATGATACATACTTCTAATAGTAACGCATATACTCCTAATGACACATATAATCCTAATATTGACACATATTTAAATACTTCTAATATTAACACATATACTCGTGATAATGACACACACACTTCTAATGGTGATACACATACTTCTAATAGTGACACATATATTCCTAATAATGACACATACTTCTAATAGTAACACATATACTCCTAATAATGACACACATTTTAATGGTGACATATTTACTCCTAATAATGACACACATACTACTACAATACATTTGTAAATATGAGCTCACTCCTACCCAACGCTTCAATTAACTTCCTATTCAGTATTGTACGTTTATCAGATTGTAGTATCCGATGTGTTCTTCATATCTATAGACATACACATGTTCTTTATTCTAAACGAATGGTCGTCGTCTCCAAGCATCTTTGTGAAGAAGCCTTTGTGTTGAAGAGGGACGTTAAGATCAAATCAATCTAGTTGCACTGGTAGACTCTGTTTTGGAAAGAAGCAATAAACTCAAACAACTCCATACAGTTTGACTAGTAGCTTCAGTGTTGAAAAGAGATGTTAAAGTCTGACCAATCCAATGTATTCCATTAGCGTAGTCGCTAACGCTCTCGATGCGAGCGGTCCCGGGTTTGATTCCCGGTGGGGGCACTCGGTCGGAAAAGTGTAAAACGCTTTTTCAGGCCAGCCACCCTGAATGAGATTTTCCTGGGTTTTCCTTATTCACACCAGGAAAATCATTGCTAGCACTGGTGGTACCTAACTTATAAATCCCAGGCCGCTTCCTTCCTTCCCCAATCCTTTCTTCCTTCCCTTTCCCCGGATAGTGTGCTCGCCAAGGGACGTCATCCCTCAAACGTGACGGGCTAATTGGCCTTAGATGCCGAAAGCCCAAAAATCTAAATCCTATTCCCAATGTATTCCAAACAGTTTGACTTAGACCTTCGGTGAAGAAAAGACGTTAAAATCAAATCAGTCCGAACAATTTGACTGATAGCCTCGGTGTTGAAGAGGGACGTTAAGATCAAATCAACCTAGTCTCACTGATAGTCTCGGTTTGAAAAAAGACATTAGACTGAAACCAATCCAAACAGTTTGACTGATACCCGCCTTGTTGAAATCAGATGTTAAACTCTGACGAATCCAGTGCAATCCAAACAGTTTGACTGATAGCCTCGGTGTTGAAGAGAACATTAAGATCAAATCAGCCTTGTTTCACTGGTAGACTCGGTTTTGGTAAGAAGCAATAAACTCAAACCGATCCAAACAGTTTGACTAGCAGCTTTGGTGTTGAAAAGAGACGTTAAACTCACAAAGGAACATTCTGAGTTGGTGAATTTAACTACTGAAAATGATTGTTAGCACTGGATTCAGCACCGAAAGAAACAGAGAAAAAAAGGTGTTTAATGATAGATCGTATACAGGGTGGGAGATAAGTGAGGATAAAGTGCGAAGATATAACGTAGAAATTATCTAGAAACGTCATGTTAATTTTGAAACGAGTAGAGGGATTGAGGCCAAATGTTGTATATGAGAAATACATATAGAGCTCCACTGAATAGATGTAATGTGAATCATGGGTGACATCTGAAAAGCCGCCATGTTGGAATAAGCTCAAGAAGAATATACGAGAAGGGGCTCATGTGACATATGGCTCTTGACGGACATCGTCTATTGAAATCAATATTGGCCAATACAGTTTGATACATCTGTTTAATTGCAACTGTTGTGGAACTTAAGAATGATTGTGGGGTTGATGCAAAAATGGAGACAACAGTGGGCACATTTCGTTTCAAAATTAACATGGCATTTCTCAACATTTTCTACGTTCTATCTCACTTTTCTCCCACCATGTATACGGACTGACACTAAACAAACTTTTTTCTCTGTTTCTTTTAGTGCTGAATCCAGTGCTAGCAATCATTTTCAGCAATTGAATTCACCAAATCGGAATGTCCCATTGTCAGAGGAATCCAATGCAATTCAAACAGCTTGACTGATAGCCTCAATGTTGAAAAGAGACATTAAACTCAGACAATTCAATGCAATCCGAACAGTTTAGCTGATAGCCTTGAAGTTGAAAAGGTTTTAGTTTAACATACTGAAATCCATCCATGTACTTCAACTGATTGCTTCAATGTTGAAGAGGGACGTTAAGATCAAATTAATCTAGTTTCACTGATAGCCTTGGTTTTGAAAAGAGACATTAAACTCAAATCAATAATAACAGTTTGACTGGTAGCCTTGTGTCGAAAAGGTATGTTAAACTCAAAGCAATCCAAGCTGATAGACTGATAGCCTCGGTGTTGAAAAGAGACGTTAGATCAATTCAATCCAGTTTCACTGGTAACCTCGGTTCTGGAAAGAGACCTTTACTTCCAACCAAATTCAATAGTTTGACTGGTAGCCTCGGTATAGAGAAGATACGTTAAAATCATACCAATCCAATCCAATCCAAAAGTTTGACTGATAGCCTTGCTGATAAAAAGATATGTTAAACTTAAACCAATCCAAATAGTTTTACTGATAGCCTCGGTGTTGAAGAGAGATGTTAAAAGCAAATCAATCCACTAATACCCTCGATTTTGAAAAGAGACATTAAACTTAAACCAATCCCAACAGTTTAACTTATAGCCTCAGTGTTGAAACTAGACGTTAAACTCAAACCAATCGAATGTAATCCAAACAGTTTGACTGATAGCTCTGGTGTTGAAAAGGAACTTTAATCTCCAATCCAGCCCAAACAATTTGACTAATAACCTCGTTGTTAAAAAGAGACCTTAAATTCAGGTCAATCCAAACAGTCTGACTGATAGCCTCGGTGATGAGAAAGATGCTTTAACCTACAATCAAATTCAACAAAATTTCTCAAACGTAACCGAATAACAAAGCTCTCTTAGCCAAGTACAAGA